>NC_142105.1:15140000-16340000 GCF_056152115.1 Neolamprologus brichardi | reverse complement strand
AAAATTAACATAAGTTAACCTTGCTGCTGGTCATTGCTTAGCAGCATAGCAGCATAATAACAAACCACTGGATTTGAGTTTGTATGCATCTTACCAAGAACACTGTTTTTCATCTATTTCCATAACCTCCTAAAGAGGAAGATCCCAGTCATCATCAGTTTAACATGATTGTAGCCATCAGAAGAGTTTATTTTCTGAAAAATGTGAAAAGGGCAATTTACAGCTTCAAGGTTCATTCTGTAGAACTATTGCACCTCCTGTAACTCTCCCCTTGGGCTTGATAGAATCAGCAGACCAACACTGTGGCTCTCACACCAGGGTGTGGCCTTTCTTTACACAACATCGCTGCTGCCATTTATCTCAGCACAATCAAACTGGCTTTCTTTTCCCTTCGAGACCTTTCCAGCTGTGCATAAACAATCCTTGATGTGTTTTCTGCTGGACACCAGCAGCCTCCATCTGGACAGACCTGCTCAGAAATCAGATGTTTCCTTAATATTTCTAGCTGTTATTTACAATCACGGTGTTTAACAGAGTCACATGTTAGAACCACTGAGATTACACACAGCTATGTGGAACGCATTTTTACCTCTTAACTGCAGTAAATAGCCTACTGAATAATTGAGTCTTTTGCCCTTGAAAGAATTTTACCGTTTGCAGCATAGAGATTGCTTGTGTCGTGTTAAGTAGATATGCCTTTCAATAACCTTCCTCATTTGAAGCCACTTTCTAAAGGTCTTTGAAATGCATATTTGTACCCATACGTAATGTAATTGGCTTCTCATTGGCAGAGTTGGGGAAGAAGATAATGATCAACTAGAATAAAGAGACTGAAATGTAACTCAGCAGGGAATTAAATTAATTTCCATACTTCCTGTTCATGCCCTCTCTCCCTTGTGCCTCTTTCCCATGCTTTGTCAAAGTCTTTCTTGATTCTGACCCTACAAGGTCAAGGTAAGAGAGCAAAGCTAAAATACCTAATTTTAATCAATTTATTGGTGTAGTCAGCAGATAGGTCGAATGCTAGGAGACCAGATTATTATCTATTTAAAGTAGTGGTCATTAAAAACTAACTTGTGTATGTATATATGATGATATACGATAGGAGGATTAAGATGGATTTTGAAATGTTTTGTTAGAACAATATTAAAACTTGAATCAATAACTCCAACACTTACGACAGTTTCACGGTATTATTCCTCAGTGACGGCCTTCTCATGTTTAACACTAAAACTGTGAAGGGGTCATGCTGATCTTGTAAATCTTAAAATAAAATCCAATCCTCTCCTATATCACAACTTTTCCTGATGTGGGTTCAACACTATATTCACCTTTATTCATCATATAGTGATTTTTGGGGGGTATGGGATCAATTTTACAATCACTTACCCAGAACCACCAAGGACATCATTTTGACCATATGTGGTGATTAATAAATAAATACATAAATGACTGCACAAGGTTCTAATATTAACATGTACAGTGTTGTATTATTTCATAGGGCCAGTAGCATCCATCTACTATACTTTACATTTGTACAGTTTATCAGAGTAATTAACTAATTTAGTAGTAATTATAAAGATTGCATATCACAAATATCTATAGAAGTGTGTGTTCATTCAGGGCCATTCATTCAGCAGCTTCAACGATAATTCAGTTCAATTCAGTTTTATTTACACAGCGCCAAATCACAACAACAGTCACCTCAAGGTGCTTTATATTGTACAGTAGATCGTACAATAATAGATACAGGGAAAAACCCAACAATCATATGACCCCCTATGAGCAGCACTTTGGCGACAGTGGGAAGGAAAAACTTTTAACAGGAAGAAACCTCTGGCAGAACCAGGCTCAGGGAGGAGCGTGGCCATCTGCTGTGAATGGTTGGGGAGAGAGAAGGAAGACATAGGCTAATTATGCCTGCTGTATATTTTAATGGTACCTGTCTTGTCAAAGGACTCAGGTGCTGACTCTTTGAGGTAGAACTTGATAACTTGAAAAAATAACCTGTATTCAGGTGCAGGCAGTCACGCACGAATCTACAGTCTTCCTGTATTTAGCTTTGTTCCTCCTACCCTAGACACATCTGGCCAATGAGCTTGCTGAACATTCTCACGTGATTTATAGTGACACATTTTGGTTTGCTTTGAGTTCCCTTGAATTTTTCTCTGTGTGAAAACAAACCAACCAAAAAGCTACAAGTTCACAGACTCTTCAGCTCATGTGGACCAGAGTGAAGGAACTATAGGGTTGAAAAAGCTCTAAAACAAAAAAATACTCAGATAAGTTAAATTTAAGAATGTAGAAAACTGTTCAAACACAGGTATTTTAAAACATTAATCACATTCTTCAATAATGAATCATATCGCTTTGCAGCATTTCATAAAACTGCACATTATACTTGAAAATGTTACACATACGTGTAGCTCAAGGATTTGACTAAAACACGAGAGCTGGGTTTAGACTTCTAGCTGTCTAAAGGTAAGTTAGGTTTAGCTAAAGGAATGCAAACAATAATTATTTTTTCTGTTTTCAGGCCAAAGGTTTATGTATGAGCCACAGAAGCAGACAAGGTAGTGAGGCAGAAGTCGCTTGGTTATCCTCAGAACTGAGAAAAATGGAGAGCGACACAGAGTTGGCCCTTCTGCCCTCAGAGGGCTCTTTTAAGGTGGAGGGATTTTTCCCTTCAGAATGCTCTTAAGCAGACATTATTGTGACAAATCGCCTGATACGTTGGTCTCAAGCTGTATCAATTCAAGCCTTTGGCTTCAGACCTTGTAATAGCAGACCAACACTTTCTCTCATTCTATCTCCAGTCATATGCAGCTATTTCTGAGAAATATAAGTGTATGAATGTAAAGAATGCAGTTCACATGTGCTTCTACTTCTCTCAAAGACCAAAACTAAAGAATATTAAGGAGGCAGACAAAAAATCACTGTGGATGATTCTACATGGAAATATTTTTAAAAAAAAATCAATAATGCCTCACCGAAGTTGACTCAAAGGCAAAGGCTGGGGGAAGCAGCTCGGCCACGTCTAATTAGAGCAGACCTTCCCAAAGTGTGGGGCCCGCCCCCTGGGGGGGGGGGGGGGGGGGGGGGACACACCCATTGCAGGGGGGCTTCATTGGGAGCAGCGCTGGGCTCTTCAAATCACAGACAAACAGGATCCCACATTCTTGATTTTTTGTTCACAAACACTTGTTGGAATGACTAACTACTCCTGACATTTTGGAGATGTTAGCTCTTTATACAGTAAAGTTACAGCAGTATACAAATAATATCAGGCTGATCCTGCCACGATTTGTTCCCCGGTTCAAATCACGGACAAACAGTACACAGTTGTTTATGTTTTTAAACCAATTTCCGAACATTTCTCTTGTAAAACAAAGGGGGGCCCAGCAAAAAAAGTTTGGGAACCACTGAATTAGAGGATATTAACATTTTTCTCATTTTTTTTAAGTATTAATTCCATGATGTGGATATGTTTCTAGCAGTTAGCTTTTTGTCAGTCCTGGCTTTACAAGCTTCAGGATTATTCAACACAGTTGAAGTAAAGTGAATATATTTCTAAAGGTGCTACTGACATGAAACCCTCACCAGATGTCGGTAACAACCCGTCCAATCCACACATGCAAAGAAGTCAAACTGTAGATGTCCATAAGTTAAGTTATGTGTAATAATAAATAACACAGGGAAAAAGTATTAAACACTCTTACTGAAACGTATTTAATACTTCATATGAAAGTCTTTGTTGGTGATGGCAGCTTCACAAGATGCCTCTTATGGAGAAACTAGCATTGCATTGCTCAGGTTTGGCCCACTCTTCAACTCCTGAAGGTTGCTTTGGCCCCTTCTATAAACTCTGAACTTTAGTTCTTACTGTTTGCAGCTGGATTCAGGTCAGGTGATTAGCTGCGCCTTTCTAGCAGCTTTATTTTTGAGAGTTTGCTTGGCTGCATGTTTGGGATCATTATCTTGGTGAAGAATGTCCAACCTCGTTTCATCTTCACCAACAGACTCCAGACTGTTTGACAGAATTCAAATCATTGACGGATTGATATGATACGAAGCGTGCCAGTGCCATATGCTGAAAAACAGCCCCACACCATGATGTTCCCACCTCCAAACTTCACTGCTGGTCTGGTGTTTTTGAGGTGATATCAGTGTATTCTCACCTCTGTGTATGATGGAACCCAAAGAGTTCAGTTTTGGTCTCTTCTGACCTGATTCTCCTGGTACTCCACTGGCTTGTCTAAATGATTTTCTTCAACCATGGAGTCTTGTGTGGTGAACGTGCATGCAGGCCATGGTGGTTGAGCGCATTACTTCTTGTTTTCTTTTAAAAGTTGAACAGTTGTACTTGCTGTCTTTTTTTTTTTTGGTTCTCCACAAATGCTCCTTAGTTCTTGGAAAACTCGTCTGATAATTCTTTTCAATCCTCCTTGAAATCTTTTGGGGAACACTAAAATTTCATGCTGAAATAATGATCTCACTGGAACCTTCAGCAGTTCTGTAACCGGCTCCATCAGGATGTTTTACAATAAGGTTGGGAAAGTCTTGAGAGAGCTGATATTAATTTGCTGATATGAAAGTGGTAGGACTGCTTTTTAATCACTGATAGATTTCAGGTGATGTCATGACTGTCCATGCTTTTTTGCGCCTTTCTTCCTGTGTTCAATACTTTTTCTCTGTGTTATTTGTCATTATTAAACAACATACATAAACAACACAGGGCGATCGTGGCTCAAGAGTTGGGTGTTCGTCTTGTAATCGGAAGGTTGCCGGTTCGAGCCCCGGCTCGGACAGTCTCGGTCGTTGTGTCCTTGGGCAAGACACTTCACCTACCGCCTACTGGTGTTGGCCAGAGGGACCGATGGTGCGATATGGCAGCCTCGCTTCTGTCAGTCTGCCCCAGGGCAGCTGTGGCTACAACTGTAGCTGCCTCCACCAGTGAGTGAATGTGAGAGTTAATGAATAGTGGAATTGTAAAGCGCTTTGAGGGCCCCGAAAAGCGCTATATAAGTGCAATCCATTATTATTATTATGGATGGGTTGTTACAGACATCTGGTGAGAATTTCATGTTAATATCCCCTTTAGAAAAAATGCATTTACTTAGAGAAAAAAGAACACACTCATTCTTTCAGGTCTATGGTTTTGGTTTTGATGACATCTGGTACTCAGCAGGTTAGAAATGAGAGAAATACAACTTTGGATAAATAACAACATACCACATATTACATGTTATGTCATCATTTGTTTAACAATAATAAAGCCCAAATGCAAAAGCAGTCTATGAGAAATGAAGTACGCTCATACTTGATTAATTGATCATCATAAATGACTTCAGGTTAGAGGTAAACACGTGAATCTGTAAGATACTGAATCGTGGGGTGCACTTAGGTGTTATTCTGCTTTTGTGATAACTCTGATTTCTGTGCTTTTCTGTGAGGACGAGCATCACTGTTGGATGTGTAACGTGAAAGTGATAAATGTTGACTCATCTGACTCTGAGGTTGGTCCACTGTGTTTGGTGCACACAGAGTAAAATGAGGATATACATTTACAATGAAGTCCAAATAAGTGTTATGCTCTCAGGGTGTTAAAGGGATGATCTGATAGTTCAGATAATGTAATCATTATGTGCTTGTTATCCACATGCCTTCAGTACTCTGTACTTTCCATCACAGGATTCTGTCTGCAATCATTATGATTACTTTGCTGAGTCGGCAGATTCTCGTTGACCTCACAAAGATATTTTGAGCAGCAGTCAACTTTGACAGCTGTTATTATTCTGATCGATGTGTTTTCAGCAGGTTTTATTTTCTTTGGTGAACGGAGATTCTAGCACGGCTGAATAAAGTTCAATGATCATTTAGGGCTCTCCCAATATAAATGAATAAATAAATAAGCATTTTTTTACGTTGGTTGCTTGACCCAGTAGATTCTGTACAACAGTTTCCACAATAAGTTTATTGTAATGTAGAGTTGAATAATGATTTAATTTGAATGTGAAAGTGCCCGTGGGCTTTAAAAAAAGTGAAGTGTTATTAACATTGTTTTATACCTACTTTTTGTTTGTCTCTCTGCAGTCTCTGAGTGCTTGTGCGGTGTCCTGAGGAATGCCTCGAGGTGAGACACTCAGGGTTGCTTTTCCCCATGTAGAAAATGTAAGTAATGCATTTATAGTCAAATTTAGTCATTAACAACATTTTTTACACTTTTGCATTTACTACTAATATAAAGAAAGAAGGCCTGTTGAAGTTGTTAGTCTTATCAGTGTATAACAAACACATGGCATTTATAACTAGCAGACAGTCTTTAATGTGGCAGAACGATAATGATATACAGTATATACCTGTATATACAGGTAAGATATAGTAATATCAGGTGCTTTTTTTAATTAAAAAAAACAGTAATGCATTTACAGTGGCTTACTTTGCTAGCCAAGTCTACTATCTATATTTCTGCACTCACCGTGTACCTGTAGCACATCTGTCAAAGAACCACTGCAAGCGGAAATATTAGTACAGCTGGAAATTTCCATTACGCAGTGTACAACCACAAGTGCAGCTGAAGTCTGTACAATAACCACATATCCAGCCACTGCTTCACGCATCACAGCCGGGCAGAGCAACTGCAGCTTCGCCCACAGCCAGCGGCTATAAACTGCCATAGATTGGTCTTTTAAAATGAGTAATGAGCAATAAATGCATTATGTGAAGTGCTGTCATCTCTCTTTTCTGTAGTCTCTGAAGAGTCTTTTGCTTAAAGAGGAGCTATTATGCTTTCCGGTGCAGTATTTTTACCCTTGAACTCTACTTTGCATGATGCACAGTTCAAAAATAATTCTTCTGCACCCTGTTTTTTGTGCAGCCTCTCAGTTCATTCACTTTTAGCTCATTTTCATTTAAGGTCACCCTCCCCTTAAGTCACCTCTCTTGCCCCATGAAAACAAAAGATTCAAACAGTAGGTGGGTGGGATTTGAGGGCTTACAGGCAAAACTGTGTGTTTGAGATGCCCCTATGAGAAATCTTCCCTCTCTATGACATCATGCAGAGGCAAGAGTTACAAAAAGAAAAAAGAAAATGGACCAAAGTGGGATGTCTGAAGCCTGAGATTTTTGGATTTTTGTGCATAAACTGCTGCCATTATTTAACATGATCAATTTTAATATGCCACTGCATGTGTGTGTGTGTGTGTGTGTGTGTGTGTGTGTGTGTGTGTGTGTGTGTGTGTGTTTGTGTGCATACCATAACAGCAGAAACTCATGTACAACAACAAATAAGAAAAATGACAAAAACAGGCAGAAGTGTTGTGGTTGGTGTGGACTGGAACAACAAACCAGATTTTTAAATACATCAGATGAGAGCTTTTTGGTAGCTTTACTGGTACAACATAAATTACTAGAAAATACAAGAGTCATCATTTAATACTCTGTTGTTGTGGATTCTTAATGAGATTTTAATGTCAAACTCTTACACAGGCTTTCTGTGGCTCTTCTGGGTGTTTCCCCATCTTGGATACACACACACACACACACACACACACACACACACACACACACACACACACACACACACACACACACACACACAGCACTGGTTCAGCTGAATATCCTTTCTGTCTTATCATTCTCCCCTTTTACCATATTTCTTACATTCCATCCCTCTCATATTATGCACATTATGTCATCAGCGTAAAATGAAAACACCCAGCGAAGAGCTATTGATCATCTCTGTCACACTCTCATTTTTTCTGTAATATTTTTCAGGTAAATCTATGTCTGTCCCTGATGTGGATGTTCCTTCCATTTCCATGTTTATCCCGGTAACCCTTCCTGATTTCTGCCTTCTTAGTTCGCTTCACTCCTTTCAAAATGTACTTATGTGTGTTTTTACAATCAGATAATCATCTTTCATCACGTCTCGATAACAGTTAATGAGAGTGTAACTGTGCATGAAATCATGGTTAGATTATTGACCAGTTGACTTCATTCTTGGTGCTTTTAACGTGCCCTGAGAAAAAGCCCCACTCAGAACATAAGTGAACACATGAAATCTGTTCTGGTGAGTCACTTTCAATCAGATTCACCTTTTTTCTTCTCTGGAAACACAGATTCAAGATATGAGAATTATCGCAGGTCTGAAGTGGTAGGAAGATGGGAATACATGTATGCCTTTTATTTGCACACTATTCATGAAATTCAGAGGCCACAGAAAGAAACATTTTAATGCAGGAATTAGGTGCTTAACTGGTACTTTTCCCATTATTTTGCAAGCAACCGTTTTCTGATTTTATGCTTCATATGATACAGTCGAACAAATATTAAGTTCTAATTCCAGTTACACTGCAAAGCAGTTCTTGGTCCAGTCCCTTAAAACGACAAACCAATCAGCCGGTTTGCTGTCAGTCAGGCTGGATTCGCTCTTCAGTTCCAGAAGAAATGAGTTCTTTCAGATATTCATATGACCTAATATTGCAACACAAGAAATCAACATTTTCTGTAAATAATTTAAACTATTTCAAAGAAACAAACAGGAATAAAATGTATTGTAGCAGATGTCTCAGGGGAAAGCAGGATGCTGCTGCCATCTATCAGGATAATATCAACCTGGGAGTTGCTCCTGAGTCATTGTTATTGTTGTCACAGGGCGGGGTGCTGATCTCTCCATCCATTAGCTGAGCTACAACAAATGGTTTTAAATAAAGCAGAAAAAAAAGAAACAAGTTACATACTGACCCATAAAGGCAGAATCTGTTGCTGGAGCATATTAATATATTTCTACCAATCCTCAGTGGATTTATTTGCTCTCTATATCTGGGATCTGTTTGAGCCGACACAGGTTCAAAGTTGGATCCGTCAACTGTGCAAAATAATTAAACCGTGTGGCCTAAATCAAATACATTAACAGTGAACTGTCACTTTAGATTATTTGCACCAGTCCCAGAAGTACAAAAACCTTCATAAATGAACACCATGGGCCCTGCTGGCTTTATGAATATTGCAAACCTGAAGGTAGTGAGAGAATAGGCTCTCACCTGGCCTGAGGACATTGCCTCAGGGTTTGGGTAGTTTATTAAACTTGGGTCATAAACTAGAGATTAACTGAATTCATGTTAAACTTATATCAATTATTGCCATCAAAACTTGTTTGGATTGATCTTGACTGCTTTCTAAACGTCTCACTGATAACCAGAGTAAGTTCAAGTATCTGTTTGTGATCAGCAGCACTTTAAATCTAATCCTATACATCAACGATTTAAGAACAGGCAAAATATGACCAGTCAGGAGTCTAACAGCAACTATTTGAATGAATAAATATATAATTATATATATAATGAATCTATCTATATCATTATAGTCACATAATGAATTGCAATAAAAGCATAAATGAACATCTCAGCATCATTAAAATAAAAAAAAATAGAATAGCTTTATTTAAAAGTCGTAACTAAAAAAAACAAACAAAAGGCTTTAACTGCTGATTTGATTGTTGGGCCAAAATTCAAAAGAGGACAAAGGAAAAATAGCAGCAGGGAGGTGAAGGACAGAGCTCAGTTTGCTTGGTTGGTCTGTTGGAATGAATAGAAATCAAAAAGTGTTTCTTTGGAAAGTTATTTTATTCCTGAAGTCTTGACAGTCTTCAAAAATTGTTTAGACATTTTTTTTTTTCAAATTACATAAGGCACTTTTGCCTTATTCACTTCCTTTAAACTTATTTAACCACAACTGATGGTTTAATTCAGGGCAGTGTGACTTCAAAGAAGCACCAAGTTAAGGAGACAAGTGCAATACCAAATGCCAAAGGTATTTAAGGATTCTTCTGCATATGAAACAGACTGAGGAGAGTCTCTACAACCTACAGTTTAGTGAACTGGTAAGCAGTAGTCGATGTGATTAGGTGAAAGCATAACGCATGAGCACTGACTGTGACAAATACATCAGGAACATCAGCTTCAGAAATGACAGTCATGTGGTAAAGACAGGAAAGATCAAACAGTCATAGGGATTATTCTAACCATGCAAATACTCTGTCTCCTTGTCAATATCTCCATACAGTAGCTGTGTGACTAGTGCGAAAAAAGGAAAGATTAGTGTTTCTGTGAAACTTTATAAAGGCATAAGCTGCAGTAAACTGGTTATTCTATGAATGAATACAGGTTTCAACTACAAGATTGTGTTAGTATATCAAATAAATCCATCTGTTTATCAACCTGCATCACAGCATCCACAATATATTCAAACACATACGATTTATGCAAAAAGCACAGCGTTTACTTTGAAGACTTATGGTCTCTGTCCACTGTGCAAGCTTGTTCAAGTTTTATTTTACAAATTGGATAATGGCACATTGCTTCAGTTTATGGAATTGTATTGCTTGTCCTTGTTCAATGTGACAGTGAGAGAGGCAAAGCTTACACATCATCCAGGAAGCAGCTGTCAAATGTTCAATCCATCAATGTGCTTTTAATTAACATGAGCAGACTAATGAAAATAGGAAATATCCTCACAACTGGCATTTCTCCTTTTACAACTTGTTTATAGCAAAGTTTTGCTATAAACAAATAAAAAACCTTATTATAAAAGTTCTGCAGGGTGGTTACGCCCCGCCCCTCCCTGAGCCTGGTTCTGCCAGAGGTTTCTTCCTGTTAAAAGGGAGTTTTTCCTTCCTACTGTCGCCAAAGTGCTTGCTCATAGGGGGTCATATGATTGTTGGGTTTTTCTCATATTATTGTTGGGTCTCATAAAGCACCAGCAAATATAAAGTCACCCTTAAGGTAACTTTTGCTGTGTTTGGTGCTGTATAACTAAAATGGAATTGAATTTCTGTGAATGTGCTTCTGGGGCTTTTTTTACCGTATTATGGTTGTTTACAAAAAAGACAACCAAATCCTATAGCCTGAACTGCAAATGCAGCTGAGCTGGAGGTTAAGGTTAAAGACTGCCTCTAACATGCACCCCACAATCTTCCCGTTTCCAATCAAAAATGAGAAAATAATGAAAATAATTCAGTTAAGTTTGGAGACCCTCTTTTATCTCAGTCAGAAATCCCATTTATGTTATATTTCCAGTAACCAAATGAGGAGGGAAAAGTCCAGAGATTCATTCTGGAAACACACACACACACACACACACACACCTACACACAGTTTTAGGGTGAGTAATCCCTAACTCCCTGCTCTTTGTCACAAACATGCACTAGATACTGCGTACACACATACAAAGTGCCATTAGGGCTCCCTACCTGCTCTCAGCTTCAGAATGATTGATAGAGCCTTCACTGCAACACGCAGGTTGTTTAGTCACACTGATTACCCCACATATGTGTGCACACATGTGTTTGTGTGGACTCCATGTGTGGCCACTGAAGGATGGCACGCGTGCATTTCATTTTTGTGTGAGCGTGTGGCACAGGTGCAATTTGCAGCTGCAGCACATGATAAGGAAATGTGTGTGTGTGTGTGTGTGTGTGTGTGTGTGTGTGTATGTATGTGTGTGATCAAAGTCAAAGATTACTTTGAGGTTAAAAGTTGCGATGTCATTTTTGAATGATGACTTGTGGCATTTTGAGAAGCGAGGGGACAGCAGAGCGATCCACTGGGACCAGCGGGAACTGGAAGGTTTGGATGTATTTTCAAGAACTTTCCAAGCTAGTTTTGAAAAGTGAAGTGGAGGTAAGAACTCAGGGCTTCTGCAGCAGACGTAGAGCCAAACGGTGAGCGTGGCTAAAGTCTGGCCATCCAACCAGAGTTGAAGCCTGACTGAAAGAAAGCTGTGCATTTATTTCTTACTTTATAAATGTTATCAACCGCTGAAAAAGAATTACTTCAGCAGTTGTTCCCAAAAATTCAGGGTTAGTTAAAACATTATTATGTGTTAGATCTTGTATTTTGGCAAGACAGCCATGCTTACAGCAAATGAACAAGCACGTGCTCCAAACTCCATCCTAATGTAGACGATATCGTTTTTCCGTAACACGTTAGATCATTTCAAATTGATAAAGATGGATGTTATCAGGTTGGTCGTTACATTTGCGTGTCTGTAAGTGTTGCACATGTTTCATATTTTCATTCTATGACAATACACATGAATTCATTTAAACTTAATTTTGGTAATGTAGTTTGGCTGAGCATTATGGTCTTTTACAGCAATGTCTTGTTTGAACATATACTGAAAAATGAACAACAGACACAAACTTCTCATGCAGTTAAATCAACCCAAAGAAAGTTCACTTAAAGCAGTTCCAAACAGGGTGATAAATCAAAGAGGTTTTCACGTTATAGAAGGGGAAAAGTATTTGTTGAGATGACTGTGTTTACAGTCTTTAATGTGTCAGTTTTTGTCCACGGGAACTAAAGCACTGGCCAATTATTGGAAGGAGTGAAGTATGGAGGTGAATTTCAGAGAAAGGGAGAGATTTTAGGTTACAACTGGTCTTCTTTTTATAGCTTTTTCCACTGTTTAGTTACTCAGCCAGGTCAACCTTTGGAGCTAGGAAAGCATAAACAGCTAAAATGTCAACGGCAATACCTTGTTGCACATGCAGACAAGAAAAGTGAAGTCACTGCTCTTACCAGGTGGCTACACTGTGCTCGTTTGCTGCCTACCTTTATTTAAACTGGACCATAGTTATATTATCAAAGAATGGCCACAATTAATTGCTTAAACCAAAAAACTCAACAAATGTAACTGTTTCACAACACTTTGTGTGGATTGTGAACTATTCTGGTGATTGGTTGTCTCGCAAAACAACTCAAATGAAAGGAACCAGATGTTGGTCTGCCAGTTGTGACGGCTGTTCTGTATTTTATAATTATCTTTTTTTCTTTTCTCTTCAATCTTCAGTCAAACTGCTTATTTTTTTTCTTCTGCTTCTCTTCTTAGTTTGCTTTTTGGTACCAAAGTGGCTGATTGTGCTGAGACAGAAGAGAATCAAAGAATGATCTGAGTAACAGACCGGCCTTATGTTTACATGCAAGAGTTGCTCACTGGTTTACAATTCTTTATGTACAGTATATGTGTACATTATATTTGATATGTCATATACTAGTCTATTCAGAATAATTAAATCAAGTATCTGTACATTTAATAACCTCTGTTTTTATGGTTTTATTATTATTTCAGCCACTTTCCTCCTTCTGTCTCTCTCTCCCTCTCTCACTCTCTACCTGGGTGGTGTCTGCGGGTGTCTGTGGGGGTCTGACTGACTCACAGGTTGAATAATTCACTCGGCCCAAATGAGATCTCACTGGCCTTAATGAAGCCATTAATGAGACTCCATGGATTCCGACCGCTGCCTCACACCCATACTGACTCACTCACACTCCCACACACACTCAATCTCACAAGCAAACATGCATTTGTGTTGTCAGGCACAGAGCAAGCATGCAAAAGTACCCGACTGCATGAATGAACACTGCAAACGCCGGCGTTGCATGGAAGCAATGTTATACTGAAGTGAGAGCAGAAGAAGTGGCATGTTCTTCTTT
Organism: Neolamprologus brichardi; assembly: GCF_056152115.1. Taxonomy (NCBI): domain Eukaryota; kingdom Metazoa; phylum Chordata; class Actinopteri; order Cichliformes; family Cichlidae; genus Neolamprologus; species Neolamprologus brichardi. The sequence goes on along the minus strand of NC_142105.1, from coordinate 16,326,504 downwards.
AATGGCATGACAGCAGGTTTATTATACAAATGTTTGTGTGTGTGTGTGTGTGTGTGTGTGTGTAACGTGTAATACTATAATACTCAGCAACAGCCAGTGCGAATTTGTAGTCTAAACCATAATTTGTTGTATTGACTTCAGGCTTGGTGAATTAGAGCATTTTGCTTATCAATAGTAGACTGTGTGTGTTTTTTTTCACAACTCTCAGTACTAGTGATCATTACAGCTCACATTCACACTCACAGGTTTTGAGGTTGTTCAATATTCCAAACAACCACACACACAAACTCGGTCGGTGATTTAGTGGGACAAAAGCTGTTTGATCTAATAATTCAGTAATTCAACAAGGCTTTGTGTTGATTAAATAAATAGTGCAAAGAGTTCTGCTACGACACAATCAACAAGATGTGGACACACACACACACACACTCATACGCAGATGTATTAGATGTATTAGACAGACTTGCTGTGACTACTCAGATTGCTAATGAGGCGGAGCCGAGGTGCAAACACAATAGTTTACAGAGGAGTTTCCCAGTAGGATGTTTAAAGCTTCAATTTGTAATCAATAATTCACTTAAATGAAACCTCATGATGAGGAGTTGGACAGGATCTGACGGCATTCTGATGAATTTATAGCAAAACGATTCTTTCTTGGTCAGCTTCCGCACATTGGTGATCTGTCAATATCTGCAGGAGATTAAAAATTAATACAATAAAAAATAAAGATGATGTAGCAAAACTGCTGAGAAAACTTTTTCTCAACCAAGTAATTTCTCAGAGTATCTAAATTGAAAAGTGCTGACCAAGTATGCACCTGTTCAACTTGTTTGTCTTACTAAAGAAGACATGGCAAGAGTCAACATCTCCTCTCCATCACCAAGGCTTTCTTTGCTAATCTCAGAGCAGTGAAAGCAGAGCCAGTGGAAGCTTGTCTGGCATGCTGGTCTTTCAGTTTTCTGTCAAACACTGGAGGTTTATCAACAACTCAAACGTGCAAGTCGTGTAAAAAATTGCTGGATTCTCAGCTTGACAAGCTCAGGCTTTCTTAACGGGATGTGGACATTGAAACGCTGGCCCCATGCAGATTTCCTTAGCTCATAGTCACAGTGTCACAGTTGGAATATACAACTGCAACTACAGGATGGCAGTGATTTAAAGGATGGATGAAAAGAAATGATACACTTTTTTGACAGAATGCTGTTGAGCACAAAGAGATTGCTTTTAATTGGTACTTCATTTTTTTGTTCACTTTTAGATTTCACAGGACAAGCACAGCCAGCCTGCTTGCCCTTACACAACACAAATAAAGCTACTTTCAGCTGTTCTCTTATTACCTTTTTTTTAAAGAAAAGAACTAAACAAATTTCTTAAGATTATTTAGAAAATGTATCTTAAGTAGTAACTGCTGAGTAACACGTCAATGATTTTTTTCACTTTCCTTAACAAACTCTAGTAATCATTAAGTACTGAAAAACCACTGGGTCAAGGCAGTTTATTAGTTACAGTTACCCATATGCTTACAAAATTATGTATATATTATACTATAAAATTATATAAATTATATAAAATTATATATTATGGACTGTATAAGCATCAAAAAGTATAATACACTTTCTTAGAGGTATTTGTATGGTGTATATGGCATTGATTTAAAAAGTATGCTTAGCGTATTATAATAATCTGTCTCAGATATTGTTACTTTCTTTTACAGTATCTGCATAAACGCACGTATAGATCAGCTTTGTAGACAAGAATGAAGCAAGTTTACCGTCTAAACAACGATATTATCTTTCATGTTTGCAAGGATACATGCAGCATGTTTGAGACTTATCATATTTGTGGGTTTTCCTTCACAACCTCTGCAAAACGTCAGTTCTCCCAGCCTTTTGACCCCCTCCACACTCAACACAGCTCAGCATACTACGCTGGGAGAAGCCACTCAACCCAGTCATTTATATTTTACCACAGCTATCTATAATGGAAAGAGCTTAGAGACAACCATTTAACATGCTAGGGTTACTTGGCTAGGGAAATAATGCAGAAATGTATTTTTATAGCTAAATGCACCAAAACATATGCAGACACACACACTGCAGGACATATCTAGGGCAACATGAAAGACTTTGTATAATAAATTAACATAGTCACTGCAACGAAGCGTGCTGATTTGTGAAGCTCTGTTTTGAACTTTTTTTTCACTTTAGCAATTTGGGGTTTTGCTGATGATACAAGTGACCATATTTGGATGACAGGCTGGAATGTGAACTTGTGACCCACCAAACTGTATCTGTAGACTTTAGTTTCCAGAATTTGGCCTAAAATAGGGTTTAATTTTTTTTTTCATCCTGGACATTAAACTTGCACCAGCATTGATTTAAAGTCAGAAACTGTACAAAAACAAAACTGTACAGTTCTTACAATGCAGTAAAAGTGATATAGATGTAGATAAAAGTAGTGAGCCACCTTTACACCAGCAGGAGATACTTGGCCTTGATGCTCTGGGTGCACAGTTCTTATGGGAAATGGACTGGTTCTTATATAGCGCTTTTCTACTCTTTCTGAGCACTCAAAGCGCTGTACACAACTTGTACATTCACCCATTCGCACAAGCACATTTTTCTAAGTAACATTCACACACACATTCATACTCTGATGGATGCATCGGAGAGCAATTTGGGGTTAGTATCTTGCCCAAGGATATTTGGCATGCAGACTGGGGAAGCCAGGGATCAAACCACCAACCTTCCGATCAGTAGACCACCTGAGCTACAGCCACCCCAATGGCTATAGAGATATGGTGATGCTAACATCTATTGGTAAATGGTAAATAGCAGTATTTGTATAGCACTTTACTAGTCCCCTCTAGGGACCCCAAAGCGCTTTACACACCCAGTCATCCACCCATTCACACACTAGTGCAGGCAAGCTACAGTTGTAGCCACAGCTGCCCTGGGGCAGACTGACAGAAGCGAGGCTGCAACACCAGTAGGCGGTAGGTGAAGTGTCTTGCCCAAGGACACAACGACCGAGACTGTCCGAGCCGGGGCTCAGCAACCTTACGATTACAAGACGAACTCCCAACTCTTGAGCCACGATCGCCCTATTGAGGCAGTTACTGCAGTTACTGAGTGAGGAAAGCAGTGGTGACTTAGCTTTATGTGGTCTGCAAGGTTGTGGTTGCTGTGGTTTGCAATAACACCACTTACAGTTGGAATATCTAGGAGGAAGGAATTTACGAACTGAAGTGTTGACATTATTCATGCTGTTACAGTGTCAGCTCTTGAGAAAACCCCATTCCTTCAAAGTGAAGTGAAGGCAGACTGCATGGCAAAGTGGTTGATTTTATACACCTGTGGCAATGGAAGCTTTGGCACAAAATAGTTTTCCATATAGTGAAGGTAAGGCAGAATTAACTATAGAGACAGAAGCTCGTTTTCAGCTATACACATGTATGTAAGGGGGGCTTTTTAACATAGAAGTTACAGCCATGACTTTTTGAGCCTCGCCCAAGTGTCCATCAGAGGAGCTGCAGTTTTAGACACTAAACAATTTTAGCTGTAAAAGATGCTCCAGGGTGTGCAGTGTGCACATTGTAGTATGTGTGAATGTACTGTATGTGTGTGTGTGAGAGAGTTTCTGTGTGTTGCAGAAAGTAAATTTATCCAAAGGCCATAACAACACTGCCAGTCTCATTTCCTTATGTTGCACAGATACTGGTTGATGTTGAAGACATAAGCAGTTACGTATACAGAACACCACCTGTGAAGGCATTTTAAGATAACTGTGCTGTGGGCGGGCGGATGCAGCTGTTTGTGACTTTAACTGAAGGCCGGTAGTGTTTCATGCATTCTGCCAACACTTTTTGCTATCAGTGATGAAAACTGCTGTTGTGTACAAACTTATTTTACACTAAAAGTGCTTTCACAGGTACATATAATTTATGTGCACAGGTGCACATAAGTGGTCCACATGTGCGCATTCGCTGTCAAAATAAAAGACACGCACCAGATAAGAAGTAGCAACGCGTGTTTGCGTACATATAGAAGGCACTGTTTTTGTCCGCTAGAGTGGGATTTTCACAGCATATTCTGCACCACATCTCTGTGCGTTCATCATTTGTTTGAAGCCAGCTCACCTCCTGCAACCACTTTTCCGAGAATGTGCGCTTCTTTTGCGATTCGGACTCCTGCTGGTGGAGGAACACCAAAGTAATTGCTTAAAGGAGCTTGCTTCTTCGACATCTTTAAGAGTTCTAAACAAATGTCTGAAACAAAACAAAATCTTATGTACACAAACGCACGTTGCAACTTCTTATCTGGTGCGCGTCTTTTATTTTGACAGCAAATCCGCACCTGCAGACCACTTATGTTCACCTCTGCTTATGTGGTGATGTTTGCCAAAGATTTATAAAGCAAAAGTGCAAATATTCAAACTCTCGTTCTATTTTGGTTTTTCATTTTTCATTCACTATATCTACTAATACTTCTCTTACCACCTACCTCTGCACCAGAGGTTGGCCTCCTCATCCTCACAAAAAAGACTCAAAATGTTAAATTTGTCATGAATTCCTTGGTTGATACTTTAGTTTCTGATACAGACACAATAATGCTGAAACATCCTACAGACACGGAAATATAAAAAATGAATAAATCCAACACAGAAATAAGAAATCGGAAACCAAAATGTCCCATTCTTTACAGCAAGGAAATTTAAAATTCCTATATTTCAGTTTCTGTATTACAGAATAATCAAGTTTAACTTCATAAAACACTTTGGCAAAAAGGCTGTCCGAGGGAACAGCATTGTTTGGATTTACAATTTGTCCTCTTATTTTAAATTAATTGGTCTTAAGTTTGAGGGCTCTGAGCTCTCAGGGTGATAGTTTATATATAAGTGCCCACTATGCACACCCACTCTATAGTCTGGAGCAAGCTTATCATCTGGAATCAAAAGATTTAAATATTTTACTGAACTGAAGACTAATAAAAAAAAACCCCACACAAAAACAACAAACAAGCAATAAATAGGCTTCGGAAGCAGAGACATTTCCAGGTTTTGTAAAATGATCGTGTACAGCCCTCCGCCCTCATACAGGTGGATTATGTTTCTTTTATTTTCCGCCTTTTAATAACATATATGCATTTATTTGGGTTTGCATTCCACCTGCGAATAACTGTAAACTAAACTTTCTCTATTCAAAATCTATGTTGTTGACACCAAAGCTGTAGCAGCACTGTTTGTGCTGTCAGCAGTGACATGCATCAAACTGCACTGCATTCTTCGATTGTACACTGTAGGTGTACATAAATACAGATGTTTGTCATGCTGCTTGCACATCAGTCAACTCCAATGACACTTTATAAATCTATCCTTTTTAAATGGGATCTGTTATTCAGGCTATTATAGCTAACGGAAAATACACTCAAAATCAAATTTGGTTTTCGGGCTTCCTCCCACAGTCCAAAGACATGCAGTTAGTGGGGACAGGCTAATTGGTGATGGTTGTCTGTCTCTATGTGTTAAAGACAGACTGGTGACCTGTCCAGGGTGTACCCTGCCTTTCCCCCCATGGTAGCTGGGATGGGCTCCAGCCCCCCTTCCATGTTTAATATGAGCATCCTCATACATTATATGTTACATTCATGTATAATGTATAAAATAAAATGGGGAAAACCAGAGCAGATCCATACAGAGTATTGTTTTTTGGAGTGAGTACTGTAGAAATGTTTAGCTGATTTAGAGTTTAGAAATGTGTTAACGTAGAATCTAGAATTATTGTAGAGACATTGACACTGCCCTCAATGTAATAAAGGCCTGATGGTGTCCTGAATTTAGGAGCAGAGTATAGGAGACCCTCCCCAGTTGAACTGTGAAAGTAAAACAGAGAGGAGTTAATCCTGAGAGGAAATTCCCCAGAGAATGTTTGGGTGGGGGTCTCAACATTTGACCTGGATAACTGTGGTCTGGAAGGGAAATGGGTTTTTTATGACCTTTAGGGAGTCACCTACACCCACAGTGTTTTAACTGTCACGCACACTCACTTACGTGCACACACATACACACAGGTATGCGTACACAGTCACACACGAGCACTCACATAGACACAGACACAGAGTTTGCAGCACACTGTAGGGGGGTTTTATGATGGGGACACCTCTATAAAGCTGGCTGTAACTAACAAAGGGGTGAAGATTTTGCAGAGGGACACACCGGCCTCGTCTTCCCTTCTAGAAGTGCATGCTTAAATGAAGATGAATAAAGATGAATAAAAGTTTTGTGAAAATGACTACTGAGTTCCGGTGCCGTCTCTGGAAGTTTCAACGAATAAAAGAACAGGGGTAAAACTGATTTCGCAACAGTTTTGGTGCCGAAACCCTGGGATTCGCTCGAGGCCCAGAGAGGATGAATTGGCAGAGCTGAGATCGTGAAACGAGGCGAACAGAGAGCTAGCTCACGTGATTAAAAGGTAAGCACGACCTGTTTATTTTCGAACCGTGCATATTGTTTAAAGCCTAAATTATCTGTTCGCTAAGTTGAACGTATCGCAGTGTAAATTCACTCAGTAGAAAAAAGGCGGCTAGCGTCCGTCTCAGTGCGTTAAAGCAAGAGACTTTTGTAAGAACTCCAAGTTGATGTTTAGCGCCCCGTAAGAACATCTCAGTGCGTTAAAGCAGGAGACGTTTGTTACGGATTAGTAGAATCGGTGTTTCATCCGTCTTAGTTATTAGGAAAAAAGTGGCGGTGTGTGATCCGTCCTCCGTGCGGGTAAAACTGATTTCGCAACAGTACTTTAGACAGCTTTCACTGTCATACAGTGTGGACACCCACTGAGTGCAGCGAGCGTAAGCACACACTCACTGCTTCCAACATAACAGACATGTCATCTCACACACACACACTAACAAAACTGATGCCAGGAATGACAGGTGTGAGGAAGTGGTCCCTCTGCAGAGAAATGGAGTGATTTCTGTGGTCCAACACATGAGCAGGTGTGAACACACACCTGAGGGAGAGTATGCATGAGCAAACACTCACACCATCATACATGTAAATGCACACACACAAAGCTCATCTGAACACCTGCTCATTCAGTGGCACATACACCCTTTTTCTATGGCAAATGATGGAAAGTGTTTGTTGCATGGCCTCATTCTCTTAAAAGGAGCTTGGTCTCTGTTTGTCTCTCATCTCTCATCACTTGCTTCTAAAGTGATCTTTTTTAAAATCATTTTGAAAAACATTAAGAGCTCTATCGTTCATGGCACGCTGGCAACCACCAGAGATATAAATGTGGTCAGTTAGTCACTTTTTTCCTGTTGCTATAGACACAGCATGCAGTATTCAAAAATGTTGAGGAGAGTTGAATAAAAGGGTGTGTTGATGAATCATTATCCTCTTAGTCATAATGTTCACTGTTTACTGTGAAAATTACAGACGCAAGGGACTGAAAGGTCAAGTAGAGGGATTATTGTCATTTAACGTGATAGCAACCATGTAGGGTCAGTATTGTTTGTCAGCATGGTGTCCTATCATGCAGTTACTCATCCGTCCATGCTCTTCAGCTTATCCTTATCGGGATCATCGGAGGGGTGCTGGAGCCTATCATAGCTACCACAGGACGACAGACAGGGTACACCTTGGACAGAGCTCCAGTTTGACTCTGCTTTTTAGTTGGTTTGGTTTGAGTATAGTGGAACCCCACCCACTAAAGACAAGAAAAATATCCCCTTTTCCCTCAAACTTGGATTGTTCGAGCACAAGGAAGTTCGTGGGATACTGGGTTACAATTTATGGGGTTACTTTCTAAGTGGGCTGAACATTAGGAATGGACATGTTCAAGCGTTCAGTATGAGAATTTCAGGGAGTGGTCTCATAATAACAAGAGTGCTGGAAGGCCTCAGTGCTTCACAAGAAACATGAATGGGACAGCGGCTCTTTGGAGTTCTGGAACTTTCTCATCGTTAACTTTGAATACTGTTCCCACTGTTTGCTGTAATCTACGAGGTCTACACAGTTTGACTTGAGAGACTCGTGTGTATTATGTCTTGCTGCTGTGAAGACATCTAGAACATATCTGAGACTGGCAGCTGCTTTTTTTCTCTCCAGAAAAGATGTTTTCCTCCTAGTGAAACACACCACGCTACATTATCACAACATCTTTATTTTGACTGCATTCAGACATTCTTAGACTTAAACTTATTTAGTTGTATCCCTCTGTGCTGAGGAGAAAATAAATAAATAGATGTCCTGGGTGCATCTGGACATTCTTATTGATCTTCTTGAAGGAAACACATAGAATTGTGTGACTGCACATTGTTATCTAAACCTCATCCCTGCAGCCTTATTGTTACCAGTACCAGTTCTTCCATTCGTCCTTCAAGGCTCTCAGCAGTAATCAGAGGTCACGGCTGGTTCTGCAGTATAAGGCCTTGACATCATTTAGCAAAATCAGTGTCCAGTTCCACCGTGACATAATTACTTCACCTGCTCCCACGAGCTTCCTGTCTAGCTATGCTTGTTACGCTGGGGAAATAGAGTTATCTTTCCTAAAAGAAAATAGTGTTTTTTCTCTGTGGCTGGTTTCTGCTGAATAAATATGATCAATGTCTGCCAGCAAGTTATTTTGCTGAAAACGATATACAGCAGGTGGCCAAATGCAGCATAAATAACAGTCAACTAAGATTCTGATTAAATTAGGATGTGATGGTGAGCAAATCCTGCCTTGAATTAGTATCAAAAACATGTTTCATTTTTGATTTAGCAAAATGATACCGTTAGCAAACCCCAGATGACTGTTATTTACACACAGAGAGCTTGAAATATGAGAGTTGCAGATTCCAGCCATTTAGCTTTCACTCTTAGTGGAAACAACAGTGGAGAACGGCCAGTGGCAGTACAAACAAGGGTCATAGCCACTGTTCTTGGATAGGAATGACCATATGACCTTGGACTGAATTTACATATGTGATGAGGAATTGACCAATCAGTTTTTAAGATCAAAAGAAATAAGAACAGGTACCACAGAGGATCTACTGTTTGTACTGATGACCGTGTCTCCTTGGATATGTTGGCAGTCATGCAGTATTTGTACTACAGTGTACAAACAAGGTGTCCAAATCAAAGTAAAAAACATATATATTTAAATAGTTCTACACAAAATGCATTTGCAAAAAGTGTGATTAGCATGTAGTAGTCACTGATTCCATCATCTCCCGGGAGGTGCATGCCTACTTCCCAGTCCGATATCACTCTAATTTTGGCTTTTATGTTCTAGTGTGGCCATGACAACCATTCTCTGTGTCATGTTGTAGGTTGCCCATGTGAACAGTGCTGCTAATTACCATGAACTTGTCTCTGGTCATGACAGAAAAAGGCATGTACACCTGGCCATCTCCAGTAGTCTCTAACTCTTGGCAGTTAGAGAAGCACCACATAAACAAGGCCCACATATGCAATGTGACAAGTTCCAGCTCTTCCCAAACAACATTCCTCCCCTCAGCGAGCCCCTCTTTCTGCATTCATATTGGGGTAGTGACAGATCACCTTGACAGCTCTGCCATAGAGAAATTCTGAAAAATTGTGTGAAAGAATATGTTACCGTGTCTTAAAACTATATTCCAAGGACTTTTTGGAATAAAAATATGGAAGTTGCTGCACAGTGTTGGTCAGCGACCGTCCGGAGCCTGGGTTGGGTCCTTGTAGCCCTAGTTCTGGTAGCCAAAACCAGCTGTAGTCAACAGTTACATGCATACTTTTTTTGCTGTTCTTATTGAACAGTCCAATTATGAATTATTGACCTTTTATTTATTTTTTTTAAAAGAAAAGGTTTATGGGATATTTAAAAAATAAAATATATTTTGAGTGGTGGTTCAAAATACAAAGAAAAAACACTAGATTAATTGGTGGAGTAACTGATGGACAAACGTAAACTTGGCATTTAAAATGTCAGTCTATGCGTGGGGGTGGGGCTAACCATCAGCAACCACAGCCATTTGTCCCAGAAGAATGAATAGTATATAATTTCCACTTTATGTGAACTTTATAAAGCTTTCGAACTTTTATAAGTTAATAAACATTTTGGAACAATGTCTGCTTTTAGCTGAAGGAGGTAGTCGACCTCTTCGAGATTTCATGCAAGAACACATGATTTCAAAAAAAGTGACAGAGACTACATTCTTTTTAACACCAGTCAACAACCCTATTTCAGAAAAAAAAAATGGGACACTGCGTAAAGTGTCAGTAAAAACAAAATGCGATGATTTGCAAATCTTATAAACCTGTATTATTCATAACTGACAACAGAAAACACATTAAACATTTAAACTGAGACATTTTTGTCCAGACTTGAAATACATCATCATCTACAGTACGCAGTGTCATTAAACTTCTGAGAATCTGATGGCATCTCTGTGTGAAAAGGAGAAGGTGGGCACTCCATTGTGCTCAATTGAATCAATTTGTTTTGGAATATATGAACAGTGCATCATCTGCACTGGAGAGTGGAGGGCTTGCACACATTTCTCAGTGGGGAAAGGTATATACAGGTTCAGAGCAATATATGCTCCCAGCCAGATGACATCTTTTTCAGCACCTTGCATATTTCAGAAAGACAATGCTGAGCCATACGCTGCATTTATTACAGCAGCACGGATTTGTAATAGAATAGAAATGTGGGTGCTGAACTGGCCTGCCGGGATACTACACAGCAGTAATCATGGCCCTGTTGCTGCCGTCCAATTCAAAATGAATGACTATCTGATTTATTGTTTATGTTCTATTGTGAATGTGAGGCTATGAGATTTGCAAATTATTGAATTATCCTTTTATATAAACTTTACCCAGTAATTTTTTTAGGAATTGGGGTTGTTCATGAACAACACCGAAAAATGTGTAAAAGTGCCTCCAGACAAAAAAAAAAATCTTTGAAAGATAAATTAAATGTTATCCATCTGAAAATATTCAATATTATCTCATCTTTCCTCGGCTGAGGAATGGCCTTGAATGCGGGTTACTGCAGCAAAACTACAACGGAATCATAAGTCTTGCACCTACATTATTTATGATGGTGAATAGATTGTGTTATTAGAGAGATGCCACAAGCTGAGAAATAGGCTGCCTTCCAAAAACTCTGCCTGGTTGTTGTATGCTGAGTGGTTTGTTAGGGATTCATAGGAGAAGGGACCAAGGCTGAAAGCCACTGTTTGCTGTTCGATTTGACCTTCAGATTTGCCAAACCCTATTTGTTATGGGGCTGGACACTGATAGAGATGTATTCCAACCAAGTACCACCTCCACACGCATACAGTGCACACACACACATGCACACAAATTCAATCCACTTAGAGACTAAGACTCTTATGTAAAATTCTTAAATTATTCATAAACATGGATTCATTCTGGCTTGTACCTTTTGGAATTAAACGAAATGGATGGTTGTGTTTTGTGTGTGTAGGCACATGTTGCAAAATGGGAAAATCCTCCTAATTTGCCACACTTGGAGCATGAAATCATTCAAGTATCATATGAATGTGTAACCTGAGCATTCACACTATTTATAGAGGCACTGGAAAATGTCTTAAGTGTACTTTTAATGGGTATTATTACATTCTGACATGAGCCATTAGTTTTCCTATGACAGAGGGGAGAATCAGCTTAAAATCTTGGGGATGTGTAAGTGTTTGTATAACCTGTGGCTTTACAAAACGCTGATGCTATTGTATGTTTAAGTATACACAGGAGTATTAACCATGATAAATTAGCCAGACACATATTTGTACACAACCACAGTGGATTTAAATCAGACAGTTAAGGTGTGATTCAAGTGCAGACTTTCAACTTTTATTCGAGGGATTTAAAATTGTTAGCATTAACAAGTTAGCAGGTTAGCATTTTCACATTGAAAATTGGGGGACTGTGTATGAAAATCAAAGGCTCAAAAGTAATCAGACAAACTAACATCATTATAAATATAAGAAAGATTTGTAACACTTGGCTGAGTCAATAATTGCCTAAGTCGAATGCCAAAGCCTAAAAACCATGAACATAATCAAATGATGCATTGCCTCCCCCGAGATGCTCTGCCAGGCGTTCACTGCAGACTCTCTCTGACTTATTCTATAACTGAAAAGCATCAAGTCATTGAAATAGCCACTAACGATATCCCGTTTCCTTACATTGAGAAACTCTTAGGTTGCTTCTACAGGGTGCTTCTGGCTCTGAAACAAGGTTTTGATGATTTTTTCCCCCCATTCGTCCCACTCACGAGTCAAATCATCAAACAAATTTTAATATTACACAAAGATAACGAGCCACTCCTGGGAACGTTCATGACTGTTTCATTTTTTCTGTTTGTGAATCTGTCACAAAGAGTGAAAGGACTCAAGCGCAGGACTCTGTGAGCTTGGAATTAGAAGGCAAAGGTTTCTTACAACAACCACTAAGTCTACAGTGTGAGGGGAAAAGGGGCTCCAGGAGTCCACGTGGAAGGAAAAAGCGCACCACACTCCGCTACTGTCACACACGCCACTCTCCTCTTCTGTGCACCCCACACTGTCAGAAACACACACAATCTCCAAACTCACACTCAGGTATCCAGGGAGGAAACAGGGACAGGTCCAGGGAAATCTGGACAGGTAATTAGAATCCAGTAGCGATGAAGGTAAAGAGATCACACGAATTGGAGAGAGTCGGGGCTTCTTCTTCTTCTTGTATTATTGGCGGTTGGCAAACAACTGCATGGTGCACTGGTATGGAGTGTGGACAGGAATCACGCTAAACTCCCCCCCCCAAAAAACTTCATATCCTTCCAAACAATCTTCCTTCTCTCAAAAGCTGAAACGAAGCCTGATAACATTTATTCCCTGACTCCTTCTGTAACAACCCAACAAGATCCAATTTCATATTAATGTTACTGCGATTTTGGACCAATCGTCTCCTCTCTACCTTACACTGCAAAATAACATTATCCAAGGTTTCCTCCTCTCCACAATAATCACATTTCCCTAAATTATGTTTCCCTATCAAGAATAGTGTAGAATTCAATATGTCCAAATCTCAGTCTTGACACCACCACCTCCTCTCGCCTACTCCTTCTTGTGGCTCTCCTTACTCCCACCCCCCTTTGAATTTTATATACCAACTTCCCCTCCTTTCTTCTTCCCACTGTTTCTGCCATCTACCCCTCATTTCTAGGGGCCAGATCAACTATCCTATGATTAGTGGCTTCCTTTGCTAACCTATCCGCTGCTTCATTCCCCCTTACCCCATAGTGAGCCGGGACCCATACAAACACTACTGACAGACCCATCACATGTATCCTTTGTAGAGTTTGCTGAACCTCTATTAAAATATCTGATCTACCTTTCGAATGACTGTTCTGTAGACTGACCAAGGCTGCACTTGAATCTGAACAAATAATTGCTTCCAATGGCCTCAAACCTTCCACCCACTGTACCGCTAATAGAATTGCTATCATTTCTCCTGTAAACACAGACACTCCATCATTAATCCTCTTTCAGTCCGGAATTACTACTGCTACCCCCACTTGACTAGCTGGATTCTTTGAAGCATCCGTAAATACTTGCACATACCCACAATACTGTTCAATGTAACCCTGAACTGAATTTGAGTCTAGACCGCCTGCCCTGTCCTTACTCTTCTGGCGCAATAAAGCAAAATGGTTATTGAAATCTTATAGCTTACTTCAGTTCAGTGAAGTAAAGTCCACGTGTATTAATGGACCTTTTAGTTGGTTATTTATACATTTTCACTTCAGTGAAGTAAGCTATAAGTAAGCTTCAGCAACACTGTACATTTCAACACAGCATAATAATTGGATAAATGAAGTGCAACAGTACAAAAGTAGATTAAAGGTTCTTGCAGTTCTGACCAACCGCAGCCTTCCAAATGCATGCTGTGTGTAGAGCAGTTACACTCTTTAGCATTTGTACTAACATTCAAAAGAGTATATAATATAATGTGTTGTTCCATTGTAAAATAACTGAATCTAGTCATAAAATTAAATACTTTTTTTTTAAAATGAAAAAAAAAAGTGAAGTTCTAGTTCTCTCGCCTCTGTCAGTGCGCCCCAGGGTGGCTGTGGCTACAATGTAGCTGCCATCACCAGTGTGTGAATGTGTGTGTGAATAGGTGGATGACTGGATGTGTAAAGCGCTTTGGGGTCGTTAGGGACTAGAAAAGCGCTATACAAATACAGGCCATTTACCATTTACCATTCTAGAGGTTCTAGAAGTTCACTGTAGACTTTGGATCCAGCTGGGAACGCTGGGTTCTTGGACCATTAGGAACTGGTGGAAAAGAGCTGAGATGAAATGTTGATCATCAACTAAAGTGGATTGTACAAACTAGATGTGTAAAAGAGGCAAAAGTACATATAGCAGCATATGGAGGGTTCACACACACGTGTATTAATGGACCTTTTAGTTGGTTGTTTATACATTTTCAGATCTGGTGGCTCCATCGTGTAGGGACATCTACATTAAGAAACGAACCATCCTAGTACAGTCCTAGGACACTCGTAGAGGGTTGTGTCAGGAACGCGATCAGATGTAGAAATCTTCTAAAACATGTGAGCTGCTCTTGTAAATAAAGCAGAGGTCAAAAGTAGCTGTCAGTGAGTGACTGATTTAAGCTTGGCTCTTAATTTGAAAGTTCAGTTACTGCTAGTGTGCCACCTCTCTAAGGCAATAGAAATATAACTCAGCTGCTTAACCAAAAAGGACTCGTCCCACACTCAAAGTTACTCCAGGCCCACTGTCTTGCATCTGGAAGTCACTGGAGACCTATGAAGTGGAGCACCACTTTAACCAGAACATGCAGCAGCTGGTTCATTTATGTGTTTGTAGGCTGAGTTCATAGAGGCTGCAGAACAGAACCAGCACTACTGTCAGAGGCTGCAACTGAACACAGTGGTGTTGGACTTCATGTACAGCAGGGGTCGGCAACCCTAGGCACGCGTGCCACAGCTGACACGCAAAGGGTTAACTAATGGCACGACCATAGCTGGACTGGCCATCGCGCATACCGGTCATTTGCTCGGTGGGCCGATGATTTTTTTTTTTTTGTAACCATATAAACAGTGAAAGGTGGTGGATTGGCTAGATGCTGGCCGGTGTGTAAAAGTAACTCAGTTGTTTGGCTATGGCGGAGCTTCCACAGATTCAGTAACATTAACAAGTGGTGGAGGCCAGCAGGTGGATGAGGGAGAGGGGAGGCAGAAGGAGCAGAGACCCGAGGTGGCCGCTGGTCCGAGCGTCAGGTGAACTGAACTTCAGGTAAGAAGTTATGACCTGCAGTCTATCTGTGTCAGATATAAACCAAGTTTAGGTGGAGTTTATTTTCATTGTCCTGACTTTTTACAGTCAGTTACAATAACTCGTACTGCGTACTAGCTAGCATGACAGAGTTTCTATACAGCTGGGTGGGTGCTATGATGTTACTGATAGTGAACTTTATTTCATTCATAAGGTTAGTTAGCAGAGTTGGCAACCATCCCGTAAAAAGATGGAATCCTCCCGCATTCAGAGAAAATATTACACGTTTCGTGTTGAGCTGAGAAGGGACGCAGTTTGTCCCGTACTTCAGCTACAATGGAAAAAGACACAAAGCTGGAGTTATTCTGTCTTTACTGCACAGCTGCCTCTTCTCTCATTCTCTCCCCTCTCTCTCCTGTTGCTACTTCAATCATGAAACTGATCAAAGATCAGCTGATTGCTTGATGTTGTTGTTAGAATGTATTTAATATTAATTTCTAGTATCAGCTGATGTTTGCTGGAGCCACAGCTGTAAAAGCTGCTGGTCATGATATTGGTTTGGATATCTGGTGAGAGGGAAACATGAAGATGAAACCAGGAGATGCCCTTACTGAATCATCAGAGCTGAACAGGTGATGGAGAAACAGGTTTACCTTTTAGGTGACATGAATGAGTTGAAGTTATGAACTGTTTCTGAGAGACAAATAACACCAGGATCCTTTTCTAAGTAGCTGACAGCTGGTAACTGTGCAGGGGCGGGTCTAGCAAAGTTTTGCCAGGGGAGCCAGGTAGGGCATCAACAGGGAAAGGGGGGCACAAAGAAATACTTTCTTATTCTCATTTCAAACATCTAGTTTTTAATAAATAATTATCTGAATCTTACAATCAACGTTTTTATCTGATGTAAAATGTATAGAAATTATACATATACCAACAAGACAGTGTACATCACTGTCACAACAGTATTTGTTTTCATTCAAAGGCTTTATGGCTTTAATACCTGGTGGGCCGGTCTTTAGTCAAAATGCCCGGGCCGATTTTCTGTCCCAGTCCAGCCCTGGGCACGCAGTGAATTAATCTGAAAAGGTGCATCAAAAAATAAATGGCCGCACCAGCGGTGCACATCGCAAATCAGCTCGCATAGACAGAGTTGCGCCGCTTCTTAATGACGGTATCTTAGCTAACAACCCCAACTACCAGATTCAGCTTGTAATTAGCTAAAAATAACTTAGCCTACTGGTGAGAGGGACGTTGCTAGCTTTCCACATTCCGACACTTCAAAAGCTTCAGGAGCTGTCCGCTCAGCATCAGCACCACGGAAATACACGGATACATCCGTAGACTCGAGACAGAATTCACAATGTGTTTTCAGGACTTTCAGGTGTATGGACCAATGTTTTATTTTCTGATCAAACCAGAAAGCTTTAATGAGCAGCTGGATTTGTCTTGCATTAACTGGCTGAGTTAATACCAGTTAATGCAACATCGAAGCAGGTGGACTCCACAGCTGTGCGTGTTCATGGAGCTGCATTTTCACCTGCTGGACATCACTACCTGACAGGTTTAACTGTCTTCAGAACATTGCAGAGGCCTTATTGACAGTATTTAGCTCTACATATCTGTGTGAGCAGATTTTCTCTCACATGAGTGTCCTCAGGTAGCCGTCTGAATGCTGGACACATGGAGACCTGTGTCTCTGAGTGGGAGACCAGAGATCCTCCAATCTAATCTGTCCATTTTCTACCACTTACCTGAGCCAGGATCACAGAAGCAGCAGTCTAAGCAGAAACAGCCTTTTCCACGCCGAGGCAGCCCAGAGATATTGTCCACCAGTCCCACCTTCCAGTTTAACAGTCCCAGTTCATTTCCACCATGACTTACTAAAAGAATTTTGCTTCAAGGAGAAAATTCTTTCATTGTTCAAGTACAAGATGTTTTCAGGCATGTGTTTTTCTTCCTCCCTGCCTCTTTCTTTCCCCCATTTGTTTGGCTGATTAGAAGAGTATTGCTCCAACAGGAATACTTACTATTGCTTACAAATTACAGTCAGGTATTGCTGGCATATCAACACGTTTCATCCTAACAGGGAGCAAAGCAGTATGACAGATTTGAAGAGAGGAGGTAGAATAAGATAGAGTGAGAGAAGAGTGCACAGTAAATCAGATCTGCTCTCTTTCTAAGCATCCTCTCTAAACATGGCTCCACTGGGAACATGTTTTTAAGAGTCTGGGAAGCTTGCAATGTTGATTTCTGCCAACTTGTAGGATTCTACTGTTTCCTGTCAGTCTCTTATTTTTTGTGTTTTTCTACTTCAGCTCGTATTTGTTATCCAGGCTCTCATGCATAAAACATGGCAGTTTGAAGTATCTCGAGCTGTGTACATCACTAGCAGCATCCAAAATTCTCATCCTTATTGCGGTTATTGCAGCTTATTGTCTTTTGAGAGTTTCTTCAACTTGTGTGAAATATTCTTAACTGTTAGAGTTTTAAAACAAATCTAATATAGTATCAGGTTGTAGATATAGATGGTGAAATTTGAACTTTTGTCCTGTCTCATGGTCAGGGTTTGCTTTGAAGTGAGAGTAATTTACAGGCGAGTCTGGTGCTTTAATGGCTCACCATTAGTTTGAAGGAATGGTTTCATAAATCTGGCTAAAGCTTGACTATAACCAAAGCCAAAAATGTTTATAAGCAATCACTCACCAGTCTAGTGTTCAACTATGTACTTTAGCATGCATCTGTGACTACTCTTTATCCCTTAACATCCACCAGGTCATTAGTGACCTATCTGCTTTTTAAAGCACTGCATGTTTGCAATGTCCAAATGGAAAAGATCCTAACAGAAAAAATACAATGCTAGAGTGAGTGAAGGCATTCAAAAAGTGAAGGACACCGCACGGTCAAATGGTAGTGATGTCTCAATCACAGGAAAGGCTAAATTCTATTCTGTTTGACTCTAATGGGGACCATAAATTACCAGATTAGGTTCATTTTGTATTCAGTATGACTTTTCTCTAGAGACTGACCAAATCTCATCAGAAATGTGTTTTTATATATCCTGACTTCTTTTTGCAGTTGAGGAGGTCTGCCCCGGACATGGTTTGAATAAAGTCTATGAGGAAGTCACGTCTCTGTTAAGTCCTAAATATTAATTAAGACTAAATATTTACCAGATTCAAATGTAATGATATGTTCTATAACTAAATCCTTTTCTTCTGAACCCATGGTCTCTATAACCAGGGACTGCAGACACAATCATTTGAGTTGTTATAGATGTGTATCCATTAGTTTTTATTAACAAATCAAATCCGTTTTAATTTTCTGAGCTTATATTCTATCTATCTATCTAATGTAGCGAGCCACTCATCATTTCCATTGCTGCTGTTTTTTAATAAAACCCTTCAGGTTCTCTTGTTGACCTCTGTTGCATGTTACACACTCTCTGTACTCTGTTCCTGCATCGCAGTTTGTTTTTCACTGCTTGCAAACTCCCAGTACTTATCTATACAGCATTGCTATTTTTAATATCAATGCATTTCTTGTGAAAGTGAAGTAGACCATTAGAAAGCAGCAACTGAAAACTACTCGGTCATAGGGCGTCCTGTACAGGCATACAGTAGGGGGGTGAAAACCCAGCCCTGTGGGTTTTCAGTAGTGGTTGGTCAGACTAGTTGAGGTTGTCCTTGATGTTGCATATACGGAGATATGGGGGGATAATCAGTCCTCTGTCTGAGTGAAATTGTTTGACTATCAGAATTAACCTCATAATAACTGAAGTGGGTTAGTACACCTCTTAGAACCCCCGCCACTCCTTTCTGTTCTTATCAACAAAACCATTGTCCATACTGGTTTCTTTTGGGCCATGAAACAGACTGGTGGTCTATCCAGAGTGTACCCCACCTCTCTCCCCATGACAGCTGGGATAGTCTTCAGTACCTCCCATGAAACTGAACTGGAGGAGCAGAAGGAAATGGATGGAAGGATGCTTTTGACCATAGCAAATAATACCAGTTAGTGCTAAACATAACAGAAGTTTAATCACAATAAACCTAATGCCTAGCATACACTAGAAGTCTTTGAAAAGACCCCTTTAGATGTGAGAGGCTTCCAGACATTCCAAAGACTTTCTAAAGCTGATTTTTTTTTTAAATTGGGTATCTTACAAATATATTTTTATTTTTAGTTGTGGTCCTGGTAGAAATGCACAAGAAGTAATCATGTTAAAAAATGGAGAAGCAACAGCATTATTAGAAGAAGAGTGAGAAAAATACTGACTTTTACGACCCCGTCTAAGAAGATGGCGAGAGCGTTCCACATGTTAACTGTTCTGTTCTGATTTTTTGTAACACTGAAACAACTTGAAAAGTGTAATTTTAGGGGGGGGGGGGGGGGGTAGTAAAGTAAATTTTAATAAGTTAAAAAGTTAATTTAAATTGTGACTTGTTATAGCATCCATGATAAAGTGTAAGAAATAACACTTGGCAACCTCTTGGTCAGATTTCCTTTCATTTACCTAAAATGATTATAGAAGAACATATATATACCCTGCATGAATACAGGATTCTGTAAATACACCTAGCTTAATTTAAGGTATATGACAAATCCACAAACAGCAGCTCTGTAACTGAGGTTTAGCCAGTATAACTGCGTGCAGGTTTGTGATAGAGTTGTATGAAGCTGATGAAGCTATATACACGTGTGAATGCATATGTGATTTGTGAAAGTGTGTGTGTGAGTGTTGAGTGCCTCAATTAGCTGAGGTAATGGTCTGAATAATGATGTTGCTTTTTCTGCCATCTGGCCCTATGGATGCTCACTCTGCTCTGTTGTTTCTAAAATACACAAGAGAACACTGAGCCTATCTTTGAATATGCATTTCTTCATCTCTGCCGAACTTGTGCATTGCTTTTCTTTGAATATTCTGATTTAGAGATATGTTGCGTGCTATATGAAACAGTTTTCTCTAGTTTCCCTTTCCTACTCCCAGTCTACTTCATAATTCTGATTCCATCTGTCAAATTTTTGTACATCTGTGCTAACCTTGATCGAATGATCTCGACCGCAAAGCGTAAGTGAATTTAAATTCCCGTGCTATGCAAAAACTATTCAGTGCAAATACAATTTACAGTCTCAGTTGACTATGCTGTGCTTTTTGTGTGCGCTGCAGCAACACGGTGATTACTTTTTCTGTGAGGGGCAAATTTCAACATCATTTATAGCACACAGCATGGTGGGTATTTAATATGAATCTAATTAGAGGCAAAGACTTGAGACACTGCAGTACAGCTGGTAGATACAAAACGAATAGATTTTCATCAAAATTACATCAAATCTTTTCAGACTGATGTATGAAAGTAAAGTCTAATTTCAGTTCTGTTCTTCAGATAATAAAATGGTGTGTTTGTAACATATGTTGAAATGTGCTGTCTTTCAGTCCAGCTTTGTCCAGCCACTGGTAGGATTTCTGGATATCAGCCACCTCCTCTATCTGCCAGTGGTACATACCGTGCAGGGGCTGGTCCTTCCATGATGGTGCCTCCTCTTTCTCCTCATTCTTGGGTTTCTGCTGCCTGAGTTATTCACTGAGCATGCAGTTGGCCATCTTCCTGATGCATTCATGGATGTTCGTTGCCTCATCCTGGACTGTGGAGCTGAGACCATTAAGGGGCTCCGAGGAAAGCTCCAACCACTAAGTACCTGCAGAGGGTCAGGCATGTCCTGAGGAGTCAGCAAGAACAAGATCTGGGCTATTAACACTTACAACCTGTAATCAGGTACCCTGCTGGGATAATAAGCTGGCCAAAGGAGGAGATAGAAACCACTGACATCGAGATAAGGAAGCCCCTAACCATACATGGAGGGTTTCACCCCAAGACCAGCACCCTGATGCTGTACGCTAAGCAGAACGAAGGAGGCCGGGAACTGGTGAGTGTCAGCACCATGGTCCAGGATGAGACAACAAACATCCACAAACACATTAGGAAGATGGCCCCAACTAACCGTGTGCTCAGCATGTCCCGAGGTCAACATCCAGAACATTAGACAAGAGCTGGAAATTGTACTATTTTTTTTTTTTGATGAATAAGAAATTCAGTGTATTTTCCCTGTGAAACAGCTCACATACACTTTTTACCAACATGAAAATTGTTGCAAATAACACAAATACAAAAACTTGTGTGTATTTCTTTTATGTTTGTTGCTGCAATGCTACAAAATGTTGTATTGTTCTGTGTTGGACACCAGCACTACACAGTCATGTCATAGCAAAAATGTTCTTGGTAAATCTTCTGGTTGGTTTGAGCCTTTCTTCATAGAACTTGCCAGCATGGCAACATTTTTTGTTGCATTAGGACTTGTATAATTTATTTCTCCTATTAAATTGCAATACTTTGCACTAATTTCTTCCCTAAGTTTCCCACCATTTTTTGCCTTCAGTCTGAAATCTTGAACTTTGGAATAATACTTATAATTTAATACTCATAGACACATGTACACCTTGCTAGCGCCAGGTTAGACCCCCTTATGTCTTTCAAACAGCCTTAATTCTTCATGGCATGCATTCAAAAAGGAGCTGCAAACATTCCTTTGAGAATTTGGTAAATTTTGGTAAAGTTGCTGCAGATTGGTTGGCTGTACATCGATTCATTCTTACCAGCGCATTGCAAATGTGTTATATTGGATCGCAAACTGGTAGCTGCGGAGTAAAATGAACTCATTATCATGTTTAAGAAACAAGTTGGTGATGATCTGAGATTTGTACCAATCTTCTGATGGCTGTTTCCAGCAGGATAACATGCCAACTCACACTGTGGTCAGAAAGGGATATGGTCAGCAACAACAGGTGGGCTGTGGTGTTTTATACTAATATTGACATATTAGCAACAATAGCAGAAAATAGTGTAGACAAACTGCACCAATAACCAGGTATGTTTTCTTTTCCATTTGTATACTCAGTTTGACTTTCAGCAGGTCATGTCTTTATGCCTAAATACAGTAAATTGCTGTCGTGCAGCTCGTTGATTAGATATTTGTGTTAATGAACACCTGAAGAGGCATACCTAACAAAGTAGCGGGTAAGTGTACATGTACGTTGTGTACCTTGTGTACAGCTGGTAGGGCTCTTTAGAAGCTCTGCATTGCACAGTAATACTGAGTCACACAGAGTAGAGGCAGTCCTACTTTTACCTTGTGTATTACCAGCTGTC
Source organism: Neolamprologus brichardi (assembly GCF_056152115.1). Lineage (NCBI taxonomy): Eukaryota > Metazoa > Chordata > Actinopteri > Cichliformes > Cichlidae > Neolamprologus > Neolamprologus brichardi. The sequence continues at coordinate 16,304,024 of NC_142105.1, read as the reverse complement.
CCTCAAGGCAAGAGACAATTACATCATATGCTAATCTGCATGTTTTACCCTTCATAATGACTCCAGGTTTAGTCAGTAAAAACTCAAAGCATGCTTTTGCATATTTCAAATTAATCAGAGCGTGCTCCAAGTTTGCACTCGAGAATATCTAAAGTAGCTTATTTGAGGGTCAGAATTAGTCAGCAGCTTCATTATAGCTTTTACCTATAATCCTACTGGAGCCATTAAATCAGCCTTTGTTCACTGAACAAGAAGCCTTAACTGCAAAACTGAAGAGTTTGGGCCTTATTGTAGAATATATTTCTTGTGACTGCGACAACTGAAACAATTTTCTTGAAAAAAACCAAAACACTTTCTTTCTTTCTTTAGATGTTTTTCAAGAGTCCCCAGTCGACATGCCAAAAAGCATTCAAATGTGTACCTGGAGGGTGAGTCAATAAGGCCATTAGTGACACTTGTCTTGCATTGTATTATCCACTTTCACTCACTCACTGATCCCTTTGAATTTTCTGCATGAAACTCTCACAAATGGTAGTTTTACAGAAGTGCCACTTTGTCATTTTTATTTTTCTAACCATTTTACTGTAAGTTAAACATATATATATCTACATACACAATGGTTCTTTGCAGTGGAGGCTGGTGGGCCTGGGCAGACTTTTGGTAACTTCGGTGGAAATTCTCGTAGAAATTTGCATCTTTATGAGTCAACCTTGACTAAAATCTCACAAAAACAGATTAATTCACATACTGAGAACATAGCTTTTATGAAACTCCCATTTGTACATCTGGTCATATACCTAGGATGAGAACCTGCTGCTTTTTTCTCTGTAACACAACTCACATCTTCTCACCTATTTAAAAAAATAAATGACCGTTTTATCTTCCCAGGGCCACTCCACTGAATCCAACTAAATGTCTATGCAATCACATATCCCATCAACTTTGAGAAATATATTTTCTTTTCTCTCCAGTGTTGTGTGCTGCACTTTTGGCCCCTTGATGTCAGTTGTTATGAAGCTAACTCTCAATCTATTTATGTATATGCTGAACACACAGGGTCTATTGCTCAATAAATTGGTCTTGATATAAACGCCATTACCCTCTGGTCACTTGACTAAAGCTGTATGATTGGCAAAGAGGAAGTGCTTTTGACCCTTTTCCTGTTAAAAAGGTCGAGAGAGACACAAACAGCCAGAAATGTAGATGTGTGTACACACAGTACTACATCAGAATAAGGAGAAGATGATAAAATGTCAGTAACACCTTGTTTTATATGGAAATGATAAGAGGACCAGGCAGCTGGAAACAAAGTAGGATGTGTATTGATGTATCAACCTTTGAGGTTGTGGGCCTCAAACATTTTCCTGTATCACTTTCATCAGTGTAAAATTAAAAAAAGACAATTTGTACAATGAGTGCTTATTTGAAAATGTGCTTTTGAATCTAAAAATCTCAAAAGTTGATATAACAACATTTTGAATCAGCAGAAAATGACTTAGCTCAAAGGATCTCTGATTCATGAACCCAGTTTATTCCAGTTTAGAGTCTCATGTGGTGTCGCACAGAGAGGACAATGATTTCACATTTCAATGTGGAGGATAGGAGTGTTAGGGCCACATTAAGAAAAACAATATTACTAATTGTAGCTGAGATATAATGTACTGAGTGAGTCACAGTGAACATTCTCAAAACTGCATTGTATATAGTTTATTTTTTTATTGTGTAAATTTTTGTAATACTAATACTAATAATAGGTTCCACATGTCACTGTTGTAGTGGGGCTGCTAATCACTGCGACACCACTTGTAAACATGCTGCATGTGTGGGGGTTCCCAGCCAGAGCTGCATGGACTCCACACTGGGATGAGCAGAGGCCTGCTGTTGCTGTGTGACACTGACTTTGCTGCTGTACTTTGTCTTTTAGAAAATTCCAATCAGTCTGTGTCTGTCATCACAACGCAGTCTTCCATTCGAAATCTGCTATGATTGAAGTCACAGTTTTGAAGAAATAGTCAAAATGTGGAGATTACAGCCACAGCAGCTATACCCTTTATAGATGAGGTAATGAAGTCGTACTTCAGAATCACTGTTAGTAACAAAGAAATCAATTCTCTTTTGGCACATAAACACAGCGTGATGATAAGTATAATAGAATAATGTAAGGTTGATGCAGAAAGCTGCATCTGGTCAGAAGTAAGAAAACACAAACTTGGATGGACAGATTTATGCAAAATGAAATGGCGGGCAGTGGGCAGATCCAAGGATACAGATGGTTACACTCTTGCGAAAATAAATAGGATATAAACTGTATCACAAGACTTGGTAAGACGGCTGATCAAGTTTCAACAAACATGCAGGGCACTTCATAGAGGGTGTAGCAGCCGTGGCAGTTGTTTTACTTGAAACTGTAATCTCCATATTTGGACTTGTTTGGAATCGAATAATATTGGTGGGTGAAGTCTGGGTTAAATACTGCTGGAGATGAGAATCAGGTGTGCCTGTGGAGACTGGTGCAACAACCATGTGTATTACTGGGAGGGGAAGCAGAGTTAGTGCTCACCCTGACACACACACAACAGAGAGAGGAAAAACAGAGCAGGCAGAGGAGAACAGAACAAGGGTGAGGCTGGATCACTGTGACACCATGGCTGATGTGGCAAATGTTTATTTTGGACTAAAACATGCATTAGTCTGGAAGTTTGTCTATTTACAGCTTCACTTTTGTAATTCTGTTCTTTTACTTTTAAGCTACTCAGTAAAAAAAAAACAACAACAAAGAGAAGAAATCATCATTAAAAAAGGAAACATGTTTCTGTGACCCTGTGACTGCTAGGACAGGCTCCAGAAAGTGTGGCACGAAAATGCAAAGCCCATTTATAATCAATTTTTCAGTGATTCTCTTTTTGTGGAAACAGTTTTTGGATTTGGCAGAGTAAAGGGAATGAAACTAATTTTACTCATAAACACAAGCACTCTTAGTAAGAGAGTCAAATAAAAAAAATATTGTTACTTCCATTATTACCTAGAATGACTCTACATGCAGGAACATTGGCTCGAACAGGGAAATCTCAATTTCATTCTCTCAAAGAAAATATAATAAAGTCAAATTATGCTGCATTTAAAAAAGGCACAGTGAGCCAATTAATTTCCTCCTCTGCTTCAATCTTTTTGTCTTGCTTGGTTTATGAATATGCATGTCATTCCAGCACCTGTACGTCCTGTTGTTGTTTTGAGTCGTGTGTTTTAAATCCCACAGAGTATAACATGACTTTGTTACGAATGTTTTGACATGAGTGTTTCTCAAAACCCAGTGAAGTTAGTAATTTAACCATTGGGCCAAAAAACCCGAACATTTGAATAAATGGAAGGAAACCGCTGCTGCGTGTAGGCATACTTTTCCAAGTCGCAGATAGTCATTCCACTTAACTAAACAACTCCTCGACTTTTCACTTTAAATCATTTTGGTTATGATTTAAAGTGAAAAAACAAGAGAATCAAAAGTCGTGTTTCATGGCAGATTTTAGGTTTGAACAAGATCGTGATTTTTACAGCAGTTGGAGATTTTGTGTCTCAGTTGGTGCCACCAAATCCTCATCAGCTATGTCTCAGAGCGAGCAGAGTGAAAAGAGTTAATGTGGTGAAGTGGTAATATTTCTAACTGTTAATGTTTTTCTTGCTTTAACTAAAAGGCAACATTTGCTTTAACAGCTGTGTTAATAACACATGGATAAATAGATTATAGTTATTATGTTTATGAAGACTTTCTTAACTCTCTAAGGTCTGCGAAGAACATGGATACATAAAGGAATAAAACTGTCAAAGATTTTACAAAATTCTGTGACCTTATGCTTAATTAAAATCATCAATGTGAGTGTTCAATGGTTGCTTTTCTCTCTCAGTCCACATATGTGTTTGTCTTTGTGTTGGATAACAGTTATGGTTTTTGATGATTAGACAGCTGACAGTTATGGCTGCCTTATTGGTGTGTCAGTCATAATTTCTCATGACAGCAGCGACTGACGTTACCGTTTAACTCAATGGATGGCTCACGAGCCCTAAGCGCATTACTAAATTAGGATGAAGAGGTTTTAATAAGGTTGTCACTAAGCCATTATACTCAGTTTTAAAATCACTTATTGGGCTTACCAGGATACCATAAAGCCAGAAACTGGGAATCACTGGGAACTACATTTCTATTTTATATCAAAGGATAAAAATATTCTTACAATCAATTATTTTCAATCAATTTAATTCTTTTTTGTTAACATCTTGTCCTTTTCTGCTCTATCATGTGCTCTATTGAGACCGTAGTAAAAATTATTAATTGGACACCTGCAAAACACACATTGGAACATGGACTGGCTTCTCCAGAACCCAGACCCAGACGGCTGATGGGACAAAATGGTAAATGGACTAGTCCACAGCACTATTGGACTTACAGGGTGAATGAGGCTTGTCATAAAAGAATAGTAACACATATATTAACACTTTTATTACAACCATGTGCACACTCACACACACCCACTGTCTTATAGAATTTACAAGAAAGTTTGCCTAAGTTAGTTTAGGCTGCACTGAAGAATAAAGGTGACCGTATCAAATACTGACTTTCAATCTAATTCGAGTTTTAGTAACAAAAACAGAAAACAAACAAACAAACAAAAACGAAAAAAAAAAAAATCATATTCTTTCTTCGCACACCAACCAATCTCTCATTACCCCTCTGCCCCTCAAGTTACTGAAAGCCAGCAAGTGAAGGGGGACCAAATACAATTATATTCATACAATTTATCTAACAGACACTCTAATAGACACTAAGTCACTTTTTCATAAGATGCCAACTTAACCATCGTCATTAGGGAGGGGGTTTCTTTTTCCGCCAATGTCTTAACAAGACTCGTTTTGCTGTGGTAAGAGCCAGGGTAATCCATTTCTTTGTATAGCATGAAAAGTTCCATAGTCTCTGTATTTATACCAAGTATGGACAATTTTGGTGAGATACCAAGTCTTCTTTTCCAAACATTGAAAATGACCTCCATTATGTTTTCCCACCAATCCCGAAGTTCCGAACAGCTCCATAAGATATGTAAAATCGAAGCATTTTGACCATCACATCTCCAGTAATCGTCTGTGGGGCCCAAATTCCATTTATACAGTTGTGGGGGTGTTCGATGCCACCTATGGATTATCTTAATTTGGATAAATCTACTACCTATTTCTTTATACATAGTATTAACATGGAGACATGAGTCCCATTCAACTAAAGATATGTCAAATGCTAGGTCCTGGGGCCAATAGCCCTTAACTTTAAGGAGAGGGTCAGCTAACCGATCTTGCAATAAATGATAAATCTTAGAAGTGATACCTTTACCCAGCAGAGCAGGACTTTTCCCCCCAAAACTAGTTTTGTTTTGCTTAAAAATATAGAACTATGATTAGAGTAGGGTAGTAAGGGTACTTTAGACCAATTGTCACGGCTATGCTGGCAGACGGTGGGGTTGTGGGGAAAGAGGACCCAAATGCTGGACTCTTGGATGCAGACAGTGGCTTTATTTACAGTGTAGTAAATAATTACACAACAATGAATCCCAGTGCGCCCCGATTCCCGTTCTGTATCTTCCTCCCAGTGCTCGTGCTCACTGCCCTGTCGTTCCCCTGCGCCTGCTGGAAAAGCCACAGAGGCAGCCGTTAGCACACACCTAAATAGTGACAGACTAACACTCACTGACGGGTAGTCACACAACAATCCAGTGTCGAGGAGCGCTCAGCCACACTGCTATATAGCTCCCTGACGATCCTGATCAGCTGCAGGTGTGTGTGATCATCCTCCTCAGGTGTGGCCAGCTTCCCAACGGGACAGACCCACCAGGGCCTGATGGTGCCTGTAAACCGGACCTCCGGAACATGCACATACAAACACCTATACACACAAACCTGGAAACAAGGGACACAAGCACCACAAACCAGCAAATATACAGAATTCCACGGTACAGTAACATGTAAACAAGTCCAAAAGTGCTCATGGACCCTGGGTCATTAGACCCAGGTCCCTGACACCAATGTGTAAAACCTTTTACTATAATATCAGAGTCGCAGTGATACCACTAGTTTTTTTTTATGTAGTTCTGGCCAGATTTTGTGGATAAGTTTAGTTAAACCTGAATTCCATCATCTGAGTTGCGTAGATTTAGGGTGAATCTCCCCTCACGCTCTGTGATTTGTTTATTGGCAAACACAGCCATCCAAAGCACTGAACCTCTGTATGCATAACAAGTTCTCTGTGTTCAGGCTAAATGTTTATAGCAAGTATGTTCAAATATCTATATAGCTTCCTTAGATTATATAAAGGTCTTACACTTGATGTTTTGTTTGACGTCACATTCAGACTTGAATTTAAATTGTGACTTGAAGATTAAATTAGGCCAAAAATATTCCTGGCTATATGAGGTTTTAATCTGACAGCAGTGAGCTTGTCTTGGGGTTGCAGCATGTTCCTTTAAATAGCGATTAAAGCAAGAAGGGTTAGATTAATGTCATCTTTCTGGGTATCTTGTCAGCACTGTTACAAAGTTTGAGATGGTCTTTAATCATACAGAAAGAAGCAGCAGGCCACAGTTCAGCTTCAGATACAGCACAATCTAACGCATATTCATGTATTCTCATAGTCACGCATTTATCAAATTCATATCCTTTTTGTGGATCCTTCCTCAGTATTGCTCATCACGGCTCGGGCACAAAGAACACAGCAAAGTTTGCTTAAACACGCGCTGAGCTGACGGCGTGTGGATTGTATCCATTTCTCCACTGTGCTGTGTGGTTGTGTGAGAAGCGACAGAGGCTTGACAAGCTTATCCCCACTACTTGGTTGATTCAGTTACAGGAACTCGTTACAACAATGGGATGGCTGTCACCCGAAATGCGAAAATCTGTTAGAGGAAGGCACTGTACCAGAATATCAGAACACGATTACCACAGCAAGAGAAATGAAAGCGCAGCTTAACATATTAAAGCCAAATCTATCATGTGAACATAATCATATTAGTAATGAAGCGCTGATCGTGCTTATTATTAACATTATATAATATCCCACAATAGTATACACTCAAGCTATGATGCAACTATCATGCATTCACAAACTATTATATATACATATATACATATATTTGTCCTACGTAGTAGAATATTTTTACACTGATTATCGATATTTTAAATGTAATAATGTGCCAAGTATCATAACTGCCAAGTATAAACCAAGACATTGAGCGTCTTTTATAAACAGATACTCAACCACCTTCGTAGTTCTTCAAGTACACCTAGCATCCTTTTCCTTATTTGTGAAAAAGTCACAAAAGTTAAATTTGTTTTTCATGTTCATGGACACAAATTGTTATGTGTGTCAGTGAACATATATGTGTAAGTAATGCATTTAAGTAGGAGATGCCAGGTTTAGCCCATTTCCTGCATCTGGTATTAGATACTAATGTGAAGTCTTAGTCAAATAGTGGTTCTTCATATAAAAATAGAAATATTTAACCACCTTTAGCAATACTGATTGCGTAACTGGAATATTTCTTTTACCCTATCAAATATGCTAATATCAAAATACTGCTTGGACACTAGTCAAACCGCCATCCTCCAGACTCATTCATCTCACAGCTCAACCAGATTTATTAATGGTCTGCAGAGCAAATGGGGGGTTAAAGATCAAAGTGGGATCTGGCAGGTAGTGGAACTCTATGATCAGGTGTATTGGTGCAGTTGTGTTGTGAGTTTGTATGTTTGTTAGGCTGAGGGGAGCTGTGCTGCTGAGGCTTTACTGGTCTTTGTGGATTTCCATAACTGCATTCTCCAGTACATAAGCAGAAGTACGAGCAGGTGGCCGTGGCTTTTTAACATCCAGACTGTGTAACTAGTGTAAAGGTGGCAAGTTATACTAAAAGCCATCATCAGCCTAAATTCAAATTGACCTTGACCAAACCTGAGAGAGACCATCTACACCACAGTGTGCCTGACAGCAATTCTAGCATAGCCCATTACAGCTACCCAGTTTAGCCTGCACCAGACTGTCCAACAGACTGTTCTCCCACACTGGAAAAAGACAAAATTATTATTTCTTTTTTACCCATTTTATAATCTAGTAACCAGACATCATGTAAGTCTTCAATGTACACTTCATGAAATGTTACCTTACCTACCTCTCATCTTTATCGCGTGTCCTCTCTTTCTTCTTTTATTACGCATTCAAGCTTTTATTCCCGGGTAACAGCAACTGTAACTCTAGTATCTGTAGTGTGCAGGCAGACTGTGTGGGAAACTGCATAGAAACAGCTTGTGTGCTTAGTAACATTTCTCGAGCTGTTCGAAATGTTGCTTTTAAAATTAACTGCCACTTCAAAAAGAAAAAAAGGGAGTGCTTGACAGTGATGAGAAGGAAGAAAAGATGTGTTGAGTGTGTAGGCAGGACCCTGGAATGACATTACTCTCTGATTTCTTGCATTAATATCTCCATGGCATCAACTGGAAGCAAAGCAGCAGATAGAAAATGAACTATTGTGATCAAAGGAGCTTGCAAAGAAAAGCGTCTGGACTTCTTTAAGTTACTTGAAGACGTTTCACCTCTCATCCGAGAAGCTTCTTCAGTTCTAAGGTCAAATGGTGGAGAGTCCCAGATATAAACCTAGTGGGAGTGTCCCCCCACAGAGGGACAAAAGGACCCCCTGATGATCCTCTAATCGCCTGAGCCAAGGTGTGGAACTGGGTGTGGGTCCCAATCAGCCAGAGTTTCGGGTGAGGTCATTGTGAAACCTGGCCCCACCTTATCATGCGAATTCCTGAGGTGAGATGGCCCAGGATGTGAGTGGCGTCTGGGAAGGGATCTCAAAACTGGATTATAGATGGCAGAGAGTTGGTGTCGTGAACCACCGCCTCTGTTCAAAGATGGTCGCTCACAGTAGACATAGATGGCTTCTTTCACTCCTCTTTCAAACCATCTGTCCTCTCTGTCCAAAATGTGAACATTGGCATCCTCAAAGATTGACCTTTATCCTTAAGATGCAGATGGACAGCTGAGTCTTGTCCTGTGGAGGTGGTTCTTCTGTGTTGTGCCATGCGCTTGTGAAGTGGCTGTTTGGTCTCTCCAATGTAGAGGTCTGGGCATTCCTCGCTGCACTGTACGGCATACACCACATTGTTAAGTCTGTGTTTTGGCGTTTTGTCTTTCGGGTGTCTTTCACACAGAAGGAATACACAGAAGAACCACCTCCACAGGACAAGACTCAGCTGTCCATCTGCATCTTAAGGATAAAGGTCAATCTTTGAGGATGCCAATGTTCACATTTTGGACAGAGAGGACAGATGGTTTGAAAGAGGAGTGAAAGAAGCCATCTATGTCCACTGTGAGTGACCATCTTTGAACAGAGGCGGTGGTTCACGACACCAACTCTCTGCCATCTATAATCCAGTTTTGAGATCCCTTCCCAGACGCCTTAACGCCCACTCACATCCTGGGCCATCTCACCTCAGGAATTTGCATGATAAGGTGGGGCCAGGTTTCACAATGAACTCACCCGAAACTCTGGCTGATTGGGACCCACACCCAGTTCCACACCTTGGCTCAGGCGATTAGAGGATCATCAGGGGGTCCTTTTGTCCCTCTGTGGGGGGACACTCCCACTAGGTTTATATCTGGGACTCTCCACCATTTGACCTTAGAACTGAAGAAGCTTCTCGGGTGAGAGGTGAAACGTCTTCAAGTAACTTAAAGAAGTCCAGACGCTTTTCTTTGCAAGCTCCTTTGACTACGATGACCTGGATGACTGAGAACCTTCACAGACACAACTATTGTGATATTATTATGTATCAATCCAGCAGTCACATACAATTTCTCATTAAAATGCTTTACAAATTGTTGTGGCCACTTTAACCCTTCACTTGTTGTAAAACCCAACACGTGTCAGGCCTGCTTTCAAATAGAATAGAATAGAATAGAATAGAATACCCCTTTATTGTCATTGCACATGTACAATGAAATTATAGGTGCTCAACATCAGCTGTTCAGGAATAAAATATAAATATTAAGACAGTAATAAATAACACACATGAGAAATACATACAAACTAGACGACTATATACAAAACAATGTTTATAGTGTTTGTTAACAGTCTGAATGGCTCAGAGGAAGAAGCTGTTAATGAGTCTGGTTGTGTGGGACCAGATTGACCTGAGGCGCTGACCAGAGGGCAGCAGGTCAAACAGGTGGTGGGCGGGTGCACGGGGTCACCTGTGATGGTTTTCCTGAGACAGGAGGACCTGACGATGTCCTCCGGGGGTGGCAGAGGACATCCAATGATTTTTTGGTTGGTGTTAATTAGCCTTCCTGTTAATGAGCCTTCCTACTCTCAGTTTTGGCCCCTGCTTACCAAACACTCCACTGAGGCTACGTCCACACTAGCCCGGATAAATTTGAAAACGCCTGAAAACGCTCCACGTCCACACTATCGTTTTCATTCGTTTTCACAGAGTTCTTCATCCACATTGAAATGGCCAAAAACGCTTACGTTCCAGTCCTGCGCATGTGTGAAACGCAAGACCGTTTGACCTGCCTCATTTCTGTCTGCTGTTTATTTACTTTACGGTTCGTTGAAATGTCACGAACAAAAATGTTGAGGAAAAGCACCGAGTTTTTTCAATGGACTAACAATGAGGTAGAGTTGTTGCTGCGAGTAACACAAAAGTACAAAGTTGCATAAACGAATGAGAATTAAAGAATTTAAAGAAAAGCTATCTGGAGCACGTACAGATTGATATTAATCTGTCAAAATTGAGAGCAAACAAAACAACTGCTGTGTAATGCCCTCCGCTATCTTAGGTCTAATTGGTCACATGACTGCATCACATGACTAAAATGTGTCATCGTTTTTGAAAAGGCTCTGGGTTCGCTGTCCACACTGCGACGCAAAAACTGCAATTTTAAATGTATCCGCTTTAGAGAGCGTTTTCAAAACGCTGCGTTTTCCTTGACCGAAACGTCTCAGTGTGGACGGGAGACCAAAACGGGGAAAACTTTCAAACAAAAACGTATTAGTGTGGACATGGCCTGAGTAGAAGGCCAAGAGCAGTTTCTGGCCCAGGTTATTCTTCCTCAGGACACGGAGGAAGTGCAGCCAATGTTGGGACTTCTTTATCACAGTGGTGGTGTTGTGGGTCCAGGTGAGATCGGCAGAGATGTGGGTGCTGACTGACTGAGGCCAGTTTGTGAGGAAATCTTTGATCCAGGAGCAGGTGGCAGGGCGGATGTGATGGTGGTCCAGTCTGGTGGTGAGGATGTCTGAGATTATGAAGAGTCCAAGAAGAGCATCCTGAAGAGCTCTTCCTGTTCTCCAGATGGCTTCACTTCCACTTCACTAACCAAAAGTTACATCAGTTGATACACAATTCATTTTCAAGTCAAGTGAAGTAAAAAGGTCAGAGGGTGCTGACCCATTTAGTGACTTAAAAACTTAAAATCAATTCTAAAATGTACTGGAAGCCAGTAACCAGTATCCTCTTTAACTGAAGCATACAACAGATGCTCATGTCATACATGTTATTTACCCTTTTCTTATTTTATAGAAACGAGAGCTGCAGCCTTGATGTAATGAGTAGGCTGAAAAGTTTCTCCTGCGTGACAACAGAGAAGATAAAAAAGGAGAAAATGGAGGTGGGATAAGGGAGTGTTCACATTAGGTTTGATGGGATGCTCTGTAATGCATGCATGAATGGATGTTATCAAGAGAGGAGGAAACTACACAACAAACAGTCAAGGACGAGATTCAAAGTAATGTCACTGGATATTAGATTACATTGGATAAATACACTGTGGTGAGATTGGATTTCTGCAGCAGCAAATAATGCAGTTGTGTAGTAGATACACTGGTGAATAGGACAGAAATGAAATCAAAGAAGATGCTCCAGAGGTACCTACAACTGATATTTCAGAAAGTTTGCTTTTTTTTGGTTTTCACAGTAAACACAGCCAAGCAAACCTTCTCATGACTGTAACATCATATTGAGTTTAGTCTCTGAAAGTAACAGAAGTTTTTTTTTTATTTTTATTGTGGATAAAGAAAAAAAGAATATCAAAATTTAAATTTGGCAAGATACAATCACAGAGGCATCGCACCCCATGGCAGCTGTGATGTGCTCCAGCCCACGTGAGTGGAAACGAATGGATGAATGAACAATCCAGCCTGCAATAGAAACGCTCATCCACCATGTCCATTTCATGCTTTGCCTCTCCAAAATGTGAAATGGACACAGATGCAGAAGTTGCATTACTGCATGCAGGGCATGTTAACATATTTAAAGCCATAAAGTCAATAGTGAGTAAAAAACGTAATAAGGACATTCCAGGGTCCTAGGACTGATTTCTTCCATTTGTGCAACATCTCTAAAGTTAGAAATATCCTGTCTCAGAGTGACGCTTAAAAACTAGTTCATGCATTTATTACTTCCAGGCTGGACGAGTGTAATTCATTATTATCAGGATGTCCTAAAAACTCCCTGAAAAGCCTTCAGTTAATCTAAAATGCTGCAGCAAGAGTCCTGACAGGGACTAGAAAGAGAGAGCAGATTTCTCCTGTATTAGCTTCCTGTCACTGGTACTCTGTTAAATGCAGAATGGAATTTAAAAATCCTGCTCCTCACATACAAGATCTTGAATAATCAAGCTCCATCTTATTTAAAGACCTAATAGTACCATATCACCCTAATAGAGCTCAGACAGCACATTCACTCGTGGTTCGTAGGATATTTAAAAGTAGAATGGGAGGCAGAGCCTTCAGCTTTCAGGCCCCTCTTCTGTGGAACCAGCTTCCAGTTTCGATTTGGAAGACAGAAACCCTCTGTACTTTTAAGATTAGGCCTAAAACTTTCCTTTTTGCCAACGCATATAGTTAGGGCTGGATCAGGTGACCCTGTATCCTCCCTTAGTTATGCTGTAGGTCTAAGCAGCTGGGCGATTCCCATGATGCACTGCGTGTTTCTTCTTCACTCACCTTTCTCACTCTTTATGTGTTTACACACCTTTCTGCATTTAGTTTTTATTAACCTCTGGCTCTTTACCATAGCCTGTCGATTGTCCTGTTTTCCTCCTCTTACTGAGTTTTTTCTTCTCACTGTTTTCAAGTGCTTGCTAGCTGAGCGCCGTCTCATGAGGTTTTCTCATTATTATCGTAGGGTCTTTATCTAACAATTTAAAGCACATTGAGGCAACTGTTGTTGTGATTTGGTGCCTTTTAAATAAAACTGAAATCCATCCAACCCGCTTCTCCTTTTCAGGGTCGCAGGGGGCGCTGGAGCCTATCCCAGCTGTCTTAGGGTGAGAGGCGGGGTACACCCTGGACAGGTCGCCAGTCTAATACATAGATATAGACAACCATTCGCACTCACATTCACTCCTGCATTCACACCTATGGGCAGTTTTATTTCATCCAGTTAACCTAACCTGTAAGCGCCAGACGTCTGCTTTATATTTTTATTTACGATTGAGTTCATGTTTGTTTTGTAATTCATAGATTCATTACATAAGTCATCTTTTCAGGATTAATAAATGTGAAAATATATGTGTTTACATAAAGTAATTTTAAGTCAGTGTTTTGGGATTGGAACCTAAAAGGGGGTACCTCTCACTTTAAGTATGTAAGTGCAATAGTAGCATGAAACCCTGTGTGAGAGGGAAGGGGAGGAGCATGGACAGAGAGGTTAGGAGTCTCACGGTTTTCTGACCGTGTGCACAGGTAGTTTTGGATAACTGCTATTTTTTGGAACTTTCATGCTTATTTTGGAAGGAGTTCATTGTTACATCTTCAGTTTGTAATAAATAAACAGTCTTCAAATCATAATGCAACTGGAAGCATTTCTTTTGGAAACCAGGAACACGCGTCAGCCATAGACTCCCTTTTTTGAACTTGGTTTATTGGAAATTACCCTACATTTAGTCAGAAAACCCTCTTGCTCCTTTTTTGGGAAAAGGAATACTGAAAAGGATCATGTTTAGCAACGAATGGCCGTGCACGGTGGATTGGAGGTAACAGCCTACTTGGAGGAAGAATCACGGTAAGCAATGAAAACAAGCTTTGCTACTGTGGAAATTTGTCATAATGCATGAGAGTGATGAAGAACTAGTGTGTGGAAAAAGAGAATCAAAAATGACAGAAAAGGCTGTCGAGGAAAAGCTGCACAGGTTGACCCAGTCTAGAAAGGCTAAGCTAGGCCACCTAACTAGTCAAGCTAATCAGCTCGAACGGCTAATGGAAGATGATGCTAACGTGAATGCTGTTAAGCAGAAATTGCGTTTAGACTACCAAGATTCATTTGGAGAACTGTGTAGGATAAATGATAGTTTGAGAGTATTAATGCATGAGGAAGAATTTGAAAAGGACCAAAGTTCTTGGTATGAACCTAATGCTAGTCGTATTTGTGGATTTATGCAACATGTGGAAACGTGGTTAAAGCAGCTGAGGAGCGCACAGAACCAGCTAGACAGTATGATGCAGACATCCAGCCTTCCGACAGTGTTTCTGTGATGTCCGCTGCATTAAGCAGTAAAGGCAGGGGGCGCAGGTCAGCCGTTGGGAGCCAAGTGTCCACTGCTTCCTCAGTACGCCTCAAAGCTGAAATGGAGAGAGCCGCATTGCTCGCACAAGCAACAGCTCTCAAACAAAAACAAGAGCTTGAACGACAGGAAACTGAGTTGAAAGCAAAAAGAGAGCAGCTGGATCTGCAAACTGCTATTGCCGCCTCTGATGCTAAATTAAAGGTATTAGAGAATTTTGAAAATGAGCGCTTGTCACATGTGAGTCCTGCATGCCCAACGACAATTGATTCTGGATTCATACCATTACCTGTAAGTCAAACTCCAGTAACCAACACAGAAAATGGATATGGGGAATTCATGCCTTTACAAAATCACCCTATTGGTACGCAGCAGTCTAGAGTGGATTTTGCAGCAGATGAGCAAGCAGTTGAAACACTCTGTACTGTTATGACACGTCAGAATAATATAACGGAGCTGATGGTGAAACAACAAAAAATGATGACATTGCCACCTTTAAACATCCCTACCTTCAGTGGTGATCCTCTAGATTACAATACATTTGTGAGCGCCTTTGAGCACGGAGTAGAGTCTCGCACTGAAAGTCCTAAGGACCGCCTCTACTTCTTAGAGCAGTTCACTAATGGACAGCCGAAAGAGCTAATAAAGAGCTGCCTTCATATGAAGCCAGATGTAGGCTATCACAAGGCTAAACAGCTCCTTAAAGAGCATTTTGGAAATGACTACAAAGTTGCTGTAGCCTACATGAACACACATGAGCAAACTTTGTAAGAGAAAGGTGAGCTGTGAGGTATGTTCTCTTGCTCATCATACATTGTTGCATATCAAGAAAAGGGACACAGATGCTGACACAGAGAAGAAAACTAAGAACAGTGAAAGTCAAACGATCTTAAGTGCCTTTGTCTGTGCAGAGTCTGAGGATTGTGGGCCAACTGGGGCCGGGGAAGATGACTGCACACTTGCAATAGTTCCTGTACAGGTCAAAGCCAAAAAGGGAAGTGTAGTAGTGCAGACTTACGCCTTCTTGGACCCAGGAAGCTCTGCCACATTCTGTACAGAGACATTAATGGACAAATTGAAGATCACTGGAAGGAAAACTGACATACTACTGAAAACTATGAATGAAGAGAAACTTGTCTGTACTCATGTAGTGTCAGGCTTGGAGGTCAGTAGTTTATCTGGTGACAACTTTATTGATCTGCCAGATGTCTTCACACAAAGGACAATACCTGTAGGAAAAGAAAACATACCCCTACAGAAGGATCTCGAAAAGTGGCCTTACCTTAAAGAAGTAAAATTGCCTCGAATTGAGACTGACATTGGATTGCTTATCGGCGCAAATGTACCTAAAGCAATGGAGCCATGGGAGGTTATAAGCAGTGTAGGTAATGGACCGTATGCTGTAAGAACCAAGCTAGGTTGGACTGTGAATGGACCTTTGAGAGAAACTGGCTGTCATGCAGACAAAAGAAACCCAACCAAGGCTAATGCAAACCGCATATCAGTGAGCCATTTAGAGAACCTGTGGCTTCAACAGTTCATGGTGGATTTTCCAGAGGGAGGAAAACATGATGAAGTGGAAATGTCAAGAGAGGACCATCAGTTTATGGAAATGGTCATGGAATCTGCAAAACTGATGGATGGTCACTATACAATATGTCTACCTCTGAAGAACAGATTGGTCAACATGCCAAATAATTGCTCAGTCGCTGAACAACGAGCACGTAACTTGAGGCTTAAATTTCTCAGGAATGACTGCTTCCGACAAGAGTACACAGACTTCATGGAAGACCTTCTTAAAAAGGGCTATACAGTACAACTGTCAAATGATGAACTGGCGCACAAAGAAGGAAAAGTGTGGTATATACCCCATCACGCCGTGTACCACCCTGTGAAGCAGAAATTAAGAGTTGTGTTCGACTGTGCAGCATCCTATCAGGGCACATCCCTGAATGATCAACTTCTTCAGGGTCCAGATTTGACCAGCAGTCTCATTGGTGTTGTCATACGATTTAGACAGGAACCTGTTGCAATTATGGCAGACGTTGAAGCAATGTTTCACCAGGTGAAGGTGCCTGACGGTGACTCTGACTTACTCAGGTTCCTCTGGTGGACAGGTGGCGACTGCAATCAAGCTTTGACTGAGCACAAGATGACTGTGCATTTGTTTAGGGCCACATCCTCACCCAGTTGCGCCAATTTCGCTTTGAGGAAGTGTGCTGAAGACCTGAGTAGGCAGTTCAGAGCTGAAGTTGTTCAAACAGTCTTGCAGAACTTTTACATTGATGAACTGTCTCAAGTCTGTTGCTACAGAGGAGGCAGCTATATCAATGTGTCATGATCTAATGAAAATCTGTGCCAACGGAGGCTTCCATCTCAACAAATGGGTGAGCAACCGAAGGAAGGTGCTTGACTCCATCTCAAAGTCTGAACTGGCAGCAGAAATGAAAACCCTGGACCTGGATCATGGCAAACTTCCACTTGAGAGGGCCCTTGGTCTCAATTGGTGTGTTGAGTCAGACACATTCAGATTTAAGATCAACATCAAAGATCGCCCATTCACAAGAAGAGGACTTCTTTCTGTCATTGGATCAGTGTATGACCCATTAGGCATTTTGGCACCAGCAGTCTTGCCAGCAAAGATTATCCTGCAGGAATTGTGCAGATTGAAGATCGGGTGGGATGACGACTTACCTGAGCACATAAAGAGGCGGTGGACTGACTGGTTAACCAGCCTTCCTGCTTTGGAACACTTCTCAGTTGCAAGATGTTTCAAGCCCAAAGATTTTGGAAATGATGTATTTGCACAACTACATCACTTTTCAGACGCAAGTGAGGATGCATATGGCTCAGTTAGCTACCTACTCATGCGTAACAAGAGCAATGAGACACAATGTGCATTTATGATGGGCAAGTCCAGAGTGGCACCTCTCAGGCCCCCTACCATACCCTGTCTGGAATTGACTGCTGCTACAGTAGCCATTAGGATGGATAGTGTCCTGAGAAGAGAGCTACAGCTGAACCTTGCAGAATCAGTTTTTTGGACAGACAGTACGGTGGTGCTCCAGTATCTCCGGAATGAGACCACGCGTTTTCGTACGTTTGTGGCAAACAGAGTTGCACCTATCCTGAAAGGCTCTGATGTGGAACAGTGGAAACACATCAGCACGGACAAGAATCCTGCTGACTGCGCCTCAAGAGGGCAAAGAGTAGATGAATTTATGAAGAACAGAACGTGGGTGTCTGGGCCAGATTTTCTTCGCAGTCCAGTAGAGTTTTGGCCTAACATTCCACTGAATTGTTTGGAAATCACTTCTGGCGATCCTGAGATCAAGAGAGCCACAGTAAACAAGATAGAGGTGGAAGAAAATGTTGCTCCATTCAAGAGACTGATAAATTACTTCTCATCATGGACAAAGTTGAAAAGAGCGGTGGCGTGGTTCCTGAAACTTAAAGCCTTACTTTGGAGTCTCTGTCAAAAACGTAAAGAGCTATGCGTAACCAGTGTGGAGAATAGCTTTGACAATGATCGACAGCTGAGGCAAAGTCAGATTGACAGTTTCAGGACAAGCTTTAAGCCTACACAAATTTCAGTGGAAGACCTGAATCAAGCAGAGCTCGATATAATCAGATTTTGCCAAAAGGAGAAATTCTCGGAAGAGGTTTCAGCTCTACACAAGGGACAAAGTGTGAAGCGCAATAGCCACTTATACAAACTGAACCCTGTACTACAGGAAGATCTGTTGAGAGTTGGTGGAAGATTGAGCTGGGCAGCTATGCCGGAAATCGCTAAGCAGCCTATTATCCTGTCTAGAGACTTTCACATTTCTGACTTAGTCCTCCAACAGATACATGAAGAAACTGGGCATGGAGGGCGCAATCACATGCTCTCTGAATTGCGACAGAAGTTTTGGATCCCAAATGCCAACACAGCCATTAGAAAGATCATCGCAAAGTGTGTGACATGTCGTCGCTTGCATGGAAGAGTTGGGAAACAACTGATGGCTGATCTTCCACAAGAGCGAGTGTTGCCAGATGATCCACCCTTCACCCGGGTTGGTGTAGACTATTTCGGCCCATTCGAAGTAAGACGTGGAAGAACCATCTTAAAAAGATACGGTGTTATATTCACTTGTTTAGCGGTTCGTGCAGTGCACGTAGAGCTGGCCTCATCATTAGACACAGATTCATGCATAAATGCAATCCGGCGCTTCATAGCACAGAGAGGACAAGTGAAGGAGATTCGCTCAGATAATGGGACGAATTTTGTTGCTGCCAATCGTGAGCTGAAGGAAGCAATCACTGACTGGAACACTTCACCGTTTCAGCATCTATTTCACCAGCATGGAATTAAGTGGACATTTAACCCTACCACTGCTTCACATCATGGTGGAGCATGGGAGAGGTTGATAAGATCAATACGAAAAGTGCTGAATTCTACTGTGAGAGAACAAGTTCTGGAAGAAGAAGGCCTTCATACAGTCTTATGTGAGGCAGAGTCGATCATCAACAGCCGACCAATCACCAGGGCATCAAGCGACCCAAATGATTTGGAGGCTCTGACACCTAATCATCTTTTGTTGTTGAAAACAAAATCTTCATTGCCTCCAGGATTGTTTGACCAGAATGACCTCTACTCACGACGTAGATGGAAACAGGTGCAATATATGTCCAATCTATTCTGGAAGAGATGGACTAAAGAATACCTACCTCAGCTTCAGGAACGTCAGCGGTGGGCCACAGCATCAAGAAACTTTGCAGAAGGAGATGTTGTTCTTCTTGTGGACGACTGTGCACCACGAAACTCATGGATTATGGGAAAGATCATCAAAACAGTTCCAGACAAGAAGGGTCTCGTTCGCCGAGTCCAGATAAAGACAAAGACTAATGTTTTGGACAGACCCATCACCAAGATTTGTCTGCTTGTGGAATCTGAATGGGCTAGTGGTAAAGACTAAGCCCCTATGATGAGCCATGTGCTAGCAACCTCTGGCTCTTTCCTTCTTTCTCTCTTTCCTTCTTTTCTTTCTTATTCTTTTTCATCTGTTCTTTTGGAAATGGACAGAAACCAGCCATAATATACTTTGCAAAGCTGATTGGCAAAGTATTGGACAATTCATTTGTCTATAAATAACATTTTGTCATGTGTTTAAACATTGGATATGTCTAAACGTGGTTCATATTAAGTTTGTAAAGTTAAAAAGTGTGGTAATTGTTCTAAGGCAATACATTATTAGAACAATTAGGGGCCGGTAATGTAAGCGCCAGACGTCTGCTTTATATTTTTATTTACGATTGAGTTCATGTTTGCTTTATAATTCATAGATTCATTACATAAGTCATCTTTTCAGGATTAATAAATGTGAAAATATATGTGTTTGCATAAAGTAATTTTAAGTCAGTGTTTTGGGATTGGAACCTAAAAGGGGGTACCTCTCACTTTAAGTATGTAAGTGCAATAGTAGCATGAAACCCTGTGTGAGAGGGAAGGGGAGGAGCATGGACAGAGAGGTTAGGAGTCTCACGGTTTTCTGACCGTGTGCACAGGTAGTTTTGGATAACTGCTATTTTTTGGAACTTTCATGCTTATTTTGGAAGGAGTTCATTGTTACATCTTCAGTTTGTAATAAATAAACAGTCTTCAAATCATAATGCAACTGGAAGCATTTCTTTTGGAAACCAGGAACACGCGTCAGCCATAGACTCCCTTTTTTGAACTTGGTTTATTGGAAATTACCCTACATAACCCATTGACTGTAGAAAACATGGACGACGCGACCCCGCCTCCTACCATTGTGCAAAAATGAAGCCAAAATACCCCGCTTGTGGAGGCTGCCATCTTGCAAATTTGGAGCCAGAGTCTGTGCAGTAGTGACTTGAGGTGGAGCGACTGTGTAACGCTCCCGCCCACACACCCGCTGGACGTGACCGCAAACACGCCCCCCTACACTTTTTACGTAGCCTGGCTGCTCGAGTTTTTTTGCTGGTTTACCGCGACTGACAACTCGTTTAATTAAGGTAAATACAAGCATGTCACTGTTATAAAAAAGACACACAGCTTATCATCTTATAGTTCTAAAATCACTCTGTTGTTAATTCGTTAGTTAGATTAGCCGCTAGCATATGCACTGTGTTGGAGGCTTGCTAGCTAGTTAGTGATGCTACACACCTGCTACTCTTAATAGTCTTCAACACTTATGTTTTTTTAATCCATTTTTAGACAGCGATGAGATCAGCTGCACACTCTACAAAGGCCCAGAGTTACTGTTAATATCAAAAATATAATGCTTTATGCATCCTTTGAGATTTTAACATAAGACTGTGAGTGTAATGGATCTAAAACTGTTTAAATCTTCAGAGCCCTCTACAGCCTGGTAACATGGAGACTTTAAAAACATCAGCAGAACGTTTCAGTAGTGTAGTCTAATTTGTTCTTTTCATTTAATAATAGAGTCCATATTATATCAACAGCTACATTCACCCTGGAGAGAAACTAGTGAGGGAGACCATCAGGACCAAGCTGGGTTTCCTGGGTCCAGAGGTTTGGAGAAACTTCTTCCCTTTCTTTCATCACAGCTGTCCTGTGCCATAAGTTCTGTTGACCCGCTGTAAGAGGCATCATTTAAGAAACACCAGGAAGACTGAAGCTCATGGCATTGATCAAGCAGGACTCATGATCTTCACCAGAAGCTCCCTCAGAGGGAAATCTTCAGCACTCCTTCGTAGGCCCGCCCCAGGAGATGGATAAACCCAGCATTTCATCAACACTGTGATGAGACTTTTGGTTTGTGTAATGTTATAAATACTCAGATACTCCCCAGAGGCTCCGGACTTTTACATAAAGATATTATATTCAGTCCTGTAGAAAGTTATATATTTAAAAATATGTGATCCTCTCTGGTTACTCTGGTATGAATAACTCTGAATCACTTTATGGTAAATAACACACTATGTGTAAAAAAACTGTGAAAAAATTCCAGATGACAAGTTTGTAGTTCAACATACAAATGACGACCTTTGACCTTCATCAGGTTTTATTTAATTGTGTTAGAGAAAATCTCATATGCTCTTCATGCAGCTGAGTACGTCAAGTGTTTAAAACGGAAGGTGTGCAGGTCTGAGATCAGCAGCTTTGTGAAACACCAAACTGAGGTCCTGTTAATGCTGATATATAGTGACACAGTTACATGAGTGATTAATCCGTTTGTTTTTTGTCTTTAACTTTATCAATAAAACAGCTGCAGCTTTCACTACAGCACGTGTGGTACTTTAACCTTTGTACTGTTTTCATCAGTTCATTTTGCAGTTAACATGTGAACATGTTGGATGATCTGTCTGCTGTCACTCGATGGGGCTGAGGTCTGAATCTGAGGGCAGCTCCTGTAATCACCATCAAACTCAGATATAAATTTTATCCCTCAATATTGAAATAACGCTGATTCTTCTGTCCTCATACATTCAGGATTTGAAGTTCTTCTCTTACATTTTTTTTCAGTATTACAGTACACTACAGTACTTTAATCCATAGTTCCTGACTAATGAGGAGTTACTGAAGTACAAGCTTTTAAAAAAAATGTTAGCTGTCGCGTCGTCCATGTTTTCTACAGTCAATGACCTAACCACATAAAGACATAACAACAAAGGGATATGTGGAGTGGAATGAAGAAGAAACCAGTGGGCAGCCTGCAAACATAAAATGAGGAAAACATGTTCCTGTTTATTGTGACTGTGACTCAAGAGGTAGAACAGGTCCTGTCCTAATCACAACGTTGGTACTTGATCCTCAGTTTGCATCTGTATCTTGGACAAGATGCTGAACGCGGAGTTGCTCCTTATGTGTTCACTTACTTGTTATCATCTATCGTCCACCTGGGCCTTACACAGAGTTTCTGTCTGATTTCTCAGACTTTATATCTAATTTAGTTCTGAGCTCAGATAAAATAATTATTGTGGGTGATTTTAACATCCATGTTGATGCTAAAAATGACAGCCTCAACATGGCATTTAATCTGTTGTTAGACTCAATTGGTTTCTCTCAAAATGTAAAAGAACCCACCCACCACTTTAATCACACTCTAGATCTTGTTTTAACATATGGCATAGAAACTGAACATTTAACAGTGTTTCCTGAAAACCCTCTCCTGTCTGATCATTTCTTGATAACATTTACATTTACAATAATTGATTACGCAGCAGTGGAGAGTGGACTTTATCAAAGTAGATGTCTTTCTGAAAGCGCTGTAACTAAGTTTAAGAATATAATCCAGCCACTGTTATCATCGTCAATGCCCTGTACCAACACAGAGCAGAGCAGCTATCTGAACGCTACCCCAACAGAGGTCGATTATCTTGTTAATAATTTCACCTCCTCACTACGTACGACTCTGGATACTGTAGCTCCAGTGAAAACTAAGGTCTCTAATCAGAAGTACCTGACCCCGTGGTATAATTCTCAAACACGTACCCTAAAGCAGATGACTCGTAATCTGGAGAGGAAATGGCGTGTCACAAATTTAGAGGATCATCATTTAGCCTGGAGAAATAGTTTGTTGCTTTATAAGAAAGCCCTCCGCAAAGCCAGAACAGCTTACTACTCATCACTGATTGAAGAAAATAAGAACAACCCCAGGTTTCTCTTCAGCACTGTAGCCAGGCTGACAAAAAGTCAGAGCTCTTTTGAGCCAACCATCCCTTTAACGTTAACTAGTGATGACTTCATGAACTTCTTCACAAATAAAATTTTTATCATTAGAGAAAAAATTACCAATAATCATCCCACAGATGTAATATTATCTACAGCTACTCTTAGTACCATTGATGTTAAGTTAGACTCTTTTTCTCCAATTAATCTTTCTGAGTTAACTTCAATAATTACTTCCTCCAAACCATCAACGTGTCTTTTAGACCCCATTCCTACAAAACTGCTCAAAGAAGTCCTGCCATTGATTAATTCTTCGATCTTATATATGATCAACCTATCTCTAATAATCGGCTATGTACCACAGGCCTTCAAGGTGGCTGCAGTTAAACCTTTACTCAAAAAGCCATCTCTAGACCCAGCAGTCTTAGCTAATTATAGGCCAATCTCCAACCTTCCTTTCATATCAAAAATCCTTGAAAGAGTAGTTGTCAAACAGCTAACAGATCATCTGCAGAGGAATGGTTTATTTGAAGAGTTTCAGTCAGGTTTCAGAGTTCATCACAGCACAGAAACAGCTTTAGTGAAGGTTACAAATGATCTTCTTATGGCCTCTGACAGTGGACTCATCTCTGTGCTTGTCCTTCTTGACCTTAGTGCAGCATTCGATACTGTTGACCATAATATCCTGTTAGAGCGATTAGAACATGCTGTAGGTATTACAGGTATTGCACTGCAGTGGTTTGTATCATATCTATCTAATAGACTCCAATTTGTGCATGTAAATGGAGAGTCCTCTTCACACACTGAGGTTAATTATGGAGTTCCACAGGGTTCAGTGCTAGGACCAATTCTGTTTACATTATACATGCTTCCCCTAGGCAGCATCATTAGAAGACATAGCATACATTTTCACTGCTATGCAGATGACACCCAGCTCTATCTGTCCATAAAGCCAGATAACACACACCAATTAGTTAAACTGCAGGAATATCTTAAAGACATAAAGACTTGGATGGCCACTAACTTTCTGCTTCTTAACTCAGATAAAACTGAGGTCATTGTACTCGGCGCTGAAAAGCTTAGAAATATGGTATCTAACCAGATTCTTACTCTGGATGGCATTACCTTGGCCTCCAGTAACACTGTGAGGAACCTTGGAGTCATTTTTGACCAGGATATGTCCTTCAACGCACATATTAAACAAATATGTAAGACTGCGTTCTTCCATTTGCGCAACATCTCTAAAATTAGAAATATCCTGTCTCAGAGTGACGCTGAAAAACTAGTTCATGCATTTATTACTTCCAGGCTGGACTACTGCAATTCATTATTATCAGGATGTCCAAAAAACTCACTGAAAAGCCTTCAGTTAATCCAAAATGCTGCAGCAAGAGTACTGACAGGGACTAGAAAGAGAGAGCATATTTCTCCTGTTTTGGCTTCCCTTCATTGGCTTCCTGTTAAATCCAGAATTGAATTCAAAATCCTGCTCCTCACATACAAGGTCTTAAATAATCAGGCCCCATCTTATCTTAATGACCTTGTAGTACCATATTACCCTATTAGAGCACTTCGCTCCCACTCTGCAGGCCTACTTGTTGTTCCTAGAGTATTTAAAAGTAGAATGGGAGGGAGAGCCTTCAGTTTTCAGGCCCCTCTTCTGTGGAACCAGCTTCCAGTTTGGATTCGGGAGACAGACACTATCTCTACTTTTAAGATTAGGCTTAAAACTTTCCTTTTTGCTAAAGCATATAGTTAGGGCTGGACCAGGTGACCCTGAATCCTCCCTTAGTTATGCTGCAATAGATGTAGGCTGCCGGGGGATTCCCATGATGCATTGAGTTTTTCCTTTCCAGTCACCTTTCTCACTCACTATGTGTTAATAGACCTCTCTGTGTTGAATCATATCTGTTATTAATCTCTGTCTCTCTTCCACAGCATGTCTTTTATCCTGTCTTCCTTCTCTCACCCCAACCGGTCGCAGCAGATGGCCGCCCCTCCCTGAGCCTGGTTCTGCCGGAGGTTTCTTCCTGTTAAAAGGGAGTTTTTCCTTCCCACTGTCGCCAAAGTGCTTGCTCATAGGGGGTCATATGATTGTTGGGCTTTTCTCTGTATCTATGAAGCGCCTTGAGGCGACATTTGTTGTGATTTGGCGCTATATAAATAAAATTGAATTGAATTGAATTGGAGTGTGAATGAAAGCAGGCAGAAAAAAGTACTTGGGTGAATCTTCTACTCATGTAGAAAGGCACTATGGATGAAATCGTCCTCTGCTGCCGTCTCCATATACCAAAGCTTCTACATATTGAATAGCTTTGCCTTCATTCCTTCTTTCCTCCAAAGGGAACCTTGTGAACCGCCTCATATCTGAGACAAACAGCTATGACTTTTGTCCAAGTTCAGTGAAAGTTCGAGAAACCGCAAGGCTGGTTGGTCCTCATGGTTTCAGCTCCAAGGTTGTGAGGATCCGTGCTAGCTCTTTGTGATCCTGAGTCTGAAACAGGAGTCTATCTCTGTCTCTCTTTAGCAGTCAGAGATTCTCCTCAGACCGTCCCATAAAGATAAATGCTTTACAAACCTTAACATTATGGCTAACAGGTGAATTTTCCTGTTTGAGTGCAGCTAGCCAAACAACTTTTAACCACTTCCTGCTAAAGACACAGAGTGAAAGTAGTGAAAGACTGTATCCTTGCTTTCTTAACATAAAACTCACTGTTACAGCCAGGGGCAGTCCAAAAGTGATCCACTTAAACTAATTTATAGTTTCAGCATCGTTATTTTCCTCTGAGTTATTGGTTCTGTTCCTATTAGCTAACATAAACTAATTTCAGTCTTTTGATTGCTACCAACCTACTAACCCTGTGATGTCATGTTCTGTACTGACACAAGATGGCGCTAAAAATGTTTTAAAACCTTTAAGCATTTATTTCTTAAATCCAGCTTCACACACTGTGTTGAATCTATGCCAGGTATTGAGAGCAGGAGTCTATGGTGTAACATTTAGACCTTGGATATATCAACCCAAAACACACAGTTTATGGTTTCTGTCATCTGCCTTGTAGGCACTGAAGAGCAGAAATACATCAACAGTAGATAACTAGCGTTGTGTAAGTGCAGCCAGTTTCTCCATAAGTCCATATAAATTCTTCTTTGCATCTTAAAATCAGGTTTTCTGAAACTGCAGTCAGGGTTTTTTAACCCACCATTATTTCTGTTACCAATGCATTTCGCTATATTTAGTCCTCGCCCACGTTTTCCATCCACATATTTCTGAGGGTGCCAGTCAGTTTACTCTAAAACTACCGATAGCACTGCATCTTCCACAGGCATATTGAAATGGCTCGTTAAGATACATTGGGGATCAGTATTGCCTCTAAATAGTAGTTTTAAGGTCGGATTTGTGTACTGCCCAGTGTAATCTTATCTAATCTTGTCAGCGTCTTGTAGCAGAGGCATTGTTGCCTCCATTATGCTCACACCTCTGGGCTGACAGTTCCTCCTTGGCGATCTCTCCACCTGATTTTTCTCCGTCTTCATTCTCCAAACCCATTTAGACCATTTTTGTGTACTTACATGTTAGGCTCTCGCTCCCTGGCATTCATCCAGGAGTAAACCACCCGACCAACACACATACGCTAACAGAGGTAGCCAAACTGCAGGCAGCTGGGCTAATAAGCTTAGTGGCTCCAGCTTGTACCTTGAACCATGTAATCAGAAAATTGATTCTGTCTACTAAGTGTGGGATTGCAGGAGGCAATTCTTTTTCAATCACTTAGTTATAAACCTAGTGAAGGAAACTGGGGATGTGGATCGTATTCTATTATTCCCATTTTTAATAGAGGACATTGAGGATGTTCTACTAAAGTTATTAGTGTAAGAGGTGTTATTTAAAGGGAGAATAAGTGAGAAAGGAAATGACTCTCTTATTTAATACATTCAGACAGACAAAGGAAGATGAACGGATCAGTCCTGCACTCCAGGACTTGGGAATATTCTTTTTGGCATTGTCACTTTTGATGGATTGGCAGCAAAAGAGGTAAAGAGGTAAGAGAAAAGGAGAGTGAGAAAGCTCACGCAGGCTTTTAAAATACTTAAAAAAAACTGTGTGAGAAAACAGTGTGACCTACTCTGAGGATATCCTCCAGTCCATCCATCTGCGTTTATTACCTCATTGTGTTTTTGGTAGTGTGCATGTCATTCTGTCTGTAAACACAACAGCTTGAAAAGTTTTGCATCGTTAACATGATGCATTAAAATTGCCTTGCATTGCATCTACCTTTCTTACAAATAAAGTATCTATTGTCATGTATGAGATTTGACCTCTGGCTTGTCCGAGGTCAGTAGGCTGATCTGAATGTCAAAGTAATAATATTGCGACATAGAACTATTTAAAATTGTGTTTCTAATTTCTATTGTTTGTACTGACAACACACAGGCATACAGGGAATGATATACGGGCAGTTACATAGCTCTTGTTATGTACATTGCAATACCAAGTAACTCTTTAAATAGAGAACAGTTTGAATACATGAACAGTGCTCCTGAATATTTCTATTTGTTTTTGGAATACAGAGGCAGGGTACACCCTGGACAGGTCTGTCGCAGGGCTAACACAGACACAGGCAACCATTCACACTCACATTGACACCTATGGGCAAGAGTTACCAATTAACTTAACCCCACTAACTACATGTGTTTGGACTGTGGGAGGAAGCTGGAGTACCCAGAGAGAACCCATGCAAACATGGGGAGAACATGCAAACTCCACACAGAAAGACCCTGATGATGATGGTCCATGCACCTCACAGGACCTTCTTGCTGTGAGGCAGCAGTGCTAACCACAGTGACACTGTGCTGCTTCTTGTTCTAAATACTCCTCAATGCTATAATCCTTGACTGAAATAAGTGTTTTAGAACTTCACATAATGCTCTCTGTACATCTGTGGGTACTTGAAAGCTGCTTTCAGCTTCTCCCTCATTGATAAAGCGTTACCACAGCAGGCAGCTTTTTTGTTTGACAGATTTTTTGCACCAAATATGCCCCCCGACAAAACCCCAGATGGATTTATTCCTCCTCCTGGGATCTTTGGCTTGTTAGGCAAAATTATAAACCCAACTAGCAATTTGAGCTTGTAAAATCCTGCTATAAACTGTTCATTCAATATAATTTCAGTGAAACAATTTGTAGGGGAAGTTATCCTTTCATCTTAGGGTTTGCTTCCATCTTAAAAAAAATATTTGAACATAAATCTACAATCTTTTATTTAAGGGTAAACAGAGGGTGGTGGCATCACTTCTCTCTCTGACAGTCGGAATATTCTGAATTCCTTGCAGTGTTGAACATGTGAGAGTGTGGTTGTGTGTCTGTTTGTGTTAGCCTTCTGATAGACTGGTCAAACAACACAAAGACAAACTCAGACCTTTGAGACAAACATTTAATCTATTTTGAGTTTGCCATATAGACCCAAAGGTATTGTAGTGTGAAAAATAAATAAATACAACATTGTGCATAACAGAGCCAATGGCTGCATGCTGTTTATCACAAATTAGTCTTCTCAAAAGCAAACATGACAACACTGCTTCTCATCTAGTCTGTGCTAAAAAAAAACACTGTTAGGCTAGTTAATATGGGTG
Organism: Neolamprologus brichardi; assembly: GCF_056152115.1. Classification (NCBI taxonomy): domain Eukaryota; kingdom Metazoa; phylum Chordata; class Actinopteri; order Cichliformes; family Cichlidae; genus Neolamprologus; species Neolamprologus brichardi. The sequence goes on along the minus strand of NC_142105.1, from coordinate 16,275,156 downwards.
TGAGTGCATGTTCAACCTCTGCAAATAAAACACACACACACACGCACACACTGACACAATTTCTGTACCTTTTACTTCTAATAGAAGTAGAATAAGGGGACTGACTCCGTGTCACACTGTGGTTAAATGAGCTGTGCTTCATCATTAAACTGATAATAAACGTTTTGGGCTGATTTGTGTCTGATTCAGTAAAATGACTAATGATTAAATGAACTAATGGCTTGATCCAATTTCACAATAACTTCACTGTATTTCATTTTGATTGTTAATTAGCCATTTGAAAAAGGAGCAACCAGCGCAGAAAGAAAATATTGATACAAGGGCAGCCATTAGTTTTATTTTTCAAGTGGTACTTAGAGGAAATTGGAGACTAAGATGAATGAAGCGCGGAACGACAGACGGCGCGAAGGAAGACAATACGAACAGGATGAAAGTGTGGAAACGAAAGGGGCTTGAGGAGAAGAGAGAGAGGGGATTCAGATGGAGAGAGTTACTGGACTGAAGAAGATAAAGGATGAAGGAAACAAGAGAGAGATTGGAGGAAAGAGGAAGTAAGGGACTAAAGGAAACGTTGGGAGGAGAGAAAAACTGAGAGAGATGAGGTGCAAATGAACGGGAACAATTAAGCTTTGCTCCCTGCTGGCTACAATGCTGCAATTAACTCGGGAAACAATCACACACAAACACACACAAACACACACGCACTTGCATTGTCTTCCCTGATGTCTGACTTGAGCAACCTGCTGTGACCAAACTGCTATTAAACGGTGGAGCTGTCTCCTCTGTGTCGTTCTCTTTGGCTCTCCCTTTATCTCCGACCCCCCATCCATCTCTCAGCGCTTCAGTCAGCCTGAGTCTTTTATTGTTCCTTCCCCGCTGACAATCTCTTCATACTCTTGTTACTTTCCCCATGCCCTCGACCGATCCCTCACTGCTGCTGCGTCTTCTGTCACATTTATTTTCTATTTCTTCCTTGTGGTCTCTTCTGTGTGTCCACAGTTACTTCATGTTTCTTCTTTAATCATTTAAAACATTTTCCTAGAAAAAAATAAGCATCTGCTTTATCACGTAGTAACCTCAAACCATAGACAATATACATGATTATGAGCTTGGAGCAAATATTAATATTATGATGTTTAACTCATGGGAACGTTGCTTAAACACTTTGTTTCAATGCAGATATGTCCATGAGGTCAAAACAAGTCCATTGTTGGGAACATCTTCCCATTCCATCCCAGCCACAGATCGATTCCTTCATTTCTACATGTCGATCATCTCAGGTGACCGGACCCTGTTTGGCTTTGAAGAACTGAGCAGTTTCACCAGGATCAGAATGAAAGAATGGATACCAGGCTAACTCGTATCACAGTGATAGAGATCACGTAACAACACCACTGACTTACAAGTTGTCTGGTTTGTATGACATATCACAGGTAATTAGTTATGAATAAAAGAATATTATCTAATTTCTGCTGACTCTCTGAAAGAAACAAATTTAAGCTCTTGTCACTCCCAGCTTATCACATCCAGATGTTTGCATATTTATGGAATCAGGTAGAGGTGGTGCAAACCACAATCTTGTCCTAAACCCAACCAATACATCCCCAAATGTAACCTTTAAAGGAGGGATGAAGAAAAAAAACAAACTCAGATAAATCACAACCTTTTCAAATGAGACTGTGAGCTTCCAGTGTTGGTGCAGCCACTGCAAGGCACCAGCAGCAGCTCTGTTATGCAAGCAGCTGCTGGCAAAAACAACAGTATGTGACACCCCAGGATAAGAACATGATGTAACTGGACAACAAACAGCACGGACAAACTAGGCAGAGAGAAAAAAAACAAACCGCACTGTCATTATTTTATCCATGTTAAGAGGATTGGAGTAAATCCATCCTGTAAACGAGCAGCTATCACCACTGAGAACTAGACGGAAATGTTAATGGCATAAACAAAACAATACATATTTGTGTCAAAGTGGGTCACTGCTGTCACTGATCTCGTTAATTTAAATCAGAAGCTAGGAGGCTTATGCTAGAGAGCATTTGAACTATACCTTGAGGTTGTGTCCAGCTCTGCTGTGCTCTGTGGACCTTCTGCCCTGATGCTAAGTGGGACTGTGTTTGTGTAGGCGGTTATGCTGCTGTCCTGCCATTGATATAGCAGTGCAAATAGGAGCAAAATTACATCTCCTGTCGCAGCATGGAGCTTGCCTTGCTCCACAGAGCGCCTCTCGCTTTTCTCTCATTGTCTTCCTGACACCTTCTAAAGCAAACAGGAGTCTGCTAACATCTGTTTTTCCCCTCGTTTCTCCATTCAATAATGAGTTTGCAACTTGGCTCTAAAAGACCTTCTTTGTTGTCTCTTTGAGTCTGCTGCAGGAAGGCCTTACAGTTTTGACTTTGCATGCTACACACTCTTGAATTTGCTGTGGAACACTTCAGGGCTGTCATATCTGGTATAAAAAACAAAACAAAAAAACAAACAAAAAAAGAGTCATTGCCCACGCACTTTGGCAGAATAGTAGTACATGTGTTTCTCTGAAGTAAATTTAGTACCAAAACATGCTGGAACTGCGAGTGCTGAGATGATGTAGAAACATTTCAAATTCCTCTACACACTGTCATCTCACTTTACATATTTTCATAAGCAAGAGTGAGCTGGTACATCTTTATGCTCTTTATTTCAGGCTGGTACACAAGAGCATGCGATCGCATTCAACCAAAGTCTGATGCAACAACACTCACCTCCATTTTTCCCTTTCCACTACAATTAATCTGCTGCTACACGTTATCATCACAGGAAGTAATGCTAACTGTTTCTCTAAAGCAGACGTTCCCAAAGTGTGGGGCCCGCCCCCTAGGGGGGGCGCAGAGCCATTGCAGGGGGGGCGCGGCATGAAAAGGGAAAAAAAAAAAAAAACAACGCTTGGACACTGCTAGCACGGGCGCCCACACAAAGGCAAAGCAGGAGATGAAGCATCGCTGAATATGTTTCCAAACCAACTTCATTCTAAGCCAAAGACTAGAAAATATGGTGAAGCATATCTTCCCTTTGGTTTCACCTGCACAAGTGCTGAGGTAGGTCTCCTTGCAGGATTGGTTTTCCCTTTGTTGGGAGCAGCGCTGGGCTGTTTAAATCATGGACAAACAGTATCCCACATTCTTGATTTGTAGTTCACAAACACTTGTTGTAATGACTAACTACTCTTGACATTTTGGAGATGTTAGCTCTTTATACAGTAAAGTTACAGTGGGATACAAATAACATCAGGCTGATCCTGCCACAATTTGTTCCCGGTTCAAATCACGGACAAACAGCGTCCAACAGTTGTTTATGTTTTTGAACTCATTTTGCAGAGGGATTTTTTGAAAAATGTATTGATAGCAATGTTGAATATTATTACACAGAAAAAAACAACTACATGTAAAATAATTACACCGTGACGCCTCTGCCTTTGTAAATGGAGGGACAGTAACTGCATGTATATGTAAGTGTGTAAAACCTGCAGATAGTCAGATTAACAGTATTTCGTCTCTATCTGCCATTCTGCAATTCATCTCATGTAAACAATAACGTGCACACAGCGTGACGTGAAAAAAGGCACATACCTTTGACATTGCCTGACGAACTCTGTATTCCTCGTCCAGTAAACGCAAAAAAGGAGTTTTAAAAAATCTCCATTCTCGGTGATTCGAAACGCCGTTTACGTGTGGACGAAACAGCTGCGTTTTCAAAAATACCCGTGTAGGTGTGGACATAGCGTAAAAGAGTTAGTAGTTTATTTTCTTACTACCTGTAATTTATTGCAGATTACTTGTAATTATTTGCTTAATTGTTTACTAAATGTTTGAGGTGTGAAATAAACCGCAATGGAGCAAAATATGGGTGTGTGTGGTTGGAGGATGTGTTCGTGCGTGCGTGCGCGCGCACGCGCGCGCGTGAGGGGGGGCGCGAACATTTTTCTTGTAAAACAAGGGGGGCCCAGCAAAAAAAGTTTGGGAACCACTGCTCTAAAGTGTCATTACTACTGTCAGTGTCTTGTTCAGGAAACATTTTCAGTCTTATTCACCCAATTCTGCACGTCAGGCCTGAAGGAGCCGTTCAGCCTCCTCGAGTCTGTTTGCAAGTTGTTGTTGTTTGCAGGTTTTAAAAGCAAGGTACACAGTTCAGTGCACATGGATAGATTTATATGTGAAAATAATTGTCAGTTAGTTTTTTTTATTGTTGTTTTTATTTTATTTTTTGTCAGTCCACTGATTTATAATAGGAAATATTGTAAAAATATTACATGGTGATTTTGAAGGTAGAACCGGACAGGAAAAAGGTAGAAATTTGTTTTAATCGTAATTATTTATATGTATTGATATAAACTGTAAGTGACAATAATTAATTTCATTGTGTTTTATGGTGCAATTTCATGTATGATTTATCATTTTGTTTTGGATTTTTGGGGAAATTTCGTGTTTATGGTCTTAATATAATAATAATAATATCAATATAAGCACATATTTTTACTCAGTACCAACAAGTGACATTAACTTAATATGTTTCAGTTTTGAGAATTTATGACAACTTAACAAACTACAGTTTTGGCAGGGATAGCTAAGTAGGTAGAGTGGTGGCCCCATGATTGGAAGGTCAGGGGTTCGACTCCACTGAACAGCTACCCTGAGGTACCCCTGAGCAAGGTACCGTCTCTACACACTGCTCCCCGGGCGCTGTTTTAGTGGCTGCCCACTGCTTCACTGGGCGAATGGGTTAAATGCAGTGGAGCAATTTTCCTATGGGGACTAACACATACACATTATACATTATTATTATACATTAGTTATCAGCTCATAAAGATCTTCTTCCAAGACCAGAACATTTGCATGAAATATGTAAATAAAGTAATAAAAAAGATGACTTTCAGTCACGATATCACATCTTGTTCTCACGGCACAGTGAATTAAAAACATTTTTTTAAAACAGAGAACTTAATAATAATAATAATCACCCAGCTAAGCCCGAGAAGATGAATCAATCAAAAAGAAATTATTCCAGACCCAAAAGAAAACCTCTTAAAATGCAAATATGCAAATAAAAGCACAGATTAATGCGGCCCCATCTGTGTGTGTTTCTCAAAGATCAATGGTACAATAAACAGCACTTTATGGCCCTTCATGTTACACCAAGGTTCTTAACTGGCAATCAAGAGCAGCTTAGTGAGAAAACAGAAATCTTTCCATTGGTGTGTTTTTGTTCATCTGAAACACTTTCCACAGTATAAGCCTATAAATACAGGGCATCGTTCTTTCATTCTTTGATTTTTCAGCTCCACATTCATTCAGCTCTATCAAGACATGAATAGGACATATTACTGGTGTGGTTACAGACTATTTAGCGGCTCACAAGCCTCAATCAGCCAACTCAATAAAAGATTTAACAGTTAGAAAAGTCAAAGCTATTATGCATTCTCCTGGGACTCAGTGAAATACTTGTGTTGGTTGATGAAATATCAAGACTACAAGATGCACAAAGGACTTTGTGTGACTGACATGCTAAATGTAAAGTTCCAGGAATGAGTCCATAAAAATCAATTCTACGAGTCCCCTCCCTTTATCTTTGGATCACCTCCTGGTGTCCCATTCTCACCACTCTGCGATATGACTGCAAACTTCAAACCTGCACAGAGAGCTGGTGATGAAAGCTCGCTCTCTGGTTAAAGCCGAGCATTTTTCAGGTTTGTCAAGTGAATCAAGATGAGGATCATCTTTATTGATTGTGTTTGTTTTATTTTTTAAATTTTTAATTTCACACAATACATGTTCCTTTTCTTTTGTTCGGCTCCACAATGCTTCAATGGGACTTTTATCATTATTGCACAGCGTGTGACTTCTTATACATTTATCACTCAACTATAAAGTTAATGATGAGAGCCTTGAGTCTTGTTGCACTGAATTTGATGCTGTAGTTTTATGCTCTCCACACACACGTGCAGCATTTGATGTGTTCCACCGTGACCTTCTGCGGCCCTGTCCAGCTCTCCTAGAGTAGCTGCCTGTCTCCTGGAGTCTCCTCCAGGCTCTCTGCTGGGAGACACTGCAACCCCTCTAGCAACAACATGTGCCATCTTGGTGGAGTTGGGCTACCTAACCTCTGTAGGGTCCAGGTATCACCTCATGGTACCAGTAGCGACAGTGACAACAGCCAAATGGAAAACTTTCAAAAACAACAGCCAGAAAAAACTAGAAGGAAACGAACGTCACCTGTAAAGGCAATTCTGCATTAGAGGTTGTCTCATTGTCGTCCCTCTGGAGCACCTGTTGTCATATGCATTCCTTTAATTTATTTTTTTTCTTAGCAGGGTATTTATTGTACAAATTTTTAATAAAAAATATAGTATTTAAAATGAGCTTAACCTTAAACATCTGCAGCAATAATATCCATATAACACTAAAGGGGAACATTTACTTTTACATGCACAATTTGCCAGTATTATGGGTTTGATGTGTAGTGAGGTATTTTAGGTCTTTTATTGCTACATTTGCTGAAGGAATGGCCCTAAAAATGCTCCACTGCCCATCATTGTCATCTAATAGTACACATTTAGATGGTGATGATAGAGGAAATAGTATTTTACAATTGTTTGGGCAGGAAGAGAACAGCAGGCTGCAGGATGCTAAATGATTAAATGACATGGAGGGCAAAGTGGTATGATTGACCTGATCCAGTCTTTTTGAACAGCAGAGGAAGATTTACAGATAAGGAACATCTGTTAAAGTAAAGTGGACAAAATTCATGCTTAAAAGGTAAATCAAGGAAAGCATATCAAAGAACATTTATACAAGCCGCGATGTAAAGACCTTCATTAAATGCCTCTGTTGACTCCATGTACACTCAAAATCAGTTCGCTCTTTCCTGCTGACATCTGTGTACTGTGCACTTTTAAACCAAAAGACATATTCTTGTTGTTGCTTATTCTATAGACACTCACATTTGCTGTACAGTGTGGCTTAATGTCCAAACACCACACTCACCACTCAAGGAAATAAAAATATCAGAGGCAGTCATTATATTGCACGCAACCGATTAACTAGCAAAATGTATTCATTCTCTTTCATATTACACTAAAACAGGTCCAGACAACATCTGTTCTTCTAATATTTGCTTTTGTAGCCTTAAATGAAAAGAAGCACATTTTAGCTTGATGGAGTAAAAAGGACTTGAATGCATTACGCTGTTTTCAACTATCAGCCGTCTGTTTAATGAACTAAAGCAAAACGCACAATGACAGTGTCTCATAAGCCTTGAAAACAGTTTGTGGGGGGTGCTGCCGTCAGGTCCTTACATGATCGTGTAATAATAGTTTTTAATGAGAGTGGCTCCCAGCGTGAGCTGATGAGATGTGGGATGATTTTTCATAACCAGGTCAAGGTCTGAAAATATTTAAAATCCTGTAAAAACATCAGCACAGAGGCACACTACTGAACGTATCCACATTTAAAGGGATAATATAAATATTTATCTATAAATATCTTCACACTCCCCACTGCTAATGGTCATCAGCCTTTTATAAATAATTATAATACGAAATAATAAGAAGAACTTTACAAAGAGTATAAATACACAGCATTTCTATATAAATGCATACATACATCACGAAGTCTGGGCTGAGAAGTCATTACCTGCTCGGTTACTCTACATCAGGGGTGTCCAGCTCCAGGCCTCAAGGGCCGGTGTCCTGCAGGTTTTAGATCTCAACCTGTGTCGACACACCTGAATGAAATGATGAGTTCATTACCAGGCCTCTGGAGAAGGCATGTTGAGAAGGTCATTTAGCCATTTGAATCAGCCGTGTTGGATCAAGAACGGTTTTTGACATCCTAGAGTATTTAAAAGTCGAATGGGAGGCAGAGCCTTCAGTTTTCAGGCCCCTCTTCTGTGAAACCAGCTTTCAGTTTGGATTCAGGAGACAGACACTATCTCTACTTTCAAGATTAGGCTTCAAGCTTTCCTTTTTGATAAAGCATATAGTTAGGGCTGGACCAGGTGACCCTGAATCCTCCCTTAGTTATGCTGCAATAGACTTAGGTTGCCGGGGATTCCCATCAAGCACTGGGTGTTTCTTCTTCACTCACTATGTGTTAACAGACCTCTCTGCATTGAATCATACTTGTTATTAATCTCTGTCTCTCTTCCACAGCATGTCTTTATCCTGTCTTCCTTCTCTCACCCCAACCAGTCACAGCAGATGGCCCCGCCCCTCCCTTAGCCTGGTTCTGCCAGAGGTTTCTTCCTGTTAAAAGGGAGTTTTTCCTTCCCACTGTCGCCAAAGTGCTTGGTCATAGGGGGTCATATGATTGTTGGGTTTTTCTCTGTATATATTATTGTACGATCTACTGTACAATATAAAGCACCTTGAGGTGACTGTTGTTGTGATTTGGCGCTGTATAAATGAAATTGAATTGAACTGAATTAACCCTTTAAGACCTACCATAGAACCAAGTCCGCCAGAGCTTATATTATATTTTTACATGTTGTGGTGCCATTTTTGGGAGCATTTCAAGTTGCTATACATCAATACAACCATTATAGCCCAAGTTTTAATAATATGTATGCATTAAGTGCATAGTAATTACATAAATTGCAAAAAAGTGCAATAAACTACAAGAAAGTTGAAAATCGTTTTTGTTTTTTAAACATATATTCTCTAGAGAAATTTAAGAGGCTTATCCCTCAAAACTGTAAATACAAAAAAGTTGCACAAAATAGTTTCCCACCACAGGAAATTTATTTTGAGTGTCTTCATAGTTTTATTTTTGAAATACACCAATTTTTATACACTGCAGGAAAAACGAAAATAAATATTATAGTGCAAATTTGCAAAAAAGCAGCATATGCATCAAAATAAACTATTTCCAGCAGTGCAATTTGAGTCCTAAGCATCCCAGAAACAACGCAGAAAGTCATAAAGTCAGACATAACTTTTAAAAACACTAGTATAGGCTCATGAGGCCCTGATGGTAAAAAACTACATTTCCGCAAAAATGAGTCACTTCCGGTTTCAGGCAGGGCATGGCGGACATGCATAGTTCGCGCTGATGGAAGTGTTACAAACAGCTGATCGGATTGGCAAAGCCTGTTTCTGGAATATTATGTTTTTGTTGCTGCAAGTGCTTTTATGCAGTTTTTGCAAAGCTATATGTGGAAGGAAACTGTGACCTAGGACAAGCTGATGGCATAAGATGTAAGTACAACTTCTCCGGTTTCATATGCAAAAAAAAATATTGTGCTAGCTCACGTGGTTGCAGTGCTACCGGGATTCCACCTCATCAAAAAAATTTACTTGGAGAGTAAATAGCAGCCTCATAACCAGCGAGTCAGTAAACACTTATGTTATCAAATCTGTTCTAAAAATTCTCGGCTCCAGTCTGGAGTGCTGCAAAGCTATTTCTCAGGTATTGATCATGTTTTGGCTTTGCTGCAGCTCTGCACAGTTTGTCAAACCGAGGAACAACTTCCCTGCTGTACATACAGCCTGTGGTCCAGACCATTCAAGCTGTACTGCTGCCCAAATGAAAGCTGGAAGCAGATCACCAAAAGTAAAAGTTGGCATCAAAAGCTTGTAACTGTTGGTTACTTTAGCTTTATTATGTTTTTGATTCAATGTCATTTTACACATTTGGCCAAGATTCTTTGAATCAGTCAAGAAAGGGGACATTAAGGCAGAATAAAGCTCTAATGGAGCTAAACTAAATATTAGCCAAAGTTGCCACGTGGAGCTTGTGTGGCAACAGTGACGCATTAATATGCCAGCACCTTAAGACATCCCATGTGCATATCGAATTGTCCATTGTGTGCAACCACTAGAAGAGATACTAATTAGCCTGATTGTGTTAAAGCCATCAAAACAACTTTACGTCCCTATAAATGCACCTGAACCATCTGTGTGGGCATCCCCAGACAATAAAACACGCAGTGATGACTTTCAGTGTGGGTGTGTTTTGATGCTGTATTTTTAAACTCTCCCTACTCTTATCTCTCCCTGAGGCATTACTGTGTTGTTCCTGTGTGCTAATTGGCTTAATTACAGGCAGTCTTATATGGAGTGCTGGGACATATAGATGTCCCCTCGTTGCTCATTCTGTCTGGCCTGCTTACTTTCTCCGTATTATTAAAAGCTATAGATTAGAAGGAACACAATCTTCTTTCTTTTACAAACATATTATTACACCTGAAGGCTCTTCTCAAGGTTAGCTACAATTTCTACTGCTGCAAATATCCTTCACTGTAAGAGAGTGCTACCCATGGCCATTTGTGTAATTAAGGTTCTCTGAAAATATGTGAATGGGTGCAGTCCTTCATGGGTCAAATATCTGTAATAAATACAAAGATTTTTTTCTATCACTTTCAGTTTTGTGCATAATACTTTCAAGAAATACATTTCTTGAAACAGACCAGTTTTCTTCAGTCATCTATACATGTGTGTTTTTTCTTCACACGATAAAGCTTCAACCTGCATTTTGGATGCCAGACAATGATTCAGCCCTTGACTTCATCACACAGTCATTCCTGGTTTTACGTTATACAATATTAATTGTCTGTCTTGTTCCTTGAACAGAGAGATTTCTGGATTATTTTATATACTATGCACGATGAAACTTTCAGAGTATTTGCAATTTTCCATTGAGGAAGAATATTCTCAAATAAATGAACCGATGCCCATCTTCACTGCTCTGAAACTCTGCCTCTCTATACCCAGTGATGTTACTGTTCATGTTCATCCAGCCATTACTTTTTAGTACACTTTACTTTTCCAATGTTTTTTCCCAATCCCAACTTTTTTTAGACACACTGCTGCCATCAAATACGGATTTGTGAAATTTGCAAATCATTTCATTTTGTTTTTCGTTTGTTGTAATACAGTAATAATGCAACCAAGGCATGCCAGCGCACATGCCCTGTAAGATTTGAAAATTCATCCTCAAGGAACAATCACGAAAGACATTCACATCCCCCAAAAATGTCTCAGAATAGATTGCAAGCTCGTTCTTTCCAACCTATTTCCATAAATTTGGGAATGCATCTGTTTGGGTGAGACGGTAAGCTATTAGGAATAAATATGTTTTCAGATGATAGATAACTCCATATACATAAATTATTCAACTTCTTAATGTGCCTATCAACACTCACAGCAAAAAGTAAAGTGGCAGCAACTTTAACTGTGCCGCATCAGCCCAGAGGCATTGTGTCACGAGTGTTCAGTGGCCTTCTGGGAACTAAATCTAAGACCTCAACAGTAGGTGTGAAACCATCTCTGCAGTGCACAATGTTAATCCACTGGCTCACTGCAAAACAGGAGCCCTCCATTAACCACTTCCTAATACTTTTTCCTGGTTAACTTTCTTACTTCAGTGGAGATGGTGTAGTGTAGTGGGGGAAGACAAAGTAACTGTTCCTCTGACCAATGCTGGCACTTTGCCGGTGCTGCTGTGTACAGGCCTTGCAGCTGTGGTTCAAGTCTGTGTTTGAGCACTTATACTTAGAACTGTTAAAAATTGAAATTCACTTGAGTGAGGGATTTAAAATAGACAACTGTTTTCCATGACATATGACAGGAATTACATAATACTAACACCCTGAGACAGTACTGTTAGAAATCTTAGTTACTATCTTAGTTTTCTGAAATTCCCTTTGTGTCTGTGTCACCTGACAAATACAGCCAGGAGAGTCATTACAAATACAGAGGTACATAGATCAATAAAGTGCTGTTACAGGTTGGTTCTGTTAGCCTTGCACATGAGCTGCTCATTAGCTGACAGCTAACGATTACACTTAGTGGCTAATTATGTTTAAAGTCATCAGAGCAACAGGTGCTGAATTTAAATGGTGTTTATGTATGTTTGTTAATAATTTTATGCATGAGGTTAATCATCTGTCTGTGTTCAGTTTTATTTGTGCTTCTCAGTGTGTCTGCTCGCATGTAATCTTGTATCCATGCCTACACACTGGAGCAGGAAGATATGTCTGTGGGTGCAGATTTGCATTTTTGTGTGCGTGCATCAATGCTAAGAATATGTATGTATGAATAAACAGCTAAGTTGCTGTGATGAGACTTCACACTCCACTGCACTATGGTGATAAGGCCATTAACTCCCCCTCCCAAAGAGTAAACAAGCACCTGTTACCCTCACACCCTTCAAAACACACAAACACACACATTCCATTTAGTCCTGAAGCTCCACAAATACCTCTATTGCTGGCACACATTATGTTGATGGTATTCCCAGTGACCCAAAAAGAACTCAAGTTATTACCCCTATGACCTTTCGTAAAAAAAGAAATATCCTATTAGGTCTAGACTTGAAACTCCCAGCAGTATTTAACAATTATCTAAGCATGTAATTGCTTCCTTTGACACTGATTTAATAATACATGTCCTGCAAAAATACGAGAAGTACAAGCTGCACTGATTTTTAATAAAAACGTAACTAATAAAAGCACATTCACAAAAACATAGGTCACTGAAAGGCCTCGTTTGAAGGACATTTTAGAAATCCATCTCACTGTTCTTTCTGATATCAGTGATATGTATGAACAGGAAAACAAGTAAGTATATGAGAGTGCTGCAGTTATTAGAACTTCATTTTCAACAAGGTCATTTGTTTCTAAAATGTCCATTCCCTTTATGAATTTCTTAATAAACTTGAGTTTCTTTTCAGAATTATTTTCTTTAAGCATAGTTTGTTTGCAGACACTGAGTGTCTGTGTTGGAGACTCTTTAATAATGTTGAGGTCTGGGTTTTGACAGTGCTCCCTCAAATCATGACAGAGTGGGGGGTCATTTTGACAGAGAATAGAACCAAAGCAATCAAAGAATCAACTAAAAGTTTTGGAATGTCCTTCAGGAACCCCGGAGAGCTGTTCATGAAGATTGCAGGGAGAATTCAAGAAAGCTGAGTACATCCTGTTATGTGTAGAAGAATAAAGGTGGTCGTACCCAGTGTTGGGTAAGTTACTTTAAATTAGTAACTTAGTTACATTACTAGTTACTTCTATCAAAAGTAACTCAGTTACTTCAAGTTACTCGTTACTTTCAAAGTAGCTAGTTACTAGGGAAAGTAACTTTGGTTTTACTCAGAATTCTCTTGTTAATGTGTTGCTTCCATAACTTTGCTGTCTTCTAGCTTGCTTACTTGCCACAAGTGCACTGTGCCACCTACCAACAGAAAGGAAAGAAATAATGTGCATATTTCCACGAGAGAAGTCCCACGCCTGGACCGTCGTTGACCGCCGCCATGATTCTAGCCTACGTCATAGAGTCATGTGCGCTTTTTACATCCAACACGAAAATTGCGGTGGTGCTTTCGATTGTACTCAGAACTCGGAAATTCTGCCTTCCGAATAGGAAGATGTAGGCAACACCAGACTGCAGATGAGCTGCAAAAAATCGGCCCGGGCGTTTTGACTAGAGAAAAATCATAAAGCCTTTGAATGAAAACAAACACTGTTGTGACAGTGATGTACACTGTTCTGATGGTATATATGCATCAATCTATCAATCATTTGTTGTAGGACTCAGATAATTATTTTTTAAAAGCTAAACATTTTAAATGAGAATAAGAAAAAAATTTCTTTGTGCCCCCCTTTCCCTGTTAATGCCCTACCTGGCCCCCTGACAACACTTTGCTAGACCCGCCCCTGCACAGTTACCAGCTGTCAGCTACATAGAAAAGGATCCTGGTGTTATTTGTCTCTCAGAAACAGTTCATAACTTCCCTTCAACTCATTCATGTCACCTAAAAGGTAAACCTGTTTCTCCATCACCTGTGCAGCTCTGATGATTCAGTAAGGACATCTCCTGGTTTCATCCTCATGTTTCCCTCTCACCACATAACCAAACCGATATCATGACCAGCAGCTTTTACAGCTGTGGCTCCAGCAAACATCAGCTGATACTAGAAATTAATATTAAATAAATTCTAACAACAGCTGATCAAGCTTAAACGTGCTGCAGTTGTTTAGCGCGACATCCGCTGTTTTCCTCTTTCTGGCGCAAAGTGGGCGATAAACAAACACGAGAGATAAGTTTCAGTTTCATGATTGAAGTAGAAACAGGAGAGGGAGGGGGAGAGAAGAAGAGGCAGCTGTGCAGCAAAGACACAGAATAAATCCCGGCTTTGTGTCTTTTTTCATTCTAGCTGAAGTCTGGGACAAATTGTGTTCCTTTTAAGCTCAATACGAAATGCGTAATATTTTCTCTCAATACGGGACAATTCCATTTGCACGGGACGGTTGGCAACTCTACTAACTAACCTTATGAATAAAATAAAGTTCAACATCAGTAACATCATAGCACCCACCCAGCTGTATAGAAACTCCATCATGCTAGCTAGTACGCAGTACAAAAAAGTCAGCACAACGAAAATAAACTCCAACTAAACTTGGTTTATATCTGACCGAGATAGACTGCAGGTCATAACTTCTTACCTGAAGTTCAGTTCACCTGACACTCGGACCGGCAGCCGCCTCAGGTCTCTCCTCTTGCCTCCCCTTTCCCTCATCCACCTGCTGGCCTCCACCACTTGCTAATGTTATTGCATCTGTGGAAGCTCCGCGATAGCCACCACACGAAGTAACGAATAACGAGCCTATCTAAATCCCAGTAACGAGTAACGCGTTCCTGATTTTGGCATAATAACTAGTTACCGTGCTCGCTACCACAATAATAACTTAGTTACTGTAACGCGTTACTTAATAACGTGTTAGTCCCAACACTGGTCATACCAAATGTTGGTCTTTAAGCTGGTTAGGCTTGTACAGTACCACAGTTTTTTGTTTTATATCCCGTATTTCCATGTATTTTTGTACGTTTCAATACATTGCTGCATGCATTTCCCGTTTCATAGCATATCAGGAAATGAGGGGTGGCTTCATAGTTTGGACAGTACTCTACTGTTTGTACAAGAAACCAGGTGAAAAGGAAACAATGCAATGAACATTAAAACTGTTCTATAGTTGTGTAGATGGGAACAGAAATGAAGCAAATATGTCATGAGGACAGTGAGACAGCCATGAGGTGTGCAATAAGAGTTAGAGATGGATTTAAGGGATTGGGATGGGATTACATGAGTCCCTTATTTTCAACAAATGAGGTGTCCATGGATTATGGCGTCCACAGATGACATTGTTATCTATAGTGTTAGTAGGGAACAGGTCAAAGAGAGGCTGGAGAGGTGGAGGTATACATTGGGAAAAAGAAGAATGTATGTCAGTAGGAGCAAGACAGAACACTTGTGTTAATGAGAAGGAGATGTGCACATGTTCACATACTGAGGTAAGTAATTTGTTCTTACCCTGAGCTCTGCCATGACATGTCATCTACTGTTGTGACCACTCTGGTCTCTTTTTGAAATCAACAACATTCGAGTATTTAGTTCAAAGCCTGGTTGGTCAGCCTTTGACACGTGTTGGCTTGGTTTAGGAAAAGATTGTGGTTTGTGGTAGAGTATACCCTTTCCCCAAAGTTAACGAGCTGGTAGAACAATCTGGCAAATATCATGACCTTTGTGTCTGGATACAGACGCTTAATTAGCCAAACCAGCAGCTCTGACAAACTGACACTAATTTGTGCCCCAACAACATGAGTGGACTGGATGCACTAGCAAACAAAAAAAGCTAACTGCCCTCTCTACCCTCAATTGTTCCCCAACGCCTTGTCTCAAACCATGTGATCAACCAGGTGAGCTATGTTGTGCTAAGTGTGGCAGACACAAAATCAATAAAGGGTTGGATAAGGTTCTAGTGGTTCACATTTAGCAAAAAGATAACCTCAGATAACTCAAAGACATAGCACACATACAACTGTGCATACACACACAGATGGTTTTGATAGAGATAGAAGCCGACAGATCACAGTAATTAAAAAAGATAAGAAAGTAGCCATTCTAACACAGGCACCCACACACATACACACATGGACTCTGAAGCATCAGAGAGAATACAGCTAGAAAGCACCAAAAACAGGTGGGGGGCAAGAGGTGACACAGTGAAATGATTGTGTCAGACATTTTGAAATTACCTTTGTAACTTTTATAGTGTTCACAACGTCCCATAGAAAGAAAACATTTACAGGATATAGTTACAGTGGTTTTGGAGGCATACAGGAAATGTACTGGAGCCGGTGAGAGTTGCAAGGTTAGGTCAATGTAATTTGCTTTCTGAAATACAAAGATGTCAATGTGCTGCAAGAGTAAACTTGTTGTGTCCAAGTCCAAAGTCCATATTTCTCCCACCAAATCCATTGTTACAACACAAGGCATGTGCATTTCAAAGAATACTGACAAATATCAATGTCCCAAACAGTGCAATAGGTTAGCATTATCAAAGCAATAGTGAAAAAAGAACCTTAATATACAAAGACCTTCATGATTAAGTTGTAGCCTTTTAAATTTTTGTTCCTCTCTTAGTTTTTCCCAAGTATTCCTCATTCACATATGTATCAACTACATGAGACATGCAGCACAGCCCTTATTAGGGATTTTTAGTTACAAGTCTACTAGATGGTTGGAAGGGATAAATCTACAGTACTATGCACTTATGGTGGAGTTGGCTATATTTTGAATGTTTAATAATTAAAAAGGCCGTGCTCTGTATATAGTTATGTGTCAATAAACACTTACACACACAATGAGGTGGCTTGAAAAACAGTGTAAAGCAGAAGCATTGGCGGTGGAGGGATTTGAACCCTCCACACCTCTAGAGAGACTGGAGCCTAAACCCAGCACCTTAGACCACTCGGCCACACTACCTGATGCTTGGACGACTGGCTGTGGGAATGATAGTGTACAGTTTGCTGCAGCTACATCGCTCTTACTTTCAGTTTTATCAAAACTTTACTGACTTTGGAAAAAGGTTTTTCAGAAATATATGCCTTATGTGGAAAACAAATGAAATGTGAAGGATTTATTTGAAAAACTGCTGAAATGGAAAAACAAAATAATATTCATGAAACTATATGCATCATAAAACAGACAAAGAAAATATGCACATTCTGAATCTTTTTCTTAGGTACGTATGTTCAACCTGCTTGTTGCGTCTATTTAATCACCCAAACACATCAGGTCAAAGCATTTAGGCATGCACACATGGTCAGCATACCCTGATGAACTTCAAACACGCATCAGGGAGAAAGGTAAGTGGAAGTGGCAGTCAGAGTTTTTCCCACACAACCATCTCACATCTCACAACAAAATCCAAAATACAGCAGTCAGTGTGAGTCAGTGCACCATTGCTTGTCATAGTAGCCCATTGCATAGCCGTCATGCCGGTGCAATTTGTTATCTTTCTCCATAGGCTGTGTCAAAATCGCCTTATTGCAATGAATTGGATCCAGAATCAGAAATGCTTTGATACGACGTTTATTGATTCCATGACTTTTTTCAAACTGTGGTAGAAAAAGGAAATACTGTTAATATTACAATAAATATATGTACACCAAAATAAAATCTATTACAGTATAAGAAATAGCAACTATTGATCCTCAGTGTCTACTGTCTTGTCTATGGGGCCACGTGGCTTCATCCACATCACATTCAATACCGTGTCTTAAAATGCACTGAGGGGAAAATCTTCTTGCATGCCGTATCCAACCTTAATATTCCTCTGCACCTATCTCTTGGGCAGCAGCAGTCATTGCGTTCAACAAAGGCATCATAGGGATGGTGATCCCTCTATGGGATTCAAAAATGGGAAATATGCTTGGAGAAACTGCATCATCATACGAGGGTGTACTGCAAACCACTCATTGACAAGGCTAGAGTGGTCATTATCCAGATAATGATGAAGATTGGCATGCCAGAAGGCAACAGCCTTCTCTCCTCAGGTGGGATCAGCCTCTCATGAAGTGCATTTAGGAATGTTATGAGGCGTTTGGTGTTGTATGGGTCAATAGTGGGAATATGGTCATTGGCGAAGGAAGCACACATAGTTGGTGCCCCTCTGTCCTGTAACTGTGAATGTGGCCCTGTACCCAACGAGGTTCCTTCCACCACTCCTCACTTTACAGAGATTTAAACTGGCTTCATCAACATAAATGAAGAGGTGATGTGCCCCCCCAGCTTCAAGCTCCATTATTCTCTAAGTGAAAAAAGCAAAAATGAAATGTGACGCCAGTAGACTCCAACTGCATGATATGACAGGCATTACAGTATAGTAATGTTTCTTTACCTCCACATACTGGCATCTGGCCTCCTTCACAACATTAGAGTTCCTTTGAACAGGAACTGTGTAGAGCTGCTTCATGGCCATATGGTTGCTTCTTATGACGTGCTCAGTGGTGGTCAGGCTCACTGTTGATGTTCCTAAATATGCCCTGATCTGTGATCACTGCTGCCCTGATTTCACACAGCCTTATGGCATTGTTTGCTGCAACCATGTTCACAGCAGCTGCCTCCTGCTCAGCACTGAAAATGTTCCCTTTACCGCCAGAGAATGGCAGCCTTTGGATTCTATAAAGAATACATGTAATGGGAATGAGGAAACAGTTATATTAGATATTTCTGTATGTACTGCACAGCAACACTAACTGTTCTCCTGTCGAAACAGTCTAACAATGGATGGAGCAATGTTTCTGTTTAGAACAGGTTGTCCAACCTCTCTAAGTGAAAGGCCACGGTTGATAACATGATCAGTAACAATTGCCTGAATATCTTCTGAAACTTGAGCTCTTCCAATTATACGTCCACCTCACACAGATTCCTGTACCTCTGCCTTAGACCTCCTCCATCCATGCTGGTAAAGAACAGCACAGACGTGGCACCTTTTAAGGCCTGCAGACTGAGTGCTAATTGAAGATTTGTGTCAAACAGGTGCTTCAGGGATCCCATACTGCTCTTCGTAGTTTCTTATAGTTCGGAATAGGTGATTTCTGTTTGGTTACCATAGTTAAACAGTGGGCTTTGGGCTGCTTGTTTTGCAAAAGGGTTAACCCAGTTTTCATCATCGCTGTCTCAGCAGAGCAGAAGACAGCTCTTGCAAATAAGTGGATCATATTTTATAATGTTTTGAGTGACTTGATTGATTGCAAACATGAATGCAATGATGGACAGTATCTAAGCAAGTGAGAGATCACAGTTCTGACTGACAAAAGTACAACTCATTTTGAGTTGTTAGATTCAGATGAGAAGTGCATCAATACAAGAACAAAATGTCTTTAGGTCTGAAGTATGCATAAAAACAACAGCAGTGTGGACAAACACAATAGAACTGATAGTGTGAGTGGGGAAATGCGTTCCTGATTCCAGAACTGCATTATGAGCGATGAGAATGATGTTTCTGATGTGACAATTGCATCAAAGCAATCGAGAAAAAGTGTAACAGTCTGGCACAGACTACACTGTACCCTACTGCAGTTTAACATATGACCCAATATAAATGACTAAAAAAAACTCTTTTATTGGCAAACGACTGCTTTGACTGTATTTTTTAATGAAGAGATTAAAACGAGGCAGAGGAGAAGGCAAATGGAAGCATTGCAGGCCCTCTGTTTTCATTTTAAAGAACAGAGGTAGGAGGGAGGTCAGTCTTTCATGGAGACATCCTAAATCCAGTTCCTAACAGTTCCAAGACTTCCCAGCCTCTTAGAACTGCTGCTTCACTGCTGTGGCTGTTACGATTAAACATCATCCAATCCCTCATTCAATATACACAAACTTCTTTGTTCCCTTCCACTGCTCAGCTGGGGGCTCGTTAGGTTCTTCAAGAGGTGTTGGCCTGCAGTTTGATTAGGCTGTATTTGTTTTATATCACTTTTCTCTTCACTTATCTTCAGCTCAGGCCATTCGTTGCTCTCTTTGACTGCATGTACCCGAAGAGGCTTTCTTTCCTAAACAACTCCTTCTGTTTGATGTTGTTGCTTTTGTTCCACCTTAGTTTTTCATTTCACACATCCTTCTGTATATCTTTCTACAGATCATCAGCATTAATATTTGAAACCTTTTTTTTCCCGCAAGTGAGTGTTGCAGCCAAAACCCTGCTTTATATTTGAGTTTTACACATTTTCACCTTTGAGAGTTGCCCAATGCAACCCCAGTTTTCTGTTGTTGACCTCTGAGCTGCTCAAGAGGGGTTGCCAAAATGAAAGTCAGGTTCCTTGCTCAAGGGATTGTCGGCGGTTCTCACTGAAGTAGTGTTACTCATTCACTTTTAACTCCCACATTCTCCCCATCCCATGAAGCACGGGAGCTGAATGCACCAGTGAGAATATGACTGACTCACTCCCAGTTGAAATCGCTTGTTGAAAATGTGTGGGTGAGCAGGCTTAGATGAAAATAAAAGATGACACAACCGATACGGCCACAAGGCGAGTGAAATGTAGGGGACCAAGAGAAGAGAGTAAAGAGGCAGCGCAAAGTGAGGCAAGGTCAAGAGAGAGGGGACAAGATGAGAAGATGGAGGAGGTGAGGTGAGACGAAAAGAGAAAGGAGTTTAAAAGGGGGCAGAAGATTTGGTCACTGAAGGCAAGAAAAAGTGGGCACAAGTTGAAAAAGAAACTTTGATGAGGATTAGTTTAAAGTCAAAGCTTATATAAGGAGAATGAAGCACAGTTAGTGTTATTTCTAACTGAGAAATTATAAAGTTTTACTTGAGTCGTGTTCAATCCTGAATCAACAATCAGGCTCTGTGGTCAAATTTACATTTTTGGAGTTGATACACTGGCTCAGACTTTAATTTAGGTGCTTTCAGGTGACATTATATCACTTTTGATTGGCACTGATTTCTTTGGTGTCCTGTATATAGATAGATAGATAGATAGATAGATAGATAGATAGATAGATAGATAGATAGATAGATAGATAGATAGATAGATAGATAGATAGATAGATAGATAGATAGATAGATAGATAGATAGCTTCTACAACCATTTATGAGTGAGTCACTTCAGCTGTGGAGACGTGTCCTCTGCCGTGACCAATCACGCCTCTCCGTCTGGCAGTCTGGGTTTGGCGGATGCAGGGAGAGCAATACCGACTAGACTGTGCCCAGTTTGTTAGAGGTTGCATTACGGTGTAGGGTTGTTTTTGGGAGTTTAAAAAGAGTGAAAGGAGATCTTAGCACCAACCTTATCAATGCCCAGTGTTCTGCAGCTTTGTGATTCTCCATTGTAGTCATGCCCTGTTAACCATCAGACAGAAAAGCAGCAGGGCTTCTTACCTACTACAGCAGGCCTTAATGACTATCCTGGTTTTTGACATAAAAAAAAGTTAATTTACATCTTATAATTGTGCAAAGTACTCTGGTCTGATTTTTAAATGACTTGCACACTGTACTACGGTATGCGTACAGCTTGGGTATCACAATGTGTTCTCTGTAGTCATGTCTTTTTTTTAGAAAATGGAAACAAATGCCAGCAAGTAATAATGAGGAAAACACACCAGCAAACACTGAAAAAAATACTTGTGACAAGATAAGCAGCAGGATACGATACAGGGAGAAGTTAAATAACAAGGCAAAGGGGTATTATTGGGAGGGCTCGATCCACATAAACACAGACAATGGATACTTTGTAATGAGCAGCTATACATGAAACGAGTTAAGAATTCTGAATGGTTACAAACTTATAAGCATGCATGTCGGACCCTCAGCTACTGAGCCATAGCTCTGTGATTAATACTCGTATTTTTTTACATCTCTTGCTCTGCAAATACACTTTCTATATAATATTATTTCATATTTAACACTGTACTTAAACCTTTTGTGTCATTTTCAATTGTGTATTTCTGTCGATAATTTTATATTTCATTCAGTTTTCTTTGGTATTTAATATTGTACTATTATAATATTCTTATATGTTAAGATACTGAGACTTGAAGTAGTTTTATATCATTTATTATAGTACAGTGTTTCATGATAACATCTCATGTTGGAGTCTCTCACAATGACTTCTGTGTCTCTCTTAGATGTAGTGATGATACACTGTGACAGTCACAATCAAATTGTTACATTTCATAAGCTGCTTTGCCTTAAACTAAAGCATAAATATCTTCTTTCCATTCGTAATGTTGTAGCCTGTAACCATGTAAAAGGGAATAAAATGCCTTTTGTCATTATATAATCTGCGGTATAATCATTGCTTTAACAATATAACAGAAAGCTTTAAGATGGCCTTAAAATGTTTACGCATACTGTTATCATATTAACCTTTTATTCTAGATGATTCATTGTTATCTTTTAGTCATTTATATCTTTTCATTAAGCTTTGAAGTAGTGGCATTCATTTACAGCGTTTATTCCATATATTATATATATAGTTTTAGTAAACTGCTAACACATTTGAGGGTGGCCTCTGTTTGACTGTGAGCGTTAGTGGGTGAGGTGAGAGGTGAAACTGAGTGCATTTTGTGCCGGCGCGCGCGCACCCACGCACACACAGTAGATAGACTCTTTTATAGGTGAGAGGTTAATCATGTTTGCTTGCAACTGCAAAATTGTCTCTGCAAAAAAGAACAGTTTCTTGGAGGATGTGGGCCTTGTGTTCCAGACGAGAAGCGAGAGTCAGATGGTTGACAGGAAGCACCTGCCGTGGAGACGGAGACAATGTTCTTTTCAAACTGTGTTAAAAGTCATTGTGGTTTTGATTTGACGTATGCATGTATTGTATCTGATGACGCATGAGTGGGCGTTAACCCTGATGAATCAAAAGCAATCTGAAGTGTCTTTTTGGGCGGAGATCTACAGCTGATCTTATGCAGTGTACATCTCACCACGCTGCGTGTGGTCATTAAAATCAATTGTTTGACCAAGTTCTTCTGGACCATGGTTGTTTTTACTCTCCTCCTCAATATTGAACCCTTAACACATGTAACAGTTAGATGTGTGTCTGAAGTGTAATGATAGTGCTCAGTCAAATCACACTGTTGTATTTCAAAAGGTGTCTTTTTAAAAAATAAAGGTGTAAAGGTTTTTCATTTATCCCTGTGATGCAATTATGTAGATAACTGCTGTCTCTAAGGCGTGTCACATAGCGACAGCCCTACAGGATCTAACTTCAACAGTTAAATGCGTTATAATTATAACTTATATGTATGACAGTGCAATGATCACATGAACATTTTTTGTTTAAGGTTCATCTTTTTCCCTCTTTTATTCTGGTCAAATGTTTGGGTGTGTCATTCTACAAAACAGCAGCTTACCATTCTGATCAGTTTCTGATCTTTCAGTCCTAAAAGCAGCATCTATCTCGCTGTATTCAATAATCAATTGGACTGGCATGAACAGCAGCTCCATAAGGCATTACACTGGTGCACTGGTGACGAACCAGTGAATCCCAAACTATAAAAATCACCAGTTATTGGTACAGCAAAAACCAAAAAGAGTTAATGGGAGGGCAATGAGAGCCTGCTCCTGTCCAGCTGTTTGAAGACTCAGTTTAAGAATCATCAAGTGTAGTGCATCAGATTGCACTTTTCAGAAAGTCTAGTTTGTGTTATAAATATGTGCTAGTAGTCACCACACTGTCTCGCTGACCACTATTTTACTGAGTCATAGCATCCACCTGGCCTTCATCAGGTCCAAACAATATTCATATAATCACTCACACACAATTATATACATTCACTATCACACATCTCGTCCACCAGGTAGAATTCAATCATCCACTTAGAGAATATAGCTAAAGATCCAATGCTTTATAGAGGTCTTTATCAGGAGATAATAGCAGTAGAAACAGAAACTGAGCTCAGTCACCATGAAGGGCAGAGAACAGACAATGAAGGAACACTGAAGGAAAACACTGAAAATTAGCCAATATAAGAAGTGAGATGATGCGAGAAGTTAAGATCGGGAGACGTAGAAGCACTTAAAGGGGCAAGATTGAGTTTCAGGGTCCCTCAGTGACTCTCTCTATTCTTCTAACCAGCACCTCTAAGCTAAACCGAGCAGCTTATTGTGTCTCAGCAAAAAACTCAGTTGAAGAAAAATCAAAGGGGGCGTTCACATTTGAAAGCTACACATTAGGTTAGACCAAACCAACCTGCTCAGCTCTTTCTAACTTACACTGAATGTGAGCGTCTTGATGGACGCTCACTTGGACTAGGTTTTGGTTGTAAAACTATTTTTGTCTTGTGTCTTGGTTTTGCCTTATCACTTTAATAATGATTTATCAAAACCAACAAACAAACAATAAGGTCTTAAATTAACTACTGAGTAAACACATTTTAAAGATTGTTCAAATTTATGTCTATCTGGCTATTTATTACACCAGAAACAAAATCATCAGCACATCTATGGATTAGTGGGTAAGGCTAAGGGTAACACAGTGGGCCACTATATAAAGTTACAAAGACAACTGAAATGAGCCGCAGACACAGACTGACTCAAAATGATCACATTACTCTAAGAGACTCAAAAATATTTTTCTAGAATAAGCCCAGTATAACTTAAAATGATAGCAATGTGACTCATAGTGTTTCACAATAAGATCAAGCTAATGACAAAACCATGCAATAAAATAGAAGAGGGTTCTGAATGACCTAAAAGAGACACAAAGTGTCCACAAACATTTATGAAATTATCCAAAGTGACTTGAAATGATCACAAAAATATGCAAAACCACCACAGTGTGATTCTGAATAATTCCAATAGTCTTAAAATAATAATCAAAACGATAAAACATATCAAAATGACAGATACTTATGCAAGGGCACACACAAGTGAGACTGTAAATGACAGCTCCAATATGCCAGATTCAAGAAAAAACAGACTAAAAGCTTCAAAATAAAGACACCCCAAAGATACTGAAAATCACCACAAGGCTGAAAACAAAAGGAAAAAGAGGAAACAAGCAGCCTTTCATCATAAATAATTTCTGTGTAAGAGTGGAATTGTAGGCTAGGCTAACCCACTTTCAGAAAGTCATTTGAACAGTCCTTGTACCAGAGAACAAAGATATTATTAGTAAAACCAACACGTCTGAGCAAAGTTTTCTTCTCTGTACTGTCAGTGTTAGTACTACTACTCCCACAGAGCTCAGAGAGTCAGAGGAAGAGAACAGAGGAGAGACACACAGATGAACTGAGATAAAACACCTGATGCTCACATTTTGCCACTGTGATACTGCAGAACAACCCAGTGCAGAGGGCTGATGAACTGGGGAAACAGGTCAGGTGGTCAGGTTTAGACTGAAGGTGCAGAGAGAGGCTGAGGTGGAAAGAGGTGATAGCAAAGGGGAAGTATGAGACAAGAGCAGAGGAGGCCATAGTCATGGAAAAGAATGTTCTTTCTTTTCTTAAAATAATATATATATATATATATATATATATATCTCAAGAACATTATTTCTTTCTTTTCTGTAGAAAACGTGTGTGTCCAAAGTGGTGCTTTGGACCACCATAATGATTGTACATTATGATTGTACATATACATATATATCTGTATATATATATATATATATATATATATATATATATATATATACTATGGAATGCCATTTAGGAATTTATTATATATATATAGAATGAAACATAAAATATATAGAATGATCTTCTGAATATATAGAACGAAACTTGAATATATTGAATGAAATTTGAATATATAGAATGATCTTCTGAATATATATAATGAAAATTGAATATATAGAATGAAAATTGAATATATAGAATGATCTTCTGAATATATATAATGAAAATTGAATATATAGAATGGAACTTGAATATATAGAATGATCTTCTGAATATATAGAATGAAAATTGAATATATAGAATGGAACTTGAATATATAGAATGATCTTCTGAATATATAGAATGAAACTTGAATATATAGAATGATCTTCTGAATATATAAAATGAAACTTTAATATATAGAATGATCTTCTGAATATATTGAATGAAACTTGAATATATAGAATGATCTTCTGAATATATTGAATGAAACTTGAATATATAGAATGATCTTCTGAATATATAGAATGAAACTTGACGTCACGGAGGCGCTTGCGCCATCTAGTGTTTTCCTTGTTTGTAACTGCGAGGAATGGCACTATGAGCCAGTCTGCACGGAATCTTGTGGTAAGTAATCAGGCGCTAATAAACACCCTGGCAAATGCATGTTCTGGCCAACCTAATATTAGTACCAGTGTACTGCATACTGTACTGATGATGAAATTTATTCACTGTTTCATCGTGGAAGACCAAATGCAGTGAACCTCTCCGGTCAGATAGCGCCTGGTTATGGAGAACGTGCATTCCACATCACAGGAGTCCCCCACAAGTAAGTAAGTAAAAAACAGTGTGCAATAGACTCACAGCGTGTGATTGTGGAGACTAAACTGTGCACAACAGTTAATTTGTTTAATTGTGAAAACATTCCAGCCCAGGGTTTTCTCCAAAGCCAAGCCTTGAGTTCAACACTAACTGCAGATTCCCAGTGACCAGTACTTGTGAAAATATCCTTTGTATACCAGTTCATGTAGTGTACACTACTTTCAAATCAGACATGGATTTTGCAATACAGAATTCACCAGGATTTGGAAGAGCATGATGTGTATTTTAGAGGATTGCAGAACTGATGAGGATTTTGTTTTTGTTTTTCTATTTTACATATGCATGTTTAATTTTCTTGTTTCTTGTTAATGTTGTTAACCCAGCATCAGATTATCAACCTGTCCAGGGTGTACTCTGGCTTTCATCCTGTGGTAGCTGGCAACGCGGATAGGCTAGCAACACGGATAAAAATAAGCAGAAGAGAATAGATGGATGCATTTGGTTTCAGTTTATGAGGCATATTTGGTTTTTGGATTGTAGTTTATCTGTTTTCCTGCCTTTATGGCATGTTGTATCTCTGTTCTCTGATATGACCCATAGTAACATTAGATTATTTAGTACCCCTGCAGGGAGCAAAAGAATATGCCACAACCTCACTGTTACATAGAATTCAATTTTCTCAAATTCTTCCTGTGTCCACCTATTCCACACAATGTAAAATGTCAGTGGTGATGTCATAACATACAGGTTTATCAGCCATGTTTTGTATTTCAGATACCTTTGTTTATTTTTTAAATACTATAGCCAGATGTGGTCATTGAAAGATCTGCCACCTAGAGCAACTTTTCTTTACATTTTCAAATGAGATGAGTTAAGTTTTATTTCAGTGTCCCATTTGAACATTTATGCTTTACATTGAAATTCATATTAATTTTCACTTGATTTCTAGATTAACTCACAGGTTTAAATAATAGTTTTTGTTAGGTTTTGGAAAAGTTTTGAAAAGTGTCATAGTAACCCTAATGAAAAAATATTTAAAGGGGGGCTGACGGTATCTCCAACACTGCCAGCAAGTTGTCTATAAATGTGACAGACATGAAATATATAATAATATATAGCTGAAATATGAACATTATATCATCATCGCACTATATGACATTGCATTCTTATCAAATAATGATACTACTACTACTACTACTACGACTAATAATAATAATAATAATAATAATAATAATAATAATAATAATAACTATTAAACATAACCTAGTTTACATTCTTTAGGGAATGTTTAAGGATTTTGTTTACTTGAGTAGACAGGCTAATTGTATTTTGTTTGTTTTTTCCTTTCCCTTTCTTTTCTTTTCTTTGTTTTTTTAAGGTCAGTGTTGCCCTGTTACTACTGAATACTGTTTTCTTCCTCTGGGTACTGGAAATACACAAATAAAGTGTTCTGTGTTCCTACCTTTTATGTATCTTTTTTCTTCCTAACATCAGCCTGTAAGAGTTTAAATAAAAGCATTTCTCTGTTTGATAGTTAAAAATGTATAACAGGTATTTTATTTAATAAAAGAATCACAATTCATGTTTATTAACAGATAAATCAGTACATCATACCATGATATGTAACATATAGTGTGACATTTTTTTACTGTGACAAGTATGGTTTGTCATGAAAGAAAAGTATATTTTAAGCACTTTATTTGACTACATTTATGATTTAAATGGCACAAAGGAATATGAAGATAAAACCAGTCTTATCAACCTTTACATGGTAAATGGCCTGTATTTATACAGCGCTTTACTAGTCCCTAAGGACCCCAAGGGGCTTTACACATCCAGTCATTCACCCATTCACACACACAGGTGATGGCAAGCTACATTGTAACCACAGCCACCCTGGGGCACACTGACAGAGGCAAGGCTGCCGGACACTGGCGCCACAGGGTCCTCTGACCACCACCAGTAGGCAACGGGTGAAGTGTCTTGCCCAAGGACACAACGACCGAGACTGTCCAAGCCGGGGCTCGAACCGATCGCCACGATCGCCCCACGATCATCATGATCGCCCCACGACCGCCACGATTGCCCCACGATTACCTAAATAATACCCTTGGAACTTTTTCAATATTGTGACATTTCACAATTTTTAGTGTCTGACACAAAAAAAAACCCATTTTCTAATTTACTAATAACCGAAGCATCTGGCATGCATAATCAGAAGATCATTCTATATATTCAAGTTTCGTTCTATATATTTAGAAGATCATTCTATATATTCAAGTTTCATTCTATATATTCAAGTTTCGTTCTATATATTCAAGTTTCGTTCTATATATTCAAGTTTCATTCTATATATTCAAGTTTTGTTCTATATATTCAAGTTTCGTTCTATATATTCAAGTTTCGTTCAATATAGTCAGACTTTGATTGTAATATATATATAATATTTTCCTAAACGGCATTCCATAATATACATATATATATGTATATATACACACACACACATATATATATATATATGTATATATATATATGTGTGTGTGTAGCAGAGGAAGACCATTTGTGTTGTTGCATTCATATATACAGTGTAAGATCATTGTGAGTGTGTGTGTACTTCTATCAATAAGCAACTTAGTGCTTTCCTGTGTATGTGTAAAAGTTGAACAAAAGGTGTGTGCATCCATGACAAGTTGTTGACGGTTTCATATCCACTCTGGGGTCCCAGTCAGACAACTGAAGGAAGAAAAAAGCAGGCAGATGAAAAGATGAGCGGAAGGCGAGAGGAAAAAACACATTATGGCCCCTCCCCAAAGAGCCAGAAAAGCCACTGATGTGTTGTCTCGTCTCCATCCACGTGTGTGTATGTGTGTCTTTTTCCTTTTTATCTTATACCCTTTAAGTCTATCACATCCTCCATTCATGCAGTTGGCTCACTCTGACAAGTTACGCAAAAGCTTGCAGACATGCAGCTCTGTCTCCACCTGTGTGTTTTTAAGCATGTATGGTTGGATTGTGCTTTATACCACAGTAAGCCTTTCCATTCATTTTTCTGTCTTCCAGCAAGCCTGTGGCCCCTTCGTTTTTTAAATTGGCTTTAACAGACTCCCCTGGAGGTTCTTTTGTTCTTTGCTTTGTCAAATCTTCTTTCCTTTTGACAAATGATATGATGTGGGGAGAGAAAAGATTGGGAAGGGCCAACAGATGAAAGAAAAGATCAAAGACTATCAAGAATAGAAGCAAATGTTGAAATAACATGGGTGCATGAGCAAGCCCAGAAAGGAACTGGCCTCGGTCTTAGTACCTTTATAATAAGTAGGTGTTAATTGCAGTCCATGTTTATGACTTGAATTCAGCTGGAATCTTGTTGAAAACAAAATTTATGTGAAAAAAAAAGTGCAAATCCAACCTGAATGTAAGACGGCATCCACAGATTTAACCTCAACATTACATAGCTCCAATTTATGAGTTATACAAAGGTTGAAAGAAAACTTCTGAATAGCAGAAGTTGGCAGCATTCGCTCTTCTATGACACTCATTTTATTTTTTAATTTTGTAATTTTTTTTTTTTGCCTGTCCCGTTTGGATCTTTAGCCATCAGAATTGTTGTCTGAAGGCCAAGAAAGATGCCAAAGCAGATTTACTTTACCAAGTGGCTCATCATGGCCTTGCCATGTTGGTCCATTTGATTGACCTTTATTATGATTATGTATGTATTTGATTTTCGGTTGTTACAGACGGGACAGACATGACTGGGGGATAGGACAGGGAGACAGAATGGAAGAAAGAGAGGGAGAGAAAGAAAAAAGAGGGGGTGATGGTGAGAAAGGGGGGAAGAAAAAAAAAGCAAAACACCTGGATTACCTGTATGGAGATAAGAAAAAACAGAAGAGAAAACAAACAAGAAAGAGCAACATAATAAATACAGCACCATCACAATAAACTAGCTAACAGTAGATAACAGTAGATACTAAATATTACATGTTATTGTGAAGCACGTGAGATAGACAGCACACAATGTGCTTTGAGGTAGCAGCCAAGAAAGGTGTAGTTGGTGTCTGTGTACACCTGTGTGCATCAGCACGCTTCTATTCAAAAGGTTTCTCCATGTAATGATCTGCTAGGGAGTGTGGGGAGCCACAGCCCCGTCCCCCAGGGCATGAAGCAGGTATAGAGGAGATGCAGGCCCCAGACATCCAGTGGCCCCAGAATACGAGGACCCAAGGAGGACCACCGGGGGGGCAACCGTGCCACCCTCCTGGGAAGAGCTGAGGAGAGCCCCAAACGAGAGGTCACCTAGCAGCCACGGAGCAGAGGCCAGAGGGGGTTGTAGTGACGTGCCCGCGGGCTCTGCCGGCAGCCAGCTATGCCAGAGAGGACCAAGTCAGGCCCAGAGGCCAGAGGCCTGAGGGCACCCCACCCCCTGGAAGCTTCTGGAGCTCCAGATCCAAGGAAAAATGTGGGTCCCCTTGTTCTCCTTTGGGATTTGGGATTCTGTCCTATGACTGTTTTTCTCTTGACAAAGTCTGCACACTTTGTTAACTTGTTGTATATTTGACAGGGTAACCAAACTAAACGTGTATCTCTTTTTAGAAGAATAACATTTACAGTAAATAACTAGTTAATTTAATCTGTATATTTTTGGACTATAGGAGGGTGCCAGAGGAAGCTCACAGAGGTGCAAGAAAAACATAGATAGAGCTACACAGCAAGGAGGTTCAAACCAACAACCCATGTTCTGCAAAACCACAGTGCTAAACTCTTACCTGGACATGTTGGATGACCATTATTGTTTATTAGTAAGACTAGCTGGAATAACTGGCAAGAAGAATAAATTTGAGCACCAGACAAACGAGTGCAACCTTTTAGAAAACACTTAAAAAAATAATACCATGTGTTAGAGTGAGACACACTGAAGCAAGAGAGAAACACAGCAGAGAGGCGAGCGGTTTGGAGATGGAGAGGAAGGACTATTAGATAGAGGCGAGCAGGTCCTCAGAGTCAAAGAAATGAGAAGAGTCTTATATCTGGAAGTACGTGTTCTTCTTTCTTATGTCCCTGTGGCGCTCAGATAAACAGGCCCAAATAGAAACACTGAGGAGTTTATGGTTTTTGTCAAAATCGTTGTTGGCGATGAATGTCCTTGCACTGCCTTTTCCCTCTGCCTGTCTACCCTGTAGTTCTGGCTTCCTTTATCAGAAAAGGTGGGAGTTTGTCGATAAAGCTTGTATTGTGGTGGATAATGCCCTTGCATTCTTTTCTTCAGACTTGTCTTCGCTTCGAAAGTTTTGACGTGAAAACGCCCAAGCGAGCGTTTGATAGAACTGGGTGATTATTTGGGCCATCGTCTGTTTTTCCTCTCAGTCTCTCTGTGGGTTGTTTTGCTTTCCTATTTGCATCTCATTTTGCTCTCACTTATATTTCAGTCTTTTGAATTGGTGATGACTTTCGGTCTATATCTTTGTGTCTGGCTTTATCACACCACTTGACTATCTGTCCCTTTTTCCTCCTGATTTATGCATGGAGATGCAGCTGCTCTCACCTGATAGCTCATCTTTTAAAGAAGTATCTCTCATCCCCTGTGAATCATACAATCTCCTCTACTATTTGTTCTTGCTGGCTGTGAAAAAAGAAAAGAAAAAACTCCACTCTCATTTTTATTTTGATTTCCATCCCTTCTTTTATTTGGGTCATCTGAAATGTCCCAGAATCTCAATGTGTCTCAATGACAATTTTATTTTTATAGCACATTTCATTACATGAAAATGTGAAAACAAAACACAAAAATAACTACACAGACACATGTGTGGAATTAATTGATAGCCTCTAAATATTTCAAATGCTACTTCCATCTACATTACACTTATATATACTAAAAATAAAATACATTATAATAATTATAACATTATAATAATGTGAGATTTTTTTCTGTTTGTTAACGAAAAAGCAAATTTTACAAATTCATCGTTAATCACGATATTTTTGTATTAAAAAAGCTTTCTGTTAAAGAGTGTGCACGTGGTGGAGTAACCATTATAGAAAATACTAATTGTAGTCAATCATGATCACTAATGAACTAACAGTAATGAACCTTTCGATTAACACTGTGCATGTAGAATCGTTCCAAGAGCCGTTGAACAAAATCATTTAAAGATCTGAATTACCACAGCGTTCATGTCCGTTCATGTGCGTGAACGTCTGCCTCAGTATTTTTTTTATTCTTTGGTTTAATTATTTTCATGTCCATGTGAAAAGTGTGTGTGCCATAAGAACCTTGTTACAAAGCTTTTCCTAATCCGAGCTGTTTCTGGCAGGGTCATCCATGCTGTCAGAGGCAGAACACTCAGTATTGGACACCAACAGGTTTCCACGTAGGCTGCTGTTCCCACAAGATACATGTCTCAGATTTCCTGATTGAATGAACAGTGACTGAGATCACAACTGTCCCTCTCTGTCTCCTCCAAGTCAGCTGCTGTCTTCATTGTTATTTTCCAATGTTTATTTTCATATCCAGGCCACAAAACTACAGCATTCATTTTTAACTTTTGAGGTCACTTCCTGTTTGTCACACGAACAATTTATTACTCTTCATTTCAATAACAATGGTCAATTTGGAGACATCTACACTTTTACTTACAGATGAATCAGTACAAGTATTCCCTAACCTTTGTTAGCCCAGAACAACAGAACAAAAAGGCTGAAACCGATTTGAGTGCCTTGGATTAAGAAGAACTCCAGAAAACTCAGATCCCTTTGTTTGTGTGTGTGTGTGTGAGATCTCTGGTATCATTTGACAGACAGCCAATGATCCGAGAGAGAGAGAGAGAGAGAGAGAGAGAGAGAGAGAGAGAGAGAGAGAGAGAGAGAAAACATGTGGATGCAGAGATAAGAGTGGCTGAGATACTGCAACGAGGCAAGAAGTGATACTGGAATTACAAGAGGGACACGTGGGTTTATGGATGCAATCCTGTTGGTGTGTGTGTGTGTGTGTGTGTGTGTGTGTGTGTGTGTGTGTGTGTGTGTGGTAGATAACAGAGTTACAGAGGAGCAATTATGATGAAGAGAAGAGTGAACCTAAGAACTTTTCTTCACATGGGTTCACATGGGAAATGACAGTAAACAGAATTAAAGTTACAAACGTGAAGAGCGTTTAGGTTTGTTTATCTGCTCAGTCATGTTAAGGATACATGTAGCTAATTAGCCAGAACAGGACTTCTGCAGAGTAGGTGGTCAAATCATAGCAGGTCCAGTTGTGCAAAAGGAGATGATCCTGAAGGGACCATTAGCTAAATTTAGATCAGTCTTTGTTTTTTATTGAAGTATCACTAAATCTGGTGATCACACCTATATTGAAAAGGGAAAATGAGGAGGAAAAGGAGGCTCTTAAAACATGCGGTCATCCTAATTGAGCTTTCATCAAGTCAGCAAAGATGCACAGAAAAGAAGACCAGACACCAACTAGGGAGGGCCAGAAGGACAAAAGGAACAATGTTGTCATCCCTTATGAGGCCCATGGACCTCTTAGGGACAGTTGCTCTTAGAACTGAAGAAGCTTCTTGGATGGGAGGTGAAATGTGTTCAAGAAACTTAAAGAAGTCCAGATGCTTTTCTTGCCAAGCTCTTTAGACCCACACATGTGAAGTTGTGCTGACAAGGACGACACCAAACAAGGCGAGGTAAATGCTTTTAAAGGTGAAATAAAAAATAAACAAAAAGGGTGATTTATGCCATTCAGCCAAGAGGTTTAAAAACGTGATTTTTTCGATGTTCTATTGTGAATAAAATAAGTGTTTATAATATTTACAGATCATCACATTTTGGGTTTTTTCCTCACACAGTGTTCCTATTTTGGAGTTGGGTGTGTACAAAAAATACAGTAACTGGGAGGTTGTTTCAAAATCCACTTCATACATATCCCTATATGATGATGGAATCAAGAACCAGTTCTGAGTAGTTCAGTTCTTTGGACTTGTTGGTCTGCTTGCCTGATCCTGCTCACAGGTCACAAACTGGCGATCAGTCAGCAACTTGACTACCTGTTCATGTTTCTACAGTAGAATCACCATGGAGACCACGTTAAAGTCTCTTTGCACTGGTTGCATTTTTGCTCTGCACTCCTACCTGAATAATGAGAGAAAGCTCATATGTGTGTCCTCATTAGGATTTGTGTTGGTGCGTGTGGAAGTTAATAATGATGAAACAAGGCATTTCAGGAGACATAAAGAAATAATGTAAAGAGTAATGTCACAAATTACTTTCTCCTGGGAGTAAATAAGCAACATACTGCATTACTTTTATGAAAAGTGTAATATGTGCAATTTCTTACGTTTTTTTTGAGTAATGACCCAACATTGATCACAACAAAGAGGGAAAATAACTCCAACATGCACAAATATTTGACTGCACAGCAATTACTTAGCAAAATCTTTGACATGCTGCTGATGTGATGGTGGTGACTAAAAGTGGATTCAATGAGAACCCACTGAGAACTGATACTGATAATGGAGTTTAAACGGCTGAATTATTATCTTATTCTCATCCCTAAACCTACTAAATATTACTATTATATGAACTTTTTGTCTGTTACAATGAATCATGTTGACCGACTGTAGTTATGTTTTCTTTGAAATCTCCACGACCTGGAAACGTGTTCTGGAAAGAGACAAAGGATTGCAGCAGCTTCCACTTTGTGTCCATACGCTGAACTGTGGACAAAATGAGAAGGTAATCATAATTTTACAAGTTATTGTATTTTAATAAAATAAGGAATTATTGGGAACAGTAGAAGTTTATCAAACACATCTGTCTCCATTTCAGCAGCTCACATTAGTTCCCTAGACATCCATCATCAACCAGATGTGTGACACAGCTGTTGTTTTAAATTGATATCTGTGGGTTCTAAATTACATCCTTTGCTCATGTAGGTATAACTGGCTGTATTTCTTTTCTTTATCACACATTCTGCAGATTTCTGGGTTTTATCTTTACAGGGTCACATGATTTTATAATACCAATTGCGCGCTAAAGAAAACTTTTCTTTTTCAGTGTTTCTGTCGTTCAGGTAATGTATTTGAAGCTAGCTAGCTTCTAATTCACTGGATCAGACCTGCAAAAGCATAATGGAAATGTCCCCCAGTGAAGGAGAATTAAATCTTGCTGTTTAGATAGTTAAGTTACTCGACAGAAGCTTTCCTGTCTGGCCTGAAGTAAACCAACTGGACTTGTGGGGTAATGCTGTCAACTGTAACGTAAAATGGACCCGGACAGCAGATCACTCAGACACACAGTGTAGTGAAAAGGTTTATTTTTCCTACGGTGATCTGACGTGGACAGTCGAGTAAACTATAGTAAATGGACAGTTACTGAACAGTCTATGGCCACAGAAGGCATGGGTAGGTATATGGAGGGTACTTGCCACAAACAGACTGGGGCGAGGATGGGAAGGAGATGGCTGAGGCAGGGCCAGGCGTGGGCAGACAGCAGTGCAGGCAAAGAGAGTGACCCGATCCAGGTGTAGCGAACCGAGGCGAGGACGGTAAGCTGACGCAGTAACTGGCATGGACAGTGGGAGTCTTTGGCTGAGGACTGCCTGATGAGTCATTAGGCGAGCTGGCGGGAAACAGAGGAGAAGGTCTTCCATCAACACTTTGATCACTGAAACACTGAAATGCCAAGTAAGAGTCGACACTCGATGCTGAGACAATAATCTGACACCAAACAATAACAGAACCCCAACCACCCCGGCTCCTAACAAATGTGGGCAATTTGCCTCCTTATATTTTCATGCCACTTCTTATTAGGACGTGATGGTGCAGAGTCCAGTAATTACACTGACATGGAAACAGATAAGTTGACCTGGAAACAATTGATTAAATTATACACTGTGTCTATGCTGCCCCTCAAAATGGAAACCATCAAAGTTAATGTGTTATAATTTAAGTTTATAATTCATCATATTTGTGGGCTGGCACACTGCGATGGTTCACAGCTGTGCCTTACTGGAAGTGTGTAAACGTGTTTGATTGAATCTATTTGTGCACCCAGTGCTGTAGACTGGTTTTAAACCAAATTTTTGACCAAATTTTTCAGTGGTGCGACTAAAAAAAAAATCTTAGGTCGCACCAGTGCAACCAGCTGTTTGAGTAACAAAAAAAAAAAAAAAAAATACTCTGAAAGTCTCCGTGTGGTCAACAGCAGACACACTTTATGCCCCTATCGTGGTCTAAACCAATCAGAGATAGTCAGGGGCGGGACCTCTCTGATTGGTCGTAGTCCAGATATTCATGTAGTCTGTGTGTACATTTGAATGTGCAGGGTGGCCGGACAGAGAGAAGTGAGTAGCTTGAATAAAGCGATATCGATGAATTAAATTGACTTTTAAATAGAACTGGGTTTTGTCAGAAACGCCAGAATCTCAGGTTAAAGCTCACAAAACTATTTCAACAACCACCAAACAGTAAATGAGAGCAGGTAACGGACTCCACACAAAGACGTAAACGCAGAGCGGACCCGACGCATCAGAATCAGCTTTGTCTTTCTCAGCTTTCTCACCCGACGGCCCATAGACGGACACGGCATCGGGACTGAAAGCCGACAGCTCGCCGATTCTGATGCGTCGGGTCCGTGCTGTGTTTATGTCTTTTTTTGCACTCGATTCTGAGCTGCAGGTTTTGTCTCTGTCCAACCAAAATTCACTGAACCAGCAAAAAAAAATCCAAACGATGCTTCACATTTGATAAATATCGTCATGAATTCACTCTGACTTTTGCTGTTTTGCCTCCACCACGATAAAAATCACACTTCATGCACAGCTCTCTCTCTCTGTGTACTTCAAGAACAGTTTTCCATCTCAAATCTCTGTTTTCTGCATTATTCATTTGTTTATTACTCACCAGTCTACTGTTGTTTACAGCGCTGTCGGCCTCTGTCTTTTTTTTTAACTAAATGACCTCGGACAAGAAAGACTAATTTCTGCTGTTTAATACCGAAGACATTTAAACTTTTTAAAACTATGCAAAATTGCAGAATGTTGCAGAATATTTTTAAGGTTATCTGCTATAAAAGCTAGGCCAGGAAAATCTCCTTCATGTTTTTCTGAGTTTTATCCTCAGTTACTTTGACACAAAGGCATCTGCTGTGATGTTCACAATTCTGATGAAGTCTCACAAGTGTCAGTACTGATAAATGATCAGAATTATAATATTTCTGACTGTCTGAGGCAAAATTGAATCGAATGGATTATAGAAATCAGTGATGATACCCAACCTTAGTGAGCAGCCTAGGCCCGACAGAGGTGGATGTAGCTGTGGGTAATGAGAAAAAATTAAAAGAACAATTGATAACTTTTTTGTTAAGTTAAGGCCTGATCCTTCTGAAATTAAATAGCCAGTGTTCTGACACGGAGCCATTAATCTCTGAATGCTGAAAAAGCAGCCGTGTATCCAGAAAACACATTATATGCAGCGATAAATGCACTGCCCAAGTGTCCCCTCTACCACTGCCTTTCAGCGCCAGGCAGCAGCAAACAGGTCATCAGAGGAGGACGTGATGATGATTAAGTTTAACATTGTCTACAATATTGACAAAGAGTGCCAACGCACTTTAAGCACAAGATTGTTAGTCAGTCATTTACATATCAATATTGTCTGTATGGACAGCAATCCCCCCCCCCCCTTCCCAAAAAAAAAAAAAAAAAAATTTGCACATGTAAAGCTGAGGTGTTAAGCGATGCGATTGAAAAATTTGGGTGCGCCTAACTTTTGTGGTGGTGCACCTAAGAAAAAAATTTAGGTGCACCAGTGTAACTGTGGCAAAAAGTCCTGCACTGTGTGAAACACCTGAAGATTCGTGCAGGTTTTTTTAAGGTGTACATGCAAGACAGGTGGGCACATAATGATATGTTTATGTGGGACACTACAATATATAATTACTCCAGAAGCATTTTGATAGGTACCATGTTCTTGTCATATGTAATGTGTGCAAATAAAGCTACATGTGACTTGCCATTTCCCTACTTTCTGCAAATGAGTAAATTCTTAAACCCGCTTTTGCTTGTAACGCAGCTTTTGTAATGTTTTATTTTTCTACCTTTGTTATGTTTTTATTGTATTACTACATGAATGTACAGATGTGATAATGGACACGGAGGCTCAGACACTGGCACAAGGTCAGCAAACAACTCAGATTCTTAACAGAAAACAAAATATCAAAAAAAGAGAAAAGAATTTCTTTTTTTTTCAGTCACAGCAACAACAAAGAAAATGTCATTATGTTGATGTAAAAATGAAATGAAAGAAGGAGCCGTCTGAAGTTCAGAAGAAGTTCAAAGGGGGAGATGATATTCACCAGCCACTGCTGGAGTGAACAGAAAGAAACAAAACACAGAACTGAAATAACTTCAGCTGTGATTTTTTTTCTCTTTTACAGCACAAATGCATTCGCTGAATATTAATTTTCTGTACCTAAAAAATATTATTATTTAAATTACATAAGTGTACTATTAAACTAAGGATCTGATATCTTTCCACCCAAAGAAGAAGAACAGGAAGTCACCCGGCAATATCGTTTATCATTTATTTATTTATATAGTACTTTTAATTACAACAATAGTGTTGGCTGCTGTACAAAGATAGGAATTACACAATAACATGAAGTAACAAAATCAAATAGCATCAATATCAAATAGCGAATACAAAATAACAGATAAGTAAATATGTAAATAACTCTTATGCTGTGTTGAAAGCCAATGAGTAAAAATGTGTTTTGAGATTGGATTTAAAAAGACTGACGGTTGGGGCCTTTCTAATGTGGAGAGGTAAATCATTTCACAATTTAGGTGCCACAACTGGAAACGCCCGATCACCTCTATGAACCAACCTCGACTTTGGTGTAGCCAAGAGCAAAAGATCACCTGATCTAAGAGCTGTAGGAGGCCTATGAGGCTGCAGAAAGTCAGAC
The DNA here is from genome assembly GCF_056152115.1 of Neolamprologus brichardi. NCBI lineage: Eukaryota > Metazoa > Chordata > Actinopteri > Cichliformes > Cichlidae > Neolamprologus > Neolamprologus brichardi. The sequence continues at coordinate 16,235,962 of NC_142105.1, read as the reverse complement.
AGGTACTCAGGGGCCTGTCCATCCAGCACTTTGTAAGTCACCAGTAAAATTTTATACGTAATTCAAAAGCAGACTGGGAGCCAGTGGAGTGAGGCGAGCACCGGGGAGATATGTTCATGTGTCTTTGTTCGAGTCAAGAGACGAGCTGCAGCATTCTGGACCAGCTGGAGCCGTGCTACTCCAGTCTGGCCTGCATATAAAGAATTACAGTAGTCCAATTGGAGTAGAATGAAAGCGTGAATTGCCCGTTCTAGGTTTTTTAAAGATAAAAATGATCTCATCTTCGATAAAAGCCTCAGTTTAAAGAAAGAGCACTGTACAACTGATCTCTGAGCTAATCTGTTTCTCAAAGGAAAACTTATTATCAAATATAACCCCCAAATTTTTAGCATGCGATTTGACAAAAGGTACTAAACTGCGCAGCTCAAGATCTGAGGTGCCAGAATTGCAACTTGGTCCAAAAATAATCACTTTGCTTTTTTTCTTGTTGAATTTAAGGAAATCAGAGGCCATCCAATACAAAACTACAAGTTTGTCTGGGGAGGATGAATCAGTCAAAACATTGTCAGTTTCCTTTTTCAAACCAAGAGTCAAACTTTTATTGTGTCCTGTGTGTCGAAGCGTCGAATCGTGTGTCGGGTAATCTCGGGGGCGTTTCTGTGAAGCGCGTATCGAGGCTTGCTTTGATTACGTATGCAGTGACGTTCGAGGCCTCGCGGGCAGTCCGTACCACGTGACTGATTCATGGACTGGTTCACCGGTTCGCACCAGATTCGAAATAAAATGGGCAGAAAAACACAGCTGATTTCCCATCACACTGTGTTGTGGAATTGGATTACGTACGTGTTACATAGTTACTTGAGCATTTCTTCTTCGATGGAACCAGGAAGGAAGAGATTTTTTATTTCATTTTATCTCTCCTAATAAAGTATGCACACAGTAATACATATCACAAATGATAAGCACCATAATATAAATAAACAACACTACAGATCCTATAATCTGATTTCTGTCTTTTAGTTTATTAAAAAGTGAAGCGCCAAATACTAGTTTGTGTCATTATCCAGATGTACATAAGCATGATTACACAGGTACTAGCGGGTTTTGATTATCGATTAAAATCGATTCTAGCTTGGATAACGTGATATCGATTCATTAAAATCCTGAATCGATTTTTAATATAAATATTACTACATTTCAACCACCACCAAACAGCTAAAACAGTAAATGAGAGCAGGTACACCGATTCTGCACAAAGACGTAAACACAAAGCGCTGACGCATCACAATCAGTGAGATGTCGCCTTTCTCACCAGACAGCATGGACACGGTCGGGGCTGAAAGCCGACAGCTCACTGATTCTAATCTAAGGCATCTGCTGTGATGCTTACACATTAGATAAAGTCTCGAAAGTGTCAGCTTTCTTTTTATAGTTATAAAAATATGCAAATGTACTGATCTATGATCTGAATTATACTATTGACTGACTGTCTGAGGCTAACAGTTACACAATCATACCAAAACTCTGTCCTGATAGTTTCCACTTTCTCTTTTGTATCACACATACGGAGACAATATTCGGGATAAATAACCAAGAAAACAATTTATTTATTCAGTTTAGAGGTTTACACATCATTATAATCACAGAGCCCGCTTCACTTGAATTGTCCACTTGATGGCGCAGTAGAGCAAATGAATCATCACAATGCTTCGAATCATGAGTCGACCAATTGGGTGGAAAGCTTCAGTTCATCATGAGGCTTCATCTCACCATCACTAGCTTTAAGAACACTTGCACAGATGTAATGAACGTAACCAACGCTAACTCAAATAGACCCGGGATAGTATGTAGAGCCAAGGTTACATCTGCAGCGTCTACATTAAAGCATTATGATTGATTCATGAGATAACACAAGAAAAAATAACAATATTTGTAAGTAAATGAATTCAGTCCTAGCCACTTTGTCACAATCTCCCAGAGCTAAAGTGCAGCGCTGTTGTTACACTTGACACATCATAGATTAGCTCAGGCCAGCTGAACTAAAGTAAACAAACTTTACATTACCGGTGCTCGAGCACACATTATCAGGGTCATGAGAAAGTTTGAGCTCCCGTTATCGTTCCCTCACCCTAACATCTCAAAGGATAAACACACGATAGGGTAGTGCTTTTTAGTAGTGGTCCAGCGCATAGCTCCATTAAGAGTGGAAGACTTGTATAGAAGTCCAAGGCAGGAAGTGATGTTAAATATAGCAGAGCCTTAAACCTATTGTCTTGCTCCCTTTGGAGCTACAGGGGTTAAGAGCAAGTAGACCATGTCCAGTCCACGCTTTGATGGACTGCAGCAGCAGAATTTCAATTGTGGCCATTTTCCATTCCTGTCCCTCTGGCTCTGTCATTCTCAAAGTATTTCCACTCACTTCTGTTTCTCACACTCATTTTTTTCCTCTGTACCCTTCTGTCCCATCTTTCTCTCCCTCCTCAGGCGCTTTGTGTAAATTTCAGAATATTCCAGAGAGTAGAACTGAGCTGGCATGAAATGGGATTAGCAAAAGAGACAATTTTCACTACAAAATCTCCCTCTTTGCTCCTCTGTTCTCTCAAAGCCAACATTTCCCTCAGAAAAAAAGGTTAGTCGATGTTATGTTCAATTCTTTTTTTTCCCTTCTTTTGATTCTGCATTTCTCAGACAGCTATTTTGTAGCTGCCCACAGGTTTTCTTTTACAGGTTTCAGCCTCAGAATTACGTACAGTGCTCAGATCTGGTTCTTCTGATTCTACTCTATCTAAACGTTTCTTCCTTCTACCATCATCTCATCAAGCAAATCAAATAGCAGATGTTACCTCTAGTAGATTCCTACCGCTAAGGTTGCTCATTGTTTGCTGGCTCAGTATACTTGGAGAACTCAGGATTAGCAGGAGTAGAAAGCAAAGTCTCGAGGGAAGCCTCAGGTGAAGCAACAGTCTTTTGGAGCCAGCAGAGAAACCACCAAGGGTTTAGAGCAGGAGTCCCCAACTCCAGGCCTGGAGTCTACACACCTGAATCAAATGATTAGTTCACTACCAGGCCTCTGGAGAGCTGCAAGACATGTTGAGGAGGTCATTTAGCCATTTGAATCAGCTGTGTTGGATCAAGGATGCATCTAAAACCTGCAGGACACTGACCTTCGAGGCTTGGAGTTGGGGACCCCTGGTTTAGAGAAAAAGGTCTCTGGGCTCGTTCCGCACACAGCCTGGGATTCAGATTCAGAAATATTTTTTTTTATTTTTTTTAAACTCTAAAGTCTATAAATGAATCAATGGGTCAAAAACCTAGAACCACTGGCTCTAACAACCAACGCTGTTAGTACAGGGCAGCTAAATCGCATAAGTCTTACATTGAGTGGTGGGCTAATAACTTGGTTAAACATTGTACATACATGTTTACACTGGCCTGCTGCCTAATCTACAAAAAACAACTGGGACAGGCTGTACAGTCTAAATAGACCGATCTTTATTGTCACTGTTACCAGAACAATGAAACACAGTTTGGCATCTCTCAATTTGCAGCTTGTAGGTTTTTAAATTCAACAGTCTTCAGATAAGAGAATGAGATAAATAAAGATAAACTAAGTTTAAGAGGTGAGGCAGGTTATATGCAAAAACTAAATATTTAAATATATCTACAGGTACAGGTATGTTCTATAATTCTCATTGCAAAATGCAAATTGCAGTGTTACTGGGTCCTGAGATCTTGGAGGCAGAACTTGTTGCTGTGAAATATAACACTGTAAAGGTGTTCCCAGCACATTTAATTAGATTTTAGAAAGCACTAAAATTTGCTAAAGCATTCCTTTACCAAGACGCGCTGGTTTTACAACACTACTTTGTCTCTGAGAGTCTACATGCTGTTCAGCGTGTTGATGTATGACACAGCAGGGAGTTCTGCTGGAGTTCATTACTATGACTTATACTGTGAAAAGATCCGTTCTCTGCTCTAATGGACATTCCACTTGAATTACACCGGCATGTTGCACTGCAGTAAATACTCCCTAATACCTGAGCTGCTGAGTGTGTGTTTGTTTGTGTCTGTGTTTGTTTGTTTGAGCCTGAAAGAAAATTCTGTAGTATCTGTACTAAATTTAGTTTGACATCCCTGTGTGTGGCTGCATGAAATATAAGCTGCCATAATGACAAATAGGTTCTTGCATGCTTGTGTGTGAATTGGTGTACCTATGCGTGTCAGTACGTGGGTGACTTTTTGTTGGTACTTTTGTGAGGCGGCAATAAATTCTGCTCCATATACAATCGAGCCTTGTTCATATGGCATGTGTGAATGTGTTACACAATTTGCATGTGTCACTCCTGTCACACATGAGGTGTGAAGGTTTCATTTTAATTACCAACAGTGCAAAACCATTTGCATTTTCTGCTACAAAGCTGAAATATTCAAGACATATGGGACACAAACAATCCTGATGATATAAAAAATGCCAACAACAATAAACTCTAACAGTAACATCAGTGTATTCTGATAATCGCCTCTGTTGGTCACTAAGGTTAAACTGTATTTGCACGCACGGGGTGTAACGTATTGTGCCATCAATTCAATTACTTTTAAAGGGCACACTGTAAATGTCAACTGCTTCGGTCTATTAAAAGTTTACAGTAAATGATTTAGAAGAGTAAAAAAACAAAACACCTAGCATCATTCTGCAAATTCAACTTAATCTGGCAGAAGAAAAATAATGATACACTGTTTTGATTGCAGCTTGTAAAAATGATCAAATGTTTTTCTGCCAACAAAATTCCACGTTGCTTTCTCCTGCAACATGCTATGTGGGAGTGAAAAGTGTAAAGGTTGTACTCCAAGATCATATAAACCAGTGAAGATCTGTAGAATGAAGCTAAATATTTTCCTGCCTTCATTAATTATATGTTAAAAACATATTGCAGAAAACAAATGATCTTATTTGGAGGGCTCAGGTGGGAAGCACTGACTGATCTTTCAGGAAATGAGTCACTAATTGCTCGAATTGCATGTAATGAGATGATGATTTCCTTAGTTCTGTTTGCTTTTTTGAATATACTCTAAATGCATAAATGTATGCACGGCTATCATGACATCAACATATGAGGGAGAGAAAGAAACCAGTTTCTTTTCCACATTAGTAACAGATATTTGAAAAGAAAAATCTTCATCTTTGTGATTTATTGCTGGGTTTTTTTTTTTTTGTTGTTGTTGTTGTTTTTTTTGGTGAATGAATAGCACAAATATGCATGTAGGGAGCGGAAGAGATCACCTGTAAACTGTAATGGATTATCTATGTGTACTAACATGTGTCTAATATTTCTTTTTTACATATAATGGATATTTCCAAGATTACTTTATCTATTACTGGTTAAATGTGAAAAATAAAATGTATTTCTAAATATAAATTCAAGAATTAAAAGTGTTTGATAACATTAAAAAATGGGAGGTTAATGCTGTAACATTTGCTGGTTATTATGAATACATTATGTTGCGTGTTCATTCTCTCTCACCAGGTTCTGAGACAGATGCCTCTATGACAGCTGAACGTAGCAGTTTCTTCTTTATTGGGCCCATCAGGGAGTAAAGAACTCAATTATTATTTCCGCATGTATACAGCCCATTAAAAGCAGGCTGATTGGAGCGGATACATATTTAAAAGCACATCACCAAGGAGTACAAGAAGACAAAAACGGGTTCAAGGCCTGTATTTCAACTGACACCTTTCTTCAAGTTTAACAGCTAAACAAGCCAGTTACACCAGTTACTGAGATACCATCACTCTGTGGAAGGACCTCGCAGACCACTGAAACACTTTCAGTGTCTCAGGGTTTAGACTCTTCATGAGCACAGTTCTGCATAGCATGACATTGCTCATGAAGACTTTAAATCTTAGCCATATACCTCTCAGGTTTGACAGTTTTAATCCAAGAGTCGCTATGTTTAATGGATTCCCATGAGCTACTAGTATACTGCTTGAATAGACTTTGGAAAGTTCCACGCTTAATAGATTTGCTGCCAAAACAATTTAATGCCTTTAAACTGGTTCAGTATAAAATTGACAACAGTCTTGTAGACTTTGGTCAAAGCTGAGAATGAACTGATGGGTTGAAGCATAATGACAATTACCTGATTGATATGCTGTTGGTTGTTTTGCATGACAAGAAAACAGCTCAAAGCCTTACAGGCATCCTGTTGCCAGTTCATAGTTTGTCCTTCCCGTATCTCTGTTTAATAGTTAATTACCCACCACAGCAGAGTGGGGATGCAAAAACAAGCCTCAGCATTTGTGAGAGTCCTTGACCAAGTCATTTGGCTATAGGATTCTAGCTTTTGGCAGAGCTGGAGTTGGAGTCTTTACACCTTCTCATCTTCCTACATCCAACACCAACTGTTCAGTTCAATGAACCAAATGTTAACTTGACATGTTCCAGTTTGAGTGTTCTTTATACGTTTGCTCAGTGGTGTGCATGACGACTGAAACACTCTGTATACCACAATGTATGGCTCAATGTAAAGCCAAGGGCACCCTGTACTCTGTAGGTTATTTAATAACAAAAAAGCATACTCTGCTCATAGGGATACATAGATTAGTGTGTAATTACATCTTCCAACAAACTGTGGCTGGGAAGGACACTCACTTCTGACTAATAGTGTTTTGTTTATGTGGATAGAGTCACAGTAGAAGAGAAGTCTTATCCATCCACTTTCCATGGAGGGAGATTTCAGTTCATGCCCGCACCTTCAGATTCAAGATATGAAACATCATAAAGACAGTTTCACTAATGGAGGCTAACAGCAACTAACACAGGCTAACAGTAGCTAACATCAGCTGAGCTTACAGGCAGAAAACTTTAATATATCATCTATAACTCACCTCAGTCTCACTGACATCGGTGATAAATGTCCTGCACCAACCCATCAACTCCTTCACAAAATTTGGGGTGGAGCTACTATAGGATAAGAGGCAGGGCACATCCTGGATAGATCGCCTGCTGCAGGACTAACACTAGGAGACAGACAACCATTCACACTCACATTCACACCTATGGGTAACCCCACTAACTACATTTCTTTGGACTGTGGGAGTAAGCCAGAGTACCCGGGGAGAAACCAGGCAAACATGTAGACAAAGTCCACATATTAGAGTCAACCTCAGGACCTTCATCGCACCAAACTAAAGTTAAACCTTTCAAAAGAGAAAATGTTTTTTCTTCTTTATTTGATTTTCTTGTATTTTTTTCTATGGAATACATCTTTGGAGGATGTGAACTGATAAGTTTCCATCTGATGCCAAGTGGCACATATGTAACCTTACTTAAAACAGCAGCGACACAGACAGACCCACATCCTTCATTGTCGTACCCTCTGACAGCAGTTTGACAGCACAGTGCCCTCTGACCTCTGAGTATAAACTCGAAGTATAAACGCTGAGTGTTGGAGGTAGTGTGTAAACAAGTTTCTACCACTAATCAAACAGAAACCTTTTTACTTTTCATTTCATTGCAACTGTGCATACAAAAATCAATACTTAAAAATAAACCCTTCACTAACCACCTAACCAAATAAACTCGTCAGCACGAGGGCTGCCAGCTGCTGTCAGAACACCTGCTGGAGAAGAATAGGTCCTGTCAGGTGATGAGCAGATGGGAGATTACATCATTGCTGCTAAAGAGCAAAAAGTTGGACCAGGGCCGTGCAGAGAGGTTTAAAGGGGCAGGTGCTCAAAGTTAAAAAGGGGCACATTGAACCAGGCTGAATAACAACAACACACATTCATCAAGAATCTAATATGGGAAGGGCAGGGCTGTGTTGATCTGAGACTGTAGACATTAAAAAGTCCATAGGAGAGATGGTAGCTGATTAAACAAGTGTCATGAGATAATAACAAAATGCAAAGATTGGTGACAGGGCTTGGAACCATAAGGCAACAAAAACCTGTGAGAAATAATTTAGGCTCTGCCTGTGAATCACTCTTTGCTTCTCTTCTTCCTTCCATCCCATCATTTCATATAGCACTCTCCACTTGCTGTCTATCTGAGAACAAGGCACAACTTGCTATTGCAATAAACTATAATTTAATTATCCACACCTAACAACTCTTGCACTTAATCTATAATAAAATGATGACAGAAAAATGTTATAGCACTGCCTTTAGTAGCCTCACACAGCTCTACTGTTTCCTCCTCATGTCCTTACCAGGCATGTCTGGACAATGTTATATCATGAGTAATATTTTTTTTTAAATCCATCTAAATAAAACACACACATGCACGCACAGTGACATTTTAGACCTTCTTCAGAATACTGTATATACTATGGGCATCACGGTGCTGATCCAGAATCCTTACATTATTATTTATTACTAGAGCTACAATAATAAAGCAATGAGGAGGGGGAAGTAATAAATATGAAATAATGTATTTATGATGATTCCATTTGTTTCACTATCCACTCTGTGCAGGGGCAAAGCTTATTACATTTTTAAACTGTAGAGATACAATAATTTTACTGCTGTAAAATCCAAATTTTGTCTTATTTAAAATATAAATCTAATATAATCTGCTTCTTAATGTATGTTCTTTAAAATACAGCGTGTGTTTTTTAATATATTATAATTATAATACTGCATAATTATGTGGACATGCATATTAGATCGTTTTTTAGTGAAATATAATCTCCCCAGAAAGGCAGGAAAAGCCCGGAAACTTACTTTAAAACTAAATATGTTCCCTAAAACGGTGACAGAGCTGCAGACCCATGACAGCCTTACACAGGTAGCCAGCAGCTATGACCAGCACTACTTGTGCAGTTAATAAAAGGACAGGTAATGTTTGTCACGCTGTTGCACACACAGCACGCTCGTTTGTTTCAGTTCGTCAGTTGCAACAAGACAGCTTACCAACGTGTACGTAATAAGCTAATACTCCTGTGTGCTACACACTACAGTGTACGCTGTACACCTACTTACTGGTTTTGTCGCATCGGTCTGTGCCTCTGAGTTAACTTGTGTTTCTCCAACAGCTCCGGACCGCAAAAAATGCGCGTGCTCTTTGTGAGCTCGTTCCCGGCTCGTAACCAGCGCGTTCTGCCGTCAAGGGCGATCATTGGTTAAATGCGATCATGTGACTGATGCAAGCCAGATCCTTTTATTTAGCAAAACTGTGATTAATAGTTAAATATTATTGTTGAGGGGCACAGACAGGACTCCGCACGCCCACACACATAAAAAAATATATATATATATATATTTTTTAAAAAGTTGCCTCAACAAAAGGGCACTTTGGGCACCCATCAGGAAAGGGGCGGGTGCTCAAGCCCCTCTAGCCCCCCCCCCCCTCTGCACGTGCCTGAGTTGGACCATGGTATGAGCTAACTGCACCTTTTTATGGAATTTATCTTTCTGTCTGACTTTTCTTGGTCTGCAGCTAATAACATCTATCCTAAAACTCAAACTGTTTATCAAAAAAATTGTATATAGACAGATTTAATGGCCAGCAATGGGTGAGTCCTCTGGAAACAAAAAGAAATGTGATTTCTTACAAGCCTTGGAGAAAATGGGAAACGTGGCTCACTTTATTTAGCACCTAAATATTTATCTTATAACTTGTGGGACCTTGTAGAAAATAAAGGGTATGCTTTAGGTTATTGCTACTTGCATTACCGTCTGTTTCTCAATCAGATCACTTGTAAAATGTTTTTAGAAATAAATAATATCATGGTGGTTACATCTACAGTTTATAAAATCTACGCTTTATGCACCTGCTGGCACATCGGATGGTATTACTATACTGTCTTAGTTGTCCTTTTAACACTTTGTCTCTCTTACTGAAACAACAACACTGAGTATATTTTTAAATGCTGTATTTTATGGCACTGGAGCAAAATGTGTTACAAGCACACCTGGTCTAAGTTAAAGCTGTAAGTCTCTGAATAAACATTTGGTAGAAAAAAAAACATCTATAAACTAATACTATGCAGTTTTAAAAGTGTAAATACATGCCAAGTAGCTCCTTGCCTCCACCTTTCATCCTTTCTCTTTTATCAGTAGTATACATACACACACACACACACAGACAGTGTGCCCTTTGAGAGCCAGGAGTAATTTAAAGTTGTTAAGATACTGATCTGTCTCTCAGGATGGCAACACAGCAGGACACAAAACTCCCCAGTCTGACCCTTAAATCAGTGTGTGTGTTCCCTATATCTGTGTGAATAACAGAGATAGTATATGAAATGGAAAAACTCGACCAGATAGCATTTTGTTGTGTATTTGCTCGTGTGCTTGTGTTTGTGCACGCTTGCCAGGGTGTGTTTAGGCTATTAACATGGCAGTCAGTGGGTGACAGAGATGGATGGTGGGCTTTTTCCGATCCAATCACAGAAAGGGGGAGAGAGAGGGAGAGTGAGAGAGGTATGCATTATTGCAGAATTAGTGGGAGTATAGAAGAGATGCATTAGCTTGAGCGTCCTTGGTAGCTATATTGATTTTAACCTTTTTCACAAAGGCATCTTCAGCTGGTTGTTATGACAAGGAGAAGAGCAGAAGGAGTACTGCAACAACCATGCGTTCTATAGCTCGACATTTCAAGGTTTAACAATGCGCGTGTGTTTGTGTGTGTGTTAAATAGCAGTAGTGAATCCTCAATCAATTTCTTTCTCTGACTAAATCACTAACACTTACTCAAATATATCTTTTCCAGTTGTTAGAAAATAAAAAAATATAACTACCACATAATAAGACCCAAATTAGTAAAAGACAGCTGAAGCAAAAACGTGTAAAGTAAAATTAAATTATTGGTGTACACTGGGGCGCTTTAGAAAAGGCCTGTGAGGTCTTCTTTTGGTAAACACAGTAATTACACAAAGTTCTTTGTTATGTTCTTTCAGTGGATTGTCAAGTTGACATTTTGACTTATTAAACAGCACCAAGCACAGCTACTGTTTTGTGCATTTAGCATCAGTTTAAGCAAAGCTGAAATGTAATAGTTGGTAAGAGGACAAACTTTTGACTCTGACTTTCTGAAGTTGTCAGTTGTGTGTGTGCAGGTAGTTCTCCCTGCATTGTATCGTCAGTCACATAATGGGCCATTATTGTGGTTTGTTACAGCAATGCTGTTTTTTCACACACAAAACACAAATATTTTCCAGATGTACAAACTAACAATTATTATTGTGATTTATATTATTATTAATAGGATAAGAAGGAGGAGTAATAAAGCTTATGCATAAGTTTAATAAGGAAGGTCTGTAATCACTCATCTGCCTGCTTTCGGCTGCTTGTTTCTTCTTTACATCGCTACCACTTTCCCACACTGTCAGTCTCAATAGTGACGTCATTACTCTAGTCCAGTCATCTTCTTTGTCACCTTCTCTGAGACAATCAGCCTCCACTCTGTGTGGTTTGATGGAGATTTATTCTCCCTTTCAGACTCCTGTCTGTGCGCTCCACCTCCTCCTCATTTCCGCCTCACTCAGACTCACTGAGAGCTCAAACGAAGCCTCAGTCTTCGTCCTCACCAGCATTTAGACATCGGTCCTGTCCGAAATCCCATAACCACTGGTTTATGTGCCATGATGGGACACCTTATACATCAATTAAATTCTCTATCTCAACAAATCATTTTTAGTGTTTTTCTTTCAACTCTCCTTACTGAAACACTAGTCAGATTTCCTTCAGGTCTTAATTTACATTTTTCTTTTACATATGAAAATGCTCAATTAAATTACATTTTTAGAAAAAAAAACTCAATAAAAAAAGTGAAGGCTTTCTATTTTCTTATTTTTCTAGTTTGTTTTTCCTTTTTCTCATTATTCATATTGACCCTATCCATCTAACCCGAAATGACAAAGTGTTCGCATCATGACCATGCTGCATGTGATGATGATGAAGATGGTTTTTGGTATTGATGTCTTGGCACATTGGCCTTGGCAGTGTTGGCTACCTAGATATACCACCTACATTACAGAAACATGCTAACCCTATGACAGTTTAGAGAGGTGACACACACACACTTTTTTATTTTAATTTTTACTCTATATTAAGTAAGCAAGCCTACTTGGTTAGATATAGAAAATAAAACTATTAATGGAGATGAGTTGGGAGTGACAGACACACTGGAGTAGTGTCGTAACCTAATGTGTCACACAGCAGTAGCAAAGGAGGACGTGCGTGTAACAGATACACCAGCAGTTTTATCAAAATGGAACGAAATGACGTGAAAAAAATAATCCATGGTGTTTGTATTATTAATCCACTGTATGAGTACCCTAACTGTCCTCTGACTTTCATGAATCCATCCTATTAAGTGCAGAGTAATATGCAGTGCAGCTTAAAGCATTAGCCTTTCTAGCCTGTTGCTGCTTTAGTAGGATGACGGACAAAGTTTCACCAGTTTCACAATAGGCTTGCTATTTGTGTGCCTCTTCTTAAAGTCCATTTGCTGGTATTCACACCTGATCTAAGAGGAAGGGCAGATTGTGATGCAGAGAGAAAAAGATTAAAAGAGAAAATCAGAGAGAGCAACAGAGAGAAACCCATATTGCAGAAATAGTCTGTTCCTCATGACAAGACCAAAGTGCCTCTATTGATCCATTACTCCAAAATGTCACTTATCTCTTACTCTATAGTCAGCAGTAAAGGAAAAAGTTAGAAAGGAAAATGGAATGAATTTGGGTGCAAAAGGTGTAACTGAATTCTTTTTCCTCAGTGTTCCCTGTTGTTTAGTGTTAGTGTTAAACCAGAGGATTGAAATAGTGACTTCCAGGTGCACAAACTACAATAGTGTGATTTATATTTCAAGGTACAGAGCAAATTGTCAAAGCTGTCACAGAGATGTTACCATATGGTTGCCTCTAGAAAACAATAATTTTAATACATTTACAAAAGTAGATTAGGCACAAAGATTTACCAAATACTTTTTAAGTATTTGTAAAATTTGTAACTTAATAGTGGTTCATATCCACCATCTAGCCAACCCACCACTCAAAAATACCAACAAAAGAAGACTTGATAGCAGTTGTCACAAGGACTCCTTGAACTCTAAAAATAGGCATTAGTTAGAACTTGAAAGTGATCACTCTTCAAACACAGAATAGTTCCTGCCTGTTCACACCATCTTTTAATTACTGCCATCCTGTGGCCACAGTTGGCTATTGTCTGTGGAAACAGGCTTAACACCACTTGCCTCTGATTACATTTGAACCTGTAGCACATCTCGATTTCAAGCCATGTCCAAGTCATATTGAAAATATCTTGAGCTTGTCAGGCTGAGTTTCCAGCAGCAAAGCTTTTATGGGAAACTGATGGAGGCCAGCATACAAGACAACCAGCCACTGGTTCTGCTTTGACTACCATAAGATCAGTTACCATCTGCCAATATGTGGAAACAGAGAAAATCAATTAAAGTTAAAACAAAACAATTACAGTCTTTTATTTAGGGGATGGCGATAGAGGGAGGGGTTCATCATCATTAATGTGGGCCTTTATGTAAAAGTCAGAGCAAATTATTGACCTGTAGGATGTCAGATATAGGCTATTTTAAGATGATGTGAAGACAAAGTATTAGAATTTAGACGGTTAACTCTTCACATACTCATAAAATCTATGAGTGAAATTTGTGAGTGTTAAAGCGGAACTTTTTAAAGGCAGGCATTCTTTCTCCCAGAAGACTTTTTTCAAGTTCAACATACAAAAACTGAACAAGACTTCATGAATTTCAACTAAGTCTTTGAATGACTGGATATGACACCAACTGAATCACCATAAAATGGATCCGTGTGGCTCTTTTTCTATGGTCATAGAAACTGTGACTGGTGTCTTGGGGCTTCCAACCATCCACCAGCTCCATCCCCTTGCCAGAAGCTTCAGAAACACGACTTCCTGTTTAAATTATCCTGCAGAGAAAACAAACACCGTGTTTCCCGCATGAGTGTCTGATATCTGGGCCGTTTTCTGTGTGTGTGTGTGTGTGTGTGTGTGGAAGTGCGACTCCTACCATCAGGTCTGCCAGATGTTTAGCTGCTGGTGAAGATGACAATCACCCAGCATGATAATAAGGTCACATCAAGGAGCGTTTGGATGCAGATGTCTACAAGCTGTGTGTATTATACTGCTGGTGTCAACCTGAGCTTTGTCACGTGGAACAACATTCATGCATGCCAATTTGCAGAGCAGGGCCACAGACGCACCTTGAAAAAGAAAAAGAAATCACTCAGTGATGTAGCAATGCCCTTTAAGGCTGTAAATCCATATGGTGGTGACAGTAGGGGACAGTTGTAACATTTGTACTTGAGTCTCACTTTGCTGCTCTTTGCAACACATAGACATGAAACGATGAACACATCCCACGACTTTTTCAGTGAAGCTAAGATTTCAAAGTAAAACATCAGTGAATGTAGCGTGCCGCTTCATTTTCCAATCCAACCGCAGAGAAAAATCATCCCTACATTATTTGCATACAGTGAATTGCTCTTTCGCAACTTATTGCATGCCAAAGACCAGGTTGTCTCACATCGCTCATGGCATGGCTCCCCATAGCAGCACCTCAAAAATAATCGACTCTCTGCTAACTTGCAGAAATCCTCCGGCTTGGATAAACTCTTCTCTGTCATCTTCTCTATTTTACTTTTTTCTTTTTTCAATAATCAGTCTCCTGTTTTTGTAGGTATTGTGACTCACAGTATGCAGCATTTGGGAGCAGATTCCATTAACAGTGTCTTAAATCTTGGTCGTGTTAATAGATAAATGTAACATTGAAAGGTGAACCACATGTTTCTGGCCCCTACTCTTCCTGTGAATGACTCGTTTGCAATGAAACAGCATTGCAGTGAAGATTAATGATGGAAGAAGTCACTGTCAGCTGTTTTCAATTAGGATATTTTCAGTTTCAAATAGTTCCATATTTCAAACAGATTTACGTGGTAACCATATCAATTGATTAATCTTGATAGCACAGATGTTCTTTCGGTATGTATCTTGCCCAAGATACATATTATGTATCTTTTTATTTTAATGATCTTTTATTTAGAATTTTAATATAAAATGACGGCCAATTAGATGCAACTGTGATGTGTTTTCTCCACAAATCTCATTAATTACTCTTTGAGTGCTACTGAAGCTTTGTTAAAACTCCCATTGCAAGTCATCAGTTAATATAACACACATACACACACATGCATTCACACATATCAGAGCAACCATACATGTACACACTTGAATACACTTGAGTGAATCCTACCAAGATATCAATTAGTAACAAAACCTTCACTGCACTGTATGCAGTTTGCCAATTATCACCTAACACACTTCAGCGAGCCTCCACATGGAGACATCAATTAACCTTAAACACATTGTGGTTATGACTGTCAATGATAGTTAGTGAAAAGCTGATCTGAAATGCATGTGACGAGTCGAGAGATAAGCTACTTTAGCGTAATAAAATGTGCCCTTTCTTTAGAATTCCAGACATTCCACATACAAGAATATACCCCTGCTCAAATAACTGGTGTGGCTATGTGGAGGCAGGTTTGATTATACTTAATTGCTACTGTATATAGTGCATCAATACATGTTATTTAAATGATTATTATGAAGTTAAAGTTGATGTTTATTAAAGATACTTCAGTTTTTCTTGGCTGAATCCAATTTTTGATTTTTTGTGACCTGCCAAAAATTGACATAACAGCCAACAACCCTTTTTTCTTTCTCTTGCCTCCATAATCTTCCTCTTAACTGCTTTGATTATTTGCTCATACCGACGCTGCTACCTTGTGGCTTTTTCACTCATTGTTAGCTTCAATTTTCATGTGCTGTGTAGTTTTCTTTTTATTGCTCTTTGGTTAGGTTTAGGCATCAAAACCTAAAAGGCTAAAAAAAAATAGCCAGATTGGAGCATTTTTCAAGCATGAATGTTAAAAAAATTGTGCCACAACTGGCCAGAAAAGACATCTTAAATCTGCTTTCCTGTCTCTCTTGACTGTTGTCTAATAAAGCCCATAAAAGGCCAAAAGTAAAATAGCAAGAAGAAAACATGTCGACTTTTCATCTTTTCCATCACTATGGTTACAAATGAAATTACAAATCTAAATAAAATATTGATCAAACCCTGTAAGTCTTCTGACACTTGAATAAGACAGATTCATACAGCTGACAGCTGTAAGGTTGTAAAGTCGCGTTCAGTGTTGGGAAGGTTACTTTTAAAATGTATTCCATTACAGAATACAGAATACATGCCCCGAAATGTATTCTGTAACGTATTCCGTTACGTTACTCAATGAGAGTAACGTATTCTGAATACTTTGGATTACTTAATATATTATATATATTATATATATGATGATTACATTATATAATATATTATCATGCTGTTTACAACTACGTGAATGTACTATTGCTGTGATTTATTACTGTTACTGAAGGTCCCCGGCTCCGAACCGTAGTAAAGGGACCTCTGACTAATACGGGTTCTGTGTCGGGCTCGTAGCCGGAAAATAGCTTTACTTTGTTGTCTGGGTCAACTTTGCTAGCGAGAGACAAAGAGAGGCGTTGAACGGCTGCTCCAAAGGAACTTATTGTTTTTGGAGGAAAACACGAACACGGTGTACAGTCGAGTCTTAATAGCTTACTTACAACTGGGCTCGTCAGGCACTCTTCTTGGCTGCAGTGGTTATTATTATATTTACATGCTTCCAGCTCCGTTTTTGCTCGATGACAGCTCGTACTTTTCCTTTTTCTCCCTCCCTCGCTCACAGACACATAACGTGTATGGCAGTCCATTCTCCCTGCAGCACGGACTACACTGCCTATGATGCTACATTCTTTAGAGCTATACCGGTAGCATTCTGCCTATTAGCTTAGCACAACAACAAAAAGGCCTCTCTCACCCAGGAAACACGCAGAGAGAGAGCGTCACCCTGTAACCATGGCAACCATAACACTGCCACCTGGAACAACAGAACGTAGCTGTCAAACAAAACCCAAACAGGCCTGACCCGCCACAATATAAAACAGGGAAGTACCGCCGTGTAATCCATTTATTTCAACAAAGTAACTGTATTCTAAATACCTCCTTTTTAAACGGTAACTGTAACGGAATACAGTTACTCATATTTTGTATTTTAAATACGTAACGGTGGTACATGTATTCCGTTACTCCCCAACACTGGTCGCGTTGTTATAGCAGACTTGGAGATGGGCCTTTCTGTGTGGAGTTTGCATGAGGATAAGCAGAAGAGAATGAATGTATGGATTTATAATTGACAATGCTGTGTTAGATGACATTACTGCAGTGCAGCAGCATTTTCTGATTTTGTACCTTAATTCTGTGAAATGTGTTTTTGAACCAATTCTGTTTCATGTATGTGCAGTAGGACACACTAACACATCCACAGAAGGGCCCCAAACACAAGAGTGAGATTTCTATACTGGATCAGAGTCCAGGTTAACAACAGCGCCCTTGTGCTGTTGGGCAAAACTGTTGGCTGCTGGTATAAGTGGAGCTGGATTATCATAATTAATGTTGGTCCAGGTTCAGAAACAGGAAGAGAAAAGATTGACACTGATAACAAACTGTTGATTATCGTTATGTTATTTTGTTAAAAGTTGAATTTTGTTAACTAGCTGACTTTGTAGATGGGAAAATGCTACATATGGTATCCTATCAGCTGTTTTTAGCTTAGCCATGTCTGAGTGGCTAGCTGAAAATGTGACTGCTTGATGCGTTGGTTTTTCCAGTTAATCTTTTCTGACCTCTCTCTGACAGAGTGAAGAGTAAAGATAATCATTGTTATAATGGGTGATCGTGGCTCAAGAGTTGGGAGTTCGCCTTGTAATCGGAAGGTTGCCGGTTCGAGCCCCAGCTTGGACAGTCTCAGTCGTTGTGTCCTTGGGCAAGACACTTCACCCGTTGCCTACTGGTGGTGGTCAGAGGGCCCGGTGGCGCCAGTGTCCGGCAGCCTCGCCTCTGTCAGTGCACCCCAGGGTGGCTGTGGCTACAATGTAGCTTGCCATCACCAGTGTGTGAATGCGTGTGTGAATGGGTGGATGACTGGATATGTAAAGCGCTTTGGGGTCCTTAGGGACTAGTAAAGCGCTATATAAATACAGGCCATTTACCATTTACCATAATAAAAATATCAGAAAAACAGTAAAACTTTGGCAGCAATAGACAGATGATTGTGTGTGTGTGCCTAAGAAAGGGAAACCTGTGAGTATCTTCAGTCAGTTTCAAGACTCAACACATGGGCAGTGTTAGACTTTCAAAACGTTAAAATGGGGTTTTCTGTGTACTGCTGCAATGATTCTCTGCTGCTTAATGAAAGTTTTATGCACTTTCTCTGCTGGTGTCCATACTTATTCTGTCTCATTTGCAAAAAGCAGTTGTTGAAAGTGCTGAATGTACAGTATAACGACTTGTACAGCATGCTGTTCTATGCCATAATCTAACCCACTGAGTAAATGATTCCTCTACATGTGGAATTCCATTAATGTGTCATCCTAATGGTTATACTTGGATGTGTCCATGCACGCTTTCTATAGTCGATATGATTTGCTCCCCATTTGCATTTTCCATTATTTCTCCTGTCTGATATTCTTAAAGTGTTACTTACTCCTTCACCATGTAAATTACTTAAGCGCCACAGATGAAAGCCTGAAGCAGATCCATACTACTGTTGCTACCCTGATACTCATGTTTTTGCCTGCATTAAAATGTAGCCAGACATTGGTGCTGATTGGAAAATGAAAAGCATCACAGGCATTTTCAGCAGGTGGGGCTTACTATGGCTCTAATATTACCCATCACAGTGAAATGCCTCGGCTTTTGAAATCACTTTTTCTGCCTCTGTTAGATTTATTTTCTGAAGTGTTAAGATTTCTAAATCACATATGATGAGAATATTCCCGCATACTCAACACTAAAAATTAAAAATGAGGTTTCATGAATGGGCCATGGGTCATTGTACCTCTTTCTGCCAGTGCAGTGAGGTTGCCTAACACAAAATCTATTAGTCGAACAGTAAGAATGAGTCCTGTTTAACAGTGTTTAATGATTTTCAAAAGCTTTCATTTTATTAGCGTTTATTTGTAGTGTGAAGCAAAGGAAAGCTTAGCAGGTCAAACTACCATTAAAGGTAACCCTCAGAGATTTCTTTCACCAAGGGGCAGTGCTTTGATGATTGGTCACCTGTTTATAGACTGTGTGTCAGGCATGCACATGAGGACAAGTTCACTCATATATCTCCAGTTTGATAAATCTCAGTTTTTGCTGAGACTCTTGATAGTAGATCAGAACAGCGTGTGATGGTGTGAGGAGGAATTTTGCCTACTGACAACTCGAGTAGCGTTGATGACCAACAAGAAACATACCTTTCATCTATACAGTATTCCAAAACCTTGTATGTGTGGCAGTGTGCAAATAGGATTTTCAGCAAGATGTGTCACCTTTTAAGTATTTTAAAGGTCAAGTATTGGAATTTCAGGAGCAGGACCACGCCTCCGAACGCGCTCCTTCCGGTTCTTATCTATATGTGTTCCCCAGTTCTACAAGCTGTTTATTCTCGTTTACGTTCCCCACCCTCCCTCCCCTGTTCAATTCTTTAACTTCTTCACTTTGATTCGGTGCGTGGGAATCTGCCAGGCCCGGGAGCCGCTGCCAGTCCCCTTCAAGGCCTTCCCCAAACTGCAGCTCAGTTCATGTCCAAGCCGTTCACCTTTACCCATTAAAATGCTGTCAACCCTAAAATGAGGACGTGGGCCCAGTATTTTGTTATTTTAAACTAGCAGCATCCACATGGTAACATCTCCCCATCACTGAAGTATGCACACAAAGCAAACAGCCCAAGACAGTTCAGTGGTATTTAAGAGACATGCAGACACAGACAGGCATGTAATATCCTCACCACAAAAGAAATCAGATGTTTGTCAGCTTCTAAGTTGTATAGTTGGTCTCTCCAAGTCTGCAGACTCTGGAATAAAATCCTATGTCAGTCATTTGGATTCTGACAATTGCAAAGAAGCTTATTTTGCATTTTTCCAGGGCACTGCAGATATATAGTGTACTTACATGATTTTTATTGCCAAATAAATTCTGGAAGGGTGGGATTACATCCAACAGAGTCAGTGATTCAGCTCAGTGAGAGCATTGCTTTGAGCTCCTTTACAGCCATATTGACTTGGTCATAAAGTGGCCATAAATCTATAGGCTTTTAATAATGAGTCTATGTCATCAGTTGACGGAAGCATATGTCTTTTTCTACAGCTCCAGAAAACCAATGGGCCTGGTAATAGTAAATACAATTACTAGCTTTAGGATAGTGATCTTAAGTCATTCTCCTCTAATGCAGTTAGCGATAAATTTGACTTTAAATTGTGAATGTGACGCAGAAGAACTGGCATCAGCATTTAATCACAGGTCAAAGCAGTGTAGCCCAGCAGCACCATCACCACTGTCCTCACACTGAACTTTACTGTATGTAGAAGATTTAACATACTTATGGAGTGCAGCACCGGAACAAGAAGCACTAATGAAATCCTTCCCTTGTTTCAGCTCACTGTATTCCATTCCCGGAAAACCTTTTTTAATAAATATATAAAAGTTCACAGAGCTAATGCACTTACTATATGCCTTGCTCAGAACACAAGCGTTTTAATGAAAGCACTAAATTGTAAAAGGAAATTTAAAGCCATAACCATTGAGAGGCAATTTCATAACACTTGGCATACGGCAGTGTCAGGCAACACAGCACAGCTTGTTGATTGAAAAGTCCCATCAGCAATATGGAAAGTGTCATTTCATTTTCAAGGGAGCCAAAAAAAGGAAAAATAGTCTCCTTGGTAGCTTATTGTAAAGCTTTTTTTTTTTTTAGCTTGGTCACAGCTTCTGCACTAAAGTAGGACAAAACTACGCTTAGTCTTCTCTAAAGAAATATGAGCAACGTGCACGGAGTTATGGAGCAATCTGAAAAAAGCCTTTATATCACGTTCTAGTTCTTTCAGGGAGAGTTTACATTCATTCCAGTGTCCTAACAGCAAACACATCACTGAGGCTCCTTAAATACTTTGTTGTTGTTATTTGTGAACAGTCACCTAGCAGAAACTTTTATGGGCTCAGGCTAGTTACATTCCTCCTAATAAGTAAACTGTGTGTATGTCAGTGTTTCTGAAACAGTATATATAAGCATTTATGTTTTAAGGTAAACAAAAAATCTGCTTTAGGAGACAAACACACCCAAATATCCGAAGCTTGTCTCCAAAAAAGTTGAATGGCGTGAAATGACCTCAGCCATGGACTGTTCCCCCGCAGGATCATGTTGGCCACACACGACGTGCTAAAGCAACAAAATGCTTCAGTCAAACGGTTCACCAGCAGATCTGAAAGTATAATAAAGGTGTACACTCGTCACTGTGACACCTCCAGCTGCTTATCCTGTTCTGCTTCACTGTGCTGCTTGATCCCAAACATCAGTCAGGTAAGAAGAGCCTCAAACAGAAGGCAGGGTGGATGTGTAGCTTGGATGTGCGAGGTTCTGAGGGATTTGAGAGAAAGCAAATTATGAATGTGACAGCTCATGCGATTTTCAGGGATTTATAAAAAAAATGAATCCTTCAAGGAATCAACCTGCATATTGAATGGTGTTTTGTCGTATGACAACACAAAGAATGTGAAA
Organism: Neolamprologus brichardi; assembly: GCF_056152115.1. Lineage (NCBI taxonomy): Eukaryota > Metazoa > Chordata > Actinopteri > Cichliformes > Cichlidae > Neolamprologus > Neolamprologus brichardi. Next base: position 16,214,287 of record NC_142105.1, on the reverse strand, counting down.
TTAACTGTTTCACGTGAGCCTCTTTCTTTTATAAGCCAATACTCAGCAGCTTCCCTTACAGGCTGTATACAAACCATATAACATCATCAGCCAGGCTTTATTTTCTTTTGACAATCAAGGTCATCTGATGCTTAACAAAGGCAGGCATTTATTTCATGAGACAGCTCGCTGTGTGTGTACGGTAGATCTATGACAAGCAGACAAAATAACATTTGACTCTGGGTTTTTTTGTTTTTTTTTTGAGCTCAAGCACTTGCTTTAGCTGCCAAAACATGACATTTCTCTTGTGATTAGAAGAGACACGCTTCTATTTGAGACTCCATGTTTAATGGGAGCTTAATGGTACATCATTTCTTACTTGTGTCATATCACAACACAACAAAAACAGAATGATGCTGGCAGGCTGGTTGTCGAAATAAGCTGGTGGACTACTGGTTGGAGTTAAGGCAAACTGACAGGTAGACAAATAGAACAGCTCTGGTGTTAATGGTAAATTATTCAGGCATGTTCATTGTAAAGATGAATTATCAGTAAACCTGAAACTAGTTTATTTCCAGTTAGCTTCACAGTTCAAGCAGAACGAAAACAAGTGTTTGAAGGTTTTTTTTTTTTTTAAAAGACTCAATCTACATTCACGGATGGATTGCAGCAACTCTTGACTCCTCTTTTGTGTTTCTATCCAACAAAAGCACAACCTGTTCTGCTTATGAAGGGAACATGGGGATAATCTGACATTGTGAATGAGCGTGAAAACAAACCATCATTCAATTCAATCATTGTTCAATCATGTCAACATTACCTCAACACCTTCTACAATAAACACTGGAACAGTTTACCAACCAGCATACAGAGTTCAAACTGCACAGGATAACAGGTATTATTGCCAACGCAAAAGAGATTTGTGGGAATGTAATTTCTGGCAGCAGTTAATCAAAAACTCCACGACTGAAAAATCAATGCAAACATTTTAAAAAACAAGGTACCATTCAGAGGTTAGTGTGTCCTAGGTAAGTGGCTCATCAACAAGTCAAGTCATCAAGTCATCAACAGGTGACCCCACAAAAAAAAGGGTAAGGGTATACTTAGTTTTAACATTTATTTATATATTTAATATGTATTTAGTAATGCAGTTTATCTGATGTCATATTTAGCCAGTTTTAAGACCTGATGAGAACAAAATGATTTTTTATGGCTCAATATGTATAATCTTAGAAGTAAGAACTTGTGTACTTTTGTATTACCATGACTGGAGATTAAAACTTGGATGTCACAGTTATGAGCACTGCAACATGAGGCTCAACGGCACATCACTTAAATTCATATCAGTGGGTATTTATTGCTAAAAATTCTATCACATCAGGGTCTTGATAAATTAAATGAAAAATGTAAATATGTATTTATTCCGGGTTTTTTTTGTTTTTTTTTTGCACTACTTTTAATCATTACTACGCACTGTGCCATTTATGGCCCATCAAGCTTCTGTGAGTCTCACTGTGAGTGCACCTCCTTACACTCACGTTACATATGAAGTATCACTGACAGGTGCCTGAGACAGGTGAAGCGAAGTAATCAATACTTATGTTCCCGTTAGTGCAATACAGGCTTCCCAACACATGTGAAGCCAAACAATAATTGCGCACTAACAAATGATACAAAGTGAAGCCTGCATGGACACGATCACTGTGTCAACTTGAACGGTGGTTTGTGGTTAGAGTAACAAACTATTACAAACAAAAGCTGCTGCCACACCAGGTCAAATCCCTCTATACCGCCGTCAGCTTCCTCCATGCTGCTACCTGTATGTTACTACTGCTAAAAACTGGTGCAGGAAATAAGGAACAACACAGAAGAACATTGACTCATCAGCCCAATAGATGAAAGGTTTTACAGTTTTATTATTGTTTGCGTGCACTGACGCCGTCCTTGATTATTAACTTGGAGTTGGTGGGGCTGATCCAATTTTCAGTTTGGAAATCTGATTTGAGGGAATGTTCCAAATGAACATTTTCACTTGGGACTCGAGCATTCCAATTTAATCTGTAATGCACAGTAAACCTATAGAGCTTAGAAGTTGCAATGCATTCTTGGTAGTTGCTGCCATGTTGTTTTCCACACAAAACAGAACAAACAGAAGCTAACAAGTAATAAAGAGGAAAACACGTTAATAAACCCTGAAAAAACACTTGGCTCTGTATGCACTGTATTACCAAAAGTTGATATTCCATTATCAACTCGGACTTGCATGAAACAGTCCCATAATGCACTGCACTTGACATGATGTCATGATCCCAAGCTCTATATGCAATGGAGGAAATGCCATTTTGACTTGTCAGAGCTAACCATAAAATATTAGCTAACAATGAACTTCCTAATTGACCAAGATAGGAAAGTAATGCAGCGAGAAAATAAAGGAGCTGAAACGAGATTCCAATGATACCCAGAAGTATTTAGTCTTAAAGCAGGTTTATGAACAAAAGCTTAATACAGAAAAATGAAACTCAAGAACAAACACGGAGTCGGTCATGAATCAACCTTCTTATTTGAAGCTCTTCGTGAACAGATCTGCCAAACAGATTTTCATATTTGTGAACAGGTGCACAAGACAAAAACTATTTTGTGTTCTCCACATCCTTCTGCTCCCTCGTTCATGTACAAACGTTAACGAGGCCCCATTGGCAATTATGAAAAATGACAATTTAGGCAGCATTTTTTTCATATAATTAGAAACTAATTTAAATACATCCAAAAAGCAAAATCTAGAAGGATGATGAAATGAATGACATTCGTGTTGTCTCTCAACAACAACATTAATATTAATGTTGAGCCTGTAGCTGGTGGCCACAGATGTTGGTAAATTTGTGTAAAACACAGGGTCTCCTTGCCCATGTGAATGTGACACATAAAACACAGCAGGAGGGTAATTCCTAAATCGCATGAGATGGTAATATTAATGATGTGCAAACAGGCTTTAGTTCTACTCACATGTGCAGCGTGGTTGCAGTGTGGTCTGTCTGTACATGTTAATGAACAACATGGACAAAAAGAGGCAGACAGATGTAATTATAAGCAGTGTGGTAGGGCAGGACCATTCCAAGTAGGACCACTGCAAACAAGTACAAGAACACATGCACACAGACACACACACAAAACATGGGACAGTGTCCTTGGCTGAAAATTGGGCTTTCTGGCCAATTGCCTCAGTCCACAGAGTCGGGAGATTAGCCTAGTTTTCTCTAAACCAAAAGAAAAAGGGAGAAACAAGAGCAAATCTGAAGCATTAATGAGCAGAAAGATTGAAATTTGAGGGATAATTTAGGCTGCCTTGTTTAATTCAGCTAATTTTATTCAAATGCTTGTTATGTCGGTTAACATTCTGATTTTGTGACTTTAAAGTACCAGGCAGATTAGCCTGGTTTTCCCTTCTGAAAGTAAAAACATCAGTGGGTAAGATGAAGGATGTTAAGAGATATATTCTAAAACACTTCTTCAGTAGAGAATCAGAGAGGAGAAACACACAGAATTTATTGCTAGCAAGGGCAGCCCCAAGAGTGAATCTCAGAGACTGACCCTGAGGACTTGCCCTGGTCCTTTATTTATACACTTCAGTGAGCGTTTGTTCCATACATTGAAATGTGGAGGTGTATGTGTGTGGGTGTGTGGCCAGAGTGTGACCCCATGAATGACTTCCCTAAAACTGCTGGTCTGGAAAGTCCAGCAGTCCACCTAAACAAAAAGCACTTAAACCAGAAACAGATATAACTACGTTAATCCTACCGTAAAACAATAAAACAAGGTACGAACTTTCCCATGCTCCCAGGATGTGGGGGTGAAAGCCAGAACACCCTGGAATGTTACAGACTTCCTAGGATGAGACATGCATTCAATAAGCACAAATGGTTACATGCAGTATTCTACCATATACAAACTTATATCATTAAAAGATTATACTGACTACTAAGTACAATTTTCCATTGACATTCCCTCCTGTTTGTCATGTATAAACTTTTAAGTGAGATATCAGTATGTAACATCTTGTTATACATTTTCTGTCACATCGTCATTAATCACACAAAGTCTTCATGTTCCAACAGGTCGGGGTCATCATCATCATTTGTCACGGCTGTATATGCAGCAACAGTGGAAAATATTATCCGGTTAATCATGAGTTTTAAACATGGCAGTATACACGTTACAAAAACACAAAATAAAAATAAAAATATCCCAACTCCGATGAGTAGTCTTTTTAACACCTGTAACCAGGAGCCAGCATAAAGCCAAGAAAACCAGTCACTTGTATCACTCACATAGTCCTGATTTTGGGCCTGCTGGATCTGTCTCAAGGCATTCAGGGCGTCAGTCATGTTTGATGAATGTACATCGTCTGGTATGTAAGTGCAGCAGGTGTTATTGAAGAGGACGCAAAGTCCCCCTTTCTCTGCTAATATCATGTCCAGAGCTACTTGATGTTGCATTGCTGTAATCCGTAAGGCGTCGATTTCCTGATTCTGCTGTTCGTTGATCTTACATGAAGCATTCAAGAAAAGTCCAAAACGGTAATCCAGAGTTTCAATCCTCAGCATGTTTTTTCCAGCTCCCACCCAGGGGAACAATGAATGGAGTACTTTCTGTCCAGTAGTCCATAATTTGAATTCCTTGGGCACGTCGCCTCCCCATATCGGGTCATGTGGTTGAAGTTTAGGAAACATTGATCTTCTTTTCCGGCGTACTGTAGAAGTGGTGTTTACTGCAGTCATCCTGAAGGTGTGGTCTGACAGGAATATAGGAGCACATGTTCCTGTCCAGTCTGGGGGCAGTATGAAATATGCCCGTTGTCCACATAGCCAGGCCATTCCTTGCACCCAGTACGTGCCGTTAGAGGGTCCACTCATGTTCACAGGGGCGCCCTCTCCGTGGCCTGCAGTTTGGACACAGTTTGTAGTGTCTCCAAGGGGTCTGTTACCTTTCTCTTGCTGGTAACACATGGAGTGGTTCTTTCCTGACAGTTGGTCCAGGAACACTGGGAAGTGGATAGATATGTTCCGATTTGTCACATTGAAATCAATCCAAAAGAATTGATCACATGTTCCATTACTAAGTCCAACAGCATGTAAGACTGTATCGTTGATGGTGATTTGGCTGTGTTGGAATCCAATGCCAGCGAAACTTGCTGCACACTTTGCTCATATATTCACCATATAGTGTGGGGTGTGTCGACGTGCTGGGCATATGAGAGCAGACATAACAGTTGGTATTTGCCGATTCTGCCTTTGTTCTGTCGTGGATATAACGGTACCAGGCATTGTTCATCCACGGATGTATGTGGTCTTGTGTCATGTCTCTTAGGTGAGAGTTGTCGTGCGTCCATCTTTTCTGCCTGCCTCGTGATTCAGCTGTTTCCGCCATCAGCTGGGGTCCTGTAAAGGTAAGCATCGTAGTCAAGGTGACCAGGAGGGTCCACCTTCCCATGGCCACGTAGGGGTCCGTCACACCCTACTACCTGGTTACCCTAGAGTTGGCCAATGGCTGGAGGTTGAAGTGCGAGCAATTCCCCACGGGCGCCCAATCAGCACTTCCCCCTCGCCACTGAAGCAACCAAGTGAGGGTGAAACTTTCCTCTACTAGTTGATTTCTGTGGAGGAAGTGGAATCCTCTGGGACCTCAACCTTTTTGCAGTGGCTCTGATGTATCCAGGAGGGTCTCTCTGCTATTTTGCAGGCAGTTGGAGTGGTCAGAAGCACTTGGTATGGACCCTCCCACCGTGGCGAGCTCCAATTTTTCCTTTGGAGTACTCGTACAAGAATCCAATCACCTGGCTTCAACCTGCAAGAAATAGGTGAAAAAGAGTCTTGCGGCAGTTTATTATTCAACACAACTTCTCTGTTTGTCAACAATTGAGTCATCCAATCCGCCAGAGTGGTTTCACGGATTGATTTATCTAGTGGTTCGCTAGTAACTGGTAGTGGAAAAGGTCTCCCATGTATAATTTCAAATGGGGACAGTTTATTATTTCCTTGTGTTATTCTCATCCACATCTTGACCAGGCCTACACATTCTGGCCATGGTCTGCCAGTTTCTTCCATTGTTTTCCTGAGCCTTTGTTTTATAGTGCCATTAGTTCTCTCCACTAATCCTGCACTCTGTGGATGGTAAGCACAATGATGTTTCAGACTGAAACCTAGTGCTTCAGATACTTTGCTGATCACGTCATTTACAAAATGGGTTCCATTATCCGATCTCATCAGAGTAGGAATTCCATATGTTGGAATGAAATGATTGCATAGACACTTTGCAACTGAGATTGCGTCTGCTTTTTTCACTGGGTAGATTTCTGGCCATTTTGAGAAAACATCTATAATTACTAGAGCATATTTTGAGCCCTGACACTCATTCAATTCAATGAAATCCATGTGAATTGTATGAAATGGGTGAGGTGGTGTAGGAAAATGTCCTCTTTTTGGTCTTAAATTACCTTGGGTATTATGTTTTTGGCAAGTCATACATGTTCTCACATATTCTTTTGCTGAAGTTTCAAAATTTATAGCATAAAATTGTTGAGTTATTATAAAGATCATCCCTCCCGATGAGACATGGCTTAAGCCATGACTCACTAGAGCGGCTGTTTTGTGTAATGATTTAGGAAGAATGGGTTTTCCTGCTATTTTCATTATGTCGTCAGTATCTAGTACTGCTCCGTGTTTCAGCCATTGCTTTTGTTCTTTTGATGATGCTGCTTTTTGTTCGTCCTGCAGTACAGATAGTGAAATCGTGTGATTTTCATCAGTCGTTAATAAGACTGTAGTTGTTATGGCTGCTGCTTTTGCAGCTTTATCAGCAAAATTGTTTCCCTTTGTAATTTCAGAGTCATCCTTCTGATGTGCTGCACATTTGCAGATCGCTAAACGTCGCGGCAGTTGTACTGTTTGTAACAGTTGCTTCAGCAAATCTGCATGCTGAACTGGGTTTCCAGAGGAGGTCACCATTCCTCTGTTATCCCATATTTTTGCGAAATGGTGCACTGCTGCAAATACATACTAGCTGTCTGTGTGGATATTAATATCCTTTCCTTCATGTATCTCACATGCTCTGATTACTGCAATCAGTTCTGCACTCTGAGCTGAATGCGTGTGTGGCAAGGCTCTCGCTTCCACTATAGTGTCTGGTGTGGTCACTGCATATCCTACACAGTTACGCCCTAGTGCATTTTTTGATGCTGAACCATCAACAAAGATGTCAGTAAAACCTTCCTGTGGTATACTGTAAATGTCAGCACGTGGGGTAGTTTCCTCTTCTAATTTTTCCACGCAGCAATGTGTTTTTCCCTCCGTAGGTGTTGGCAACAATGTGCTAGGATTTAAAGGTCCACATCTCACTATATTGATGTCTTTCCGTCCAGTAAACTTACTAGCTGATGAACATTATATACTTCAGCTTCATCCTGTTCTAAATTGTTTTCTGCGTTTGTTAAAGCTTTTACTTCTTTTTCATCTATGTAACTCTCCCTGTCAGTTGTCTGAGTGTTTGCAGCTAGTCATTCTGTGCGAAGCATGCTCTGTGTCTTACAGTCACGTGCAAAGTGTCCCTTTTTCCCACACTCCCAGCATGTTCTGTTAAAATCACTGTTTGGTGTGTGCCTAAACCTGCCTCTACCTCTTGCTCCTCCTCTCTGCATTCCTCTCCCTCTCCTTTGACCTCTGAAAACTCCCCTGTAGCCCCCACTCCCACTAAAAGCTGTGAGAGCAGTGTCAGTGTCTAGGGCAAAAATTGAGGCTTTTTCTTTGTTTTTTACTACTGTTTGTGCATGATTAGCATACTGTAGCACCTCATCTACTGTGCCTGTATCTTGTGTTACCCAATATTTTTCTACGTGAGACCTAATACTTGGCAGTAATCCTTTAATAAAAGCACGTTTAAATTGTTGCTGATATGGTGATTGTGGGTCATCAGCACAATTTAGACCTGAGTTCTGTCTAAAAACTGGTCTCAGCCTGTCCATATATTCATGTGGGTTTTCCGTGTCACTCTGTTTGATTTGCCCTATTTTACCATAGTTGGCTCTTGGCGCTAATTGTTGACGGGCCCTATCAAACACAGGTATTAATGCTGCTTGGAGATCAGCATGACCTGGGGGAAACGCTCTACCATCTGGTAGAGAGCCAGTAAAGTCTCCCCTAATTCTTCCCCAGGAGAGCCCTAGGCAGTCCTGGAATAACTGCATTACCTCGTGACCGTTTAAGTGCCACTGGGTAATTACTTCACGCACGGCAACTTGCCATGGTTTGTATCCTTCCTGTATTAGTGGAATGCCTTTTATTACATTCTGTCTGTCTTTATGTGTCCATGGGCGGTAAACAAGGATTGTGGGTCTGTCATCCCTGCCTCCTCCCTGACCATCATCTAAAAGTGTGCCATATCTGGGGTTTGCTACTTCAACTAATGGACACGCTAGTGCAGATAACGGTGGTGGTGGGTCTGGGTGTGAACCATGACCATTGCACCCTTCTTCAGAGCCACGATCAGATTTTCCTGGATGAAAATCTGTTTCATGCTCTGCTAACATTGTTTGTGCCTCCTCATATGCATTGTCAAATTTAATTTTCATTTGTCTTGTCCATATGGGAGATCGTTTAAAACGAGATTTTGGTGTAATGCTGGTTGTTTTTTCTGCAGCTGGTGTGGAAGGTTTAGTGGAGGAGTCTAAACGAGAGTTATGTGGGTCTGTTAGCGGAGGTCTTTGTTCAGCACGTGCCTGCTTTGTAGTTTCATCATCAGGGGTTATTAAAGCTGCTGCTAATTGTTTTTTCTTTTCCTCTTTCTTTTTTTTTATTTTCAGTTCTCTTTTCAGTTTCATTTTCCCATACTTGGAAAAACCTATACTCTTCCTTACGTTTTAATTTCTTTTTTGGGTCTTTTATTAATGTAATTTCTTGTTTTAGGGCAGCTCTCAGCTGGGTAACAGCTGAGGGGCTGCATTTCCCTTCCCAGCTACTGTTTTTTGTTTTTCGTGGATTTCTCCACCTATTTGCACTTATTTGTCCGGCGCCTGGACATTTCTTTTCTAGCCACTGCTCGTCAGCAGTGAGTTTGGTGGGCTGATTCCCCATTTTCACAGAACTGCAAAGCCTTCTCTGGCGCGCTCGACTTAGGAGTGGTGGCTGACACGCCCTTCTACTCCGCACTATTCACGGAGCGGTGTCAGTTTTATGAGGTGAAACTCAACCTTTCTCCTTTGTCACCAGTACGTGGGCTTTTGCAGGATACACAAAGATGGAAGTAGTTCAGCAATTTATTGTGCTGTGAAATCAACTTACTTCCAGACACATAGACTAGTTTTAGAGGTAGCTGAAATTACTTCGTGACAAATTAGGTTTAAGTTCGCCAAAAGGAACTGTGTTTAGACTGGTTTTAGAGGTAGTCGAAATTACTTCGTGGCAAATTGTAAAAGCGCGCAAAAAATATATATATATATATATATATATATATATATATATATATATGTCTAAACACAGTTCCTTTTGGCGAACTTAAACCTATTTTATCACGTTACTTTAAACCTTTGCGGCCGTTTTATATACCAAAATAGTGTTTCTCACCCTCCGACGTCTCACTGGTGGTTCGGATCATCAGACTGAATCCCAGCGCCGTGGACCAGGCTACCGGCCCAGACTCGAATTCACGTCCTGGGACTCTCTCCTCATCTAAGAGGGCTGTGCACAGGCTTCGGTACTGGCTTCCCACGGCGTCAACAATCAGTGCTGGATCCTGGAACAGAGTCACAGATAACAGTTCTGATATTTTCTGCTCCGGCTACGAAGGACCAAATAATGTTAAGAGATATATTCTAAAACACTTCTTCAGTAGAGAATCAGAGAGGAGAAACACACAGAATTTATTGCTAGCAAGGGCAGCCCCAAGAGTGAATCTCAGAGACTGACCCTGAGGACTTGCCCTGGTCCTTTATTTATACACTTCAGTGAGCGTTTGTTCCATACATTGAAATGTGGAGGTGTATGTGTGTGGGTGTGTGGCCAGAGTGTGACCCCATGAATGACTTCCCTAAAACTGCTGGTCTGGAAAGTCCAGCAGTCCACCTAAACAAAAAGCACTTAAAAGCCAGAACACCCTGGAATGTTACAGACTTCCTAGGATGAGACATGCATTCAATAAACACAAATGGTTACATGCAGTATTCTACCATATACAAACTTATATCATTAAAAGATTATACTGACTACTAAGTACAATTTTCCATTGACAAAGGAAGAGGATTTGGTTAAAGAAGTGCACTTATGAGATCAACTGTTTGTTTATTTTTTTATCCTGAATATAGCGACATACACAAAACTGTCCTCAAACTGTCTTTTTTAATTAAGTATACACGCATGGATCAGAAATACAGTAATGTGACTTTGCTCCAACTTTAATGAAAGACGAGTCAAAAGGTTTTTGAGATCAGTTGAAGCCTTTGGTGCAGCTTGTGTTTTAAAAAGAATACCCCGTCTTTGATGGTTTTTTGTCCACATGAGGAATTTGGAATAATGAAGTTGAATTGTTCTTGTAGTCTGCAGAAATCTATGTGATCAGTCGTCAAGTACTTGCTTGTGCTTGAAGTGATCATTGTTTCCTTAAATACATCTTTTGAAGATCATAAAAAATGACAAATGACATTTTCTGTGTCTCTGGCTCAGTCAGTGCATCTCAACCTGTGCAGATGTTGTTGTTTCAACTGGTCTTGAGACATAATGCAACATTAGGTGATTGTGTTATATGTGTGGCAAATCATGCATTTTAATAGACTGCTTGGTGTGCCAGTTATACGGTACATACTAAGATTTTGTATGTATGTTAGTCAGCAAGTACTGAGTTAATATTAGAAATCTAACCAGATACGTCCATCGTTTTATCCATTTGGAGTTTGTGAAGGCTTAAAGTTCGATCCACTTAGTTGACTGGGATGTCAAGGATCTGTGGCTGATTACTGTCAGCTAACAGATGGACTGTTATAAGCCTCGAGATGAGCATTTTTGCCATCACCACCTTTGTACTGTAAAGCTGGATGTGACCAGTGAGGGATGGATTTGAGCAATGAGTATACCATTAAAAATCTACAAAATGTCCAGTTACTGATTTGGGGACACACAGATATGTCAAACCACTAACTGAGCCCATAAACTCTGAAGGGAACTGAGGTGAGTTTTACTGAGGTGAGGGTCAAAGACAATTTTCTAAGAGTTTTATAAAAGTTTTATAAAGGCTTTGTTCCAATCAAACCAAAGTTTCACCACTGATTTGATTTGTTACCTAACACTAATAATCGAATCGAATCGAATAGAATAGAATTGAATAGAAGACCTCTATTTGTCATCATACAGGTATACCATGAAATTTAGAGAAGCACCCTGAGCACTGCACACAATTAAGACACATGAAGTAAAACCTTGATGTAAGTTCTTATTTTTGTACACGCACAGCAATTACAAGAAATACACACATATGCACTGCACAGTCATTAATGATATTGCTCAAGATGAGTGGCAGTAGTGTGCAATATTATGACACGTCATTTAGCACTTTAATGGACAGAAGCTTTTGTGTAGTCTGGATGTATGAGGCTTTGTGGCTCTGTAGCACCTTCCAGAGTGTGAAAAGGTGGTAGGCAGCATTAGAAGTGTCCTTAATGGTGTTTGTGGCCCGACATAACCACCGTTCTCTGTACATCTGTAAAGGTAGCTGAGTGTTGGTGGGGACTCTCTCAAGAGCCTTCTTGTCAGTCCCAGTGCAGCTGGCAAACCACACTAAAATTCTGAGTATACATTTCACTGAGCTACTATTGAAGGATACGAGCAGCTGTGAGGACAGGCTGGCTTCCCTCAGTTTCTTTGAGAAGCAGTGTGTTCTTCACTAAAGAGGTTGTGTTTAGAGTTCATGTCAGGTCCTGGGGGATAAGGAATTAAAAGTCAGACACTCTTCACAGGGTCTCCACGTATTTCTAGTGCTGTGAAAAAGTATTTGCCTCCTTCTCGATTGGTGATTTGGATGGAAGATGCAGAGTTTTCTGGAAACACTGCTCAACTACTCAGCGGTTGTGAATCTGTGAGAAACGAGATACAAACCATGTGGCAACCCTCTTTGTGACCGATTTCAGACAGTCATAGTCAGAAGTTAGCACTCATCAACTGGCTGAGGAATAAACATTTCTCCAGAGCGATCAGAGGTTGGCCCACTGGTCTCTAGGCCAGTATAACTGAGGCCTTAGCATTCCACCTCTCATCTTGATTTGGTCATTTCTACTTTTTTCTCAAAATGCTAATTCTGAGGCATCAAAACAAAGCACGAACCAATTGGTGATCTCATCCATCATTTGTATCTGTGATTAAATTACTAATGTACTCACCATGCAAACTAATTCACATTATGGATACAGTATGTCAGTAAAAAAATGCTAAGGTCTCAGTCACATAACGAAGAACATTCCTGAGTCATGAGTAGTAGATTACACAGCTGAAAAAAATGCACACTCTTGTTGGCATAATAGCAAACATGATTGGCATAGCCTTCTTCACATTTACCGCACAGGCTGATGAATGATACGCAGAGGTACCTACAACATTTACCAAGTTGTTTTTGTCAGTTACTGGGATGGCAGAAGCACTCACAAAACCATCAATATCTTCTTGATAGCAGTAACAACCTTGTTACTAGGGATGCAACGATACCAATTTTTTCAAACTGATACGATACCGATACTTGGATCTGAGTACTTGCCGATACAGAGTACAAAAACCGATACGTCTACCACACACACACACACACAAATACAATTAATTGGAAGACAGGTTTTATTATATTCCCTGCCGATAAAAAATAAAATCTTAATAAAAATGAACACAAAAAAATTTCAAGTGAAAAATAAGCTCTTCTGTTAAATTATTGCAGAGTCTCCACATTGTAATTTTACAAAATATCACTGAACTATTGGCACTGTCTCGAGCTTTCGGAATAATAAATAAACACTTCTGTTTGGAATAAAATAAATACAAATTTGGTTTGCGAATAAAATAAACTTTTAAATTATTGCAGTGTCCATATTGTAAACAAACAAACAAAATAACGAAAGTATTTGGCATTGACGAACAAACCCCTCATCAGCCCACTGCGCCGTTAAACCAAGGACTGACATCGTGCACACACTGCTTGTCTTTACCTCTTTAGAAAGTTTTGGCACCATTATCTCTCTGATGTATGGGCGTTTGGGAATTTCATATCGCAGCTCGAGTATGCTGAGAAGACAGTGCAATCCTATGTTTTCCACAACCGGCATTGGCTGGTCATCCAGAGCGATAAAATGAGTCAGAGCCTCTGTTATTTAAACTGCCTGTGGATTTTCTCTTGACATTTTTCATCGCTTTTCCAAAACCTGAGTTAAAGTTGGCTGTTCCGGTCCACACTGCTGACATTTTGTTTAGCCTAGCTAGAGCAGCCTCCAGTTTCTCTTTTTTATCTGGAGTCGCCAGTCTCACTCGCCTAACCCTGTGCCTGTTTAGCGCGGGATGTCCCCCTAGTGGCCAATCTAAAAAACTACAACAGAAATGACAAGCCACCCTCTGATTAATGAAATAAGTTGGTATCTGTTCATGGTATCGGTTAACTTTTACGAGTATGAGTACACACACATTTTACAGTATCGGCCCCGATACCCGATACCAGTATCGGTATCGGTGCATCCCTACTTGTTACCCTTTAATATCAGCAGTAAACCAGTTTAACTGTTTTTCTCCCTTAAAAAAATAAGGTAAAGGTAATACAATTTGTGGTACAGTAGTAATTGTTGAATGATTACACACAAACCACCTTATGTTCAGTATATATGAGAGACTGAGATATAAAGCCACAGGGTGTGAGGCAGACTTTGTCACTTCTTTATTAAGTTCATGTGGTTTTAGATAATTGCTTTTTACGTCAGGAGGCATGTGTTCTAATTTACCTGAGGTGAGGAGCTCAGAGGGGAGGTGTTTTCACTGTCAAAGCCATTAAAAAGGTAAAAATAAAGACAATTACTGCCATGAAGGACATTTATGAGTTTGACATACAGATGTACTTGGATTAAGGTTGTACTACAGTGACTCTTTTGGTTTGGTTAATGTTATTCGTAAGGAGGTGCAAAGTTTTTCAGTTCATTGAATTGTTAGGCATGAAGTAATTAGAGCTCATAGAATCAGCATCTTTGTTTTAAATCTACAGTATTTCTATTGTCTACATGACAGTACTTCTTTAAAATGAGCCAAATGTACTTGTACACGTACTGTTGGACCACTTCTCTTTTGGTTGAGCTGTTCTCTACAGCACTGACAAATTAACTCACCTTGACTCAACCGATTATATTTAGCATTGTACTTGAATCACGCTTCTAAATGATGAAATATTTCCCTTATCTCTAACACCAGACTGGAAGGCGCTTGTGCCATATCTGCTTTGTAAGAATATCATTATAAATCTATATTTCTTTTGAAGACCAAGGCCCAGTAAACTAAGCTGACATGCTATGCAGGTATGTGGGCCTCCAATCCAAGATGTTGTTTTATGGTCTATTTCTCAGTGTATGAAAATCACTATATCACTATAAAGCCACATCTCAACATTAGTACTGAAGTAAAAAGTTTTTTCTCGATTTAAAAAAAAACCTACTTCTAAAAGCACTGCATGATATCATAATGTCATGCAAAATTTCCTGAATACCAGGACAAGACAATATTGTCCAAGTGTCAGTTAAAAGAAACTATAATATGGTGGAGGGGGGCTTGGAAGGAGGGCTCAGAATATAAAGAAACAAAAAAACAGGACCACAGGAGTCCAAAACAGGCCGACGTTAGAGACGGTGCCCTAAGGGGAAGTAAGGCCAAAGCAGGATGGGGAAACCCATGCCTCTGGCTCAAGTGGAGCGGAATCAGACGGCAGAGCACAAACCACTGGCTCAGCTAGAATGGGACCAGATGGCACAGAAACCTTTGGCAGGTCAGGACCAGATGACGCAGAGAGCTCAGGCGCAAAAGGACCTGATGGTGTGGAGACCTCTGGCTTAGAAGGAGCAGACTGGCACTGTACAGGGCACACAACAGGCTCAGAACCCCATGCCAGGACCCTGCAGACTCCATTTCAATCAGCAGTGTGGGTCAATGGCGCGGGGCATCAGGAAACTAGCAGATGCAGGAGGCTTGGATGGCTCGGCTGAGCACCCAACTGACGCAGGAGTCTGCATTGGTTTTAGAGCCTCTGAGGGTCCAGAGTTGGCTGAGGCCACAAAGTCAGTCTCTAGGTCTGAGTTTCTGTCTCTGGGGAAACCAGTTAAGTAGCGCTACAAACTGTCTCAGAGGGAACTGGCCAGGTGGCAAAGCATCATAAAGAGTCTCTAAATATACAGTTTCCAGATTTGCAAGTTGAAAGAGCAGGGACTCAATGTACAGTGTTGTATTGAGCTCACTGGTAACAGTTTAACCCTTGAATTTAGCAGGTAAGAAAGCACTGAAAGTCTCTTGAGGTGCTAACTTGGAAACAAAGCTGTAGCTTGAAAGCTCAACAAAAAACAAAGACACAATAAAACATAAACTCACGCGATGTGGAAACCAGAACAGAGAGACTAAAGAACTCACAGATAACTTGGGAACACATAGCATGAGGGCACAACAACAACAAGGAGAGGAAGATAGAGGACACCAGATAATGAAAGGATGGGAAACATATCGGGCATAACCAGACAGGGGAAGCAAAACTGAACACAATGCAGGTAAGATAATGGACTGTCAAGGAAATGCAGGAAATACACTGAGACGCAGACTAAATAATAATAATTATAAATTTTATTAATAAAGCACCTTTCAAGACACCCAAGGACACTTTACAATAGGAACACTATTGACTGATAGTATCAGCCGGGCAGAAGAAGTTTTATATTATCCGGAATTTCACTGGGAGCCAGTGAAGTGGTTGGATTTCGTGCCAATAAGGAGGATTTCAGTTTTATTCTCATTGAGCTTGAGAAAATTAGAGCTAAACCAGGATTTTAATTTGGATAGTAAGGGAAGAAGAAGGGAGGGAGAACTCGGGCCTGCAGGAAAGATATAACTGGGTGTCATCAGCAAAACAGTGAAAGTCAAGATCAAATTTGCAGAAAATGGTACCTAGAGGATGGTGTGAGAGATGGTGATGAAGGCTGAGCTCAGATCCAAAAGGACGAGAATGTTGAGAAGACCATAGTCAGCTCCGATTAGACATGAGCGAAAACCAGATTGAAATCCCTCATTGTTGTTATTAACCAGGTGTGAATGAAGTTGAGCTGCAACTACATTTTCGAGTATTTTAGAGATGAAGGGTAGATTAGAAATTGGACAGAGGTTGTTAAAGTTGTTAGGATCTAAGGACTAAGACATTCAACTTGGGAAGAGAGCAAACAAGGGAGCGAGAGCAAGGGACACAAATTGAGATAAGTAAACATGGAGACAAGACATTGTGATGACAGAGATGAGGGCAAACCCTAAATAAAACTAAATGACCTCATGTAGTTTTCAGGCCCAAGAGATGCATAATATGACTGATCCAATGTTTTCGTGCTTATATGTTTTCTAAGACCCAGAACCACAACAATTATTTTACATTTACTGATTTGCAATACTGCCTTGGCAGCCCCTCATCTGAAAGGATACTGGGACAGACACAAATACTTCTGTGTATTGAGTTTTGCTTACCAGAGATCCTAACTATCTTAATCCATAGTAACCCAAACCTTTAGTAGGAAATTGTGTTTTAAAATCCGAGACTGAAGTGATGACGTTGACAGCTAGCCTAACTATAAGCTAACTAGTAAATAACAAAAAAGGAAAAAATGTTCATGGAGGGGTGAATGTGTGGTATTGTCTGTGGATGGTCTGGTCTGTGGATTCCAGTAAAATAGCCTGGACTGCATGAACAGGGAGGTAACTGAACTACTTAATGTTAGACTGAAATTGTTAAATGTTGCCATTATTGTACTTAAATTTGTAAGCCTTGCCTTAAACTGCATGATCAAAGACATTCTTTGTTTCTATTGTCTTCCCCAGCCTGTTGAATGGTGAGGGGGGCTATAGTGTAGGCACATCATATGTGAAGGTTCTGCTTTCTTATTTAGTAAGGATGTTTTACTTCCTGCTCTTTATCTCCTCACCTGTGTTTGTATATGGTAAACCGTTAGAGGAAGCTAAGCACTATACAGGGTGAGGGGAGATGACCCTTTCTCAGCAGGAAGTCACACAAATGCACCCCCATCCATACACACTCACGTCCACATACATACACACACACACACATTCTCGCACATGCATACACACACACTCAGTGCCTGAGTTTTATGACGCACCATAAAACTTAAAACTTGGGGGGTTTACAATGGGTGTTTCTGTAAACTGTGTGTCACACAATAAAAGGCTGCAGGGGGGTGCTGATTCTTTGGAGTGGGTTTGGACACCGAGGGCAGAGGTGCTGCCGGGCGGGTTCCCCTTGCTAGCAAGTAAAACTGGTTGAACTGTTCTGTGTTGCTTTGTTCACGGGAATAAGTCTGAACTAGCGGGCCTGCTGAAGCGCAGACCCAACACTTAACCATAAAGGCTGCTTTTGCCCTGTCTAACAAATGACAAAGGCTACCCAGACACAAAACCAGTATGATATTAACCAGTTAGATGTGCTGATTTTAGGGTGTCAAAGATTCATTTAGAATGCAAAGCGGTATCTGACATAGTACTTTGGTACCTCATTTTATTGCATTCTCTCTAAACTGGATACATCAAAGAAAAACTTACTGTGTGAAAAGAC
This sequence comes from Neolamprologus brichardi, assembly GCF_056152115.1. Classification (NCBI taxonomy): domain Eukaryota; kingdom Metazoa; phylum Chordata; class Actinopteri; order Cichliformes; family Cichlidae; genus Neolamprologus; species Neolamprologus brichardi. Next base: position 16,196,452 of record NC_142105.1, on the reverse strand, counting down.
CCAGGAGAAGGTGTTTAGTGGATGAAATTCCATGATATTAAAATCATATTAGATGTTTGTTCCACTGACTTTAAAAAAGGCAATGAAAGCACAAATTATTCTTGGACCACAGAATCGCAACATAAAAGGTGAAAAAACCCAACGTAATTGCTTCCTTTTTTACGATTCAGAGTGAAGATGTTATTAGTGCTTTGGCAATTGAGGGAAATACATTTGTCTTGTCTTTTTAATAGGTGCACATGCAACCACTGCCAGTCACCCATGTTCATAATGGATTTCATTTATGGACAGCAAATGTCTCTCCCTTAGCAACAAAAAGACATTCAATTTGCAGTTACATTTGACAAGTTTACCAGGAAGCCTTCTGTCAAGGTCCAATGACAAGAAATATCTCAATAGTTGGTCACACAATGGTTGAGTTAACAATATAAAACCTTTCGGTCATCACATTTAATTAAATTGGTATCTACAGTAGACACTGCTTCTCATAACACTTCAGATATTTTCTTTCATATTGGAACGAGATTTCTTCTTAAATGTACATTTCTGAATGCTTTTTTGTTGTTGCAGGGCTGTAGGTCACATTTTCGTTGAGGAAATTATTTCAAGTAAACCAAGGAGTGTATATCCTGCTGCCATACACGGTGTACTATGTATGGCTACTTTAACACTAGTCATTTTACCTCCTGGCATTTTATCATGTTCCTATGTACATCTATCACTACAGCCGTCTTCCTCTGTTTGTCTACCACCATTTTGAACGTCTGTATCTGGAAGTCACACAGGATCTTAGCTCCCCACCACCCTTGGGGGCGTGTCCCATTTTGACCTCAGGACTTCCAGCCCATACTCGGCACAGATGTTGCTGTACACTGTGCCGGCCACTTATGGCGTTATGGCGTTATGGCGTTCCATGTATGCTTTGCCTGCTAGCATCTTGCCCCCTGCTGTTATGTGCTGGATTGTCTCAGGGGCATCTTTACACAGCCTGGGGTCTTGCCTGGTGTGATAGACCCCAGCCTCTTTTGATCTTGTGCTCAGAGTTTGTTCCTGTGCTGCCATGATTAGTGCTTCTGTGCTGTCATTCCAGCTTTGTTCAGCCATTTGAAGAATTTCTCTATATCACCCACTTCTTCTGCCTGACGGTGGTACATGCCGTGCATGGACCTGTCTTTGAATGATGGTTCCTTCTCTTGCTTCTCTTCCTTTTTCTGGTTTCTGCTGGCCGAGGTATTCACTAAGCACGTGGTCAGTTGTGGCCATCTTTCTGATGTACTCATGGATGTTCATCATCTCATCCTAATTATTGGTTCTGACACCGACTAGTCTTCGGCCTCCCTCCTTCTGCTTAGTGTAAAGTCTCATGGGGATGTATTTGGGATGAAACCCTCCATGCATGCTTAAGAGCTTCCTCGTCTTGATGTCAGTGGCTTCTCCTCGTTTGGCCAGCTAGCAGCGCATCTGAACTCCAGCATGGCATACGTGTGAATTTCCCAAAACTTGTTCTTAGCATTCAACTGACTCCTCAGGACTTGCACCACTAGCTGCAGGTATTTTGTGGATTCAGCTTTCCTACTGGTCTCTTCATGGTTCCCATTTGCCTTTTGGGTTCTCAGGTACTTGTAGCTGTCCTCAATGTCTGCAATCTTGCTTCTTGGTATTCCAGTCTCTTCAGTTCTGACCAACTTTTACATGCTCAGTTGTTGTAAAAGCACGTAAGTGTTTTAGTAGTTTTACAGTTGATGAAAGTAAACTTTATATTTTGAGGATTTTGTCTAAACTGGCCAAACTCGGCTAAAAATGCAAATCCCTGCCTCAAAGGAGTTCAGAAGAACAAACGTTAGGTCATTTGTAAGATTGTTATGAAATGAAAAACTGCTCTTATTACATGAAAATCCCATACATTGTTACTTTAGAACTACTTTAGATTAAATTGATTAAAACAGTAGTTTTTAGTGGAGCATGCTGCCATTTAACTCGGTTCAAGAACAGCCTCGCCCTGCAGCTCACTGTGTTTGTCTCAGTCACTTTATGAGCACATTCGTTAGAGGACTAAATAGATTTTTGCAGAGAATGTTTTCTCTGTAGGTAATTATGGAAATGGTGGTGTTTCCTGCACATCTGTTCAAGCAGTCTGTTCTCTTTGGGTACTGACAAATTACTTTACAGGAAATGCGGAAATAACTGCAGAGAAGCACACAGAAATGCAAATGCACCGTACATGCTCACTAGTTTACATGGAAACACGTGCACGTCTGCCATGCAAATGCAGCTGAGTTTTCACATTGTACTTAATGCATCCTGTTATAAATGACAACATAAATTCAGCACAACCCACGCATACAGCCACATTCATAAATGCAAAATACCCGCTCACTTCAGCTGAAGGACCTTTATGAGTGTAGGCACAGATGAAAACATAATGAAGAACACACATACTCAGTTTATCAGTGTAATAACGTCTACTGAGATCTGTTCCTCCCTGTCCACACACACACACACACACACACACACACACACACACACACACACACACACACACACACAAACATTAGCACAAAAGCACTTTTGCAAACATGTGGAGTGAGAGAAAATCACCACTAATAACCTAAAACCCAGAGGCTCGAATTTTTGAGGATATAATGAGTTTTAGACTGAAGAGCCCTTTTAATCACAGCCGAACACACAAGGACAAAGATAAGCACAGCTGTTTGTGCGTTGCACGAGAAGCCCTGACAATGTGCAAGTTTTTAGAACTGATACCACCTTTGTTGACATGGACTACATGCACCCACAAAGTTCTGCAATTAATATTCAAAATAATATGATATCCAGTTTTTCATTATTCAGTGTTTATTTGTATTGCCAGTACTTGTTTTTAATAATTAAATGATTTAGTAAAATGTCAAAAAAATACTTTTGGTTAAGCTGTGATAGTCCAGGGTGACAGTTAAACACCCTTTGAGTCAAAAAGAAAGAAAAGCGACATTTTCTTTTTAGACTACCATGACCTGGATGACTGTGAACCTACACAGACATATTTCAAGTATTGAAGCAATAAAGATACTAGAAAAAGCAGTCAATTCAGTTTCATCAAGGCTGCTTTATGGACTAGTTGAAATCAAAGATTTTCTTATTTACCAGAGCAAAAAAAAAAAACTATTTAGCAAAATGGTAAATGGTAAATGGCCTGTATTTATATAGCACTTTACTAGTCCCTAAGGACCCCAAAGCGCTTTACATATCCAGTCATCCACCCATTCACACACTGGTGATGGTAAGCTACATTGTAGCCACAGCCACCCTGGGGCGCACTGACAGAGGCGAGGCTGCTGGACACTGGCGCCACCGGGCCCTCTGACCACCACCAGTAGGCGACGGGTGAAGTGTCTTGCCCAAGGACACAACGACCGAGACTGTCCAAGCCGGGGCTCGAACCGACAACCTTCCGATTACAAGGCGAACTCCCAACTCTTGAGCCACGATCGCCCCCCAAAAAATAAATAAATAAATAAGAAAAATACAAGGTACCAAATTCTACTGTTTATAGACTGCATATAAAATATGTAGCCATTGCAACATCAGTAATTAGATGGTATTGACAAAAATATTCACCTTGAGGCTTCAAAAACCAAACTGAGTAAGCTTTTTGAAAGGATGAGGGGCATTTCTCACAATCAAATATAATAATAAGGTCATAAGGTCACAAAGTTGGCTTACTCTAAACCAAACCATATTTTATGATCATTGTGGAAATTAATGGGATATCACAGTGTTCTCTTGATCAGAGACACTTGAATTCTGGGAATTGAGACTCGTCAAGAAGGTGACTGCTGAGCCGCATCTCTGCAGACGTCTGTAACAACCAGAAATTGTTCAGTCCCCAGGATCGCGCCCCCTTGCATAAATAGACCAATATGGTGTAGTTAAGCCCATCCTGGGCTGACTGGTTTGAGTGGTGGAACATCAAAGCCATGTAGGTAAAACTGAAATGACCATCACTGAATGGAGGAGGGGCCTAAGAGTACATCTTTCACCATCTTACAATGCTGTTATTGCAGCCATTCTCTAATTCTCTGAGAGAATAAATGGTCATGGCAATTATATCCGCGATCATGAAACTGACCTCACGGCTCATTGCTATGCAGTGGTCCTAGTTTTGATCATTATGCAGCTGCTTTGTTTATAAGGCTGGGGAAAGTCAGTTCAGTCAGCTGAGACTGAAGAAATCATTTGGATGAGTGATGAAACACTTCTCCCACTGAAAATGCTACGTCCTGATGAACTGGACCAACGTTCAGGTCTTTACCTGAATTACTGAGCATGCATCAACCAGATTTTATTTGTAGCCAAGGGATTCTCCTACTGCCTGCCTTTGGAAAGAATGCAGGTTGAAGCTACTTCCTCACTGGCTTGTTTCATGTTTCAGACCTGAATGCTCCAGCAACTTTTACATAGTTTTGGTGTTCCTTTTAGATTCTACGGCCATCAAGACGCCTTTAAATTCATTTCAATTTTATTTATATTCATATCCATGTAAAAGCCAGACATAAGAGGGAAAACCCCAACAATCAAATGGCTGCCGTAAACAGGAAATCAGAGATAGGGTGGGGAGAAAGATCTGGGGCAAACTCAAACCCAGGCTCCTAACCTTCTGCATAGGGGTTGCCTGCATGATCAGATGAGCTATAGTGTGTCCCAGATAACCCCACCCATTTTTTGGGGTTTATAATTACCATAAATGAAGGTTTGTTATTAGCTCATTTGATCCACACATAAAATCTTCCAGCAGAACCAGGCAGCTATCTGGCCTGATCTGTTGGGGAGAGAGGAGAGTAAAGATGAGCATCTGAGAAACAACGAGCAGGTTAGTGGGGTCAGTGACTGGATGTCAGACACATGCAGCTCTGCAGGAGAAAGCAAAAGAGAGGGCAGAGAGGAAAATGTACAAAATATGAGAGAAGAGTCACATCTTTCTAGGATGGGTAAAGGATGGACAGATGGTTGTGGGATTGGTGAATTAGAATGGTGAACAGAGGAAGATGGGGAGAGACAGGATGCTTTTATTTCCTTTAGGATTCTTTACATCTGAATTCCAGCCACCTACTGTCTAACAAACCATTGGCTTCTACATCTGGATCCACGTCTCCCAAATCTCCACAGTTCCATTGTTCTCCTCTTTCCAGAATTTATGTCCCTATATGTAGTTTGATTTAAGGACCCAGTATACAGACACAGCACAGATAGGGAGTCAGCAGGCAGACGGGTACTAATGCACTGTCTAATTTAATCAAAACAAGGAGAGGAAACAAGAGCAAAGGTGGGAAGTAGAAATACAGTCCTTCAGACTTCCTGCCTATTGGCTCCTGACTTTAGTTTCTTCTTCTCTTCATGTATTTGCTTGGTCTTTCTGCCGATGATCATCCAATCAATTGACTGATGTACTAGGAAGAAGACAAATAAGAACAGTGAGTGGTTTAAGCTCAGTTAGATGACAGGTTGGGTGGTCTTACACTAATAAATAATAACGTCCTTGAGCTTTATCGTGTAGTTTGTGTTTTTAGAGACTAAATTATTCCAGGCTGTCTTTATTGTCCACTACCACTGCTTAAAACACGACCTTTCTTTGGCTGCTGAAGAACAGATAAAGGTACAAGTCTGTTTATATTGTGTCTATGTACTCATGCCAAAATTAGCTGTCCATGTGCACCAGCCCACACGCTTATTGTGGGCTTATTGGCTAAAGTCTTTATTTCTGTTCTCCAAATACATTCTGTTATTCCTTTGACAAACTTAAAAAAATGGTATAACTGACAGGATTTCTATCTGACAAAGAGAATGACGAATTGTGAACTCAGTGTAGTATCAGATTGATAAGTATTAAAATTGATAATTTGATGCTGATAAACCTGTATCTCAAACTTTTTTGTATGATTAAGTCGGGGAACAAGTCAGTTTCAACAGTGCTTAAAGAATTCCCCATATCTCATAATTCTGATAAAGGTTGTGTTGACAACGTCTGTGTTAATCTCTACATACATATTCAGATGAAGTTATAATCACTGAAATTGTGTGAATGCACCAATCTGGGTGATATATAGTTAGTTATGAAAATATTCTGAATGAAAGCCCATTTTGCCAAATTTATTCACAAGGAAAAAACTAAAATCTCCCATTTGAAGAATTTAAGGGGTGGTTTTCATTCCCGGGGTGTTTTGTGAAATCCTGTCAGACATTTCAGACGAGATACTCACAAAGGTATATCACTGCATTACGGCAGCAGAGGGACACAGTCTCAGACTACTATATATGAACACTTGTTAAGGAACTCTCGATGTCACCTTTAAATAGACTGTGTCAGCACCACTTTTCAACATGCAGGATTTATTCTGGGACTATTACCTTTCCTGAACCTTATGCCTAAGCCAGTGAGTACAATACCCAAAGGTGCCAGGTCTGATATAAACCTCGCTGTGCTTGCTGGGTTACTTCACCACCAGACCACCAACATCATAATGCAGACTTTGTATATATTTAAAAACAGGCTGTTATCGCTTGGTTTCCAAGAGTCCTGAGACACAATACAACACGCCACCCTGTCTGCATGTCTGTGATCCCACTGGCGTCTGACAGAATAGAAGCATTTCATGCCTCGGGAACAGCATGAGTAATTCTCACAGCATGTGAAGTCAAAAACCATGAAATGAAGTTTAAGGAACTCTCTGTCAACCTCTGATTATAATGAAATGATCTGGGTGAAGGTGCAAAATTATTTCCAAAGCTTTGAGTTTTCCCAGAAGCACATCGACACAAAGACTCATGAAATGGAAGAAGGTTGGACCCATTAAGACATTTTCAAGAATTGGATGTCTTTCCAAACCGGGCGACAGAGCAAGAAGGACCTTGGTCAGGGTGCTGACCGAGAACTCAACTACTAGACCAAACGGAGCTTACCAAAAACCAAAAGCTTACGAAAAAATAAATGTCCAAAATGCGTGTATGAGATTAATTCATCAGGTTCTGCTGTGCTTTCTCAGAAAACCCTTGTCTCACCCGCTGGAAACCTGGTGAAATTTAGTGAAAACAACCATGAGAAATACTCCATAATGAGAAACGCAATGATGTGCGACGTGTGAAAGGATTTGAATACTTATTAAAGTGACTATGCATGTACAATACACCCATGATTGACTTGCATTGCATGCATAACTAACACATGCATGTATTGGCTCGCCGAGTCCTTACCTGCCTTGGATACAAAAAAAAAGAAAATACATGTAAAAAGCCAAAAGCATTCGTCACTTCAAAGCGTTTCTGTTAATCCAGCTGACCTAAGCTGATGATGATGTTTTCAGACACACTGTCAAGTACAATATTCGCTCAATGAAGTGTGTTGATAAGACCTGAAAAAGAACTAATCAATGGGTGAGTGCCACACTATCAGGCCAATCTACAGAGATAGCAGCACAGGTAGCTTACAGATTCATACTGATGGGAGTCAAAACCTGTGAAATCACAACATAAATGCTACTGGGGATTTCAAGGACACGTTAACTCACTTATTCACACAAATGAATCCCTTCTACTCAGACAGTCAGTGACCCAGCTCTGCGCCTTCCCTCCATATATTCATGCATGCAGCAAAGTTTGTTGATTGAAATGGGTTTGTGCAGCGTGCTATTCAAAATCACAATCACAGCTTAAACCCGAGTTAATAATCCTTGACATTTTCCCATGAATAAATGCCAGTTGTGTCACTCAATCAAAGCCTGATAGCAGAGCAGTGATTCGACCCAAGCGCACTTTTTGACAGCTTTTGAAACACTGGGCTGCTCTGATTGGTTTTTGTTGTTGTTTAAATGTGAGTTAAGTTTCACATGAGTATGGTTGGGGCTGCCATACAAATACTATTTCATTTTTTAATTTTATCTTTGCAAACTGCATTATATTTGCTGATTGCAAGCTGCCAAACAAATGCCAGTTCTTACTGGTTCTTACTGTATGATGAATTTCCAACTGTTGTCATGGTCCAGGTCAGCTCCAGTGTTCTCCTCCTGGTATCCGCCACTTCTCATCACCTGCACTACCTACCTGTTTCTGATCCGCAACTAATCAACAGATGGGATTGGCGTCCTCATCTCTCTTTCGCCAGTTTGTTCTCTAACCACATGTTGGTTACCTAGCCTCATGTTTGTTGTTTAACCCTTTAAAGCACGGTCTGTTTTGCATAACTATTTTTAAATCCCAATAGCACTGCAACCACATAAGCTAGCGCAATAATTTTTTTTGCATATGTTGACTGTCCGTTTGTGTTTTGTTTTTTTCTCTCTCTCGGTTGTTTATGCCACATCACATCACAGGAATCTTGAGAGATGTTCCATATCTATATTGTTCTTTCATTACCGCAGGCTTATGGAGACTTACATGGATATTGATGTTGGTTGGGGCTTTAAACCATAAGGGCTTAGGCAATAACACAGCTGACTGTGTGTGCCTGTATGAGAGAGAGAGAGACAGACAGACGGAGAGCAGGGTTGGAAGATGATCGTTCACTTGATGAAAAAAGTATATGACACGAGTGCCTGTCAGCTCAAATAAGCTCTTTCCCTCTTGCCATCTCCCCCGGTCTCCTGAGTGACACGCTACATTTGCATTGGCAACTTAGATTAAGTTTATTTCACCCAGGTGACACAGAAGACAGCAAGTCGATCATGTGTTTGGCACTTTACGTGAGCAGGAGGGGTCAGTGGCAATTACAAGGTGAAAAGATAAGATTTAAATCTTAGCACGTGGGTCTTAAAAGAGGCTTGGAAGAAAAGGAGAAAACTGATCTGCAGATGCTTCGCTTGTGAATCTCTGCGATGGCTGTAGTCTGTTCATTCTCGAGAGGGTTGTTCAGGTCTTAAATCTGCAGGAAGGCAAAGAAAGATGTGCTGAAGTAGGGACACAACCTTTTGTTCCAAGACACCTGTGGCACACGTTCGTCAGTTTTTCTTATTCTGCAGGTCTTATGTTTAGTGGCAATATGCTGCTGCTTGAATGTGGCTACTCGAATGTAACACAGTGACTGCAACAGGATGAAAACAGCTGCCTAGTGTTCGCAAACATGCCAACCCACCCCTCTACAGCAATTTATGGTTCAGGAGATATGCACTGGAAATACATTTTGGTGGTAACAGCTGGGCACAGTCACTGTGCACAGATTCCCAGTGTCTTGTTGTCACAGCGAGTTTGCCAGGTTCTCCATTTTGCCAGCAGATAGACAGAGATGTGGCCAAATGTATTGGTACCTTTAGAAAATCAAACACAGACACACAATTATGTTAGTCATAGTGGTGGAGTCTCATATAACATATGGCCTGAGGTTCAGGTATCGAGGTCAGTGTATGTATGAATAATTCCTAATTCTAACATGGTCATCCGAGGCATGCAACTCTTATGGCTTATTTCAGACAGCAGATATGCTGCTGTCTAAAATAATAAGGATTGTTTTAGTCACGTCTTTTATTCCAGTGGGACTTCTTTGTAACCAGGGTAATTTAAATCAGTGGGTAAATGTTTTAAATATAATAACTGCATTCACTGATGCAGAGGAACAGAGGGCACATGCCCCTCTCCTGTTTTTATAAAACATAAAAGATGTTGATAACGTTACATGTGGGCAGTCCTTTTAACTAAAAATAACACAAACAAAACTCTCCATCATCATTGGTTGGGTTGATGATACCAACCCTTGCTCAATTGATACTATCGATATGGCACCAAGTAAATCAATAGAAAATAAGCCAAAACAAAAATAAAATTTCTATACATTGCTAGTATTGATCCAATACTGATACCAGCGTTGGTGTTGATACCATTGAGCTTTGTGGGGTCTTTCATAAACTGTTCATGATGATCCTAAATGTCTGCAGAGATTCCACATCCCAGCGACCTTCAGGATTACAGACCCGTGACACTGACTTCCCATTTCAAGAAAGACTCATCCGCTTTCCCGTTCACCTCTACACCACAGACTTCAGCCACTGCACAGAGATTTGCCATCAAGTTTTCTGATGACTTTGTGGTGGTTGGATGTGTCAGTACCGGGTTGTGGAAATATGGTGTGAGTAGAATCATCTGTAGCTTAAGGTGACAAAGACCAAAGAACTGATTGTGGACTTTAGGAGGACCAGGAAACATGTGACCCCTTTTTCAATCCAGGGGGTCGATGTGGAGATTGTGGAGGACTAGAAATACCTCAAAGTACATATGGACAATAAGCTGGACTGGGTTAAAACCCCCCCTTTACTGTACAGGAAGGACCAGAGTCGTCTCTATTCTCTGAGGGAGAGAGGGGTCTTTCAACATCTGTCAGTCACAGCGAGAGACTGAGATTACCCATAATGCATCACTGAACGACACAGGAAATCATTCCTGCCTGTGGCCATCTTCCTGTACAGCTCCTCCACCTAATGCACAGTACACACTGCTGTGCACGTGCTCTACAGTAAAATAACGAAGTTTTACAGGAGAGTTAAATGAGTAAAATGTTAGAGTAAAATGTCAATCATAGATATGTAATCTCCGTAATATTCTGGATATTTATAATTGAGCTATTTGCATATATTAGAGCCATTTCTTTTATTTTGTAACTATGTATTTCTTTCTTATATTTCATTTAGTTCAGTCTGATACTGTCTTATTGTTTTTTGGAGCAACTGTAACCACAGGGTTTCCTCAGGGATTAATAAAGAGGAATCTGAACATGTTAATAATACACTTTCAGAGCAAATAGTTATTAACCCTTTAAGACCTACCATAGAACCAAGTCCGCCAGAGCTGATATTATATTTTTACATGCTGTGGAGCCATTTTTGGGAGCATTTTAAGTTGATATACATCAATACAACCATCACAGCCTAGATTTTAATAATATGTCTGCATTAAGTGCATAGTAATTACATAAATTGCAAAAAAGTGCAATAAACTACAAAAAAATTTAAAATCGTTTTTGTTTTTTTAACATATATTTCTAGTTAGAGAAATTTAAGAGGCTTATCCCTCAAAACTGTAAATACAAAAAAGTTGCACAAAATAGTTTCCCACCACAGGAAATTTATTTTGAGTGTCTTCATAGTTTTATTTTTGAAATACACCAATTTTTATACACTGCAGGAAAAACAAAAATAAATATTATAATGCAAATTTGCAAAAAAGCAGCATATGCATCAAAATAAACTATTTCCAGCAGTGCAATATGAGTCCTAAGCATCCCAGAAACGACAGAGAAAGTCATGAAGTCAAACATAACTTTTAAAAACACCAGTATAGGCTCATGAGGCCCCGATGGTAAAAAACTACATTTCCGCGAAAATGACATCACTTCCGGTTCCGGGCAGGTCATGGCGGACATGCAATAGTTCGCGCTGACGTCATGAACAGCTGATCGGATCGGCAAAGCGTGTTTCTGGAATATTATGTTTTTGTTGCTGCAAGTGCTTTTTCTGCAGTTTTTGCAAAACTATATGTGGAAGGAAACTGTGACCGAGGACAAGCTGATGGCATAAGATGTAAGTACAACTCCTCCGGTTTCATATGCAAAAAAAAATTATTGCGCTAGCTCACGTGGTTGCAGAGCTACTGGGATTTAAAAATAGTTACGCAAAACAGAGCGTGCCCGCTCTGACCGGTTTTAAAGGGTTAAGGTGAGAGTATGGATCATGTTGCCCCATGTGCGGATGTGGAATCATAATCAGAGATATCAATTCTCAGGTGATAGATTAAAAAAAACATTATTTTTTTTAGATTTTAGGTCATTGTTAGAAAAACTGCTGGCTACATGTAATGGGTCATTAATCAGGACACGGTTCATGGTGGTAACCAGACACTGTTGATATTAGTATTGTTATCTTTCCACTATTTAAAGCATCCTTCTGGTTCATCTAGTATCTGTTTTCCTTCTGTGTCCACATCCAGGGATTTTGGCCTGGTCCCCTGGAGTTCCTTATAATATCTGCAGCTGTTCTTTGGTTCTTTGGTGTCAATGAGACACATAACTGAAAGTCTAAACGGCTTAATGATGACACCGATACCACAGCTGCTCACTGCATGTTCTTTGCTGGTCATCTCTTAAGCCTATACTGCTCTGTGACATACATATGACAATGTGACTGCAGCTGTGTGTATTGACAAATTTAGAAGTCCATAGTCCAATAATTACCTTTTGGCTCTGATGGGATAAGTGAATTATGTGAATGCTATTATGGAGCTTTGCCATATGATAAATTGATTCTGATGCATAATGAAATTTTCTTTATTATGGAGTTTTCACCTGTGCATTGTTGGTGAGTTACAGCAGTATTGTCTCATTCATTACTGTCAGCCAGCAGGTCTGAAGCTCCTGTAATCGCATCAGAGTGGCATATATGTTAAGTCCCCAGGGTCAGATTTGATCTCCGTCTCCTCCCCTCAGTATGGCTGTGTGGAAGATCTCTAACTCCAATATCTTTAGAAAACTTGGAGGAACGCTTCGATTTGGAACTTTTAACTGTTTTTTATATAAGTTTAACATCTTTTCTATCCATACACCACATGCACATTTTCTGTGAAGTAATGTTTGTAAGTAAAGTTTATAATCTAAATTTATAATTTAAGTCAAACAAAGCTTGAAAGTAGGAGCAGGGTGGGTGGAGTTTGCAGAGCGGCTCGCTGGAACAACTGTGGGCAGGCTTAAGCAGCTTAAATAGTGCATCCTTTCTGAGATGTGCCAATTACCAGCCATGAGCTGATGTGGTGCAGCCTTGAAATGAGTCAATCATCTGTGGTCATGGCTTAGCTTCACTTTCTACAGAGTCCTGATTATTATTATAATGAATGTTCAGGCTTGACTGTTGAACTTCGTAGTTATTTTGATGGTATTGCTCGTGTGATGTTACATGCTTACAGCAGCTGAAAAAGATAAATTAAAGAAAGTCCTTTTTATTGCCTTATCAAAACGACTGTTAATGTCTGAACCTAATGCAAGCTGCTTTTTTTGTATTTTCAGATATATTATAAGGTAATTTTCTGGTTGATGGTGACTTCCTATCATGACTCATTTGTTTTTCTTTGATTTGGTGAGACATTTCGCTGATGTCCTGTGTTTTGAAACAGCAGGAAGTGACAGTTTATGACTGTTTCATTAGGGATTGTGTATATGTGAGGCTTAGGGCTCTGAAAGAGTCGTCTACACACAATTTGAGGAGCACTTTGTGGTTGTTAACAATTTATTTGGCTTATTTGTAGATGTTTTTAGATAATTTCCAATATAAGAAAGAACTCCCACTCTTGGTATTTTTGATTTTGCAAGAGATGCTCAGCGGAAGGATGAATGAATGGGGCTCTATTAAGCTACAGTTTGAAGTGTTTTTTTTTTTCTTTTTTCAAAATCATTCATCGTCCCTTTGACAGAAAGGGTTCAGACATTTTGTAACGTATATTTTCTGCTGGGATGAATTGTTGTAAAATGCATTTCTGTAAGTATTCAGGATGAACCGCTTCATGAAATCCACTATTTTTATTTCAGCCATGAAGCGAGCTGCAGAGGAGAGTTCCTGACAGTATCCTTCTGAAAGCTTCGGCCATCACAACCAGCTTCTAACATTTCTTTTTATGATTTACCAATGTTTCAAATCTCATTATGTTTTTAAAACGTGTACGTCATCAAGGGACTAAACCAGCATGCAAACTGTACCCAGTGCCAGTTTGGGTACCTACAGCAGGTTTAAACCCTAAATGTAAGTTAATTCATTAAATTATTGTATCACTCAGTAACATTTAAAAAACACATTAAACATTTCAAATCAGTCAAAATGTGCCAACAGAAATTGTTTAGTTTTTTTGTGACTTTTTTGTGAGCTGCAATCTGCCGAGTAACTAATAAACTCATGCTGAAGCCTTCAACAAACAGATTATTGATAAACGCATTATTATCATTATTATTATTATTATTGATTGATTGATTTTGTAAATGAACAAGCTGTTCATTTACTGCACAGCATTTTTATTTTAACAATACATGATTTCTCGTTGTGATTGACTTGCTGTATTCCCCTGATCCCGACACTGACACTAATAGAATTCACACCTCTTCTGTAGGCCCTTCATTTCCATACTAATACACTGCTGTGTCTCTCACTGATTCAAGGTATTCCCTTGGTGATACTGAAATTACAAAACTACCCTGACAGCCCACTTGACAGTGGGGAAAAAACCCTGAATGCACATTGTTGTTATTCAAATGAGGTCTGAGTCACTTTAAGGCATTCACTCACTACTTGTTAGAAACCCTTTTTCAAGAACTTGGGGAAATTTTAATTGGTTCAACACTAGTGTTTTTGCCATTTTGAAGCCTAAACCAATCCTGTGTAAGTTCTGCCCCAACAGGCTGTTATACAGATGTCTGCTAGAGGGCTTTCTCCTCATCCACATACTAAGATGATGTGAGTAGATGTTGTACGGTGTGCTGCGAGTGATGCTCTTTATGTGTAAAAAACGGAAAAGAATGAAGGTGAAAGATTAGTGCAGTCATTTTGTTCCTGCACTTGGTCCTAGGAGACTAAACACAAAAAGTAAGACAGGAGTAAGAGAGGAGTTCAGAGGAGGAATAGAGGGAGTGAAAGGAAGAGGCAGAATACATGATTCTGACAAATTCCAGTTTAGACCCAGATCCTTTTCATCTTAACAAGATGATAAGGTATTTCAGTCTCAAGGTATTTCATGAGTAAAAGACACTGCCCACTTGATCTTTAGCTAAAGGCACTTAAATGATCGAGACAGCACCAAGAAAAACAAAGATTTTCTCCTCAGATTAGACAAAAACACAACTGTTTGGAAAGATCCACAAGCACTTAGTCAGGCAAATACCAAACAATACTCCTGATATCATCCCTGTGCTGAAGCATGGGGGAGGCAGCATCACACTGTGGCATCACTTCTCTGGTGTAGGAAGGCTGGTTTGAACTGACAGAAGGAAGAATGCCATCAAATACAAGAACGTGATTCACAGTGCAGTTGGCCGGATACTGGGCACCGTTCCTCTGAGCATGTCAGTGAGCTGAGAGATGGAGCCAAGACTATTCTTTAATGGCCCAAACAAAGCCCGTACCTAACCCCCAAAAGAACTAGAGAGAGGTGTGACAGTGGCAGCTTACACCTATACACCTATGATCTTGTTTGATGCTCTTTTACACACACACACACACTTCATTTTATGTGCATTTTATGCATTATTATGGGCTGTTTAGTATAGGTTCATGGTATAAAAGTTGATTCTGAAAACCTTAAAGCTACTAACAGGAGAACTAAAGTGGAAAATGATCGGTGATAAGAAATGTTACAGTAACAGATTTAACCACAGTTTGCATGATTAACTTTAAACATTATAAGTCAGCTTGATAACTATTACTGTCTCAGTCTTTTAAAATGCTACGGTAAGAAAGGATTGCAAAGAAATTCAAGAAGAATTCAACTAAAAATAAAAGTACAAACACATTAAAAAAATTGCATTAACTTTGTAATAAAACAGGTATGGTATCTGCAATGGAAAACAACCCTACCACATTTTATCTTTTGGAGAAAACATATATTAGTATTCTTAAAGCACAGCTATAATTTGCTGGATAATTTCCTACATTCCATATTTATGTCTAAGTTCCCATTTACTGCTTCACATTCCACTTTTTTATGACTTAGTACATGAAATAGAAACTGCATGCTGTAAATGCATCTGATGAATCCAACATGAGTCTGACGGCTAACTGTGCAGTAGTCTAAAAGGCCTCGGGGTAACAGAGATCAAGCCATAACATATGAAAGCAGGTTAATGAGGTGGATGCAGCGTATAAAAATGTAGACAAGCATCTTCTAAAGTACCGACAAATAGACAAAGTCAGATAACTGCTAACTGCTTTTTTCCTCCAGCAAAAGGCAAACAGGTTCATTTGAGTTTTACACTTGTTCGTATTTAGTTGATCAGATTTGAAGCGCAAGTAAACTTTAACTGGACCAGACAGCCTCTGGCTTCATTTTGAGTTTACCAATTCATTTTTATGACTGGCATTTGTTACAGTTTCAGATTATTCTTTGATTTCTTCCGCTAAAGACAGACACCAGGTTTGCATACACACACGATAGATTATATTGCTTCCCATTAGCTATATTTATAATATGCTGTGTTTTAGAAAACACTAATGCACATCCATAATTTGTCATCACTTCTCCCATAATGTGAAAGCAAAATGATTAACCTTGACGGTGGAAATCTGTGCTTCACAAATGTTAAGACTGAAACCTGTGTTCAAGAAAGCCATTACAGTGTTTATTTTTAGCTTTGTTGCTCTTTGCATAATGTTCCTAGTAATGGTATTACACAAGCAATGCCACACGATGAGTCATTTCTGAAGGTTGGCCAATGTAACCCATTCAGTTTTATTTGGATTCATCCTTGTTTGGCATTTATCTATATTTCTCAGAAGGTATATTATTATTATTAAGATATATTATGGTTTCATAACTTTTACATAACTATGTTTTTAGTTTGCATTAATGGGATTTGTTTTTTGTTTACAATTTTTCTACATCAGACATCAGATCCATGTCAGAGAGCGATCGGGTTTTTTTTACTTCTACTTGCACAAATGCATCTAAATAATGCAAGCTTTTATAAAATTGGTCAAATTAAATTTATATTAGCCTATTTCCATACACTGCTGTTTCATTACTATTTAAGTCCAAACTCTGAAAGTGTAAAAATCCTATTGCTCCATTTATTTTGGTGAAACAGAAATGATTGAAAACCCCAAAGATTATACATCAAGAGAAATGTTGAAATGTCCATATTTTGGGATGTTTGGCTTTTCTCTAATATCTTATATTTCTTAATAATGTTCAACTAGTTGTTTTACTTTTACAATGAAATGTTTACTAATTATCAGATATATCTGAATTTTATTTTTTTACAGTTTTGTCTAATAAAAATATAAAGATTTCATAAACTTAATATCTATAAATGATTTCATAGCTGATAAGAATGTGAAACATGTTTAACCCAACACATTTTGACAAAGCCAGGTTGCCTTTCATATTTATAGCAACTACCACTGTATCTGTGTACATTTATTTATTATGTGCTTTTAAAATGTACTAAACTATTCACCATCACATGATTCACCATCACATATTTATCTAAGAGTAGGTTCCAATGCAAAATTTAAGCACTCTCGTGTTGCCATGAGCATGAGTAACTGTGTAACTGCATTGCGTTTGTAATTCGTGTGAATACTGTATCTCAGTGGTACAACAGTGGTCTACAATGTCACAAGCTCCAGACTTGAGGGAAAGAGTTTGTTAAGAACATGTAGAATTTATATTTGGCTGTAAGACAAGAAAACATACATGTGACAAACTCATAGCAGTGCACCGATAGATTATGTAGCTGTGATATATTAGCCAGTGTAGCAGAACATTACATAAGAAGGCTTTAAGTGAAAGGAGCAAGGGGAGCAAAGGGAAGTGGAGGGGGAGTGGGCACTATTAATGTAACACTGGTGTCACTGACATCAAGTCTGTTGCGTTGAGAACAGCACGCTCCTGCCCTGCACTGATGTTCTGAGGTAGTAAATATTTTTATGTCCTTTCAGTCCAACAAATGTTTTTCTAGACAGAAGTCTGTGAATTAATTTGATTACACAAGATGTTGACTTGTGCTGAATAACAGGAGCCAATTATGTTTTTACCAGCCACAAGTGTGCTCCCTGTATAGTTTTAGTGTTATGAGAATGTAAGTGGGAAGTACCATAGAGCCAGTTTTGACTATTTTGGATTGAGTTTAATAATGTGGACAGATTTTATCAGTGTGATTGCTTACATTTACCCCAGTCAACAGTTTACTGAATAACCACAAGATTAGGCATTTTTGGTAAAGTCACTTTTTAAATATTACACAATATAAATACTATTAATAGAAAATGTAATAATTATGTAATTAATTGGATATAGATTTTTAACAGCTGGTAATCAAGCATCCTTCTTTTTGAAAGGCCCAGAAACATGGCCGCCTACCTTAGACCCAGATGTGAGCTTAACAAGTATCTGCTGTAAACTTAGTATCAAGAACCAGGTCAGCCACAAATCTATGGGCTGTATAGATGTAAATATATGCAAATATTGTGTTCATCTCTTTATTCCAGTAAGAGTCTTCATAACCTGCAGACAGATGCCAGTGACAGGCTTTGAGGCCACCAACAGAATCTACTCTCGCTGTTGCAGAGCACAGTTTCGAGGCTTAACCCATTGGGACCTTTCCAGAAGGAGTGAGCTTTTCTAACGCTCAGTGTTTCAGCGTTTCAGTCGCCCACTCATTTTCTGTTTTAAGTTTGAGTGAGACCCAGCCACTACCCATAATGCTAGCTATTTTAAAAGCTGAATACTATCAGATAACAGCAAAGCCTTATTTAGAAATGGTCTCCCTGAAGTCTCTATGCTGGCACAAAATATTAATTCTGCTTTTTGCTAATTCCAACCCAGAAACGCAGCGTGTTATCTAATAAAAAACAAACAAACCACTATTTCCCACGGAAATTATCGACCGGCACTATTTCAGTCACTGGCACAAGGGTGCCAGACTACTGAGTACAAGCAGCTAAATATGGACTCCATAGGGAGTCCAGCAATCAAGGACACGACAGTCATTTCCCAGTCTAGAATGCCAATGTCTGGAATTATTTTAATGCTGAGAGTTAAAACTGAACTTTATTTTCTTTATTATGTTTGTTTCCACAAGAGTCTCATTAATGCACAGGAAAAAATACCCAAATATCCAAACAACAAGACGAACATGAGTGAAGTACATGAGTGACGATGAATAAGAACTGAACATATGTTTAAGTGAAAGAGTAATGATACGAGATATGCTGAACTTTATAAAAATTTTACTTTTCTATTTTAATTAGGTTCTGATACTCAACGTCACTGTCTCTAGACTAGAATAAATACAGTTTTCACAAATGGCTGATCAAATATGATCCTTCGCTGCTAAAGGGTCAACATGACCCTAGTCTTAATTTGAATATGATAAGAAAATGTCAGCAGCCATTCTGTAGTTGATCTATGGCAGAGGTCCCCAACCTTTTTTGCGCCACGGACCGGTTTATGTCCGACAATATTTTCACAGACCGGCCTTTAAGGTGTCACGGATAAATACAACTCAATAAAACCAGTATTATTCATAACACACGGGAAAATACCCAGGGAAACCGAGTTAACAATAAAAACGATAAAACAAATAACGCTAAAAACCCTGAAAACAATACATTTCACACCCGAGCCTCAACTCTCGCGGCCCAGTACCAACCGACTCATCGAACGGTACCAGTCCGTAGCCCGGTGGTTCGGGACCGCTGGTCTATGGTACATACAATATACATAACTAAACATAACTAAACATAAATGTACATAACAATATGATAAAAGTATTTTAACAGTGGTACAAAACCATAGTATCTCCATAAATAACAGACTTTTAGTTGCTCTTCTTTTTTGCTGCTGTGATAAATGACTCAGTCTTACTGTTTTTGTATCACTGAGAATAAAATCACAGATACTATTTTTTCTCTTCACTTTAGCTTCACCTAGCTATCATCGATACTTTCCATCATTGATGTTGGCTTACAAAATACATCAGTGTTGGCACTGTGTCAAATATAACACATTACATGGTTATAGAGATACACAGATAAGGAGTAATTAGCAATGGAGTGTGCATATTTACCATCAATCACAATAGATATATCAATATTTTTTAAAGCAGTCTAAGGAGACTGCTTTAAAAAATAATGATATATCTCCACATATAATCAAATCAAAGAGTGCAGAGAAAAATGAAGACTAATGAAAAGGCAACCCTTTGTTTGACACCAAAAATGTTTATTACAACTGAAAAAAGCATCACCAGATATTCTTATTGTAATCTTAAAGTAAATCTGTGGCTCGCATGTATGAAGACTGTGTGGGTACATTGAAGTGTTGCAGCAGCCAAGCTGAGACAAGCTGAGAGTTCTTTTCTTGGCTTATTTTGCAGTGAGCGTGCTATGACCCTGGTCTCATGGCCAGAAAGCTATAGCTGAAATGCCTCTGGAGTGCTAATGCTGTTCTCCAATGTAGTTATTATTTGTTATCGGTTTTAACTTTCCCAGGAAATGGGTAAGAATCCAAAAAACTCAAAGCACACTATGCTGTGACCGTGGACTGTATACTTTAACTTTTGGTCCAGAGGAAATGGATCATTTCTGAAGAAGGTAAGATGGTGGATATGATTTTTGTAACAGCAATAACTAAATAAATAAATAATAAAGTCCTCCCCACCTGTCAGCCTCTATACTTAGAGGTGAAGTGGGATAACATCAAAGTTGCTTCCACTTAAGAGTAAAGTGCTTCTTCTAATTGAGCGGCTTCCGGCTGCAGATCATAGTGGTGAATGGGACTGGGAGTTTTATTTCGTGCACTTTTTACTTTGTTTCTTGAACAGAAAATAATTGGATTACAGTGGGGGACCAAACGCAGATATATGGCGTTGCGTTGATTGAGCTCTGATATCAAGTTTGTGCCTCTTGCACCCTGTTGTGTGTTTTCTGGCACTTTTAGTTATAACTTTCAAACCTCGGTGAACAAATGCAAGAACACTGCAGTAACTAATGATTTATTTCATAGACAGCATGAAACACAAGTCACACATATTTGATTGTGCAGCACAAAGAGAGCGTAGATATGTTACAAGTTTGTTTTTAATGATTTATTTGAATGAGATATACAGTCATCAAAGTAGGAATCCATCCAGGTCACCGATTAAATTCCACGCTTGGTGAAAGATTTCAGTGTACACATTTCTCTTGCAGACTAAAACATACATTTCAGCACATATAACAGCCTGAACTGCCAATCTGAATGGATTTTCTGACATTGTTATTGTTGGCCCATGTTCTGTGTTGTAGTTACTGTTAAAGGGGGTCTGTTCTGCTTTTTCCTAACTTTTCCTGGTAGAGGAGTTAAAAGCTTAGACTTCACACATGACCCTCATTATGTCTCTGAATAGGGGCTAGGGGATGAGGGGAGTAACAGCTGAAGGGTAAAACTGTAAAAATACAGTTCTGCTGAAAAGGACTCGCCTCAAAAAGACGTCTACACCACTATAAATGCGCAGATATCCTAAGAAGAAGCAGAGGTGATTATACAAATCAAAGGAAAATCCCTGTGTTGCCAGCAGACACTAGCTGATCAGTAGATCCCAAAACAACACTAATCTCACAGTCAAACCACTTAAACAAGACTCACCGCTACAGCTCGCCACTCTCAGGGCTGGCTCACACACTGACCGAGCAGCTCTCCTCCAGCTTTTAAACTGTTGGGTGGCTGATTGCTGAGTGGAGCCAGCTGCACACTGACTCCTCATGGATACACGGGCAGCAGAGGAAAGAGAAACAGGACACACCTACACAAATCACACGGGCCTGTTAAGAGCCGTAACAGTGCTGTATGATGTCACTGACAGCAAATATGCCCAACGTGGGCAGAGCATAGACACACGGAAAAAAAGAAAGCTTAGAAAAAAAAGACATCAGTTAAAACAGCTTCCTTCATGCAGTGGATGAACTGAGAAGCAGCGCAGCTCTGTGTTGTTCATTGGCATTTACTGTTTTCATTCTCATAAAGCAATTGAAATAAAAAACACCACGTATTATTGCATCCAGCAGTTTAACCAATGTGTGAATTTTTGGGTGAATAACCAATTTCCCCAAAAACAAGCATTTTAAAGATGTTGAATTTATTATTATTTGTTTGTTTTGGTCTTGATTTGATGAGGAATAAAAAATGGGTGAAAAATATGTTTATTTTTTTAAGCACAATTGTCATTGTCACAGCTAACACCTAGAGCATTGGCATTTTCTGTCAAATACAGAGATAATAATGAGAAGAAAGAACCGGCTCTGAGAAAACTAGAAGAAGAAAAGGAGATGCAAGCAAAATGGGAGTTCATGAAGCGGTACAACAGATGAAGAAAAACATGGACAGTAACAAAGGCAGCACAGCATTATGCTCCCAGCAGCGCAGCTGGACACAGATTGAACACATAATGATACGCTCCAATGTTTCTGACACCAAAGTGTCTCAGTCACATCCACGCACGCCCATAAAGTATCACTACTTGCCTCCACTGTTTGAGAATACATGACAGTGCTGTTCCCTGGCTGAGTGGGCAGTGTGTGGATGTGACACCTCCAACCAGCCGTGTCTCTAGCATTTGTTCTCCCTTTTATGTAAGGTGTTCACACCCATGGATAACTTAGAATTTCCAATTAACCTAACCCCATTAACTGCATGTCTTTGGATTGTGGGAGGAAGGCAGAGTACCCGGAGAGAACCTACGCAAACACTCCATCACCACCTTGTCCTCACCCCTTCCTCTCCTGTTTATATTAGTTATGTCAGCCATAATATTTGCTGTACTTAAACCCTGACTAATGCTGTTTCAGTGCCTGCCCTCCCTGTCGCAGATAATTGTCTTGATCAATACGGACCCATCCCATATCAGTGAAAATTTTCACTGCTCATTTTCTGCAAAGCCTAAAACGCCAGTGTTATTTTCTGCTGGTATTTGTGAGAATTGGCAGTGAGTTTTCTGACACAGTCAAATTGAACAGTGGGAGGAATATTCAAACAGATCTAGCAGAGAAGAAGACAGCAGACAAGGGCAAGGATTCTAGAATAAACTAAGATCGATGTGGCTCATATCGCCTGCATTGGAATGGAGATTTGTCAAATCCCTCTTTGTCAGGTTTCTGTAACACTTTGAAACAGCCACTGTTCTAATAACTAAACAACAAAGAACCAGAAATAGTAAGTATGGCTGTATGTATGCATCAAACATGTTCTAAATGAATTATGTAATAGTACCAGACAAGCAGAGTGTGTTTTCCCCTGTGCCTTATAATTGTAATGTTTATTGTTGTTTCAGTAACTCAAATACAGTCGATACGCAAACATTTTTAATGTGTACCATAACCTGAACATACTTGTAACAATATGCTAAAGTTTTTTATTCAGTTTTTTTAAGCTGATGTATAAAAGAGGAGGACACAGGTGGATTACATTTTGCAGAAGGTGCAATCAGGAAGAGATAAGATCCTGTAAGGTTTTGATCTGGAGGGGGCGAATGTAGCAAAGCAGCATCAGATGGTCGTCTTTAGGATGATTTTGGAAACGAAGAAGAGGAAGCACTTTAAAGCAGAGCCAAGGCTTAAATTGGGGAAAGTGAGTGGTAGAGAAGAGTTACCAGCTATCTGGGAAAGTACAGCTATAGTGCTGAAACAAACTACCAAGAAAATCTTGGTGAATCCAAAGAAGAGGACAAGGAGACTCGGTGGTGGAATGAGGAAGTAGAAAATATTCAAAGAAGAGCTTTAAAGAAACATTGGGTAGTCGGGGAGTACGGTGAGGACAGGCACACAGCAAAGAGAGATAAAGGCAAGTGAACCGAAACAGAACAATATTGTCCTGAACGGGTCTGCTTCAACCCACCAGCAGTGACATATAACATCTCCCTGAATGTGTGCAGGAAGTGAAAGTGACACTGACTAATCTAGTGGACAGTTAGTGGTTCACACAGCGGCGCCACACATAGCAGGTCTCACGCAGCGAGTGTGATAATCATCATTTGGCCTGGAAATGTTGGCACGAGGCCAGCGCTCATGGCTGTCGAACAATTAATATTAAAGCAACCAAGCTGATATAACTGAACTCTAACGTGCTGTGTCTAACATCAACCCGGTGATACACAGCTATGCTCGAGTGTCACAGCAAAGTCTGGTTCCTTAACTACGAGGAGAAACTAAAACAGGCACCAATTTTGCAAAAGAGAGTAAAAAAACAATTATGTATTGCATGTTATTGTATCATAGCAACAATTGGACAGATTTTTTTGGACATAATATGGGACAAACATTCATCTGTTTCCAAGGATGTATGTAGTTAAAGTGACAGCATATCCTAATCTGGCAGCATGTTAGTTTTCCCATGCTAGATTGTTGGTTAAAAAGGAGTGTAATATCTGCTACATACATTCATGGTTCCCAGACGATCGATCTTAATCATTTTGGTTCTGTGTTTGACTTTTCATAGCACACCAACAAAAGTGACATTTGTGGCTCTGAGTGAAATATTTAAATGTGACCTGGGTTGCTAAAAAAATAATTATATTGCTATATGTTGGCAGTATCCTGACCTTTCCTTGTTAATAACCAGTTTTACTTTAATCAACAATGGCTGACATTGTCATAGAGTGCGACTCTTTTCATTTACAGCTGTATTAAATGAAAAGCTCAACAAAACGCGGCTGTAGACTTACTTGCAGACTTAGATGTATACAGCTTCATTTATAGCTTTAACTTTATTCTCGGTGAGGCCCAAAGTGCAGCTTAGATTGTTAGCAGATATGTGCAGCTCTCAAGAGAACTAACCAATCACTGCAGATCCCTTGCCAATCCCCAACACCCAGTCAGTTGTGAGACAAGTGAACTCCGCTTGGCACCTTGTCAGACAGTCTCTCCCCCACAGTCTGAAACTACTGGAGATGGTGTATGGTGGGTGGATGTAGTGTGTGTGTGTTTCCGGAATACCTTCAGGGGTATACTGTGGACCGAAATGAACAAGAACAGCGTGTGTTTGCTCTCGCATCGATGACTAAGGGCAATCAAGAGTGAATGTGTGAGTGTGGTTTTCTTGCTCCGTTGGGAATTTCACAGCTTTCCACGTGATGGTCAGTGTGACTTTTTCACTTGAGACCTGTGAATTGGGAGGGAATTGCTTTGAAATAAACTAAATATCTTTCCAGAACAATCTATCTTTGATGCTGTACTGGTTTCTTGGAGTGCTGAGGCTAGATTTTCGTATGGGCCAAGAGACACAGGTCATGTGGAAGCCTTTTTGTTCCAGTAATCTTTATTTTTGTCCTTCACTGTGTGATTTTTACTACCACGAAAAAGCTTTTCCTTTTGATGAGCAGATAGTTTGAAATTTTCTCAGGCAGAGCACTGACAATGACTTTAAAATTACCGATAAGAAATGACAATTTGCTGACAATAAAATCTTTATTAACAAGTCTAAATTGCTAAGTAAAGCATTTACACGCGACTCATAGATTAGATCTCACCACACAATGTCACTATGACATTACCGTGTACTGAAAGCATGAAAACAAAGACGTCTCTCGCCAAGATTCCCAAACAAAATTGAATAACAGCTAAGGAACACATCAAAGTGGATTTTGAGGCCATTACACCCTTACAAAAATAGATGACATATTTAAAGTTGCAGATAAAATTGAGTCCAACATTCTCTGTTTCACATCCAGCTATTTAATTACTAACACCTTGCTAGTCCCAGGTTGGGCCCCAGTTTGGCTTCAGATGTCTTAATTCTCCGTGGCGTAGATTCAAGAAGGTGCTGGAAACATTCCTGAGAGATGTTGACGTGATAATGCCATGCAGTTCTTGCAGATTTGTTGGCGGCACATGATATGAGTCTTCTGTTTCAATGCATTCCAAAAGTGCTCTTTTGGCTTGAGATCTGGTGACTGTGGAGTGCTTTGAGTGCCATGAACTCAAGAACTTTCTGACATGAGTCTGAGTTACTGTCGGCCTCCTATTGTTTCAAAGAAGCGTATTCATTCTCTCCTGACATGAAGAACCAGAAACCTGCCGCTCACTGTGTATTTTATCTTTTCCAAGCCATTCTCTGTAAAACTTGGGGATGGTTGTGCAGGAAAATCGCAGTAAATCAGCGGTGTCTGAAATACTCCAATGAACCTGGGCTGTCAATGGGCAGTTGAACAAGTGTATCAATGAAATTCACTGCACTTGGTCTCTTGGCAAGTTTAGAAATACTTGTGAAAATGCAGTCTGCTTGTTCATGTACAGGGACACAGGTTTCTTTGTTACAGTCACCGTGATTTTGAAAGTGTTTCAACTGAATGAATGCTTGTTGTGGACAAAGTAAGCAAGAAAATTGAGCTTTGAAAAAGTTACCAGCTAAGGTATCAGCTAACTGACTGAAAACAACATTAAACAAATGATGTCTGGGAACATGGCTCAATAGAAGTGCAATGTGACTGCAGTACTCACAAAAATCACCTATGCTTAGGATGCCACATGGAATATGTGTCTAACATCAATACAGACTGAAGTGGCATTTGGAATTAGCTGAATAACAGTCTTTGGTGCCTTCAGTGATGCTTAGCAAGCTGGCTGCAAAGCCTTCCAAAATCTTTGACTTTACACACAACAACCTCATCAAGTGTTAAACAAGAAAGGTGTGGAAACAAGTGATTCATGATCCTGTGTGAAAAAATCTTGAGAACGATTGTCTGCAACCAGGCAAATTACATCTGTCAGGTTTGATGTGCAGAATTCACTGTTTCTTGGTCTTTTCTCAAATCGCTACAGCCAAAGAATGTGTTTGCCCACACAGCATGTCGGCAACACAACGGGTCAGCTGGAAAACCGAACAACTTGCACAGTAGTTCTCTAAGATAACAATAGCACCTGAATACAGATGTTTTTAAGTTTCATTGCTGCTGGTGTATAAAAATCAACCACACAGTAATGCAGTCTTTACAAACATTTGTAAAATAATAAGTCATTCTAAGAAGCACACTGATTTGAGACTTGGGACTGTTATAGGATAGCACCATTGCAACAAATCAGTTTGTTAAGCTCCTTCCCTCCTAGATAAACACTGTGCCATCTATGGGTTTCAATCGCTGAGCAATTCTAATGTCTGTTGTCCATATAGTGTTTAAAAATGCAAAAAACACATTTGCACACTTCTGAATTTACAACGACCAGCTTTCTGTTGACTTTATGTGAGTCTGTATCAAGGACCTGTGTGAGCATACCATCCTTTAACTTCATGTAGTTGTTGCTATCTTGTTTAGATATGTGCTTTAGTCTGATTTTCCTGGTTAAAACATGATTAGTAACTGCTACTTTCAACTAGCAGTTATACTTTTGTTCTCTCCAAATTGGCTATCATGTTAGCTTTGCTGATATTACACTTCTTGAATTACATATACAAGCTACATACTGGAGAATACCTCTGCAAATATGTTACAAAGATGCATTGGTATTATTATTTTTTTAAAAAAAGACAATTTACTAGTGCTGTCAGCGTTAATCTTATTAAAATGACATGGATCACCCCTTGCACAGGGCGATCTGCGTTAACTCGCTAACGAAGATTTGCTGCGTTAATGTAGTTATGATGTTAACGTCATTTTAACAAGATTAACGCTGACAGCACTACAATTGACATTTTTAACTTGAGGTTACGGTTAAGATCGTAGTAATGATGACGTAGACCTCGGTGTTAAGTACACCTTCAGTGAATGAGGAGTGCAGGAGCCTTGTTAAAGCTCCAGGAGAATTCGTCGGTTACCTCAATGTAAGTTAATTCTTTAAGAAAAAAAAGTGAAGAATAAATGCAAAAATATTCAGTAATACAAGACTTGTGAGCTGCTGCTGTTGTGATGTATATGGTTTTAAAATGCCAGCCCAGTGAGGTGAAGGATGATTGCCTGGAAACTCTAATAGTATAAAGCTGGAATTTCCAAGGCTGTCCTTTAAAATGCCATAATACAGCTTTTGCTTTGTTTTTCTGCACTTGTGCCTGCAGCACATCCTTTTAAGTTGTGCTATCTTCTTATTTTTCACGGAGGCACAAGGTTTATTTGTGACTTTTATTACATCTCATCTAAAAGCAGAGTCCTTGGCTTTAAGCTAGGTTCTTAGTCAGTGGATGTGAGGAGAGGAAAAACACTCGTGCTAGTGTCATTTTTTTTATAAGGAAGTTAATTTTTTTTAATAAAAAAGGAACAAATATGTACACTTGCTCGTTCCTTTAATCAACATTATGAAAATTAGACAAGGTAAAAATTAAATGAGGTGCCCAGATACAAGAGGAAAGTCAGATGTTAAAATTGAATGTGAAAGCTGACAACTGGAAGTAAGAAAAAAGGTTTCCAGAAGTCTAACACTGCCACAGCTGGGAGAGATTCATGAGTTGATTTCAAAAATAGCACTTTAGATTTGCTGTGAGAAAGGAGCCAAAGTAGTAATACACTGGAGACAACATGACTGGAAACCACGCTTTATGAAGACACATGTTATGGCTTTGAATTATGCAAACTGAAAATAACCAAAGTTTGTGTGTGCACTCAAGGGAAAGGAAACTAAGACAGATAAGAAGAAAACTGCCAAAGAGGTAAAAAAGTGGTTGAAAGAGTCACAAACAGATATGAATGTTGAAGTTGCATCTAGTTGGTGGACGGGCTTCTACTGATGTTCACCTTAAATGGAATAATAAAGTTTACGGCATTCGTAGATTGTCTGTGTGAAAATTACAGCTGATACCTACTGCGCTCTTTTTCACATCAACACTTTCATTCTTAGACTCCAGTAGGATTGATATGTATGATTTATGTTTAAAAATGATCCTTTTTGTCTTTGAAGGTTTTTTGGGCAATTTAATCTAAATCTTTTCTGATTGGCTGTTGCTCACAAACACTGATCCGGCCAGGTGAAGTCAAACGATGATTTTAATGCACGCGTGGGAACACCGCCACTGTACGCAGACCCCCAACTTACAGAGCATAAGCAGGTGTTTTATACTTTTCAGGGCTTAAACTTACTGCCGCCCCCTAAACGTCACTCAGATACAGTTCATACATAGGATTCAAAACCACAATGACTTAACACAGTTCAAAATAACATTGTCTCCGTCTCCACAGCAGATGCTTCCTGTCAGCCATCTGACATTCACGTCTTGTCTGGAAAACCAAACTGTTCCTCTGTTTGCAGAGACAGCACGAAACTATTCCTCTTTTACAGAGACAATTTTAGAGTTACAGGCAAACATGATTAACCTCTCACCTATAAATGAGATAAAGTCTACTGTGTGTGTGTATATGTGGCTCGACCTCACCAGCTGAAACTTGTAACCTTTACCACCAGACAGAAGGCCAGCACGTACACATTTCAGATTATAACAAGCATTCAAAAGCATTTAAGATTATAGATTCAACTCAACAGTTTAGAGTGGTTATAATTGCACCTGTAATAAAGGCTAATTGGGTATAAATATGTTTAAACATCTGAATACAATATCAATGCTGTAGATTGTATTATTAATGCAATGGTAATGATGATTATTATTAACAATAGCAGTAAAATAATTTCTAATTCCTCACACTAGACCACTAATATGTAATAATATCTAATATGTAACATGTAAATGTGTTAATAATGTCTGTTGCCTTAAACTAAAATGCTGGTCTGCTCTGCTGGTACTGCAACTTATTGAAACTTATTGCGACTTCTGCAAGCGTGTTCATTTCATACTTTGGAGACACAGCACGTCTATTACACGCTGCACCGTGATACTGTATTTGAATTAGAAACAGTTATTTGGAAACTTTGACAACCTTGTTTTTGACAATCTTCCTTTGATGAAGTTGGCAACAGGTTGCTTTCCACCAGGTAACCTTTCAATATTAACAACAAAAGAATGCAAAAGCAAATGTTCCAAGTCAAAGAAGGTTGCCACAATATTTTCACTCGAGTGTGACTCAGCCATAAGACAGGATTACATCACTTGATCTTCATCAGTGTTTATGATTAGGATTCTGATAACCATTTAGGTCCATTTCAGTGTAAAGTGTGTTGATGTTCAAGTGGAGAGGGTTCTCACTGCAAACTGAAGTGCACTTTCAGATCCAAAGTGCTGATGCAGATAGATAGGGACTGTGTGTGTTTGTGTGTGTGTGTGTGTGTGTGTGTGCAGTGCTGCAGCTGCCTGCCCTATCTGCAGAGCAGTCATTTTATCTTAGTGCATACGTCCTTATCACTACAACCATTTAATGCGCACACCTGACTGCCACTGAGTAACAGTCTCCTGTGATTACAGTGTGTTGCTCTCCCAGGACTTGCATGCACACACACCTGACGGCTACCAAGTAATCGCCTCCTGTGATTACACTGTGTGTTGCACAGGGACCTACACACACATGCCATAACACACGGACCCACACACACACAAACACACACAAATATACACAGTGCCATTTCACCCAAAGGAATAATCTCTGCAGCTGGTATTTAGAGTGAGTGAGCAAGTTTTCTCTAACTGGATTAGCGTGGCCGCTCCTGCTGCTGTCACAGGGGAGATAGAGCAGCTATAGTGCTGCAACGCTTCCTAGTGATGGGAGAACATCCAGAAGGAAGGGGCTGCGGTGGCCACATCCAAGCTTCATCTCAAGTCTCTAATTTGTAATCTTTTATTTTAGATATTTGGGAGTTGGGTCTCTCCAAGGCATGTCCACATTTTTTTTTTTTTACCCCCAACACCAGGCGAAGAAAAAGCTGCCTCAATCATATTTTGTGCTGATCATGAAAACACTTAGCCAAGCACTTTCTTTCCATATGAGGAGCATTTTAACCACGATACCTGCTAAAATCAGCAAACACTACTTACATACAAGTTCTAAACACTTCCAAACTCCCAACAAATCAGTGGCTTTGTCACCTGCGGGGAAAACTTGAGGTGTATTTTAAGAAAGTTTAGACATCACTGAATGGATACCGAGTAGCTGCATAAAGATGGTCAAGGCCATAAGGGAAATGTATGTATTATGAATGGGTTATGATTTACACAGACTGTTAACCATCACGAGCTTATGAATGTGACTTGACCCGTTTTCATTCTCCTCGTGTCTTTTTTGTTTTGTTTACTGTGTTTCCTGACCTGGAAACACACTGGGTGTGTGTCTGTGAGCACAAATCTCAGGCGAGGCTTCAAATCCCACTGGGAGCTTTTCAGAAGAGTGGCATTGGTGCTGAGATACATTATGAAATATAATGGGAGACCTGTAGATGTTATCCTATAGGTTTATTAGTTAATGACTGTTTGCGGTTATGTTTTGGGATGATTCTTAATCGAGTTGAGTTGATATTTTAGGTTTTAATATAGCAGTGGGCAGGAGAGGCCAGTCATCTATGTGAGAGTTCCTGGGGCAAACCATTGTGACAGACCAAACTATTAGTTAATATAATGCAATATATGTGTTAGTTACGTGCAGGGATATATATATATATATATATATATATATATATATATATATATATATATATATATATATATATCTCCTCATCATCATCATGCTTTGGGGCAAAAAAATACCACAAGTTGGTTGAGTTTTACTTCACTTCCATGCCTCTTTGTCAAAAACTTAAAGCTGCTGCCACTGAAACTGACATGAAGATGGGATGAATCCCACTATGCCGTTCCTGCCTCTGACTTCCTGTTCTGCGCTGCTTAACACGGCTCCTGTGAAAAAAAATAGACCCGACTCTATTTTTAGCAAAACGGACAGGAGCGCTGCTTCTGGGAAGTGTCTAAAACGTTCTGTCTGGGGGAATCACAAGCATTCTCTTGAGTGGTGGCGATTAGCTCTGGTGCGCATATTTGAACAGCTTGGTCCAGGGTGGTTTTTGGGGTCACTGTGCAGAAATGTATAAATGTCAGCTTGTCGATGCCTTACTTCATACCTGCTCGGCCATCTGCAACGCCAGGCCTTCAACCATCCACTCCATCTCAACTCCAGCAGCTATTCGAAGTCGGTGCCAGCCTGCGCTTAATTCCTGCTTGTGGGTCACTAAAATGTCTCTGACCTTAACAGAATGAGGGAGGATGGGAGTAAAGGAATTGAAAGGTGCAAATGAGCCTGTTGAACTTCAGCATGTGCATTTGTGGTTTGCAGGGTTCGGTTATTTTAAAAACTGCCAGCAGATGTTCATGTTTCTGAGCAGACGATTATTAATCCACGAGGGTTTTTTCTACCAATCCCTCAACTGTACCTGAGAATCACCTCTTTTTATGTTTGAATTTGAGAGACAGTGACTGAAATGAGTCTGCTGATCACATTTCTTTTGCTGCACGTATGCGCTTCGCTTGTGATTTTGATGACCCTCCATTTTATTTCATGGAAATATCCAAATCCAGTCAACAGATAATTTCTCAAATTCACTGACTGACTTGCTCCCCCGAGGAGGATCACTCTTTATATTGTGCATTTCATTAGGTTTTATGAGAGCTATAAAGTTATCTGACTACACGTATCCTCATCCTCATCATGCGTTTCCCCTTCCGTTGTTCAGATTAATGGTTTTAATTTTATCTGAAATTTTATTAATTCTAAAATTCCCTCTAAGTGTCATAATCAGTGAGGCGGGCCGTGCTTACACAGGACTCAAGAGATCAGATCTTTGTCAAGGGATAAATCCATAGTCTTTATTTACAAGGTCCTTAGAAGGGGAAAGTCCATTAATGAGCTCAGCGTTCAAATCACATGAACAGGGCCAGCATGTTCTGTAAAGAAGAGAAGAACAGGTAAGTGATCAGTGAGGCAGGCCACAGGCTGATTGGAGCTGGTCTCACTAACGTGGTTACTTAACACTCAGGTGAAGACTGAATGTTCTCCCTAACAGTAGTGGGCGGCTGATCAGCAGATGGCAAACAGTTGAGCTTGAGTGCTTCAGGTGTGCCTGAGTGCAGGTTAGGAATCCTAGAAGCATTTCGCCCCTGAAAGGTAAGGAGTGGTTAGGAGCACACGCACACGCTTTAACATGCTCGCACCTTTCTGAAACAAGAACTTCAGATGGCTATGTCAACATGCTGTCTATCAAATTTGTGATAACACCTTTTGTTTCAGTTTCCGTTTACAGTAACACTTTGGAATTCATCCACTTATAACATCTGTTTCTCATGATTGAATTAGAAATGACTTTTTAAACATGTGCACAGTTTTGTACAACATTTCCAGAAAATGTGTTTCATTGTTTAATGGACACAGCCCAAAGTAATCACTCAGAACTCATATCTGGAAGTGGATAGAACATCCATTAAATGGGAAAGCTTCACAGTGCTACAGTTACACAGTGGTTGGAGACTGTAGCACAAACAAAATTACTGCAGCTGTGTTCAGTGAACTTGCTTTAAAGGTGGGGACCAGGTAACTTCAACCAGCAGCTTTAGTGACGGCAATAAAACTGTTGGAGTCGGTCTGCTGTTAGTTTGTGATTAAATGGGATAAAGTTGGAGTTGCATGTAAACTAGTTGTGATATTAGAAACTCCTCCAGAAATTGTGACATAGTTGCTGCAGGATGGTGAGAGGAAAAATGAAATAGGCATTCTGCAGCATTGCTTTTTCATCTGAATATAACTAGAATAGGGTAATTGGGAACCAGATGAGTCAATGCTCTAATTGCAAAGAGACACTTTACAGAAGAGAAACAGGCTGACTCAGAATGACTGCAAAGTATTAAAATAATTATATAAAAATTATTTGCAGCCCTTTGCCAATCTATCTAAGAGTGATTGCAGTTGATCTAAGTAAAATCCCGGCTGTTTGGAGACAGGTTGACTCCAACCAGATGAACTATACCATTAAGAGTCACCTGAGACATTGAAACAAGCTGAAAACACTGAAACTTTTCAATGTCATCAATCAAGAGCAGAAAGGGTGGAGGCATATGGAAAAAGGAAGAGACACAGGAGACGTAAGCAAACCGGGAACTAAGGATTACAACAACAAACAAGGATAATTTGAAAAAGGATAACGCTGCACTGTATGAAATAAATCAATAGAAGCTTCTTGGAAAATGCACTTTTCCATAGGCAGTCTTTTTGAATAAGTCATTAAATGAGGTTAGCATGTCCTCTAGGGTGTATTTTCTTTTGCAATACTTTTGTCAGAAATGCTCTCTCATGATGAAATAATTGCTGGCCTAATCATTATCCAGTTGTTTTTTGTATAAGCTGTGTTCAAGCAGCAGGGAGAGCAATCAAACCCCTGGATATATACAGAGTGTGAGCAGCAGAAATTAATCACAGAGCTATGAAAAATGCATCATTTCAAGAGTCAGGTCTATAGAAACATGGTAGATGCTGACAGATAAGGAATTAAACGGGAAAAGAGGAGCGAGTTAACAACAAGCAGTAAGCAACATTATCCCAACCAGAGGTGAATGAGGTGCTGAAAATTGAAATCATCCACCTTGTTTCAGTGAATCATCAGTTTTAACTTGCTCTCCTCTGCTGAGCTCAGTAGGAGCATTTTGCGTTTTCTTGATGTTTGACCTTTTTTACTTTCTTTTTTTCTTATTTAAATTGCAAAACCATGAAGCCAGTGAAGGTAAAGCCAAGGATGGTGAAAGTTGAAGAAGGAAGTATGTTCCTCTGAGTTCAGGCACAAGCTGAGACAGGCTCTGGGTGGTAGAGAAGAGATGGCTGATAACTTGGAAAGTAGAGATGTGGTGTTGAGAGAAACTCCCTAGAAAGTGTTTGGCGTGCCCCCTTGACAAATGAAAGAGGAGAAGGAGAGGAGAAGGAGATTCAAAGAACGGAAGTAATGTGGGATAGCCAAACTAGACAGGAGTACTGGGAGGCTAGGTGTAGAACAAAGAGAGAGGTGGCAGAGGGAAATGGTAATTTTATATGTGAGGGTGTGCAGAAAGGAAGGAGAAAAACACAGTTGAAATGAGAGACTGTGTTAAGGAACTGCATATTAAAGAAACTGAGAGAGAAATGAGGATGGATGTAGGAAGTGATGGCAAGGCAGCTGGTCCTGATGACATCACTGTGGAGATGTTTGGCTACGAGGGCAGATTAACCAGATCGTTTAGCCTGGAGTCCTTGAGAATTAGATGATGCCTAAAGAATAGAGAGGAAGTGCACTTGTACAGGTGATGTACAGAGATGTAGTAGATGTAGTGGAGAAATACAGATGAAGGTCTGAAAGAGTTGCCCTGCGTTTTTGTGGAGCTAGAGAAAGCATATGAGAAAGTGTCAACAGAGGAATTGTGGTACTTTATGAGGAATGCAGCCCTGGCAGGGATTTTTGACATGGTGGTGCAGGACACAAAGACAGCAGGGCAGTGGCTTTTCAGACGGTGACACTAAGAAAAAGACAGGAGACAGAACTGAAGATGTTAAGACTGAGACAGAGTGGACAAGATTAGAAATGAGTACATCAGAGAAGATGTGGATGTTTGCATCTCTGAATAAATGTTCATATCAAAGACAAAGTATAAAGAACTGAGGGGTGCTCAGCTGACTACGATAAAGTAAGTGAAGGGATACACACTGGACAATTTAAATGAAGACATGTCACCGGTTACAATACTGCGAACATAATAAAATGCTAAAATGCAATATCAGCATTTACAGCAGCCTGCATCTTCCAGATTGTCTGACATGCATCGCTGCACAGGTCCCACTCCTCTGGATTAGAACAAAGCAGTACAGACTCAGTGCAGGCATTCACCTCGAGATTATGCTGCATATTATTACAGATCTGGGGAACATTTAGCATTTTTTTAGGGCACTGCAGTTCAGTTTGAAATGTTTCCTGTATTTTATGTATATATCTATCTGGTGGGAATATTATTCATTTTAAAAGGTAATCCAATAGTGGTGCTACAGGATGTAATTACAGGCTAGCCGATCACCAAATGTATTCCATTTCATCCTCGGATGAACAGAATGTGTGCACTTGATTCTAAAGCAATTCATACAATAGCTGCGACGCCTCACATTGGGCCAAAAATGTCAGTCTGTTGCTGGTGGTGGAGTGAAACTCGGGGAATCCCAGGAATATGAAGCATCATCTGGAACCAAGAATGTCTCAACCAAAGTTTGTTCCAGTTAATCAATGAGATGTTCCTGTTTCTTTTGCATTGGAAGATTCGTTGTTGATGGTACTAGGTAGTCTAGATGAGCACCAAAGACATTATGGCCTTTCGTCTTCTAGAACTTTGAATATTAATATTATGGAAAAACCATCAGATGTCAAGACGTTTCAGCCAGACGAATGTTCCATGTTCAGACTACATACAAACACATCAGTGGACACCGAGTCATTATAAAGTGTTTTCTATAAGCAGACATGAAGAGACTACTACACATAAACTTCACGAGTCATAAATGGGGATTGATCTAACTGACATATCGAGTGGTTGGGACACGGCATATGTGACCAGTACAGTGGGAAAGCTAAAAACCAGTTCACAGTAGGGGCCATTAATTCTTAAATCTCTCTCTCTCACACACACACACACACACACACCTAAACCTCACTAGAAAGCTTCAAGGCCAGGCTTCTAAAGCAAAATGGCTTAAATAGGTATTATTAGTATTCTGCAGGCTTCATGCAAATGGTTTTCTTTAAGGTGACAAAAAGTGGCTTGTCAGGAAATCCACTCAAATACCAAAAATGGACACTGAGACACATTGCAGAAGTATTTTGAATTTAAAATAGAAAAATCTATTAATAGTTTATATTGAGTCAAAAGTGCACTAGGCTAAAAATCAGTTTGAAATATGGTAAGAACAGCACTAATGCTAAAGGTTAATATTCTGTGAAAGGCGGAAGCGCTACATTTAGACTCCAGCCTTCTTAATGCTTACATGACATCAGTGCATGGCACAGATGTAAGAGTGAGAAAGCTAAATACAAGCTTTGTGACAAAAGGTCCTGCAAATGCAGCAGGGCAGGGGAAAGAAACTGTCTGCACAGCCTGAGCACATGAGCACGTTATAAAAGCCTCTCAGGGTTGGAGTCATATAAAAGTTTTGAGTCTTGCTCTTAGAGGGTGACCCAGAAGGGTTGGGCCTGGGTGTCTTTGCTTTGACAGATCATTGTATACTCACAGCAGTGGGGCGCTTCTATTTGTCAGATGACAGTTATTACAGCAGCTTTTTCATTTGACTAATTACCCAGAATAACTCCTCCTTAAAAAGAAGACAGAGATGAAGGAACCACAAACAGCAGTTTCTGTAGATGAAAACAATGAAACAGTGTTGATCTGTGCAGTGCTGACAAGAAGTGGAACAAGCAGTCAACAGCAGCAGAGCAGGTATCAGGGGGTGACTGTGGGACTGGCAACGTAAAGAAGAGGCCTCGTTTAAAATGCAAAAACTGATTAGTGTTTTTGTAAATCAGGTGATTTGAGGTGGGTTTTAGCAGAACATATACACGGATTGCAGAATTTCTTAGGAATAAACTTGTCTTATGGAATTGCTGTTGCAAAATGGCA
Source organism: Neolamprologus brichardi (assembly GCF_056152115.1). Lineage (NCBI taxonomy): Eukaryota > Metazoa > Chordata > Actinopteri > Cichliformes > Cichlidae > Neolamprologus > Neolamprologus brichardi. The sequence goes on along the minus strand of NC_142105.1, from coordinate 16,159,234 downwards.
CGCTGTAATCAAGTACTTTCACCTGAGTCCTTTCAAAAGCAGTTCCACACAAAAAAAACCCCACATGAGGCCAGGCAATCTCAAAAAATGACACCTATGTCATTCAGTATTCTGCAAACTGAGGAATTCATTTTATTGGACGACTCAACATGAAAATAATACAAACAATCAGTTCCTTAGTCTGAGCTCTCAGCCAGCAGAAGCGAGCTGTGTATTCATTCAGCATAGCTGGATTTTAACAACGCCTGTCTGGAAAGGGTATTAGGATTGTGTGTGGTTGTGTGTGTGGCTCATTGAGGAATAGGAAAAAAAACCCAAAACGGAATGAAAAAGAGGTAAATGTGAAGAATAGACAGCGAGACTTAGCGGGAGAGGAAGTCAGAGAAAATGATGGATGACGAGGAGAGAAAAATATAAATGCGACTGTGACTGGGCCAAACAAGAACCTGGATGTATTTTGGAGATTATAATGGCCCCTGTTTCAGACCTCATTTATTTTTGTTTGTAGGATGTCACATCTCTTTTTAAGCTCCCTGATGCACACTTTATCTATTTTCTTTCTTTACCTGACTGTGTCTCAACCATTCCTTTCCCTTAATTTTTTTTTATCAAATTCCCGCTTTTCCCCATCGCGTCGGGGCATTCTTCCCTGTCTCTGTCGTCCATACTCTTTCCCAGCATTTTCCCTGAGAGGTTACTGTCTGCCTCGAGCACAACCAACTTCATTTTAAAGAAGTCATGCTGTATCTTATTCTTTGAATTCCAGCCAATTACATGTAATTTTCGTTTGCAGTGCCTGCACTTATTGCTGTACAGGGAAAGCAGCAGGCTGCGTCTTGTTTTCATGTGTTAAGCTGAACAAGTTGTAATCTAGGTTAGACTAGGAGTCCTGGACCACAAAGATCAAGCTGTAGTTCAAAGCATTTGTTGTAAATTTGAACCACTCAATGAAACCGTGTGCAGATATTTGTTTTGTGAAGGGACCTCGGTTTTAAATGCTGAGCTTGATTTTGTATTGAGCTCATCTGTTCTTAATAGCTTTCTGTTTTCTTCTTTGTCAGCACAGCGAGACAGTCGTTAGCACTGAGGCCCCATAGCAAGGGGGATTGAATCCAGTGGTCAGCTTAAAGCCAGTTAGGGTAACACGGTGGTGGAGTTTGCTTGTTTTCCCCATGTTTGCATGGTTCTTGCATTCACTCTGGCTTCTTCCACAGTTCAATGATATGCAGTTAGTCTGGCTATTCTAAATTTCCCGTAGGTGTGAGTGTGAATTGTTGTCTGTCTCTCTGGTTACCCTGAAAAAACCTGTCCAAGGTGTACACTGCCCTATGGTAGCTGGGGTTGGCTCCAGTGATAGGAATAAGTGGAAAAGAATGAATGGATGGAGGTTCAAAACAATAATGCAGGAGGGGAAGTGGATGGATGAAAAATGGATAGATGCTTCCATTTCTTCTCTTTTAAGAAGAATAATCCCAACGAGAAATGTGATATTAGTCCATGAAAGAATGTAAGACATCACAGTTTTAGATATAAACAAAATGAGTTAGAACTATACAAGAACGTAACTGACACTGGCTTTAAGTGGAAAGGACATCCATAATTTTTAGCACTAGAGTGGTGCGACTCTGTAATAAGATCCTTGACAATAATTCTTTCCACTAGGCAATCAAAATATATGGATGCAATTACTTTCAGGGATGTCAAATCTTCCTTTAGGAAAACAACTATGTTCGACTCACACAAGGACTGGCAGGCGGGTGCACTGACATGAACATTTAATGTAGCTACACATACCAATGCAAGATGCCAGTAGGGGGGATAGGAAGATCCAATAAATAAATAAAACAGGATCTATCCCAAAGGCAGGGAACACATGCAGAAACACAGGGACATATAAACATTAGAAAGAGCAACAAAGTGCACACAGAGGTATGGATAATAACAGGTTACCTCAATAAAGACAGAGGAAAGTAAAAAATGAAAGGCTAAAATATCAGTCATCCAGTGCTCAGTGAAGTTACCAAAGTAGCAATAATTCAAAGCTATGCTAACTGGCTCATGTGAGACTACAGTCAGTGTCAGCTGATAGCCAAATGTTGCAGGGGTTGCAGTGCACAAAAGAAACTGAAATACAATCTGAAAACAGTTAAAATCACGTCAATAAAATCATTAATAAAAGGCAAATTACTCCACACAAGCAGAAATGAGATAAACTGATAATGCGGGATCTAGTCAACTGAAACTGAGCATAAAAAATTTAGTGCTTTTAAACACTGATGATGTTGGAGCACATCCAATATGATGGGTGAGCTCAAACAATTTAGAAAAGGTAAAACAAAATGATTGATTGTTGAGCAATGTGGCTTGTGATGACTTTTCAGTGCGTACTATTAGGATAATAACAAAGAATCTTAATCATCTTAATCTTTGTAATAATGTCAGATTCTGTAAACATCACTGTGTATTCATTCTATTGTTTTTTATTACAGTATGCTTCTGATTGTACAAAATATAAATAGGTAACAGTGAGAGTGCAGTTATATACACTTTTTCACTACGTAATCTCATTTATTTGATGAATTATCTGTATTTTGTTTACCTTATTTTTAATGTATCACCACTTTTACCATTTCATTGAAACTGTTTTTTTTCTCGTTGAAAAGATAAAGAATATCAAAATACCTAAACACTCGAGTGAAAAATGATTGGAAAGCTTTTTAAAATGACAGGAAAAGAGTTCATCCAGGCAGTCACTTTAAAAGTATCAGGTGAGGAATTAACAAAAACAGATAAAGAACACTGATGTTGAACGAAATCAATGACTTTCTCTCTACCACCAAGATTATGAAAGATAACATACTATAGAGTTCACACAAGAGAAGAAAACCTTCACCTCAGTTATTGGCTCTAAGTGGTTAAAATGAATTGTACAGCAGAAGGGAATATGTAGAGCTGTGTCTGTTTACCTTGGGAAATCTAATCCAGTGTAGGAGTAAGAGATAACGCTGTCAACACTTGAAATACATGAAAGTTTGCTTTATATATATATAAAAATATATATTTTTAAAGCAGATTTGCAGAGAACATGACAGAAAGCTGCTGCAGTGAAACAGAGTGGAAGACAAAAAGATAGAACATGGAGAGAAAGGAAAAGGAGCAGTAGTGAGAGAGATGTGGCTTCACAGAAATGTTGTAAATCACTATGCTTAGCACCAAGGACACTACTGACAACATGTCTTTATGCTTCTGTCACGACTCATCAAGCTAAAAAAAATCATCTCCTAATAAACAAGCACACAGATAGCTGTGGGTCTCACTCAACGTCTTGCTTTTGAAGCAATAATTATTCATACAATTAGGCAGTTTTTAAATTTTTTATTCATATCTTATTTTGTGTAACTGCAGGACATGAAATACAGGCCTGTCTATGACTCATAGTAGGAAAAATTATCAGTCTGCTTGGTTCAAGTGACAGTGTGATAATGAGCCAGCAAGCACATCACCAGGGCCCTGAAAGTGAACCAGCCCTCATTCATTTTAGTGTTTACACTTGTGATTTGTCATTAAGGAGAGCTTGAGAATGTTAATTAATGTCAGGTTTAAATGCAAACACTGCTGATCACCTTCCCCATCCTCTGGGTCACCAAGGCCAGTTTGGATGAGTCTCACATCCAGTCACTACCAGTGTTAATCTAAATGTGATTTTATTGTGTTACAAAAAAACAATTCCCATTCATTTAGAAACAAGCACTGCACTCTCTGCAGTTATCAGTCAATTTAACAAGCCTACAGTTTTTCATAGTTCTGTTAGGTCGTGCATGTAATGGGGTGCTTGCTCCCATCAGTAAACTAAAGCACACTAAAAACTAAAAAGATTCATAAAACTCTTTCTAGTGTCACAAAAGTCACAAAGCGCAGGACTAGCAGAAATGAGGCAACAATAGACAAGGACGTCAATGACATTAAACATCTTCAAGCAAAGATGGAAAAAATAACCAATGGTGACATAAAATGGGCTGTTCCCAAGTTAAACTTCAAGGTGAGTGATGTGGCTACCAATGACAACACAGAATACCACTGACTGACTGTGTGGTTCCTTTTCCCTCATCACCCCTCTGTGTATATGTTCTGTCAGTTTCACTCTGTTCTTTGTCAGGCTGTCTGTTTTCCATGTCTCCAAGTTCCAGGTATTTATGTTCCTTCTTTTAGATCTGGTTTACCAGTTTAGGTTATTGTTTAGTGTTATCGTGATTCACCTTGCCTTTTTTTTTGTGTTTTTCCGCCATATTAAACGGCTCATGTTTTGTTAAGTTTAATCCTGTCTCTTGCGTCTGCTATTGGGTCCACTCCACACACTGGGCACTTTTTGCTGGGCTTCCACCTACCTCCCAGTTTTCTTTAATTAGGCTGAAAATTCCCCGTGGCTCTCTGCCAAATGGGAATTCAAAGGAGGAAATTCCTGTGAAGGCCTGGGGAACTCCCCGCACTGCAAACAAGAGAGGGTCTAACCAGGATCCCAAATTAATTCATCCTAATGAATCAAATTCATAGACTTAGTCTTCTTCAGCTGCTCCATCAGTCAGTCTGAGGGTGGTAGATACTGGTCCAAACTGATTTAATGCCCAGTAATTCATACAGTTCTTTTAGTATGCGAGACATGAACGATGAGCCCCGGTCAGTTTTGGAGATAATCCGAAACAGCTCCTGTGCCACTGTAAAGTTTATCAGAGTTTTGCAGGAACTTTTGTTGGAGGAAGTCATGCTTCACTTCATATGATGAACTTTTCATTGCGGTTTTGATATTTGGATTGGGCTGGGAGGTCACTACAGGAGCAAGATCTTCCATTGCTACCAATTAAAGAGTATAAAACAAAGCCCACACTCAGATGTTCTCAGATGTAGGTCTGACATTGTCTACACTATGGCACCTTTTAAAAAGAGGAAAACCAAAAAGGGGCACCGGTTGACAGCTTGTGTTTTTGGGGTGCCTTTACGTGCATTTGGTGTCAAAATTTCATATTATTTCTCAAGACAAACTTCTCCCAGTCTATGACATCCATTCAGAGGCATGACAGCATTGCCCTGTGGACTATATTTCTGACAGGTTCCTGCTATGGTTGGTGATTCTGTGAATGTGATTTGCATAACAAACCCAGGACCAAATGCATATTACATTTGTGTTGATTAAAGTACAGACAAGAACATATCTATAGTACAAGCTGCTGTTTACACCTCCTTGTTATAAGCATGAGACAGTTATCATGGAATTACAGTAAGCTAATATAAACAGAGATTATGTTCATTCCTATTGTGATATAAATAGATGTATAAACGACCACGGCAATAATTTTGATTATTATTCTTTAAGGACAACAATCTTTGTCTAGTCCACATTTAACAGTTACGAGCATTCAATCAGGGTAAGGTCTACTCAGCTTTTTCTTAAATTTGTGCTTATTATTTTTAAGCCATTGCACAGTGGATGAACAGGCAAGTCTTTTTTCTTCATATAAAAATAAGCTGCTTTTTATTAGGTAAAGAAATTATGGACATGCATAGCGCAGCAGATTATGCTGATGTCTGCTCAGTGCAGTGTCCTAGAATAAATCACAGCACGCGGTCTGCAACATAAACTTTGATCACTGAAAAAAATTGACAATAATTCAAAATATCAGGTCTGATTACAAGAGTTTCCCAAAAGAGAACGAACAGCTGTGTTCTGCAGAGAAGCACTGACGTCACCTGAGCCCAGCAGCTCTCAGGTGGAAGATTTGACACAACTAATTTCATACACGAGTCAAGTCTATAGAGCTGTTTAGAGGATAATGAACACAATGCAGCCTTTTTGCTTTTTTAAACTTCAGTTTAATCACCAGGTCTGTTGGTCCACTGAGGCATGTAACCAGGAGCAGCGTGCGGTAACAGATGCTGTTATGGGGTGAAAATAGTGAAACATGTTGCTGAAGAGTGACTGAAGAAATTCTCAAAAAAAATGTCAGTTTATAATTTATGCACACTCCATATAAACTTGTAAAATATGTATACACACAGACACACACACACACACACACACACGTAGAAAAACATATTTAGTTTACACATCCAGTAATGCATACACTCTTATATTGTACATATATTTATTACTCTCAGATTTAGCCATTCTTATATTTTACTTGTTTTATGTTATTGTATTTGTACACACCTCGGTTGCTTGTGAAGCTCGCACACAAGAATTTCACTCGCATGTACTGTACCAGTGTACCTGCACATGTGATGTGACAATAAAAGTGATTTGATTTGATTATAAGGGCAAAATATTAAAATGGGTGTGGCTTCAGTAAAGTTCAGGCTACAACAACACAAGTAAGCAACCTAAGGTGAGAACACCAACCTGGTTTTGGCCTATAGTTGGGTAACAAGCAACTTCTAGTGTTACCAGATAAGCTAACGTTAGCACACTGGGGTTTTGTCATTGATATCTGTGTGACATCACTGGGATTCATTTCCATGGTCACTTTCTTAGCTGTGTCCATTTAATATAATCTTCTGTGATCCCTGTAATATTATTCCTGGAGCCAGATGAAGACACAGCATGGCATGCAGTTTGGATGATGATGCCGAGCAGTAGAGGTGTGGTAAGCTCACTTGCTGATTGCCATTGACCAAGAGCCATATAATCATATCACTACTCAAATGTGTCACTGCACCTACTCAGGTTCTTAGCAATGAACCATTCAAGTTGTGTTTAGAGTTATTGACGTATGCAAAGAACAGAAGGACTGATAGAAACAAAGATATATCTCAATTCATTGGAGAGACATGAGTGTGCTGACATTGTAAAGGTCACAAAGCATCAAAGTCTACTTAATATTTCAGTTGAATTTCAGTTAGTCACATGTGCAGCCACTTTGACATTTTAAAGATGGTGCATTGCAGGAAGACACAGTTGGATAGCTGCTGCTATTGGTCTGTGCTGGGTTTGGAGCTCATAGGGGTCATCAAGCCCTTGTTCCACACTGAGAAAGGGAAATCCATCTTTAATCGCACGACTGTGCAGGACTGCACATCCTAATAATGCTGCAGGCTCTCTCTAGGTGGGAGAGCATTCTCACCCCCTGTGGCACTGTGGCAAATCTATTTCCTCTTCAGTATGCCAGTGGTTTGCTCCATTCTCAAAGGAAGCCTGACTCTGCTGTGCATTACATTGTCCCCGCTGTGTGCTCTGGGGTTTCATAAAGAGAGTGAGTGGTCATGTTTTCGACAGGTGTCTGACAGTACCTGAAGGTACAAAGCCATGTCAAGGTTTCAGAAACAAGTGATTGGTTTCAGGTTTACAAGCAGCGTGCTATCAACTGGAAGCATTTTCCCCAAATTTGCTCATGAAAGGATGAAACATGCAGGCAAGTTAAATGTTTCTTTGTCATTTTTTCTCCTGGAGACAGAGCTGTTGTCATGAAGTAACTAGTAATTAATGGCAGTGGATACTTTGGAATAAAATTCTTTAGGATATACATTTCAGTGTCCATGCATCATATTCAGGAATGTGTTACTCAGTGAATTATTTGTATATATATTTTTTTTGTATATATCTGACCTCATTATTTAAAACTAAATAATTAACTAACTAATTTAGACCATCTATCACTGTAGCACTACACTGTAAAAAATAAATGAATACTGTAAAATAACAGAATTCTTTTTATCGCATAAATATACAGAAATTTTGAACGATCTATATAAAAAATGTATTTTTGTGAGACAGTATATACATGAAACGTGGTATTTTTTATGTTACATTAAAGATATTTACATGTATAACAACAATGCAATTACCTGATGATGTGGTCAAACACTGTTGTAATACAGTTAATCAGAAAAACACTGTTATAGTGTTTTATGTATTTGATGTAAAAAAAGAACACTTAAAAAAGTCAAAATCCTGTTGGTAAACTAGTAACTACAACCATCTACATTTCATTTTTAATTATATCAAGTATGAAAAATATCTTTATGTTAAACATAAAAAAATATTTGTCACAGTTGATATAATTAAATAAAAAGTACAGTATTTTCATATAATCTATTATATATTTATCTTTACTATTAAAACGTGTTCCTGACATAAAGTTTTCTTTTTAAAAATATCCAAAAAAATGTTATTGTAATGACAGATTGCATGAAGTACATACTGGTATGTTTCCACATACATCCATGTCTGTTTAAAGATAAGAACACTGACGAGTCACGTTTAGTAAAGAATTTCTTTAACTTAGTTTAATAATATCATCATACCAACACAAAATTACTACATTTACATTTTTTATATTTGCCTTGAAAAACAATTTAAAAACCTCTACTGGTGCCGTAAGACCACCTCAACACTGCTCCACATTTTCATTACTTAAAGTGACACAGATTTTTATTACTGAATGATGACAACTCTCAAACAGTTGGTTTGCTGTGTCTCCCAACACAGTCTCAAGAGTGTGCTGGAGATATCAGGAGATAAAGAGAGCAGGACAGGGCTGTAGGAGCCAGTTTCTGCTTCTTTGTGCCATGACCACAACAAACACTACTAGTGGGTCTGACACTTACAGCCCCACACCATTCAGATCAATTGACATTCCCCAGAGAAGAAGCAGGTTAGAAGTGGGCGGGCTCTACTGGCATTACAGTCTTTTCACCGATGACAGGTTGGCACATTTTTTTATTGTCAGAGACTTTTCAGACTTTCCTGTTGGAAACAGTCTTTTTCTTTTAATAAGATTTATCTTGAAAAGACATCTAATGAATTCTATGTAATCTATGCATTAATTGTGCATTTTATTATGTAACAACATTTCCTGGGAAAGTTCACCACTGTTCCATGTTTTCAACATTTCTGGATAATGGCTCTTCCTGTGGTTTGCTGGAGTCCCACAGCTTTAGAAATGTCTTTCTAATCTTTTCCAGACTCAAAGATCTCAATTATTTTCTTTCCTTGGATCACGGTGATAATTTCTGGCTGTGGCATGGGTGTGGTCTTTGGCCAGCTGCAGAGGAGGGGTGACGCAGCGAGCTCCTGGGGCGGCGCAGGGGCGGGGTGAACAGGTGTGCTGGGATCTGACAGTGATTGTGTCTCTTTATATGTTGGCAGTGACAGTGGGGGGACGTGACAGCAGAGAGAGAGCGGGAGTGTCTGTGTCCCAGTCAAGAAATCACAGTGTTAAATAAAAGTTCTGCTGTCAACATATTCGCCCCAGCGTATGTTTCTTGGGTCCAACACTACACTGGCTTTGGAGGGTCTTTTTTACTCCACTTTGTCAGGCAGGTCCTATTCAAGTGATTTCTTGATTGAGAACAGGTGTGGTAGTAACGCCTGGGTTTGGCAAGAGAAACTCAACTCAACTCTCCAAACATGTGATACACCGCAGCTAATTTATGTTCTAATGTTGGAGCGGGCAATCACTTTTCACACACGTTTTATCCCCTTAATCAAAAACAAGTTCATTTAGAAACTGCATTTTGTGTTTTGTAGTCCTATATTTTTTTAAATATTTGAATATGTTTGATGATCTAAAACTTTTAAGTGTGACAAACATAAGAAGAAATAGGAAATCAGGAAGTAGTGAAAGGGTGTTGCAAACGCAACACAATCCAATTCAGATTTTTTTTATCCAGTGCAAAATTACAACAACAGTTTCCCAAAAGCACTTTATATATTTATATAAATATATAAAGTTTATATATTTAAGGTAAAGACCCTAATAATAATAATGATAATAATGATAACAATAACAATAATAATAGAAAAAAAAACAGAGAAAACCCAACAATCATATGACCCCCTATGAGCAAGCAGTTTGGTGAAAGTGGGAAGGAAAAACTCCCTTTTAGCCCGAAGAAACCTCCGGCAGAACCAGGCTCAGGGAGAGAGACATCTGCTGTGACTGGTTGGAAGAGAGCCAGAGAACAAATAATTTAACATAGAGAGGTGTCTTAACACATAGTAAGTAAAAAGGGTGACTGAAGAAGAAAAAGATGCATTGTGGGAATCCCTCAGAAGCCTAGAGCTATTACAACACAACTGAGGATTCAGGGTCACCTGATTCAACCCTGACTTAAGCCTAATCTTAAAATTAGAGAGGGTGTCAGTCTCCCAAATCCAGACTTTAAGCTGGTTTCACAGAATTGGGGACTGAAAGCTGAGAGAGCTGAGCGTAAAATTGAAGCTCCTGATATACCGGTCGATCTACGTCCCTACCCTCAACTATGGTCATGAGCTTTATCTGAACGAGACTGCAGATATAAGTGGTGGAAATGAGCTTTTTGCAAAGGGTGACTGGGCTCTCCCTTAGAGATAGGGTGAATAGTTCAGCGGCCTGGGAGGGCCTGGGAGAGTATTATTGTCCCTTATTGTCCCTCTGTTTTGATTTCCAACAATGACTATAGGAAAGGTCATATATGTTCACAAGCTAGTTAGTAATGTATCTGCTGGTACTGGAAGATCATGTGTAGAGGAGTGCTGGAAATAGCTCCGTGCTTTGTTTTCCAGCTGTAGTCATATCACTCAAAAACAGTTAAACTTTTTGACCACAGCTGTGCTCTTTTCTGTGTCACATTTTGGTGACATTAAATTTGGTGAATTAAAATGCGGTCAGTATTTCAGTAGTAACACTGTTAACAATAGCAGGGGTGAAGCTAACTGAAGGCCAGTTACTGGGCTTTGTTACGTAACGACAATAAAAGCTTATACAATAACACTCTAGGAAAGGAGATCACAGAGAATTTATGCAAAAAACAGCCACCTTTCACTATACTATACACAAAAATCTTTGATCCAATAATCATGTGATCAATGTGATCAGGAAGATGGGCTCCAGTGCTCTTAACGCATCTTGTGATAAAGAAAAGCACTGTGACTTCTACAAGAAAAGTTTACCTTGTTTAGGGCATTGATGCTGTCATGCGATTTTCTCATATACACTCAGTGATGCTGAATATTTGCAAATCTAGATTATACAAAATAAGTGAATTTTTTCAGAGCATTTTACAGAGTCTCAATGAATCTCAATGGCACAATGGGACATCCTGGTTAAATAATGGCAATAATTAATTAATATGCAGGACAGCTTAGCTCAAAGGTGAAACAGCTGACCTGCTGGGTCTTTGCCTTACAATATAAAATGCCTTTAGGTGACTTTTCTTGGGAACTGGCCTGTATAAATAAAGCTGAATAGCACTGAACTAACACTACTGTACAATAGGTAACTCATGTACCTGAAACATACACACACACACTGATGAGGTCATTCTCCCCCCATTTCATTTTGCTGTGCCAGTGTAGTGAATATGAAGTAGGAGCAGAACAGTGCCGTGCATATCAATGTGTCCTTAATAAATTATGAACCAGCTGTAGGGAGAAAGAAGCATGTTTGTGTTTCTCACTGTGTGGCCTACAAATTCACCAGAGACAAAAAATGTAGATTTAAATAAAAGTAAAACAAAAAATAAAACACTGTTTTCAAAAGTCAGCATCCTACAAATCACCTGTCCTGAAAAGTAATTCACAACATCTAAATTAGCAATTTAAAGACTCACATCTGTGTTTCATCTCCATTTCCACCCCAGAAATTGAGCTTAATATTCATTTGTTCATTGAGTTATTGGACTTTCTAGCACTGTTGCTAGGTGATAACTGGAACAAAATCGCCATCAGCATTACTGAAACACATCATCAGATAAGGCTACAACCAGCAAATATTTATCATGAAACAGAAGGCACAGTGTGTGTGTGTGTGTGTGTGTGTTTTGGGTGGTGGAAGAATACATGAAAGAATTAGTGTTGTGCTTGCTGTGACCTTGATGGCACATACCATGCTGCAGGCTAAAATGTAGTGCAGGTTTATGGATGCAGTTCTTCATAATGGAATGAATGATCTTTATAGTATCTTTAAAAAGCAATCTTTGACAAAAATAAGCCAAATTCCACTGTTTGAACTGCATGACATACAAGCAGACAAAATGAACCAAGGAGGGTTTATAATTATGGCCACTCCAGGACATTCACTGGTGGTCCTAAAGCCACTCGTTTGTTGCATGTGTGTTTAGAGTTGTTGTCCTGTTGGGAGATAAACCTTTGCCCGAGGCCAAGGTGCAGAGTGCTGTGAAGCACTTTATCATCAAGGATGGATTAACCTTTCCTCAACCCTGACTGGTCTCCCAATCTCTGCTGCCAAAAAACATCCCCTCAGCATGATGCTGGGAGCACCATGCTTCACTGTAGGGATGGTATTGGTCAGCTGATGAGCAGTGCTTGATTGCTTTGGCATTCAGGCAAACAGGCTGATTGGTGGAGTGCTGCAGAAATAGCTGCCTTATCCTCAGTCAGAGAAGTGACCAAGAACCTGATGGTCACTTTGACAAAGGCCCCAACACCCCAATCGCTTAGCTTGGCCAGCTGGCAAACTCTAGGAAGAGTCCTGGTGATTCCAAATGTCTTCCATTTAGAGATGATGGAAGCCAGTGTGCTCACTGGGACCTGCAGAAATGCTGCAGACATTTTTTCTGCACCCTTTGCCATACCTATGCCCCGATACAATCTTGTCTTATGGGTCTACAGAAAGTTTCTTGGACTTAATGACTTGGTTTGTTTGTGCTTTAACATCATGTCAAAAATCATGTCAGTCGTGGTTATTGTGTCATAACAAAGGCAGTGAATACCTATGCACAGGTTATATTTTAGTTTTTTATTTTTCATACACTTGAATGCAAACTTTTTGACATTGACATTATTGGGTTGTTATTATTATTGTTACATTATTGTGTGTAGAACTTTTAGGTGAAAAATCGATGTAATCCAATAATAAGGTTGTTACATTACAATGGTGAATAGTTAAAGACTGCTGCTGGCTGTATTTACTGGACTATTGATATTATTTAGCTTCAGCTCAGTTGTGTCAAGTTTGGCAAAGTTGAATTTAGGAATTTCTGAACTCCTTAGTTTTCTTATATCAGGAGCGGTGATAGAGAAGATTCTCACGGTATTTGAAAGCTCTCTTCAGTGCTTCATATCAATAGAACTCAATATATTTTATTTACTGGCTTTACTGTTATTGTTAGCATTGATCATAAAAGGGTTAAGCTTATTTATTAGAGTAATATTACATTGTGATAATATAGGATGCAGTCAATTTGAATCACACTAACTGGATTTTGTACATCATGCTTAAGGATTTGTGCTCCTTGTAGATATAACTTATGAAAATGAAGAGAGAGATGTCTCAACTATGTAACAATAGGAAAAGAAAGCACACCAACATGCACAACCCTGGTGGGCAGAAGCCAGTCTCACGAGCGCCTGGTGAAATGTCTTACTTTGAAACTTTTAACAGAGTGTTGTTAAAAAAAGATGCTCCTTCTGCAATGACTCATCAGCCTGAAAGAGAAACACAAGCAGGTAAGAATGAAGTTTCAATAGTGCCGAATAATTCTCCTTTAATGCATCTGCCTCACCTGCGACCTCTATCATTTAATCCAGAGTAATTCAACATGAGAACTCCAGCCCAGTGCCAGGGGATCAGGTGCTTTTGTTATTTTTAGGTCAGTGTTTCTTGGCCCTGTGTCACCTGCTACAAGCTGAACATGATCCAACAACAAGGAGCCCATAAGCTTTGATTAAATCATTAAATTGTCATAAGGTTGTTTTGGAAAACCGCAACAGGGCAGCACGATTCCACACGTTCACACCCACGGCGCATGCTTGAGTGAGCGCGCAGATGCACACACACACATGAAGACGTGTGTGTCACATATACACAGCTGTCCACACACACACACAGACACACACACACACACATAGATAGCAACACTCGATCTGTTTGGCTGCTGTTTTATTCATAGTTATTCTTTACAGTGGAAGTTGATCCAAAGGGGAACTGAGCTGAGCACCTGTACTTCCTCTCGGATCATGTGATACTGTTAGATCGTTAGTGTGCACACATCTATCCGTGAGGTGTTAAATCACATTGAACAGTATCGAGGGTAATTCATTTCTCCATTTATCTTGTTTCTTGTAAGCAGCCATCTCCCCTCTGTGTAGCTGTGTATGTACGTGTGTGTGTGTGTGTGTGTGTGTGTGTGTGTGTGCTGCTCTCTCGTACACTGACTTCAATTTCATTAAGATGTGTCTGAACTTTCTAGAGTGTCATGGTCCTGTAATCTGAACCCATGGCCGACGCGACTTTGATGGCTTAACTCTCCTTTTCCAGCTGGCCAACAATCAGTTTAAGTTAGCTACATGTTTACCATCATGTTTATGTGTTTCCACACTTCTTGGTTTATTGTCATGAATTTGTTTTTCCAAAGGCCTGCATATACAATACACACATTTTCCAGGAAAATGGCATCAAAATGCAAGGCTGTAACACACAAGTTAGTTTTTTCTTCCATCCTTAATTAAATCTACCTCTGCCTCAGCGAACAGTCGTTCTACCAGATGCTAATCCCACCCTCAGTCATAGGTTATGACTTGTAACTTCCAAAGCCTTAGGAAATAAAACCAAGCAGAAACATAACTTAGGCTTCATTCTCTCCAAGTATTTACTGCTTTTTATGATCTGAATAATTAAAAAAACAAAAACATGCAAAAACCCATCACAAAAGATGTCATCATATTTTTATGCCTAACTTTCATATTTAACCTTCATAAGTAATAGTAATAATGCTGACCATCAATACTACCTTTATTGGATCTACTGGTTCATCATTTTTTTTGTTCTCTCCTCAGAAAGTTGTGCAACAAGCAGAGTTTCCTGCTTTGTTCACGGGCCGATCTATAGCAGGTGTGCCCTTTTATGGTAATTCTAACTGTTTTAGGCTCACACACACCTTTAGTTTCTTGTAGAAAGCATGCAGGAGCAAATGTCCCAGTAGCACGTCTGACCATCACAAATGGACCTCGACCAAGCTACTGTAAAAGGAACTGAATTAATCTGCACAAAAATGACAGATAACGCGAATGATAAGTGATGTAACTGAGTAAAATTGTTTAGTAATATTACACGGATGGCAATGATGAACACCATAATGGATATCCAAAGCTACAGGGGATTATTTGTTCTTATTTCATATATATCACAGATGATGTGTTGAAATTGACTATGTTTAATATATAGATAATAAAACGCCACACACCTTCTTTAACCTCGCTGATAACTGAGAGAACAGTTGTAGCTGAATTTAGATGCACAAACATTCATCATATTTGCAGAAAATTACTGGGTTTCGTCCTTTGTATAAAAAAGATTTTGAAAGACTGTTGGCGAGCTTATTTTGAAGTTCTACCTGCTGGTGGAACGGCGCTGTAGCTTTGTTGAGAGGATGATCTGCTGGGCTGCTTTGTCAGGTCTGATGTATTCTGCAGTGATTCCAAACAGGTTCAGGACTTTGTGATCAAAATAAGTTTGAAGTCCTTGGTGCGTTCATGACCAGTCTTAGTGCTTAGAAGTGCACTCTTTTCACTGCAGCTGCTGTGTGTTTCTAATGAAAAGCTAAGAATAGGGAGGTGAAGGATAACGTTTTCAGCACAATTATTTGCCAACTTTGTTTTTTTGTTCTCCTTCTGCTTTAAACCAGCACAGTGTTTTGTCAAAATCTGATATTTTCACATAATTCAATCTGCTCTTGAATTCTTTCTGAGTGCCTTCGCCAGCCACTCATGATTGGCAAAGGCAATTTCTCTTTGTGCTCCTTTAAAATAAAAATTGAGTACAATGTGAAGATAAATGTTTCTTTTTTCTTTGAAGCAACGTTCGTTCAGTGTGTATGATCACAGCTTATAGACAGCCTGTCTGAAACATTTAGGCAGAATATGTATGGACATTACCACGAGGACTAATTTAAAGACAAACCTGTTTAGAGTTTAGCAACAGTTGCAGAATGTCATTTGCTCTTCAGTTCCTCTGTTTTCTGTCCTTGGAAAAGTTTACTTCCTTTCAGAGAGCTTAAACAAAACCCTGAACACGCCCCTGACAGTCTATCATCACTTTGTAACCCTGCACTGCTGATATCAACTGACTCCTTCCTCTGTCTCTCTCTTTTACACACTCACACACACAAACACAAAGTTGTTAGTTCACTTGATAGTCAATAATGTCAACACAGCAGTCACTGAAACACAAGCCGAGTGTGTATATGAAGTATTGGTGTGCACAACAGTCACACTACAGTTACAAAGACTCTGGTGGAAGATAGAAATCTTATATCAGGAGCAAAAATCCAAAGTCTATTCTGGAATATACCAAATATTACAAAGACAAGCTACAAAGATTAGACAGGTCAAAGTTGAGGGAATGAACAGCAAAATAAACCATTGTAATCTTTATGTTTCATGATCCAGACGGTGTAGCTCATCAGTAAAACACGGAGCAGGTCATGTCGTAGCGTGTGCATGTCTTCTTGATCTGGCTGATACTTTTTAGTTACAAATGAAAGAGCGGCAAGAGGTCAGTCACAAGTAGGCAGAAAGTTTTTGTCTAGCTATTTTAATTCCTGCTATCACATTGGACTGACAACAAACGCTTTTATCTGTGGCGACAACAAACTAACAAACAAAGACTCCCATAAACTAAGTGCAGCTTCTTTGGAGGCTTGGTAGTATTTTCTTTAGGAAATAGTAAATGTTTAGTCATAGCTGTTGTGTAGTTGTTTTTGTATGAGGTGTTCCTTTAACACTACCCTCAACCCTGGCATGTGAAACCTCCAGTCATTTTCAAAACATAAGAAACCCCTTTAAGAAATACAATTAAAAACTAGGGTAACATACAACGAAACCATCAGAATATCAAATCAAACTGTAGTGTACAGCTGCAGTTATCAACCATGAAAGGGAATTTAATCAGTTTCAAATGTTCAAAGTATTGCTGGGAGAGGATGCTGTTGAACTCGGTGCAAAATTCAGGATAAGAACTGTAAGTGCGAGTTCTTTAAATGTAGCAGCAAGCTTTCTGCTGAGCCTAATTTTAGCATTTAAGTACACCAGATTTTTGTCAGCACAGATGACAAAAGACCTAGTGCAGACGTGTTTTTGCAGCTTTGGTTTGCCTGGTTTTTCTGACATCATATTGAAGACATGGAAAGGTTGTCTGTTTCCTCTTTGTTGTTTCCCTGTGGCCTTCTTTCTCGCATACAGACACGATATACTTTCCTTGTCTGGCAGTTTTAGCTGTAGATATGCAGTAGGTGTGGAGAAGCAATTCACTCTGTATTTTAGAGCTTGATCATTGGCATTATCAGCTATTGTTTCAATGCCAGGCTACATGTTGCTCTTAAGAGGTAGGAACTGGGAACCCATCCTTGTAGAAAGGTCAAGCAGGTCCTCTTCATCACTTTCAACTATTGTGCCCTGGAGAGCTTCTCAACTGCTGATCTCTCAACAGGAGGAAGATAGTCAATGTAGATTGTGCCCTGTTGGCATGTCTTCTTAACTGAGTGAGGTCCATGAACGGAGGCTAAAATGAATGCCTTTGATAGCCTCACTGAAATCATACCACGGTCTAATTCTTTCAATCGAAACTGTCTAAGTGCTTGCTATTCATTCAGCCTTAGAGCACTTTGTGTTTCACCTTCACACTGTTCCAAATATTGTTCCGAGTGTGCAATGCAAACCTTCCCTCAGAGCCGTGGGACGAGCCTTGAAGTTGGAGGTGTTGAACTGTGCTGGAGGTGGGTGTCTAATGTAGAAAATATTATGCCACATTCTGATATAACTAAAGTATGTCAATGATGCAAAGTTTGCCAGTCTTCCAGCTACAAGGTGTCTTAAGACAACAGCAGTCAAGACATACAAAACCTATCGAAATATGGATAATAAGGATAATATTTTAGGCAACTCAAAAACAAAATGTGGCCTTTCACAAAAAAAAAAAAATGCTGCTTAATTTTAATGTTAAACTGCTTAGGGACAGATGTGTCAGTCGGTTTTGTGTCATGGTTATCATGGTCCTGAGTCTGTCAACTCTGTGTTTTGTGTTTCTTTATATTATTTCCTGTGCTTGTTTATCCTGTTTTATCTTTTGAGGTTTTGTTCTGTGCCTGCCTGCTCCCACTTCTCTGTGTTCGCTCTGTCTGTCTATGGTGTCACACTGTCTGCTTGTGAATCTGTCTGTTTAGTTCAGTGTCTTGTCTGGTTCTGTGTCTGTGAGTTTCCTGTTTTATTCTGAAGGTCTCTGCCTCTTGTGAGTGTGTTCAGGTTACGTTTCCCCTGTCCCGTCAGCTCTGATTTCTCCCAGGTGTGTTCCCCTCCTGTTGCTCATCCCTTGATTGCTGCTATGTGTATTTAAACCCTGTGTGTTCTCCTGTCTGTTGCCAGTTCGTCTGCGTTATCTCCCTGCGTTATTCGTGTTCGTTCCCTGCTTGGTTCTGTGTCCTCTAACTGCGTCTCCCTGCTTCGCCATTCGGGTCTGTTTTTTGTTAGCTTTCTCCAGTCTAGGTTCTGCTTAGTTTCTGCCCACTCCTTTGCCATTTCTGTTTGTAATCCTCCTCAATAAAAGCCCACTCTCATCACGTATGCCTGCATCTTGGGTCCTTTAATAAATTCCACACGTCTCGCCTCGCTGACCGTGACAATGGTGGTCCATTACCATGTTTTTAATCTAGCTTGGAGAAATACACATATATGAGACCAACAATGGGGCAAATGTAAGAGTTTAAAGGATGGTCCGTTATGCTCCTCTGTAAATAACAAAAAAAAAAGCTTTTTCATGCAGTTGTGATAGCAGGTGATATTGGCTGATAGCTCATTTTGAAAAATGCACCACTTCTAACCGTGTGTAGTATGTGACATTATTTGACCATGATATTTTCTGGAGGAAAAGAAAAGCAAAATATGTGTTTATATGTGTATACACACATATTTTCCTTTTTTTTCCTTCCAGAAAATATCACCTTCAGGTTCTTCTTGAGCTTCTCATGTACCTTTTTCCTGATGCTATCACTTGGCATAGCTAAATGACTGTGTTCCTCTGCTTGTTCACCACTACTGTGTCAGGTTAGCCATCACCAGTTTGTCCGTCTGTATCTGGAAGTACCACAGGATCTTAGCTCAGTCATTCTCAACCCTTTTGACCTCGGAACTTCCAGGTTATACTCGGCACAGATGTTTCTGTACACTAAGCAGCCACTTGGTTATGGCATTTCATGTATGCCCTGTCTGCTAGCATCTTGCACCCTGCTGTTATGTGCTGGATTGTGTCAGGGGCATCTTTACACAGCCTGGGGTCTTGCCTGCTGTGATAGACCCAGAGCTTCTATGGATCTTGTGCTCAGAGCTTGTTCCTGTGCTGCCATGATTAGAGCCTCTGTGCTGTCAGTCCAGCTTTGTCCAGCCACTGGTAGGATTTCTCTCAGGATCTCACAAAAGCAGTCCAGAGGTGCACAAAGAGATGACCTTGAAAAGTAGATCAGCAAAATTTTAATCGAGTCAGTTTTTGCTTTTCATGGATGGAGTCACACAACTTATTTTCATTGCACTACATATAATACTTTATCTTTTTAACTTACTTTAGCAAATCTAATACAGAGGGACTCAAAATTAAAATATATGTGCATATAAACAGCCTCTTTTATCTTATTGTGGCGTTTTGATCTCAAATTCAAATGCCTGAAGTCCCAAAACCATTGACTTGTACACACTGTTAACACACTTTTGGAGAGTACTGCAAGTGTTACATTAGAATTTGATGTGACTGTGGGTGTGAGACTACATAAAGTATTCACCACTTGGGTTTTTCTCAGTTCTTTTGTTTCAAGTTGTGTTTGAAAAAATTCTCCCATGACAGGAACATGGTGTGATGATGCTTCTTCTCTGCAAAGGGCCCTGGAATGCAAGTGCAAAGGATAAATGAAGTCAACACAACTTTGAAACTATAATAATATGTGGGATTACAATTTATTACCTGTCCCTAAATCTAATGCTGGCAAAATAGTACAAGATCAGGAGTGGGACAAATTGCTTGCAGGAGATAGTAAAAGTCATATTCCAGTCCAACTGTTATCACTGCAGCGACACAAATCAGACAGAAAGTCTCACCAACTCTAACGTTAACCAGATGCTCATAATCAAACCGGAAGACTAAACAAATAAGAATTACAAAATAAGTTTGAATGTATGTCCAAATCCATTTACACGGACCAATGCCACAGCATGAATTACAGTGAACACACTGCAGGCCTCTGCCTGATAGGTCTGTCTGTATATTTATATTTCTAATGTTGCCATTATGAGCTGATGCTGTCTTTCTCTCCTTGTTATGAGGGTTTTACTTGCTGAATTAACCCTTTAAAACCGGTCAGAGCGGGCACGCTCCGTTTTGCGCAACTACTTTTAAATCCCGGTAGCACTTGGTTCTATGGTAGGTCTTAAAGGGTTAAGAAAGACACTTAAAACTACCTTTGCTTCATGGTGTTTGAGGAAGCTAGCTATTTGCAAAAGAAAACTGTCCTCCCATGAAGCACCTTGTTCTGAACCTTTGGTATGTTTCTTATGAAAGGATCCTCTGAGGGCTGTACCTGTGCTATGCGTGTACTACACACGCATCAAAGAAGCTCTGTGTGGATGGTAGCTCAACAAAGCTTTAAACTGCTATTGAAAGTATCATACATTTATTTATTTCCTGCTGGAAAGATGTGGTTTAATCCCGCCTGTCCTAAAACCTTTAAAAGCATATTTATGACTATTATTGTAATGAGGAAATGTCTCTATTTTAACCCAAGAATAAGCAACAGAGCTATGCTCCTGAGAGTTGGATTTACAGGGCTATATGGTACAACTTTTTGGATGCTCCGTACATTCCATGAAAAGAAAGGTGTATGGTGTGTGGGAATTTAGTAGTAATGATACCCCATCAGCATCTCATTATGTATTAGTGCTAATGTTGTGATAAAACATATATTTTATGTCTACGGAGCAAAATAACCACAATATTTCCAACAGTTGTATTTCTGGATGAAAGACACAGGTGGCAGTTTTTACCCGTATCAGAGCTTTTTCAATGATATGAAGAGAACTGAAAGATCTGCTCAGCTTCTGTTTACAATACACAAGCTAGATGCAGTTGTTTGTGTGTGACATTGTGCAACAAGCCTTTGCTGCAGGCCATTATAAGCTATTTTAAAGCAAGGCCACAGTGAGTGAGTCATAACGGGATGACTGACCCTGTAGGTGTTGACGGCTTGACAACGAGGATCACATCCCAGAATGCCGTGGTTTCAGATGTTACGCGTCCTCTGTAACTATTTCAGCCCCATCTGACACAGAGGACATGTGATTACAAGGCTCTACAATAAGCCTGCAATCTGTAGTGGAAAGTACAAGAGCTAGGGATAAATAATTGATGGAGGTTCACCGTTTAAAGGACTGGGTGAGTGACGGACTGACAGTCGTGCTTAACAGAGAAAGAAAAGGAGACAAACAGATTGTCCATTACATTCATGCAGTCTTTGTTAACTTCTGTATTCTTGACTTGAGTTTTCTTAATACCCTCACCTCGCCTGTCGTCTCCTTTCCCATCTCCTTTTCTCTCTTCCCTCTTTTCCATTTCTCTCTTGCTTTTTCTCATTTATTTATTTAGTTTGTGCTGCTGTTCCCCCTTCCTGGCTCAGGTGATATAAGGTATGGCGACAGCTATTGAAACCTGAGGGATTAACTAAAGCTATTTTAGTACCTTAGGCTAACTCCACAGTAGCTATCTCACACAAATGCACAAACATGCCACAGACAACCAGGTGATATAAGGTAGAGAGACAAAGCTATTTAAACTTGCAGGGGGGTTGTGTGGCTGCCTGCACACATGCACACACATAGCCTGTTGTCTATGGCAGAGAAAAAAGTTAGAGCCAAACACAGGCTCATATACACCACCCACACACGTGCAGAGAGAGCATAGTGTGACACAACTCCTGTCATGCTGCTCTCACACTGAGGAAGCCAGAGCACCAAAAGTCGACACCCAGACAAGATTTGCTGGAACACATCTTCCCTGTAAATCCATGCCATCACTGTATTGTTCCACAAGTCAAAGCTCATTGCTTTTGTGGCTATATGTGGGCTTTTGATGCACCATGGAAACAAATGTCCTTTACATCAGACATCCATAATAGAATTGGATGCATACCACAGCCCCAGCGCTCCTGTTCTTGCATTTGTACAAATTTACTGCTGCATGCTCCTTCTGCAAAAAAGACCTTGCTTAATCCCAGATGGCCTTAAAGCTATTGTAACTGTTTATTTGCACATCTAGTCCAAAACAATGGCATTATTTGCAAGGCACACCATTGCCACATGAAGTACATGTTTGTACTTGACAGCTTGTTATGACGAGGGTCTTTAAGACAGATCTAGGAACCTTACAAATTGAACTAAAGCTTTATTAGTTGTATAACACTGCTACTCTTCTATTGACCACTTGAAGCTGTCGCCAAAAGTGAGGCAGTCTCTGTAAACTCCAATGTTAGAATACCAGCGTGCATCTTCACAGCCTTTTACTAAGAAGCTTTTGGTCTTTGTGGATGGATCTGCCCTCATAATTGTACAGAGGGTTAATTGACATAATAATATATTAATAATTTTATTTTTTTGAATAAATCATTGATTAGAACAAGGCAAAGTTTTTAGTGAGGAAAGTGACTCGTTTGAGTGGCAGATACACTGACATGGCATGTGTTCACTGGTAGACCTCACCTTCCCATACAATACAATACAATACAATTTTATTTATATAGCACATTTAAAAACAAGGTGTATGCCAAAGTGCTTCACAGAAACCAAATAAGAGCAATAATAAATACAAATAAATAAAATAAATAATATACGTACAAATAGAATATACTAACAGGTGGGAGACATAACTAACATAATACGTTTTTAAACAAAATTTAAAAGACTGAATTGAATCAGACGCGCGGATAGTTTGAGGAAGATTACTCCAGCGGTAGGGTGCAACAGAGGCGAATGTGCAGTCACCTCTGGTCATAAGGTGGGATATAGGTTGCACCAGGAGCATTTGGCCTGCTGACCTAAGCACTCTCCCAGGGGTATAAAAGCTGAAGAGATCCATAAGATAGCTGGGCGCGGTGTTATTTATGATTTTAAAAGTGAGCAATAAGATTTTAAAATCAATGCGATGTTCCCTTATTCCAGTAACTGCTGTGTTAGTCTTTTGGAACATTTTTAATGGAATTATTTGACAAATAAAATAACCTACTGTGGGACAGCGACCATCCAAGTTCTTTGTACTTTATCATATTTTGTTAGTCAGAGCTATGCTATGTGTGTTTAGCATGTACAGTCTATAGATACAGCTAGTTAACCAAACCCACTAGTGTTAGCTGATAATTTAGCATTAACACACAAAATGAGTACATTAACCCTTTAAAACTGGTCAGAGCAGGCACGCTCCGTTTTGTGCAACTACTTTTAAATCCCAGTAGCACTGCCACCACGTAAGCTAGCGCAATAATTTTTTTCGCATATGAAACCGGAGGAATTGTACTTACATCTTATGCCATCAGCTTGTCCTTGGTCACAGTTTCCTTCCACATATAGCTTTGCAAAAACTGCATAAAAAGCACTTGCAGCAACAAAAACATAATATTCCAGAAACAGGCTTTGCCAATCTGATCAGCTGTTCATAACACTTCCTACGTTGGAATAGACGTCAGTGCGAACTATCGCATGTCCACCATGACCTGCCCGAAACCGGAAGTGACGTCATTTTCGCGAAAATCATGAGCCTATACTGGTGTTTTTAAAAGTTATGTTTGACTTTATGACTTTCTGTGTTGTTTCTGGGATGCTTAGGACTCATATTGCACTGCTGGAAATAGTTTATTTTGATGCATATGCTGCTTTTTTGCAAATTTGCACTATAATATTTATTTTCGTTTTTCCTGCAGTGTATAAAAATTGGTGTATTTCAAAAATAAAACTATGAAGGCACCCAAAATAATAGTTTCATGTGGTGGGAAACTATTTTGTGCAATTTTTTTGTATTTACAGTTTTGAGGGATAAGCCTCTTAAATTTCTCTAACTTGAAATATATGTTAAAAAAAACCAAAAACGATTTTCAATTTTTTTTGTAGTTTATTGCACGTTTTTGCAATTTATGTAATTACTATGCACTTAATACAGACATATTATTAGAATTTAGGCTGTAATGGTTGTATAAATGTATAGCATTAATCTATACATCATCAGATAGATTTAACAAGTCATGATCTCATGACAAGATGGCCCAGTATGTTCGGCTCGCCGTCACTCCACCTGTTTTCTGGCTTTTTGTTTGCTGTTCATTGCCTTAACTGTGGAAATTAACTCGCTCCGGACTTATGACCGAAAAACTCTTTTTATTATCCGAGACTCAGCAGTGACAGCACCTTTGTCCTTTGTTTTTGATGGGCAAACAAGCAGTGCGCCTCCACCGCTCCATGGCATTCCGCCTTACCTACGTCGCACCTGGTTCCTCCCTCCCAAGCTATACCGGAGAAAATGCTGGAGAAGACAAGGGAAGCGAAGTGGTCTCCTGGCTCGTACAAAGGCATTCCTGTCACTTTCTTGCCTGGCTGACCCTCTCCTTGTACAAATGGGTTTCTGCTACTCTGCCACTGTGAGAGGCTCACTTCAACCCAGAGGACCCTGGGTGCGCACTGTCTCTCCAACTCCGCCTGGTGCTGCTCCTGTTTCATCGGTGGGCCCGCTTCTCGGCCCGCGCTTCCTTCAGTCGTTTGGTTCGCTCCTCGCCATGCCGGCGGTGGCGTTCTCCTCAGGTGAGTTACTCTCTTCCACCTCCAGCCGCGCCTGATGCCTGCTCCTCTCCTGCGTGACTCTCCAAGTACGTCGCTGGTTGCTCCTGTTCGGGGTGCTGGGTCATCGGCTCCTCTCCAGCTACGGATCTGCAGACTTTGTACCGTTATTTCAAACCTCTGCCCACTCAGCCGCACATCAACCCCGATGACAGCTACTGATCTCACCTTATCTATGGCTTTGATCAACATTCGATCCCTCTCCAATACGACGTTTCTGCTCAAGGATTTCTTCTCTTCTCATGAACTGGATTTTATGTTCCTGACTGAGACCTGGCTACATGCTGGTGAGACTGTGGCTTTCTCTGAGCTTCTTCCTCCAGGCTGTTGTTTTTTCAACTCTCCCAGGTCTTCTGGTAAAGGTGGAGGCCTTGCCTGTGTTTTTAAATCAGTTTATGACTGTCATCAGATTTCATCTTTCTCCTTTTCCAGCTTTGAACTGCAGCTTTTTAAACTGAACTCATTTACTCCATTACTGTGTGCAGTAGTGTACCCAAATTCAACAAGGATTTTATCAGTGAGTTTGGGGAATTCTTATCAGGACTTTCAGTAGATTTTGATCATTTTCTTATTGTTGGCGATCTGAATATCCATGTGTGTTGTCCATCTAAACCTCTGGTTAGAGACTTTGTATCACTGCTGGACTCTTTTAACCTGACTCAGTGTGTGTCTGGCTCCACACATGAGAAAGGTCACACACTGGACCTCGTCATGTCTCACGGCCTGAGTATTCACGTCTCTGAAATCTGTGAGAGTGCGTGTATCTCTGATCACCTTCCTGTTCTGTTTTCTGCCACTGCACAATGTTCTGTTGCTGCAGTTAAAGCTCCTTCACGCCGCCACCGGATCATCAATACCCATCTACCATTCCAGTTCTCTGCTGCTTTCAACAACTCTGAGCTCTCCACGGTGGACTGGATTGACTCCCTGTGTGCAGAAGATTTAACTGGTCTTTTTAACTCAACATGTACTTCTATTCTGGACTCCATCGCTCCCCTAAAATCACTCCGTCCCAAAGCTCACACTGAACCCTGGATTACAGACTCTGTTCGTGCTCTCAGGCGCTCCTGCAGGTGTGCTGAGAGAAAGTGGAAAAAGGACAAGCTGCAAATCTCCTTCAATATCCTGAGAGACTCTCTTTTAACTTATCAGAAAGCTGCTAAAGAGGCTAAGTCCTCCTACATATCTAACCTGGTCAGCAGTAATGTCCATAAACCTCAGACTCTGTTTCGTGTTTTAAACTCCATTGTTGATCCTCATACGTCCACTTGCCTCACACCTTCTGCCACCCTCTGCAATGATTTTTTATATTTTTTTGTTAATAAGATTTCCTCCCTGCAGTCTGTCATTCCACCTCCACCTTTCAATCCCTGTGTTTCTCCCTCGTGCCAATCTGCCTTTAACCAGTTTGAGCTAATCTCTCTTTCTCAGCTGCATGAAACAGTCTGCAAGGTCAAGTCTACCAACTGTTCCACTGACGCTATCCCCTCTCGTCTTCTGAAGCAGGTCCTGGACTCAGTTGGACCTGTCCTTCTGGTCCTGATCAATGCCTGTCTCAGCTCTGGTTGTTTCCCAACACTTTTTAAGCATGCTGTTGTTCAACCTCTCCTCAAAAAGCCTAACCTGGACCCATCTATACTCTCTAACTATAGGCCCATCTCCAATCTGCCCTTTCTGTCCAAAGTACTGGAGCGAGTTGTCCTCAGGCAGCTCCAGTCATTTTTAGACAACAACAGTCTCTATGAGAAGTTTCAGTCTGGTTTTAGAGCTCGTCACAGCACTGAAACCGCCTTACTGAGAGTTTTTAATGATTTGCTTTTAACTGTAGACTCTGGTTGTGCTGCTGTCCTAGTAACCTTAGACCTGACAGCAGCCTTCGACACTGTTGATCACAACATACTGTTATCCCGCCTAGAACACTGTGTCGGTTTGAAAGGTAGTGTCTTAAAGTTTTTCCAGTCCTACCTGGATAACAGGAGTTTTTCTGTTCACCTCGGTGAACTGTCATCTCCCAGAGCTCCTTCAACTTGTGGTGTACCTCAGGGGTCCATTCTAGGCCCCCTGCTGTTTACTCTGTATTTGCTCCCTCTGGGCGATGTGCTGCGCAAACATAATGTGTCCTTCCACACCTTTGCTGATGACATTCAGATCTACCTCCCTCTGAGGTTAGACTGTAAGGACTCTTTGCAGCCGTTATTCTCCTGTCTGTCTGACATTAAGACTTGGATGGCTCTTAACTTCCTACATCTAAATGAAAGTAAAACTGAAGTCATTGTGTTTGGGCTTCCTAAAGACCCCAACCTTTCCTTTGATTTTATGGGACCCCTAACTTCCAAATGTACTTCCTCCATTAAGAGCCTCGGTGTTACTTTTGACAGTGCTTTTAAATTTGATAAACAAATCAGCTCCGTAGTCAAGGGATCTTTTTATCATCTACGGATTTTAGCTAAAGTCAAGTCCTACCTGTGCAGGAACGATCTAGAAAGGGTGGTCCATGCTTTTATTACATCACGGCTGGACTACTGTAACTCCCTTTATGCTGGTTTAGATCGTTCCTGTCTGCATCGCCTCCAACTGGTGCAGAACGCTGCTGCTCGCATGCTGACCGGTTCCAAAAAGAGAGACCACATCACTCCGGTCCTCTGCTCTCTCCACTGGCTCCCAGTTGCTTTTAGGATTGATTTTAAAATTTTACTGCTGGTTTTTAAGGTTCTTAACAGTACTGCACCTCCTTACCTGGCAGAGCTTCTTAGCATTTACCGCCCCAGGAGATCTTTGAGGTCAGCAGACCTGATGCTTTTAGATGTTCCCAGGTACAGATTAAAGACTAGGGGAGAGAGGGCTTTTGCTGTGGCTGCACCCAGACTGTGGAACAGTGTACCTCCTCACATCAGATTCTCCACAAGCCTAGGAACTTTTAAAACTGCTCTTAAAACTCACCTCTTCTCATTGGCTTTTAGCAAGGTTTAACTTACTGTATTAAATTATTGTTTTATCAGTGAGGTGTTTTATGTACTTGTTTTATTGTATTTTATATTTGTATTTTATTGTACAGCACTTTGGTCAGCCTTGGTTGTTTTTAAATGTGCTTTATAAATAAACTTGACTTGACTTGACTTGACTAGCAACTTGAAATGCTCCCAAATATGGCTCTACAACATGTAAAAATATAATATATGCTCTGGCGGACCTGGCTCTATGGTAGGTCTTAAAGGGTTAATGACTGGCTGCTGTCACACAGGCGATACTGATCTTTACTGTCATGGCCTAACTAGAATATTTATTAACAGACAAGAAAAAATAACAGAATACTCTCCCAAAAATCTTGTGGATCATCATGTTTTTTTGCCAAATGAGTAGCTGTCATGACAAAGATTTCCAAAGATAACTACTGTAAACTGCATCATATAAAACAACATTTAACTGTTTGGGTCTTACTGGTAAATGTCTGGTGGTGAATAATACAAAGCATCCACTTTATGTCTGGATTCACCTTCTTCACACACCTATGTATGCTCTGCCATTGCCTGCAGCACATCCAAACTTTTCAAACGTTCTCTCGTATGAAATTGGACTTTGACAGCTTCTGGAAGTAACTAGAAAAGCAAAATATGTTCATGGATGTATTCTACATTGTTGCAATAGTTTGAGCCAAACACAGGGAGAATGAGTTTTTCGACAACTGAGTTTGGCTTTTGTTTCACACGTAGTAACAGAGGAAACTTCCTCCAGAGTTTTGCTTCATACTCTTCAGTCTATTCTTCTGACTTGGTAAAACTGAAGAGGTTTTGAACTAAAACTGTCAGAATCCAAGACCCCTGAGTGCTTGCTGCTGCTACGACAATGGGCTGCCTTCACCAAATTATCTGCCAGGATTTTGCTGCAAAGAAAACATTGGGGCTGCAGTGTATCTTCAGACATACAAGGAAACCCATACATGCCACGTAATTTCCACTGAGCTTATTTCTATGGAATCAAATCATTTTTAGCCATGCTCTCTGCAACATCTGGACACAGCCAGCAGCAGTTTGATGCCCCTGCACCTCCTGAAGTTTCACTGTTCCACTCAAGGAAAAAACACCCCAGACCATTATGGCGCCTCCTCTACTGTGGCGCGTAGAAAATATCTCAGGTGGGATCTGCTCGTCATGCCAGTAATGTTGGAAACCATCAGGACCATCATTCATCATCATCATTTGTTCTCATCAGAGAAGAAAACTTTCTTCCACCTCTCAATGTCCCATGTTTGGTCCAAACGGTCAGTTCTGTGGCGTTCAAGAACACGAGGCCTTTGGAGACGTTTTTCTTTTTTGAAGCCTTTCAGTCTCAGATGCCGTCTGATGGTTAAGAGGCTGCAGTCGGCACCAGTAACGGACTTAATTTGGGTTGAGGATCATCCAGTGTCTTGACAGACAACCAATTGTATCCTCCGGCTCAGTGCTGGTGACTTTTTTGGGTCTGTCACTTCAGTTTTTGTTCCACAACCCCCAGGATCATTTAAGAAATTCCAAATGACCGTCTTACTGCGTCCCACCTCAGCAGTGATGGTGTTGTTTTCAATCAATTGTCTCACTCTCATTTCTTTTTGTTGCATGTTGAAGCTCAACCTGGAACCTTTTTAAGATCCAACCATGCAAAATAGGATTTTTTGCCATTTTTCAAGCCGTCTTAAACATTTGATATTGACTGTACTGTAAAATAACAGTGAATATAAAATCTAATTTCTGTGTTGTCTTTAATAAAAAACCAATTTGATGCTAATAATTGTAATTTTCTGTTTGAGATAAAGTTTGCATAGCTCTTTCATACACCTAATGTAACAATCTCTTTCCATAACAACTTTCTTGTTGCTTTATTCAACGAGGGGACAGCGAACTAATTATTCTTATAGGTCTTGACATTAGCCATCCTCGCATGAAAACACTCAACGGTGAGACATTTGAAATTGTTTTCCACTAAATAATTTGGGTATAAACATCAGAAATAACCTTATTTCTTTTTCATCAACATTAAATCAAACAGCTGATTCTTTTCAGCGAGGCAACACTGTCTGATTGCGTTGGGATTTTTCTTTTTTGGGGGGTTATTTATCCAAAGATTGATGAGCTTTTTCTGTCTGTGAGAATCAGCCAGTGCCATCCTTATTATTTGCACTGGAAGTGATTCCAGGCATCACTTCCAGACAAGGTCAAGCATCTTTATCAGTCATCTCAACTACCTAATTCTACTATGTGCTACATTCACCCTTCAGCTCTTTGCTTGTTCTTCTGAGGGATCACTTTTATATCTTTTTCTTTTTTGTACCAATATTTTTAAACCCTAGAAATGGTTGTGTAGAAAAATCCCACTAGATCGGTAGATTCTGATTTCATTTGGCAACACCTCACCTTTTTTCCTTATTCTAATGCTTGATTTAGACTTCATCAAGCCATCTTGGCCATGTCTGTATGCCTAAATGCATTTTATTCAAAAACACAGGGTTAGTGTTGTTACTAACTATCAACAAGGACTTAGACCTTGCTGGTCTTTAAATGTGCCTATAATTTGTAAGGGTTTCAAATTAACCTTGAGTAAAAGAGAAACACCGTCTGGCCCAATGAGTTTTCGTGTAAAAAAGTGGGTATAGGTGTAATTGTACCAGGGCAGATAAACAGGTGAGAGAGTGTGATGCTCTGGAGCATTACAGGGCCTGTTGGATCAACTGCAGGTGAGGTCAGGACTGTTTTGGCTGCATACAGAGAAACAGGAGCTTATTGGGCAAATAGCAATCCTTTGGCTCACCAGCTTTTGTGTTTAGCCATACTAGCATCAAGCACATAAAAAAGTCACTTATATGTCAGGTGGTGTCTAACTGTGCTTCAGCCTAAAATATGCAGTATCATGAAATGTTCTCCCCATGCGACAAGAGGATAAAACTAATGGTTTAAAATTGTTTTCAGTAAAATATATCTACAGCTGTTCAGGCGTTTGCTACAAAAATGTTCGCCTTGAGATGAACTGCAGTAACTGGACGATCCTTAGACTTTCAAATAAGAAAACACTTCCCATTAGCCTTAGCTGTACTTTGTGTATATTACCAATTACAAAAATTATAGCTTTATCGAAGCAGGCTTCAAAATTCTTGAGCTTACACAGTTTCAATTGATAGTAGCACTAAATGGGAAATATTGTACCACAGAATTATGATATTGTGATCATTATTCTAGTTGCAGTTTGCGAACTTTTATAATCTCAATGGCTAAAAATCAAGTGGTGCCTAATTTTGTGTTGTGATCTTTCATTAAATGTCATTAATATTATGTCATGCGGCGGCTGTGTGAAGGCAAGAGAGGACCCAAATGCAAATGCAATACTCAAAGGCAGGTCTTTATTAACAGGAACATAAGAAGACATACAAAACTGTACTGGGAGAAACTAAAGCTGAGGTGCTGGGAAGACACGGGAAATGCACACAACCTAGAGGGACGACGCAACACGGAACAAAGGGACACTCTGACATAAATACACAGAAGGTAATGAGGGAAGTGGGAACACGCGGGGAGGACACGAAACTGAAAATACTGACACCGAGATGTGGACCTTAAACACAACACAGTACACAGAGATGAGCACAGACAGAGAGAGGCAGAGAACAAGGATGAATACACGAGGGGATGAGGAGAACACAGAACACAAAGGACGGGAACACGGTACCAGAACAAACACCACAATAAAAGCATGGACACAGGGGGAATCCAAATACCAAACCAAACAATCCAATGAACATAAGGAACAAAATACAAAACCACAGGAAAACTGAGAACACTGGGTCAAAATGACCCAGGACCATGACATATTAGAAAAACTGACTGAAGTTGCTCTAAATGTTTGACATCCAATCTGAGGGAATGAATTGAAACATAGGCCTGTTCTCACTTTAGGTTTGATCTTTACAAGCTGGCACTTTACTATATAAACAGCACTTTTGGGTTGGTCACTCTGTGGCATCAGTTACACTCTTTTAGTAGCCTAGCAACAATTGCAACTGGCAGGTTCAAAGAAGTAGCTTGTTGCACCCTCCCTTCGTTGCCTTCCTAATGTGCCGGAGACTCTGCAAGATCCTTCCCCTCTAATGTCTGGGTCCAACATGCTATTTTTGTCATTTGTTTCCATTAGGATCAGGAGCAGGCGATGCACTGTTTTCTTCTGATGGCTTGTTTGCTCATAGGTGGCCCAGTACAACACAATGATGAAGGACTGGCCCAGAGGAAAATGCACATGAAACCACTGACTGCCCCTGCTCAATATGCTTGGAAAAAGACACATTTTAAATCTGTTTGTACACTTTAAAGTCATGCATTTAAACTGCGCTCTTTGGACTTTCTGAATCATTTTTTTCCTGGACTTTCCGGACCCTCTTTTACAAATTAAAACATTTATCGCGTCATCCTGGCCAGAGTGTCAGAAAACTGCTATTTTGTCTGAGAGGTACAGACAAAGTGTGGTGTCAGTGCTGGCACTGCTGGATGCTAAGGGCAAACAGTGCACCTAAGCTAAGCATAAGGATGCACAAGGGGTGGTGTTATTATAAATCTCAAGACTGCCAAGCATGCAGTGTACCTGTGGGGCCTTTGTTTTTAGCCCTTACTTGTTTTTTCATTTACTTCAGGGTTCAGGGTCACCTACGCTGGTTCCACAGAGGAGGGGTCATACAGCCGAAGGCTCTGCCTCCCATTCTACTTTTAAATATTCTAAGAACCACAAGTGAGCTTGCAATCTCATAAAATGAAGTGACCTACTGAGGTGATATGGTACTATGAAGTCTTTAAGATAAGATGGGGCCTCATGTGTGAAGAATGTTCCCTGTTGGCCAGACGGTATTTGTTAGGATGTAGAAGAACATCATGGTTTTGGTCCTTATAGAAGATTAACTAGAAAACACAGAGAAACAATGGAGTAAACCTATGAAAACTGTGGTGAGGTTAACAGACGATCTGACATTGACTGAGTGGAAACACACAGACTAAATACACATAAGGAATGATCAAAGGCAGTAGAATCACATGGGGAAAACAGCTGACAACAATTAACAAAATGACAGGACACGTGAAACTAAACATAACACAAAACTCTTTCAAAATAAAACAGGAAACATAAGGAGATCCAGACATGACTTGAACTTGACAAACAAAGAAAACTTGGACATGAAACATGGCAGAATGTAACTAGATAAACCGAAATGAAACTAGACTAAAAAGAATAACAAAACACCAAGAAACTCAGAATACTGGGTCACATGACCCAGGGCCATGACAGTGACTGCTGTAACAATGCATTGAATTTCAGTTTGTTGATGCCACGACCTAATTTCCCCACTAACATCAACACTTCCTGTTCAGATGTACTTGCTGAATAAGGAGTAGTATAATCCATTTTCCAGCACTATAAAGTTGACCTCAGTATGTTTTGGGGTAAAACTGGGTGAAACATATGAACTGGTGGAAGACATGACATGGGACCTTCAGTAGTGTGGCAGACAAAAACCCTGCTGGAGATCCTGGTGAGTCACCCTTTTAGCCGACTGTGATGTTTGCTGCAGCTCTCCGCAGGAATAGCCCAACAGCAGCATGTGTCTCCCTCTCTCTGTCTCTCTCTCTCTCTTTCTCTCACACACACACACACACACACACACACACACACACACGTGCAGTGACTGTCTTTGTGGATCTTTTTTATTTTTTACTGAGTGTATCTTCTTTTTTTGTCCTCTACGTGTGAGGCAACCAGCAGCTGGTTCACCTGGGCGAGCATCATTACGTCAAACAGGCTTTTAGAAACCAGTTAGGAACTAAATGCACTGTCTCTCAAGCTTTTCTCACCAGTGGGGTACACACATGAGATTATAAGAAAGGGAACATTTTGTGGTGGGGGGAGGCAGGGATTGCCACCTGCTTCCTGTATTCCACAGTGATTATAACAATAAGTAAAAGATGGAGATGAATATTTAAGTGTTTTAGCTCATATATGTGGTGAGTCTGTTGCTTAGGTGAGCTGTGATAACATGTTAAAACAAAAAGCAATTAAATACAGTAGATACATGCATTTTATTTCTGTGTATATTATCCTTTTAACAAGATATACTGAGAGGTACTGTGAAAGACAAACCAGTCCAAAAGATGATATTATTTAGCAGATCATAGCTCCAGAACAGTCAGAGTACCCATGCTGCCCATGTCCACTACAGAAAGTGCCAGCAATGGGCACGTGAACATCACAAGTGGACCACAAAACAATGGAAGAAGGTGGCTTGGTCCGATGACATTTTATTTTACATCATATGGACTGCTTACCTGGAGAACACCTGGCAACAGGAGGAACTATTGGAAGAAGTTAAGCAGATGAAAGCAGTATGATGCTTTGAGAAAGGTTGGGTCCTGCCATTCATGTGGATGTCACTTTGACACATACCACCTACCTGAGCATTGTTTTAATGAGTTTAAGGTGTTGCCTTGGCCTTCACATGTCCCAGATCTCAATCCAATCAAGCACAAACAAATCCGATCCATGCAGGCCCTATGTCTGTGAAGGTTCTTAGTCAGGCCCTACCTTGTAACTTGCAGGACTCAAACTGTCTTGGTGCCAGATACCACCGCACACCTTCAGGGGTCTCGTGGAGTCCACTACTTGACAGGTCAAAGCAAAAAGGGGACCAACACAATATTAGGAGGTTATGATATGCCTGATCAGTGAATGTAAAATCCAAGACAAAAACAAAACTAAGGCATTTACCTCAGAGTCATCAAGTCATCCCAACCTCAGTAAGCACTCATGCTTCTTATGTCCCTATGGATCAGTATTTGTGTTCAATGAGCTAGTTAAAGAAGTATGCTAACATCAAGGAAATAAAAAATGACTGTGGACACTCACCGCTGCATGCAGTTTAAGACCACAGCTTATTTACAGAAATAAGCTCCAATTAAGCCAAAAATAAAATAATTATTTTTTAGCAATTTGCATAATGTTGCCCTTATTCCAGGCATCTCATTTCACATGCAAATTTATGTAAATTAGCTTGCAGCCAAATATCTGAAGAACTCCAGAGGTTTGCAATGGATTCACCATCACTGGCACAACATGTTAAAATTAACTAGAGGCATGCAGTTGGCCCTCTGGGCTTTTGCTGTAAATGTAAACGTGTCTTCAGTCAACCCACATAGGACAGTGAGTGTTAAATAATGATTTCATTCCGCTTTGAATGCAGCATCCCGCAACCAGCTTTGTAATATATATCAACACACTTTTCTTTTGATGTATGTGTATTTAATGGAGCAATATGAGATGCAAATATGCTACCACTGTCATGGTTAAATGTTAAAAAATGAATGTGCAGACATGTTTTGACATTTAGTTTAAACCTTTTCGCACTGTCTTAAGGCTTGAAAAACCTTCCTTTCACCTCTTTCCCTCCCTGAACCCAAACCCTCTTTTCATGCTTGCGGTGTAGAAATCGATGCAGGATCATAGCTATCTTCTGAATTCACCTGCTCCACAAGCACAGGCAGTACCAAAAATATAGTATATGTGACTAAAGTCCTGTCTAGACAGGAATATTCATCCTGAAATATTAGCTAAAGTCATTTTCACTTATATTTAGGTCCTGTGAAAATAATTGCCTTTCTTTGTGGGTGTGCAAACCATATATCAGGTGAAACAAAACAAATTGCTTAATAAATCTGTTTAGAGCTATGTAATATGCACAACCTGACACACAGCACAATCAAAACACAAAATCAAGAGGTGGTGCATTAAAATAAATCTACTCACATGAATAGTAATTGAGTGTCAAAGCATTCATTACACGGCAAGAGCACGCATGCAGTTCCAAAGCCATCTCGATGAATTAAAACCAGATCCGAGCCCGCTGCTCTCCTGGAAACTGTACGCATTGTAAACGTTAGTTACCAGCGCAGCACGAGAAGCAGAGATGCCTGCAGGCTCAGCAAAGTGCTAGAAAAGCCATCCTCTGTCATGGGACGGAGGCTCAACTCCCCAGAGTCTCAGGGGGAAGGACGAGTCCAAACTGAGGCCCATGCTAAGCCCTTATTCACATGGGACAGGGATCATGTAGTGGCATTAAGTGATTAATGAATTAACACTCCTCCTCTGTGCTTCATGGAAGGAAAAAAGTTGTCCAAACCTCCATGGTGAAAATCCATTTGTCCAGATGTATACACTCCATTAAAGGCTTTATTTCTGATTCCGTGATGAACAATGGTAAGTGTCTTTGACTCCATCAGCACAGCATTGGGCGGTTCAGGGATTATTTTGTGAAAAGGGGAAGCACAAGGCGGGGGGTGATACAGAAAATCAGAATATTTAAATTGCATTAAAAATGTAACTCAGTGAAGTGTTGAGTAAATGTAGAGTACTGTGAAACTACAAACAAAAAATTAAATCTACTACAGGAATTTCTCTTTTGACGGTAGTGGGTGCATAGCTAGTGAGACAAGGGAAGTATAACTGAACACAAGCACATGAGATGAGGATAAAACAGGAAGTAGCACCCACAACAAGACTCAGACAAGGAGCTTGACCCCAGGACGGGGATAAAACATGACAGACTATGGAGACATGGAAACATGATAGACCTCACATGGAAGACGCTAAGGACAAAACATAAAGGTGAAAGTAAGAACACAGGAGGAGAACACTAAAGAACGAAACACAGAGACAAGACTAAGGGACCGGGAAAATAAACGGACACCCGACATAATAACAGAAAAAGGCTCAAGTCTCAAACTCAAAATGACTTTAACAAGATTCAAAAACCATACCACAAAGCACTGAGTCACCGACCCAGATCTGTGACATTTACGCTTTAATCATGTAGAGAAACCGACACATGCTGTTGAAATTTTACTTCTTTTTCTTATATTAAATAAGACATTGTGTTACATGTCGTTACAGAAAGGGCAGTTTCACTGGTGTGGCCCGCTGCAGATCAAAGTGGGCTGAAAGTGGCTCATATTTGTGTGGATGCCCTCAAAGGCATCCACACTATTGAGTTCCTGTTTCTCTTTAAACTTTATTCTTATAGTTGCTCCACGTTTTTCGGCACTTAACTACTCCCTCAGTTTTCAGCCGATTTTCTCCGTTCAAACTCTAAACTGTTCTGCTATTTCTGCTAATTCCAGCTATATCTTTTGGTGTTTATTACTATTATACTTTTTAAAATATTACACTTTTTTCCTTTTTTTTGTCCCATTGAAATGAATGGAAAACTTCCACAATTCTGCTAAAACTTGCTTGTTTTTCAAACTTAACTACTTCCTCATACTTTCACCTAGAAACTCCATTCAAACTTTAAAACGTTCTCAAATGATTGGGCTTTTCGTGTGTGATTCAGCTTTTTCATATCTGTTACCGTTTTCATTTAATGCCTCTTTAAGTTTTCAGTTGCAGCTTTGTGATTTTTCAGAAAATATATGCGTTGTTATGGTTGCTATGCAATTAACTCAGAGTGGGAGCTGGTGCTTTCTGAAGTTTCTCTTCATGTCCGAACAACTTCTTGCTACTCGCTCAATTTCCACTCAACTTCCACAAATTATACATCAAAACGTAGGTATTTTTGCTGGCTTTAAGACCGTGTAACTATAATTATCGTGCGAGTTACGGTTTTTTCACAATTTGCCTCGAAGTGACACAAGGTCTAAAAACTCCCCATTCAAAGTCTATGGGGAGGTTGTGAAACTCACAGCTGAAATACTGAAACTGAAGGCATTTTCAAATCGTCATATCTCCTTAACGAAGCGAAGTTAAGACATGAGGCTTGTCCCCGTATATCTTCAGACACTCCTGACGCTCACAATTCAAGAATTATTTTCTCACCTATTACCGTTCTGAGATGAGTTAGACTTGTTTGAGGGGTTTAAATCTGTCCTCCTCTCAGTTTTCAAACTCCGAAAATGAAGCCGTTTCTTCTCTCGTCATATCTCCGCGACAGAGTTACAAAGAGCTATGAAAATCGCAGTCAAAGTACACCAAAGTCCGCTGATTAACCCAGTACAAGAATTTTGCTTCCATCCCACCTAGTTTTTGAGTTACACGACGTTTCGTAACTCTAAAAAACGGCGTTTTTCGCCTCTTACCGCGATCTAATTCTGACTGCTCATCACCCTGTTTTCCAAGCACTCACTCTGTTTCCCAGTGGCGCAGTTGGTAATGACACGGGTCTGAAGTCCAAAGGTCGTGGGTTCAATTCCACCTTGTCCACATGTTTTTTTCACTACAAATTGATACACTATCACAGACCAGTAATTCATATTGATAATTTATTACAATTCTGCAAAGTTTTATGATTTTAGCAGCTTTTCTAATATGGACCTCAGATTCTTGTTAACAGTCCATGGCAGAAATACATACAAGTACACAGCCTGATGAAGCAGACAGAAGCAGTACCTCTGATTGGTGGACTGAAATTGAGCAGAACCAGGTTGTTCTGCCTCTTTTCACCAGAAAGTTCAGTGTTTTCTCAGCCTCTTCTGCTGTTTTTAATAAGAATTTTCAGGTTTTTCACCTTTTTTCAGTTATATGAGAACCAGTTTGGCTCAGTGAGATGAGTATGAGATGAAATTCTGCTGATTTACCTCTTTTCTGCCAAATCTTCAAACATTTCACCTCTTATCAGCATAATTCTCAGCAGCTTCTGCTATTTTCAGCAGAATTCTGGTCATTCACCTTTTTTCAGCAGAAATTCTGCTGATTGAACTCTTTTCAGCAGATTTTTCAGAATTTTCACCTCTTTTCTGCCCAAATTCTGCTTATTCACCTCTTCTGAAAAATTTTCAGCCTTTTCACCTCTTATCAGCACAATTCTCAGCAGCTCCTGCTCATTTCAGCAGAATTGTCAGTCTCTCCACCTCTTCTTTTTGAGACTGAGTTTGGCTCAGTGAGATGAGTAGCTGCCTTGAGACCAGAAGGGCCAGGTTCAAATCCTGCTCAGGGCAATCTTTTGTTTCAGCTTTTTTCAGCAGACATCTTCAGCGTTAAGGCATCCACACAGCATTTTCGCAGGAAATGCAAATTTTTTTTCTAGTTAAGTTTGACACCCTGTTTAAGATATTTATGAATCTACTACTCGGGTAAAGGTTTATTTTTATGTGTTATTTCAATGATGACTGTATTTTGTGCTAATAAGATAACAAACATAGATATTAGACATGTTTAGTTTTAGTGCAGCCAGTGTGGTGGAGCCTTTAAAGGGAACACGAAGACTGAGCCTGAGGACAATCCTCAAATATCACCTAACACCTCTGAGAAGAAACCCCCAGAAATACATGTGCAACAGGATCAGGATCCCAGATCTTCCACACAATCTCGTGACTGTGCTTTCTCTGTAAATACCAACAGTGATTTTCTTTTTTTAATGCCAAAACCTAGTTTGTGTGGTAAATTTGGCCCCTGTTTTGGTCCTTCATAAGCTCTGTGGTTACTTGACTCAGTGACCTAGTTACCTTGCCAACAGTTTTTATGCTTTGTGGTTTGAGACCTTTTTGTCTCTCGGGAAAACATTTCTGTGGCATTCAAACTGAACTGTTTACACTAGGCTACAGATGCACAATGTGGTGAGAAACGCTGGTACAACATACACAACACAGCACAGCTATCTCTGAGATTTGTGGAGGATGGTCAGAAAAATGCGGTAATATCCAGTGAGCTGTACCCCTCTGGGTGAAAAACCCTTTATTTGATGCTAGAGGTCAAAGGAGAATAGCCTGACTGCTTTGAGCTGATAGAAAGGAAACAGTAAATTGCCTTCCTATCAACAAGTTGCCAAGTTGTTCATGTTGTGAACATGTGAACACAAACAATGTTATTTGTTTTTGTTTTTTTGTTTTTTTGATGTGTGGTGCGAAGTCAAGATTCATGTTACATTCCAAGTCACTTCTGCCATGATTACTTAACCAGTTAACCAATTACTAATCCAAATACGTTATTTATATACTGCAGACAGTCATCAGTGTGTTGTTTGAACAATAAAACCAACATCATTCAAATAGTAACATTACAAACTAAGAATAACAGGAACAACCACAGAAAGCTGACCATCTAAGGAAAACCAAATGATCCATTTTGCTCACTAATCTTCTTTAATAAGACATACTGATGATCTGTAAACATTCAGTATGGATGGTCCCTGTCTAACTCCAGTATGTATTGAAATCAATCAATATATTTGATCATTATTCACATGGATAGACTGATGGGATTGATAGGATCATCTTTAAAGCGTGCATTTTGTCCAACGCTCACTTTTTCCCTTTGGTTGCTGCAGTGACCCCGCCCCCCCACAGGGATTATTACATTGTCAGTTAAGCTGATCTCTCTTTCTCTGCCTCATGATGGATGTCCCGCTCTCCTCGTACCTGTTCTCTTTCATCTTTTCTTCTTCACAAAGGAAATTGTACTGTACCTGTGCTATCATTATCCCCACAGTCTAATTACAATCACACTCTTATGTGTACTCATACATACATATTACATCTCCCACCCTCATCATAATTGCGGTCCATACATCAGCTGCTTGCTCTTTTCTCCTCTGGTGAACACAACGAATTACAACAGGTACACACCTACTGCAGTATTTTATCATCCTCCCAGCAATTTTTACTCTTTGAAATTCAAAGAAAAGTGTGTGTACACCAATCAGACTTAACATTGTGACCACTGACAGGGAAGTGAATAACACTGATTATCTCTTCATCATGGCACCACCTAGTAGGTGGGAGCGAGTGAACATGTTGTTCTCAAAACTGATGTGTTAGAAGCAGGAAACATGGCCGAGGATGTGAGTGATTTAACAAGGCCCAAACTGTGATGGAGACGACTGGATCATAGCATCTCCAACACTGCAGCTCTTGTGGGGCTGTTATTGTCTGCAGTGGTCAGTATTTATTAAAACTGGAGGAAGGAACAGCGGTGAACCAACAACAGGATTACGGCCAGCCACTTAATGCACATTGTAGTGAAACTTACTTACCACCAACCTAAGCATTGCTGCAGAACATGTACATCATTTCATGGAAACAGTATTCCCTGATGGCTGTGGCCTCTTTATGCAGGATAAGCTTCATCACGCAAAAATGGCCCAGGAATAGTTTGAGGAACACAACAATGAGTTTGAGGTGTTGACTTGGCCTTCAAATTCCCCAGATTTCAATCCAGATGAACATCTGTGGGATGTGCTGAACAAGCAAGTCCAATCCATGGAGGCCCCACTGCACAGCTTACAGGAGCTAAAGGATCTGCTGCTTATAACGTGGTGTCAGATACCACAGCACACCTTCAGAGGTCTAGTGGAGTCCATAACCTGATGGGCCAGGGCCGTTTTCACAGCAAAAGGGGAACATGCACAAAACAAGCAGGTGGTCATAATGTTGTGTCTGATCGGGGTATATTAGAGCAGAGTGGAGGCATCTCGGCTGTGCATGTTTTTAGAGCATGTGCGTTTGTAAAGTGCTGTAAAAATAAGGGTCATTTTGAAATATAGTCCTAAGATATTCCTGTGTGGGTGTGCTCCTCCACTGTTTATGCTCTTTATTGTTGGCTGTGTGCATGTGTAGATATTAATAAATTTGACTTTATTATACTCCTGACAGGCAGTGATTACATGTTTTTGTCCCTTTTGTTGTCGGTGATGGTGGATGTTCTGCTTTCCACGGCTGAGGATGATGGGAAAATAAAAAGGTCTGTAAACGCTTCCTCTTGTTATCTTCCCTCTCCTCACCTCCCCCTACCTGCCACCCTCCTACATCGTGCTAACTTCTACTCCAAGCAGCGTGGTACTCTGTGTCATTTACAGCCCTAATGATATAGAGATCTATTTAACACTTGCTCCTTTTCGTTCTTTGCCTCTGACTTTAGCAGCAGTCAGCATTTGTTGCAGATATGTGATCGCTTAAATTATACCCAGGCCTCTATAAAATGAACTCCTCTCTGTCCACAGTTGGACGCAAGCTGAAGTCTGTATTACACCATGTCCTCATATTGCTCATTCTGTGGATTCACTCAGAAAATAGCAGTAATCATTACTAGACGTTAAGCAATAATGAAACATAGTCAATGTCCACAAGCATGTTTTTTTTTTTTTTAAAAAGAAGGCCATACAACAAGCCTCTTCAAATGGCGGCCCGCGGGCCACATGTGGCCCAGAAGCAACCTCCGAGTGGCCCTGCACGTGGTCCTAGCAGAAACGCAGAGAAAACGAAAAGAAAAAAATAATAGAAATTCCTACAGCATAGTGTGGACTATGAATGCAACATTCTACCCACAATGCACCGTGTTGTAAACATATCAAGCTATCATCATAATGTTTGATGTGACAACAGCATGTCTTTCTCAATCCACACGCGTAAAATTGACAATGAAAACCGTCGGTTTAACCCTGCCTGGACTGACAAGTATTTATTCATTTTACCGCAAAATCCAAATGCCAAACCAGTGTGTTTAATTTGCAGTGAATGTGTTGCGGTACTTAAAGATTACAATTTACGAAGACACCACAATGACAAACACCAGACTTTCTGCAAAAACTTTCCAGAGGAATCTCAGGAGAGAGCTGCAAAAGTAATTGCATCTTACAACCGGAGTTGTACTACCATGGTGAGGTCATGTACAGCCCAAGAGAGAGCTGCAGCAGCTTCCCTCCGTGTTTGCTGGATCTTAGCGAAGAAGACAAGACCTTTCACAGATTCTGAAACCGTGAAAGAGTGCATGCTGGCCATGGTGGATGAGGTGATAAACAACGAAAAAATTAAAGTGAGTGTGACATGTGCTATTGAAAACGTGCCCCTGTCAGACATTTCAAATATTCGTAGGATTGAAGTTCTGGCTTCGGACGTGTTTGAAATGCTGTTAGATGACCTGAAGAAAACTGATGTAATGTCTATAGCAGTAGATGAGTCCACAGACAGAACTGATAATGCACAGTTGTGCATATATGTCCGTTTTTTTGATGGCACATGCTTCAGAGAGGAACTGCTTGGCTTACTGCCACTAGAGGGACACACAACTGGTGAAATAATGTTTGAGAAGATATCAGCTTTTTCAAGGATAATGGTCTGGATATGAAGTGTGTCTGTTTGCTAGTTACCGATGGGGCTCCATCCATGGCAGGAAAAGTGAGTGGTTTGGCAGCGCGGTGGTTGGCTGTTGCACCTCAGATGAGAACCTTACACTGCATTGTTCATCAGACTGTGTTGTGTGCAAAACTAAGCGCGGAGCTCAAAACGACAATGGACACCGTGATGGCTACAATTAATTTTATTCGCTCAACATCAAGCCTCCAGCACCGCTTATTCTGCATGCTGCTCTCAGAAATGTCTGCTGAGCACCATGACCTTCTATTGCACAATGATGTCAGGTGGCTGTCTAAAGGCAGGGCACTGGAGCATTTCTGTGATCTCAAAGAGGAGATCACAGCTTTCCTCTGCAAAAGCAGGCAAAAAAAAGCAGAAACATAATTGAATCGCATAATGGACAACAGCTTCATGGCCAGTGTCTGCTTTCTGACTGACATATTCAAACACATGAATGACCTCAATGTGGGACTACAAGGCAGAGGCAAAACTGTCATTGAACTTGTGGAACAGATGCGTGCATTCCAAGTCAAGTTGAACCTTTTCGAAACTGACTTGAGCACAGGCCGGTTGCTGCATTTTCCAACACTCCACAAATGCATCTCATCACCAACACAAGTCACGGATGTGATGACTGATTTCATTGCGAGGTTGAAAGAGAACTTTTCTGGTCGACTAGATGGACTTGCTTTACCCACAGAGGTGATGAGTTTTGCCAGAGACCCATTTAGTGTTTCAACAGAAGGCGACTTGTCGATCAGAGCAAAGGAAGTGGTCTGATGGACCACTTCCTTTGCTCTGATCGACAAGTCAGAGCAAAGTTCATACTGGATCTTGACATGCAGTCATCCTTAGCCATGGCACAGGATCTTCGCACTAACGGACCTGCAAAGTTTTGGACTGATGTCAATACACACCAGTTCCCTAACGTTAAGAAAGTAGCAGTTGTCATCCTCAGTATGTTTGGGTCAACGTACACATGTGAATCAAGCTTTTCACACATGAACTGAATAAAAAGCAGCTCTCGTTGTTCACTGACTGACAACATGCTTCACCATTGCCTTCGGATTGCACTGACATCTTATGAGCCAACAGTTGCCGCAATTGTTCAGAAAAAAATGTCACTTCTCCCATTAATAATGTCAGGGTAACTGTAGCCCACATATCAACATAATGTGGAATGTCTAACAAGCCATGCCTAATTACAGGGGTTGATATAAAACAAAACTGTATTACCTCAGTGTGCAGCAGTAAATGTTGTATTCTTATGTGTTAGTGCTATGGGTTTGTGCACTGATAAAATTAAATGCACTTTAAGATGTGTCTGGGTTACATATATGTTGAAAGGGAACTTTCAAAATGTTTTTTTTTTTTTTTTTGAATGAAACCATGGTCTCGTACGACGTTACATCTCTCTTCACTTGCATCCCAGTCACGGAAGCGTTGGAGGTAGTCCGTAAGAGATTACAGGATGACACCAACCTCAGCAACAGGACCACTCTCAGCATCAACCAAGTGTGTTTGCTTTTGGAACTGTGTCTTCATTCCACCTACTTCACATATTCACATACAAGGGTCAGTTCTACAGGCAGAAACATGGGTGTGCCATGGGTTCCCCAGTTTCACCCATCGTGGCCAATTTGTACATGGAAGAAGTGGAAAAGAGGGCTTTGCTATCCTACCCTGGAAAACCACCAAGCCATTGGTTCAGATATGTGGATGACACCTGGGTGAAAATCAAATCTCAGGACGTACTGCATTTCACGGATCACATTAACTCGGTGGACCGACACATCAAATTCACCAGGGAGGATATGAAAAGTGGCAGGTTAGCCTTCTTAGACTGTGAGATTTCCATCAGTAATGGGGGGACATCTAAAAGCTGACGTGTACCGTAAACCTACACATACGGATCAGTATT
This sequence comes from Neolamprologus brichardi, assembly GCF_056152115.1. Classification (NCBI taxonomy): domain Eukaryota; kingdom Metazoa; phylum Chordata; class Actinopteri; order Cichliformes; family Cichlidae; genus Neolamprologus; species Neolamprologus brichardi. Next base: position 16,114,359 of record NC_142105.1, on the reverse strand, counting down.
TAAGGTCTGGCTCTCATCATCCACTGGACCACAAACTGGGTGTCATCAGGACGCTACAACACAGAGCGAACACCATCCCGACTGACACAGCGGCCAGGGAGGCAGAAGAACAGCACATCAAAAAGGCCCTGAGTAAATGTGGTTATCCCAGCTGGACTTTTGTCAAAGCTGGAAAGGCACCTAAAGAAAGCTCCAGCCGATCCAGGAGAGAAGGACAACTGCTGCCCAAACGAAAACCTGTAGTGATCCCATATGTGTCAGGAGTATCGGAACAGTTGAGACGCATTTTTTTCGAAACACCGGGTCTCTGTGGCTTTTAAACCCCAAAACACGCTGCGCCAAAAATTGGTCCACCCCAAGGATCGGGTTCCCCAACACAAACAGAGTAACATAGTGTACGCTGTTAAGTGCCAGAAGGATTGCGAGGATTTATACATCGGGGAAACCAAACAACCTCTGGCGAAGCGGATGGCACAACACAGAAGACCGCTCAGACCAGGAGTGACATGTTTAGCCGCATGTTCTCCTTAAATTGCTGGCTGTCTGAGTGGTGTCCCAGAAACGATGTGGGCTTCATAGATAATTGGCAAACATTCTGGAGGAAACCTGGTCTTGTTAGGAGAGACGGCATCCATCCCACTTTGGATGGAGCAGCTCTCATTTCTAGAAATATCGACAAATTTATTAAACCCCTCAAAATATGACTATCCAGAGTTGGGACCAGGAAGCAGAGTTGCAGTCTTACATGCCTCTCTGCAGCTTCTCTCCTCCTGCTACCCCCCCAAAAACCCATCTCCATAGAGACTGTGTCAGCTTCCAAAAAGACAAAAAACAAACTAAAAACCAGCAACAAACAACTTAAACATTTACAAAGAAAGAATAATACAGTATCCACATCTGAACCAAAGAGTAAAACAGTGAAATGTGGATTATTAAATATTAGGTCTCTCTCCTCCAAGTCTCTGTTAGTACATGACTTAATAATTGATCAACAAATTGATTTACTCTGCCTTACAGAAACCTGGTTGCAGCAGGATGATTATGTTAGTTTAAATGAATCAACACCCCCGAGTCATTCTAACTACCAGAAATCTCGAAGCACAGGTCGAGGGGGCGGTGTGGCAGCAATTTTTCACACCAGTCTATTAATTAATGAAAGACCAAGACAGACTTTTAATTCATTTGAAAGCCTGATGCTTAACATTGTCCACCCCAGCTGTGAAACTCAGAAACCAGTCTTACTTGTTATCATCTATCGTCCACCTGGGCCTTACACAGAGTTTCTGTCTGATTTCTCAGACTTTATATCTGATTTAGTTCTGAGCTCAGATAAAATAATTATTGTGGGTGATTTTAACATCCATGTTGATGCTAAAAATGACAGCCTCAACATGGCATTTAATCTGTTGTTAGACTCAATTGGTTTCTCTCTAAATGTAAAAGAACCCACCCACCACTTTAATCACACTCTAGATCTTGTTTTAACATATGGCATAGAAACTGAACATTTAACAGTGTTTCCTGAAAACCCTCTCCTGTCTGATCATTTCTTGATAACATTTACATTTACAATAATCGATTACGCAGCAGTGGAGAGTGGACTTTATCAAAGTAGATGTCTTTCTGAAAGCGCTGTAACTAAGTTTAAGAATATAATCCAGCCACTGTTATCATCGTCAATGCCCTGTACCAACACAGAGCAGAGCAGCTATCTGAATGCTACCCCAACAGAGGTCGATTATCTTGTTAATAATTTCACCTCCTCACTACGTACGACTCTGGATACTGTAGCTCCAGTGAAAACTAAGGTCTCTAATCAGAAGTACCTGACCCCGTGGTATAATTCTCAAACACGTACCCTAAAGCAGATGACTCGTAATCTGGAGAGGAAATGGCGTGTCACAAATTTAGAGGATCATCATTTAGCCTGGAGAAATAGTTTGTTGCTTTATAAGAAAGCCCTCCACAAAGCCAGAACAGCTTACTACTCATCACTGATTGAAGAAAATAAGAACAACCCCAGGTTTCTCTTCAGCACTGTAGCCAGGCTGACAAAAAGTCAGAGCTCTTTTGAGCCAACCATCCCTTTAACATTAACTAGTGATGACTTCATGAACTTCTTCACAAATAAAATTTTTATCATTAGAGAAAAAATTACCAATAATCATCCCACAGATGTAATATTATCTACAGCTACTCTTAGTACCATTGATGTTAAGTTAGACTCTTTTTCTCCAATCGATCTTTCTGAGTTAACTTCAATAATTACTTCCTCCAAACCATCAACGTGTCTTTTAGACCCCATTCCTACAAAGCCTTCAAGGTGGCTGCAGTTAAACCTTTACTCAAAAAGCCATCTCTAGACCCAGCAGTCTTAGCTAATTATAGGCCAATCTCCAACCTTCCTTTCATATCAAAAATCCTTGAAAGAGTAGTTGTCAAACAGCTAACAGATCATCTGCAGAGGAATGGTTTATTTGAAGAGTTTCAGTCAGGTTTCAGAGTTCATCACAGCACAGAAACAGCTTTAGTGAAGGTTACAAATGATCTTCTTATGGCCTCTGACAGTGGACTCATCTCTGTGCTTGTCCTTCTTGACCTTAGTGCAGCATTCGATACTGTTGACCATAATATCCTATTAGAGCGATTAGAACATGCTGTAGGTATTACAGGTATTGCACTGCAGTGGTTTGTATCATGTCTATCTAATAGACTCCAATTTGTGCATGTAAATGGAGAGTCCTCTTCACACACTGAGGTTAATTATGGAGTTCCACAGGGTTCAGTGCTAGGACCAATTCTGTTTACATTATACATGCTTCCCCTAGGCAGCATCATTAGAAGACATAGCATACATTTTCACTGCTATGCAGATGACACCCAGCTCTATCTGTCCATGAAGCCAGATAACACACACCAATTAGTTAAACTGCAGGAATGTCTTAAAGACATAAAGACTTGGATGGCCACTAACTTTCTGCTTCTTAACTCAGATAAAACTGAGGTCATTGTACTCGGCGCTGAAAAGCTTAGAAATATGGTATCTAACCAGATTCTTACTCTGGATGGCATTACCTTGGCCTCCAGTAACACTGTGAGGAACCTTGGAGTCATTTTTGACCAGGATATGTCCTTCAACGCACATATTAAACAAATATGTAAGACTGCGTTCTTCCATTTGCGCAACATCTCTAAAATTAGAAATATCCTGTCTCAGAGTGACGCTGAAAAACTAGTTCATGCATTTATTACTTCCAGGCTGGACTACTGCAATTCATTATTATCAGGATGTCCAAAAAACTCACTGAAAAGCCTTCAGCTAATCCAAAATGCTGCAGCAAGAGTACTGACAGGGACTAGAAAGAGAGAGCATATTTCTCCTGTTTTGGCTTCCCTTCATTGGCTTCCTGTTAAATCCAGAATTGAATTCAAAATCCTGCTCCTCACATACAAGGTCTTAAATAATCAGGCCCCATCTTATCTTAATGACCTTGTAGTACCATATCACCCTATTAGAGCACTTCGCTCCCGCTCTGCAGGCCTACTTGTTGTTCCTAGAGTATTTAAAAGTAGAATGGGAGGGAGAGCCTTCAGTTTTCAGGCCCCTCTTCTGTGGAACCAGCTTCCAGTTTGGATTCGGGAGACAGACACTATCTCTACTTTTAAGATTAGGCTTAAAACTTTCCTTTTTGCTAAAGCATATAGTTAGGGCTGGACCAGGTGACCCTGAATCCTCCCTTAGTTATGCTGCAATAGATGTAGGCTGCCGGGGGATACCCATGATGCATTGAGTTTTTCCTTTCCAGTCACCCTTCTCACTCACTATGTGTTAATAGACCTCTCTGTATTGAATCATACCTGTTATTAATCTCTGTCTCTCTTCCACAGCATGTCTTTTATCCTGTCTTCCTTCTCTCACCCCAACCGGTCGCAGCAGATGGCCGCCCCTCCCTGAGCCTGGTTCTGCCGGAGGTTTCTTCCTGTTAAAAGGGAGTTTTTCCTTCCCACTGTCGCCAAAGTGCTTGCTCATAGGGGGTCATATGATTGTTGGGCTTTTCTCTGTATCTATGAAGCGCCTTGAGGCGACATTTGTTGTGATTTGGCGCTATATAAATAAAATTGAATTGAATTGAATTGAATTGAATAGAAGAGCTACCTCGTCAGGCCAGGACTCTGCAGTCTATTTACACCTACAGGCTAGTGGACACTCTTTCAAGGATGCCGATGTACACATCCTGGACAGGGAAGAACGCTGGTTTGAGCGTGGAGTCAAGGAGGCCATTTACGTGAAAAGGGAAAGACCATCTCTGAATCGAGGAGGGGGTCTAAGGGTACATCTTACGCCATCTTACAATGCTGTGATTGCAGCCATTCCCCAACTCTCTGTGAATGGTATTCATGGCCATTGATCAGTGGTCTTTGATCAGTGGGTTTTGGTCAGTGGTTGTTGATAAATGGTCATGAGAATTTGCATAATTATGATTAAGGAACTGACCTCACAGCCCATTGTTCCTTCAGTGGGCTGGTTTCAGTCATTATGCAAATGTACTGTTTATAAGATTGGGGAAACCTGCAGTCAGCTGAGACTGAAGAAGTCACTTGGATGAGTGAAAACGCTACGTCCAGATGAACAGAATCAACTTTTGGAGGTTTTGTTTTTTTTTTTATTTCATGTGAAGAAGTAGTAGTGGAGAAGGATGGAGTTTTTGATGTGCATTTGTGAGATGTCACCAGATTTAAAAGGGACAAAATGAATAAACATTACTTGTTTTTCAATATGTTTGTGTTGATTTTAAATTTATCATGATAGGCTGCTAAAAAATATCTGGCCCAGATAAATTCCTTGTTTTGAAAATCTGGCCCAACCAACCTTTTAGTTGAATAGCCATGCCATACAACATCATGACAACAAATAGCAACAGACCAGTGGATGCTACCTGAAGCCTCAGAAAGATGATGAACTCTGATGAAACAAAGATAATAGTTACTGAGCTTGTACATCAGCACTAACATCAAGGCAAATTTGCTGAGATGAAGACTGTGATATGGGTGAAAACTCCAGAAAAAAGCAGAAAAGTAGAACATCATGGGAACATTTTGTCAGCTGGCAACATTACTTGCAGTACTTACAGTGACATTATATTGTTACCACAATATTTTCAAATATTGCAGTGCTACAAATTCAACTTTACAGAGTGGCTATGGCCTCATGGGTGTCAGGCAAAGGTATTTTAGTAAACACTGCCTGGGTCTTCCTGTTACCCACAGCTTGATTTAGTGGTGGTCTTTGACCCACTTACTGTTTAGTTTCACTTTCACTCAGTGTTTAGGTTTACGCTAAAGTGGTAAACAAAGCTAAATAATGACTAGTCCATTTACTTAAATGGTAAATGGACTAGTCATTATTTACAACATTTCTACATGAGAATTCAAAGCATGAGATGAGGATCCAAATGCAGGACTCGGACACTGAGTTGCAACTCAAAAAACCTCAACTTTATTGATCATAAAAAAACAAAACATGAACTGAGCAAAGGTACTGCACACAGAAACATACAGGCAAATGTGAGGGTACGACGCAACACTGACACAGAGAAACACGGGGCTTAAATAAAGTGGGGCATAATCAGAGAATGGAAAACAGGAGGGAGACACAGCTGGGAAAGATTAGGGCTAACAAGACGGGGGGGGGGGAACACAAGACACACTGACATAAGACACAACCTTTCAAAATAAGACAGGAAACAATTCACAAAGACGCAGACTAGACACAGAACTAAACCTAAGAACAAAACCTTAAACCTGAATAAACTGAAACATAGAATTATGCTAATAAACAACAAGCATAACAAAAACATCAGAATACAAACCATAATACAAAGGAATACAAGAAACTGAAAATGCTGGGTCAAAACCCAGAACCGTGACTCTATGTCTGTGAAGGTTCTTAGACTACAATGACCTGGATGACTAAGGAGCTTGGAAAGAAAAGCGTCAGGACTTCTTGGGTTTCTTGAAAATGTTTCACTCTCATCCGAGAAGCTTCTTCAGTTCTAATAGCAATTGATGGAGAGTCCCAGATTTAAGCCCTATGGGAGTGTCCCCAAGAGGGTCATGGACTCCCTGATCCTCAGCAGTCCCCAACCCCTAGGCCACTTACCGGTATCGTTTGGTACTGGGCCAGAACAGTTGAGGCTCTGGTGTGAAATTCATGGTTTTCAGGGTTTTTATCGGTTTTTAGCATTATTTTATCATTTTTTTCATTAACTCTGTTTCCCTGGGTCTTTTCCCGTGTGTTATGAATAAATCTTTTTTTGGTACCTGTACTGGTTTTGTTTTGTTGTATTTATCCATGACACCTTGAAGGCCAGTCTGTGAAAATATTGTAAAACATAAAATGGTCCCTGGTGCAAAAAAAGGTTGCGGACCGCTGCTCTACCTAATTACACGAGCCAAGGTGTGAAAACAGGTGTGGGTCACAATCAGCCAAGTTTTCAGGTGAACCCATTGGGAAACCTGGCCCCACCCTATCATGTGATTTATTGAGGTCAGATGGCCCAGGGTGTGAGTGGGCATTAAGGCGTCTGGGAAGGATCTTAAAACTGGATTATAGATGGCAGACAGTTGGTGTTGTAAACCACCGCCTCTGTTCAAAGATGGTCGCTCACAGTGGACATAAATGCTTCTTTCACTCCTCTTTCAAACCATCTGTCCTCTGTCCAAAATGTGAACATTGGCATCCTCGAAAGAGTGAACTTTGACCTTTAGATGCAGATTAACCGCTGAGTGGTGGCTCTTCTATGTTGTGCCATGTGTTTATGAAGTGGCTGTTTGGTTTCTTATCCTGGCTTTAACAGGCAGAACCAGACTTAGGCTTCCTCCCATCACCCACAACCCCGTGGGTCTAGTTCTGCTGGAGGTCACTTCCTGTTAAAAGAAAGTTTTTCCTTCCCACTGTCACCAAGTGTTTGCTCAAAGGGGGTTGTTTGATTGTTGGGGGTTTCCAACTGTTATTGTAGGATTTTTACCTGACAATGTAATTGAAGTATCTGTTGTTGTAATTTGGCACTGAGCTGAAACAAAAACCTGAGGCATGACATTAGACTGCAGATAGTGCGCACAAGTTTACTGAGTATTGTAAATCACTTACACAGACACGGTGGTATTTTTATTGAATCACAGCCATATAAGATTACACTGCACAACAGCACGCACTGACTGCTAAGAACATTTGTACAAATGTAGAAATGCATTGTCTCTATTATTTCTGGGTCTTTTTTTTCAGGGGGGGGGGGGGGGGGGGGGGGGGGGGGTAAGGGGAGAACAAAAGCAACATGTCTGGTGGTGTGCCTGAGTGGTCTAAGGCCCAACCCATCATTTATGTTCAAAAAGCGAATCTAAGAAAATCAACCAGTAGCTGGTCTATAGTGATTACTATCTGTTTACCCTCTGTCCCTCATTTTACCTATTTAACTATCTTTCCCACACCTCACTCCCTAAAGGCAACTTTCTTTGCACCACTGAAATCACTGATGAAAAACGCCATCATATCAAAAGACTAAAGAAACCCAGAAAGATAAAGACACGGGGGAGAAAATGAAAGACTGAAGTGTAATCTATGAAAACACTCATCTGTGGAGGATCATGGAAAAAAAGCTGGCAGGGGTAATTGAGGTTTTGAAGTGGCAGAAATCGATTAAGACACAGCCCAAATACAGAGACTGATAAAAGGATTTTGGATATGATACATTTAGAAAGATGCTTTGGTAACATTGTCCATGTAACATTCATTGGTCTGTACTGATAAGCTATTTGCTAATGGTCTGTGGAGCCCATTCATTTTTCTCAGCATAAGCACCATGCTGGTTTTAATGGGCCTTCAGAGAGAACGAGGAGGTTGGTTAGACGTGTCAAGAGGGCAGACTGGGGGTACAAAATAGAAAAGTGCATGTTGTAAACAAGCCATTAAACTTTTATATGAAGCAAATATGCACATTTTAGCAGATTAAGGAGGATATATTTATTTTATACTTTATAAGAAACATTAGGGGCATAAAAAAGATATCAAACTACCCTCTGCAATGATACGCAGACACATACGCACCACTTCAGGATTGCACATGTTTGTTAAATATTAAAACTGCCAATGTGCACCCCATGGCTGTCTACTTTAATGGGGTGCAACTTTGTGTCAATGAAATTTGTCTCTCAGTCTTCTTTTTCCTAAAGAAATGTGTCACACAGCAAGCCGACTGATAACATTCATCGAGTCAAATTGAAATAGACAAAGTCTATTTAGGCTCATGAGCACCACCAGGTAATAGTTGAGAACATAGTCAGTGATATATGACTCTTTAATGACTCCATATCCACCAGGTCACCACGGCTTGTTGATCAGCAGTAAGGTTAGATTAAAGTCTCTTAATAGCTTATTAAGAGCTGATTTGAAATGTTTAGCATGTGGCCACCCGTAATGCTGACCTTACATGTAAGAGTTTCACCGCTGATCTGGTGGAGGTGGCAATATCACAATTGGAATAAAGGCAGCTTTAAACAAACTAAAAACAAAGTAGGCTGGTGGTTGACTGACTAAACAGTGAGTCAACTACGTATGCATAATATGAGAAGTGCAGCTTGCACTGTGCCTACAAAGAATTATTGCTGTAATCAACGCTAACTATAATACTAAAAATGTAATTAACTAAAATAAAATGAAAAACCTAGACTCTAAAAGACATTAAAACTTTTCTCGTTCAGGTTCAGAAAAATCAGATTAGCTCATCATTGTTTGATGGTGACTTCATTTTTATCACTGTGCACTTTTTAAGGACAAAGTTTTCAGAAAGCTTCAGAAGTGCCTGTCCAAACAACACAACAACTGTAACTCCTCCAGCCTGGATAAGCTACACACTTAAAAAAATAAATCCTCACCTCATGACGACTGCTCTTTTAAATTGTCCATGCCTTGTGTTGTACTGCTATGTCAGACAGTGTATTAACAGGGTACATCTTTTATTATTGGTAAATCATTAATGACCGGGTCACAATGGCAGCAGTCCAGGCCTCGCTCTCCCCACGCACCTCCTCCAGCTCATCAGAGGGAAGGCTGGGGATGTAATCTCCACAGTATCTCCTGCTCCCCTCTTTCCTCATTTATGAACAAGGTGTATGTTATAGAGACATTGTAATTTGGACAGAAGTCTAATAACAGACCACTGCTTGGGTTCAAATCGTGCAGGACGTGCTGCCCAGTCTCCAAGTCTTATTGTCGCTGCCCACATGAGCGTTTAAGTTTCCCAGTGGGAACAATGGTGATTCTAGCTGGGCCACTCTAGCAAGTTGACTCCAATGATTCAAAGAAGGTGTCACTGGATGGATACATGCAAACAGCAGTAAGGACCTTTTGCCTGACCCAAAAGTGCTGGGAAAAAAAAAATCACAACATACAGGCAGTAAGTCCAACTGGTTCAGTCTCTGGTTCCTTACAGGGGTTTTATCAATCACTTTACACCTGCCGCCTCACTGAGGACCCTTTTGCGTTTGGTGACAACATAGCATAAAAGGTTGGCACATTGGTGTAGTGGGTATCATTGTTGCCTGATAGCAAGAACGTTTAAATCCACTGGTCGGCTGGGGCTCCCCTGTCTGGAACTGGTGTGTGGGCTCTCCTTAAATACCCTGGCTTCCTTCCGCAGTCCAACATGCACATGTTAGGTTAACCGGTGACTTTAAATCAGCGGTAGGTTTTCTGCCTCTCTGCAATGGACTGGTAACCTGTCAGGTGTGCACACCACCTCTTGCCCCATGACAGCTGAGATAGTTCTGTTCAGTTACTGAAATGTGAGGATCTTGTTAGAGCCAAATTATATTTTATTGTCTGTTGCCACACTGTAAAAAATTGTAATATAAAAGTATTTTTACTGTGAATTTTACAGTTTTGTATTGTTCTTCTAGAATATCATTAAATTTACATAAATATGATTTATGATTTTACATTTCAAATGTAAAATAACATAAAATCACTGTAAATGTAATAAAACATAATTTTCTTTTTTTTTTTAATATATTTGTCTGTACATGTGCATATTTAGATTAAAATACATTCACAAATGTATCATAATTTTACAAATATGTGTCTGTTATTTGAAAGATTGAACTGTTAAATTCAAATGTAATGCTATGGAAAAATATATAAAATGATTCTTATAAACTTTTTTTACATCAAATAATGTTATTTAGGGCGATCGTGGCTCAAGAGTTGGCCGTTCGTCTTGTAATCAGAAGGTTGCCTGTTCAAGCCCTGCTTCGGACAGTCTCGGTCGTTGTGTCCTTGGGCAAGAGTCTGCATACCGGCAGGAAGTTGAGCGGCTGGTACTCTGGTGCAGTCAGCACAATCTGGAGCTGAACACTCTTAAAACTGTAGAGATGACAGTGGACTTCAGGAGACATCCCTCAACTCTGCTCCCCCTCACCATATCAGACAGCCCTGTGTCGACTGTAAAGATCTTCAAGTTCCTGGGTACAACCATCTCCCAGGACCTGAAATGGGAGACCAACATCAACTCCATCCTCAAAAAGACCCAGCAGAGGATGTACTTCCTGAGACAACTGGGGAAGTACAGTCTTCCACAGGAGCTGCTGATCCAGTTCTACACTGCAGTCATTGAGCCTGTCCTGTGCTCCTCCATCACAGTCTGGTATGGTGCAGCCACTAAACAGGACAGGAGCAGACTGCAGCGGACTGTACGGCAGCAGAAGGGATCATCGGCGCCCCCCTGCCCTCCATCCAGGATCTGTACCTCTCGAGAACCAGGAAACGGGCAGGGAAAATCATCACAGACCCCTCACACCCTGGACACAGACTTTTTGATCTGCTGCCCTCTGGCAGATGGTACAGAAGCCTGCAGACCAGGACCACCTGACATAGGAACAGTTTCTTTCCCCTCGCCATCTCCCTTCGTAACAGTTGACCTGTCACACTACTCCCAATGCCAGACTGCAACTGCACCTTATGTACATTCTGTAGTATTCATTCCACCGCATTTCATTTCTGTATTTTATGTATATAAGTTTAGATTAATTATTTATAGTTGGTTTACACAGCTCTGTGTATGTATGTGTAATGTGTGTATATAGACACGTGTGTGTGTGAGTGTGTGATTGACATTGCTGTCAGTTGTATTGAGTTGTATTTTTGTTATTGACCAAATACTTATTTTCCACCCTGATTTACGAATAAATTCTTTACAAATCCTACCATGTGAATTCATGGATTTTTTTGTCACATTCTGTCTCTCACAGTTGAAGTGTACCTCTGGTGCAAATTACTGACCTCTGTCATCATTTTAAGTGGGGGAACTTGCACAATCGGTGGCTGACTAAATACTTTTTTGCCCCACTGTACTTGGCCAATAAACACGATTCTGATTCTGATTCTGATTCTGAAGACACTTCAGCTACTACTACTGGTGTTGGCCAGAGGGGCCGATGGTGCGATATGGCAGCCTCGCTTCTGTCAGTCTGCTCCAGGGCAGCTGTGGCTACAACTGTAGCTGCCTCCACCAGTGTGTGAATGTGAGACTGAATGAATAGTGGCATTGTAAAGCGCTTTGAGGGTCTCGGAAAGCGCTATATAAATACAATTCATTATTATTATTATTTAAACCAACTGTTAACTGTATATTTCTGTACATTTAAGTATTATTATTCATATTGCCGCATTCATTGACCTTGTTTATAGGTAATTTCATTGTTTAATCACATTAAAATGTTCCTAATTTAATGTTTAAAAGCACTTGATAAAGGCAAAATCCCATGTAAAATTAGGGCAACAAACTGTATTGTCATTACTGAAAATGACCGTATTTTTATGAGAAAGTTATTTTCTGGTATTTTCTGGTATTATTTTGGCGCCCCAGCTGCTGGAATATTACTGTTTTTTTAGGAATTTTTTTTTTACAGTGCATGTAAACAGTTTTTATTCTGGTGAATTGTCTTCACTGACATCTCTCTCTTCCCCCCCCCATCTCAATCTGATGTCACTTGTGTGTTTTGAAACATTCAATAACTGCTAAAAAGATTCTAATCTGCTATTTTTTCAGTAGTCATTAAATGTCCTCTACTCATCGGTGCACATCAAAGTGGCCAGGCATTTGCCTTTTGTGTGCATACTTGTGAAATAATAAGCACAACTGGCAGGGAAAGTAAATTCTATGAAGGGTTTAAACCTGTAGAATAATGTGTATTGATGACATCAATTACATTATGTGCAGTTTGAAAGTAGCATTTATCACAAAGCTGTGACAAACTCATATCTACGAGCCCAATAATTGAAGAGTCTACGATTCCAAAAATAATTTTGTAGAGCAGCCTGGTTCAAGTCATTATCTTCCTGGTGCAAACATGTTCTCTTCTTGAATTAAAATTGGTTAAAGGCTCATTTCACAAACAAAGTCATTCAAGCAGGTGTTTTTATATTTTGAAGATCTAAAGTAAATGTAAAGTGAAGTCATTAAGTAAGACAATCAAGGAACAAAAATGACAAAATCATAAAGTCCTGCGGTCAGTCTCAACAACATCCTAGCAAAATGCTCTCAGCTGTGTAACATTTATAACTGTCCTGTATGTCATATATTCAGTACATATACTTACGGTAATCTCTACAAAGGCTGTTTAGCTTTCAGGGCTCATATTTCCACCCTTCCTCTACTGATGTTCTCAGAAACACAGCATGTACTGAGTTGCTATATGTACACAGGATTTTACAACAGTAAGAGATGCCACAGTGACACAGAAGCTGATGACAAATAATATGCTGAAGTTCTTTACAGTTGCTTTGCAGTAACCAGAAGAAGCTGATAACGAGATTGTTATCCAGTTTGGCAAATTCACTCAGGAGTCAAAACTTCCAGACTTCCAGGGACATACTGAATGACCTCCCACCCACCCCCAATATAGACATATCATATGTAATAAAATTGCATATTATATGTCTAATTGCTTAAGCTCTTAAAAAAAAGTATGTTATTGAAGTTTTTACAGTTTTTAAGTGCTCTGATACAATCTCAATATCATCAGTACTTATATTCATGCTTTATTGTATTTAAACTTATTGTGCTTACCATAAGCCCCAGGCCAATAAAACAAACTAACACACACACACACACACACACACACACACACACACACACACACACACACACACACACACACACAGTTATTATGCCTGTAAGAATAAAAAGTGTTGTTGAATGTACGTGGTTGTACCACAGGTCACCAACAGGCAGTTTGTTCCTTAGAGCAGGTCCGTGGTAAGTGAGAGCACCCTCAGCACACTTACATCTAATTCTAGGAACAGATCTGCAGCTGCTGACTGGAGCAGTCTAATTGGGTTACAGACACTGAGCAAGTCAGTGATGTACTGGGGAGTCAAACCATTAAGATCTTTAGGAACTAGAAGAAGTATTTTAAAGGTAATTCTATATCGACCTGGGAGGCAAATAATAGACTCAGTACTGGGCTGCTGCTGATTTGAATAATCCTGCAAATAAACCATTACAGTAATCTACTTTTTATGACTGCATGGACCATTTTCTCTGTTATTTTGAATTAAATTTGTATATTTTTTTAAGGGTGGACAGGGTTTCTTGGCAAGTCACAGCTGATCGTCATGTCCATGACGGCTGTTTCTGTGCTATAGTTGGTTCTGAAACCTGCCTGTTATAAATACTGTGAGTTGGAAGATGTTGATTTAGTTGTTATTCTGTTCAAGTTTTTGCTGAGGAAAGATATAGTAGAAGTTGGTGTTTAATTATTACTTACCAGTGGATCTAAGGTATTTTCTTTAGCAGTGGTGTGATCACAGTGTCTTTTAGACCCCATTCCTACAAAACTGCTCAAAGAAGTCCTGCCATTGATTAATTCTTCGATCTTATATATGATCAACCTATCTCTAATAATCGGCTATGTACCACAGGCCTTCAAGGTGGCTTCAGTTAAACCTTTACTCAAAAAGCCATCTCTAGACCCAGCAGTCTTAGCTAATGATAGGCCAATCTCCAACCTTCCTTTCATATCAAAAATCCTTGAAAGAGTAGTTGTCAAACAGCTAACAGATCATCTGCAGAGGAATGGTTTATTTGAAGAGTTTCAGTCAGGTTTCAGAGTTCATCACAGCACAGAAACAGCTTTAGTGAAGGTTACAAATGATCTTCTTATGGCCTCTGACAGTGGACTCATCTCTGTGCTTGTCCTTCTTGACCTTAGTGCAGCATTTGATACTGTTGACCATAATATCCTATTAGAGCGATTAGAACATGCTGTAGGTATTACAGGTATTGCACTGCAGTGGTTTGTATCATGTCTATCTAATAGACTCCAATTTGTGCATGTAAATGGAGAGTCCTCTTCACACACTGAGGTTAATTATGGAGTTCCACAGGGTTCAGTGCTAGGACCAATTCTGTTTACATTATACATGCTTCCCCTAGGCAGCATCATTAGAAGACATAGCATACATTTTCACTGCTATGCAGATGACACCCAGCTCTATCTGTCCATGAAGCCAGATAACACACACCAATTAGTTAAACTGCAGGAATGTCTTAAAGACATAAAGACCTGGATGGCCACTAACTTTCTGCTTCTTAACTCAGATAAAACTGAGGTCATTGTACTCGGCGCTGAAAAGCTTAGAAATATGGTATCTAACCAGATTCTTACTCTGGATGGCATTACCTTGGCCTCCAGTAACACTGTGAGGAACCTTGGAGTCATTTTTGACCAGGATATGTCCTTCAACGCACATATTAAACAAATATGTAAGACTGCGTTCTTCCATTTGCGCAACATCTCTAAAATTAGAAATATCCTGTCTCAGAGTGACGCTGAAAAACTAGTTCATGCATTTATTACTTCCAGGCTGGACTACTGCAATTCATTATTATCAGGATGTCCAAAAAACTCACTGAAAAGCCTTCAGCTAATCCAAAATGCTGCAGCAAGAGTACTGACAGGGACTAGAAAGAGAGAGCATATTTCTCCTGTTTTGGCTTCCCTTCATTGGCTTCCTGTTAAATCCAGAATTGAATTCAAAATCCTGCTCCTCACATACAAGGTCTTAAATAATCAGGCCCCATCTTATCTTAATGACCTTGTAGTACCATATCACCCTATTAGAGCACTTCGCTCCCGCTCTGCAGGCCTACTTGTTGTTCCTAGAGAATTTAAAAGTAGAATGGGAGGGAGAGCCTTCAGTTTTCAGGCCCCTCTTCTGTGGAACCAGCTTCCAGTTTGGATTCGGGAGACAGACACTATCTCTACTTTTAAGATTAGACTTAAAACTTTCCTTTTTGCTAAAGCATATAGTTAGGGCTGGACCAGGTGACCCTGAATCCTCCCTTAGTTATGCTGCAATAGATGTAGGCTGCCGGGGGATTCCCATGATGCATTGAGTTTTTCCTTTCCAGTCACCCTTCTCGCTCACTATGTATTAACAGACCTCTCTGTATTGAATCATATCTGTTATTAACCTCTGTCTCTCTTCCACAGCATGTCTTTTATCCTGTCTTCCTTCTCTCACCCCAACCGGTCGCAGCAGATGGCCGCCCCTCCCTGAGCCTGGTTCTGCCGGAGGTTTCTTCCTGTTAAAAGGGAGTTTTTCCTTCCCACTGTCGCCAAAGTGCTTGCTCATAGGGGGTCATATGATTGTTGGGTTTTTCTCTGTATCTATGAAGCGCCTTGAGGCGACTTTTGTTGTGATTTGGCGCTATATAAATAAAATTGAATTGAATTGAATTGAATCACAGCCCATCTGTGAGAAACAGAGAAATGCTAGCTGTTGGTAATATATACTAAATGATTTATAAAACACTGACAGATTAACGTTTAGGTCTTTAAATTTTATGGATGTGAACGTAAATGCTTGTGGCAGTAATTTAATAATATGAGACAATGCGAGATACGTTACAACAAGATTCTAAACTATTACCTAAATTATTATCAACTTTACTGTGGAAGAAAGTGGCAAATTCATTACATTTAGATAGATTCACTTCATAGATATGAGAAGGAGTCAGTAGTACACTAGTGTAGCGCATCAGCCAGTTGACCTGCCAATTATAAATTGAGCAGAGCTCATGATACCTGTTGAGAATGACCTGGTCCCTCAGGAGCAACATGGGGAAGCCCAGGTTATTTTCAGTGTAACTTACAGTCATACACTTACTGTAAGTTATATCTAATGAATAATCCTGGGTTTATTTCTGTGTTTTACTTGTTCTCGAACAAATGGCTGAAATTAGAGACAAGCTGGGTAATTCTGTTTAACTTCAAGGACCTACAGAGCACAATAAGTATATTTAGAATAATAGTTCAGTCGTCTTTATTCTCACAAAAATAAATTTCTTATTCCATATAAAAACAATAAAAATTTAAAACATAAAAAACATAAAATTATGGCACAAAATTTCAACATTTTTTTTTCCTTCATGCATCAAATACTTTTCAAGGCATATTTTTTTGAAAAATGGTCCATTGACCCACTTTTAGGCATTTTTAATTTTTTGTTTTCTCTTTTTGCACATTGAAATTTGAGGCAAGATAAAAGCCTGAAATTGTCACCGGTCGTTCGTGTGATCAAAATGAATCAGGATCTATAATTTGGGAGAGATGCATCAAAAAGTGTCCAAGCATTGGCTTCTTAAAATCTAAAATCTGAATCATAAAAAAACCCTTCATCAACTAGTGATGATTACGGAATGACATGTAGAATAGTTTTAAACATGAAATTAACAAATATGAATAAAATATGGCGAAAACTAAATTGCGACAAAATGTGGAAAAAGTGGTGCTGTGAATACTTTTGTTTTTTTTAATGCATCTAAAATTGCACAAAATAGAGCACAATCAGACTTACATCAAAACATGAAAACTATTTATAACATACACAAAAACCTTTGGGTCAAGAAATGTTAATCTCATCATGTGACATTTAGAGCCAAGACTTAGTCACGGTAAATATGAATTTGCTTTTCACAGACATCACAGCTTTGTAGTCATGTGTATCAGTTTAAAGACTCTACATAAATCCTAATGACACATGTTGCAATTAATTAGTTTATATCAGAATCAGAATACTTTATTAATCCCGAAGGAAATTAAATACTAAAACAGACAAAAGTAAAAGTAAGAACAAAGAAATAAGTAAGAAAAAGGTCAAACTAAAGAGAAAGAGCAGGAGCAACTGTTACAGGCGCATGCATGTTACAGGCGCATGCATGTTACAGGCGCATGCATGTTACAGGCGCATGCATGTTACAGGCGCATGCATGTTACAGGCGCTTGCATGCGCACATAAACTGTCAGTGAAGCATGTGTATGTTAGATAATTGTTTTTTGTCTTTGAAGACCAGAATTTTTGGAGATAATCAAGTCAAGAATGCTTTTTTGGAACTAATTCATTGAACAAACACACCTGCTGCCCATGCTCTTATGCGTCTTATGCTATATTAGGTAGCATAAAGTTGTTGGTGACAAGTGAAAAGTGATGTGTTTGCCTTTCTGTTGTTCTGGAAGAGGTCAGCTCAAAGGTTGATAAACTAGGATCTTATTTTAGCTAGCATGAAATCTGAATTAGGGTCGTTTTCTCACGTTTTCTCAATCCTGAAATAAAATGTTATCCAAAGGTGAATTTCTGCAGGCTAGGTGCTTATTTTTTGATTATTTTAAAAATGTTTAAAATGTCAGCCTCCTTTGGTTATGCTATGTCATCCTTTCATTGTCTGTACGTGCGATTATTACAATAGTGAAACATACACACAAAGCATATCCATTCTCTCACACAAAACCCTGTTGGTACGACGGCCTTTTTGCACTATAAAGATATTGCTTATTACACCCAAAGCCCATTGGGGCAGAGGAAAGGTTGAACTAAGAATTTGATGAGATAGGTTGTGACATGCTAGCATTTAGCTGAGTACCACCAGTTCTTGCATTAGCCCCGGCTGGCTCTGCCCAGCCACTGGGAAAGGTCAATGGTAATGCTGGCTGGTTAGCTCATATGCCTCAATCTATCTATATTTCACTTGCTCTCTCTCTCTTTTTTGATATGAACCTATCAGTTGCTTGACTCAAACGTGATCTTTTATTTACACCCACATGCAGTTGAAGCATGTAAGGAAAGACTTCACACAGTCTCTGCTACAGAGACTTTAAGGTTCAGAAACTCTTCGGTGAAGCATGTTTTGACTATGCAGCTTGCTCAAGGACACTTCAGCAGAGCAGGTGTTTGCTGACTAATAGTTCTGAGTCCCATTCATCCATTTGGAGAGACTCTCTGAGCTGCTGCAGCCCCCAGAGTGATCAGGCAGATTCATTATTTTTGCAGATTCCCTGTTTTTCTCTCTTGCTAAGGTTACTCTGGGTGATTAGGCTTCAGCACTGTATTGCTGACAACTCATTGCAGCCTGGCCGCCTTGTTAGTACATCCAGAAAGGTCACAGCTAATATACTGCAGTTATAGGTGATACATTTCAGGTTAGATATGCGATACTGGAAAGTCTTGTTTTAAGGGGCTTAATCAAACCTCCCATGTAAAGGCAGATTTCTTTTTAAACCAATTACATTAAAAATTCCTGTTGTTGCCCATGTTGATTTTAAATAAAACTTTGCTACTTTCAACAGGCAAATGTATATTCTGTCTATAGGCAATTCACTTTCAGTATCTTGGTTATCACATAAGAATAGAATAGAATAGAATAGAATAATCCTTTAATTGTCCCACAGGGGAAATTTGGTTGTAACAGCAGCAAAACTACACATATACAAACAGAACAGGACACAGGACAGAAACACACAACATTTTTACATATTTATATCATGGACAATAGTTATCAAAACAGTACTGTACAATTATTAAAATTAAAGTACAGATAAGTGGCAAACCCAGGTTGTAGTGTAAACTGCTGTGTACAACAACTGTAAAGGTATTAGTCAAACTGGGCTCACAATGAACATGAATAATTTGTCCATAAGTTATTGTCACATGCTCACAATACATCTACATTTAGTCTAAGCTGAGATTGCATAAAGAAGATCCACTCAGCTACAAAAACCCCAAAACACCATGAAAAACACTGTGTAGTCGTCTGTGTAGTAAAGTTAAACCAGGACAGGAGATTCTTTGCTGTGCCACCAACAACATAATCAATACAAGGCCTTAAAATGCTAATATGATCAAAATGTTGCTAAAAGGTCCGCTTATTATTTAATCATTTAATTTGGTGGAATATCAAGTGCTTGTGAATGGGAGCAACAGACCAACAATTAGAAAACCTGCTTAACAGGGCTCAATTATAGTTCCATCTACTTTACATACTTTTTAATATTTGTCACTGATAGGCTGGCCTCTAGATTGTTGAGTTGAACAGAAAAATAAATAATTTCACTTCAGTTTTCTGTAAATAGGCACTTGCTGCTTGCACATAGATCTGCTCACCTCTGTGTTCCTCCATTAAGCAACAGAAAGCATTTGAGCCATCACATATAGCCCTACCCATTCGTTACATGAATGTTAACCAAAGGTTTCTCAGTTCTCAAGAGAAGTTGGGATATGTGTTAGTTTTCACACTAAAGATGTTGCATTCATAGTAAAAAACCAAGGAAACTTTATAAAAATAAAGACTTCGTTCATCTTTTACTTTCATGTAGTACAAATGCAAATCGGCTGCTGAGAGCACAAGGCCCACAACAGGCGATCTTCATCAAGTCTGTTTTTGATTGTTTGGTCTGATGGAGCTCCAGCTCTGCTGGAGGTCATTTTGTAGCTCTGACAGGGCTCATCCTGTTTCTCCTTGCACAAAGGAGCACCAGTCCTGCTAATGGGTTAAAGAACCTTTTACAGCCATGTCTAGGTCTCCTTACAGTAACTACCTGCAGATCAGAGGATCTGGACTACCTGCACAACCTCTGTATATATCAGTTTAAGTGACTTGATGCTATACTTTGCTCAAAGAAGTGTATTAACACTTTAATCAGTGTAGTTAAATAAAGTTCAGCAAATCACTGCACCTATTTCTCCTTTTCTTAGCTAAATATAAAGAGGTATATAAAGGGATGTGGCAAGACTTTTGCACAGTGCTACTCAAAAACAATGGCAACAACATCAAAGAAAATACATCTTTAACACATTTAACGAAGTGGAAACATTTATCACTTAACGAAACAATTCTGTATTTTTCAAATACATTACTGGGTTTCAAAGGAGAACATTGTTTCAGATGACACACCTGGGTTAAAGGTTCTTGTTCTTTTTTGAAAAGACCAGTCAGGTTGATCACCAGACAGATGGGGAGAACATATTTGTGCCTTTCAAACGTGTGCTGAGAGAAAGATGAATGGATCTGAAGAAAATGGCGCTCATTTGAAGTGATGGAGTTACAGCAATCACTAGGAGACAGATGGGACTTGTTCAGCACTTAGGGCAGTACCATTCAGACTCATTTGACAGCACTGCATGATTCAGCCAACCAATGTGAGAGCCAGTTATTTAGAATGTCCTAAGTCTAGTGAACGGTAAATGAACTCTCCAGAAAAACTCTTCAAGACGGTGCAGTGCCAGTTGCTGGTAGAAATCAATAGAAATGGTGATATCATTCTGTTACTATGTTGCAAAGACCCATATTGTAACAGTTCTGAGCAGTGTTTTTAAGTGGGAGGTATACACCTGTTTAGCACTCCCTTTCTCGTTTCCTAATACTTCTACAGCCGATTATTCACATAAACACAAATCTGTTCTATGGATTATTTATTATTCTGCCCATGCTGTCTTTGGCCTTCATCTGGAACCTCGTTGTCTCTGCCCTGTAACAAAAATGAAGGAAGCTGTTTTCTTTCAGTGCAGACAACGAAAACGAAAATAAAATATTTGGTTTTTTTGTAATTATTTTAGCCATTCAGCTTCACTGACTCCAATTCACTGTGGATTTTATGTCTGTACTGGACCACACTACACACCCCACTTAATTCCGAAAAGTTTCTGTACAGTGGGTTTAATAGGAAATTGAATGGCTCTTGTAGACTGGTGTCAGAGGTGATGTCAGTATGGCTACATCCAAATATGTCTTTTTGTTTGTGTAAGATTGAGTTACCTACTAAGTGCAACACATTTCTGCAGAATCAAAAGGCAGCTTGAGATATATACACATTTGTACATGTGTCTGTCTAAATCAACAGTCTCGTATAGAGGGCTACCATGAATAGCAGCAGTCACTGTCTTTTCAGCACCATGAATAGCTCAGCCATGCTTTTGATCAAAAGCAGTTTAAGGCTGTAAAAGAAAGGAAAGAGGACTTTTTAAAGAATGGCTGGGAAGAACTCAGGTGTTATTGGAAAATGGAAGTGAGGTTAGATGTAGCCTTGTGTCAGTATTCCTTAAAGCCAGAGTATAATTTTATTATTCATTAGTACCCGAAGCAAAGAACCTGTTGTTTACATTTTTTTTTGTTGGACACAAGTTCCACAGAAACACTGAGAACAGACAATGCTTCAGAGTGTCGTCCATCATTTACAGCTTTGTCTTTTTTGTGGTACTCAAACATATGTGCATCTGCTCCTGACATCAGCTGTTCAAAGGGAAGTTTCAGTAATTTCATAAAACTGTAGGGCCTGACAACTTGGAACAAAAACCACTAAAACAAGAGGTAACAGTGCTCTGTCTCATTGTATGTAGTGTTAATACAACATGTGTGGGGAAAAGACCACCGCTTTCTGTGACTGGCTTTAAATAGTTAGTGGGCGGGGCTTGTGGTAGGTAGTGTGCATCTACTTTTACAAACAGTTTTTTGTCAATGACATTTTTAAGCCTTTGTTTTGTATTCATTTCTCAGTAAATCACCTTAATCTGTTAGGACATCTTCAGACCAGTTTTTAGTTCTGGTTGATTAGTTTTAGTTCATGGTGGGACTGGTAATTAGTTTATCGAAGACAAACAAACACCTCTGAACTGATGAAGTGGGGTGCCTGTGGTCACTTGCTAATCGGAAGGTTTATGGTTTGATCCCTGGCTGCCCAAGTCTGCATGCCAAGCATCTTGGGCAAGATACTAACCCCAAAGTATGATAGAAAGCATAGAAGAAGGTGCCAGTGTGAGTGGGTGAATGTGGCATGTTGTATAAAGCGCTTTGAGTACTCCAGGAGAGAAGAAAAGCGCTACGTAGTCTGACAGTCCATTTACCATTACGTTCACTGGATTCTCTAATAACAAGTGGAATGCAAAGAAAGCAGTGTTGTCATTGATGCCATCAGTCACCAATTAGTTAGGCGTAGTAAGTAAGGGTAGCAGCTGTGACATGATATAAATAAAATTGAATTGCATTGAACTTAATTGCCACAGTTAGGAAGCTGACCAAGGTTAGGATAGCAGCATGCTATAGTGGCACACATGTCTGAGAGCAGCATTGCTAATCTGATTGTTCTTGGTATAAATCTACTGGACAGAAGTAATGAGATGAGGTGCTCAAATGTTGATTTTGCCATTCTTGCGGCCAGTATTTAGTCTGATATGTCTCCTACTGAACACAGCAGGGATGTGCTTAGTCGACATGCTCATCACAGGCAGCTGTAGCCAATCACCAGTGCACAGCTGCCCTCATCCAGGAATGGAAAGAAATTCCTCAACCAAATATCCCCAAACTTGTCCTGTTTGTGCACAGATAGGTGACTGCCTGCATCAACTTAAATATACCTGCTGTGTATTACAGCGCAGGTCTGCAAAATCTGTTCAGAATACAAACGTACATTTATTTATTTATTTTGACTAGTATACATAAGAATTACTTGTAGTCATATTGGACAATAAAGCTGCTCAGAGCAGACTGCTGAAATCCACGACATTTTCAGAAAAAGCTGGTTTTATTTTCCCTAATAATAAATGGGAAGAAAAACATGAAATATCACTTGCAGAAAAATCATATATATATTCAGATTTGGTTCGATAACAATTAAAAATACATGGTTTGGGGGCAGTGTCTCTCAGCTCTGGAGACAAACAAAAAACAAGACAATAGTTTTGAGTTCTTGTCTAACTAGTAACGCACCAGGGGGATTCTAGGGCAGTTGGCAAATCAGTGGGTCCTCAAGCCATTTCTGTTGTTCAGTTCTTTCCTGTTTAGTCCGTTCTTGGGTGCATCCAGTTAATTAGCAAGCCAAGAAATGAAGCACAAATCAAAGCACATTGTTAGTCCAAAAGAACCATCAAGTTAGCTGACAAATGAGCCAAGAAAGAGTCTAAAAATAAAGCCTGGGTAAGCATTCCTTTTGCCAACACTTTACCGTACAGCTCAGACACCCGGAGCTTGCCAAACAACTTTGCAACCAGCTTTCTTTCTGAAGACAGACTAAGCTGGCTGGGGATAAACAGTTCAAACCTGACTGCTGATGATCTGCAGCTGTTACAGTTACACCTGCCAGATTCTGCCTTGCTGCAGTCAAACACAGGGAAAATACCTTATTACGATCTGGTGTTCAGAGATCAGCCTGAGGAACTTTGAGTTCAAGCCTTTATTGCAGAAACACATATATAACCAAACTGCCAGCAGCATTATTGAAAATCATCAGGTCTTTAAAAAAATCCCCATCGAACTGCAAATCTAAATGGAACCAAACATTCACATGAGAATTTAATAACTGTGATTAATCCATATGATGTGTAAAATGCAATATGTCTACATTATGCCTGCAGACTAATACGCTGTGTTAACCACTGTTATATTTTTCTCTTCCAATGCTGATCTGTATTGACATTTTCTCTGACCTGAACAGTGTTCAGATTAGTCCTCTGTGGCACCATCTTGCTTCCTAGAATATAAGAAACAGCCTCTTCCAGACACTCATTTTCTCATTTTCTACCAGTGCTCTAAAGCATAAGGTCACCGTGCATCATGCACTGATCGGAATAGAGAAGATGATTTGTTGTCGACATTTTAGGTTATTACCACCGGTCCAAGATATGTGATGAGGGGCAGTGAGAAAAAGGAGGGGAAGAGGAAGAGAAGGGGTGATAAAGAGAAGGAAGTGGGTATATGCAATTGGACGCATCACTTTACAGTCCCCCTGAGAGAGAAAAGGGAAGAGAGGAAGCGAGATGAGATTGAGAGTCAGATTAGGCATACCGAAAGGAAGGCTTGTTAAAGAAGAGTAAACCGCATTAGCTTAGCTGGTTACACATCTCCCCAACTTATGTAACAACCTTTGCACACCACATGGTCCTCATAGGATAAAATATTCACATCAATGCTCAAACACGCCGAAGATATTTTTGTCTTGTATTTTCTTACTGTGCACTGCTGCTTCCATAAGGAACGCCAACTTAGACTAAACCACAAACACATAAAGCCACTGTTTCCAACTTGGAGATTAGGATTGGATGTAGTTTTTACCAAGCTCACCTACCACGGCTGAAACATAAAGCCGATGAAAATCACAGGCCAAAAAGAAGAGCTTCTGTAATAGACACTTGGTTCGGGTTTTGGTTTGGAACATATTCCTACCTGAACCCAAGTGAACCTAGTTAGCACACAACCCAGTGTCTAGAAGACTGGTGACAATAACCCAGACTGTAACAGTGTTATTCAGGAGTTTGTCACAGGGCTACAAAAATGTCTGTGTACAATAGTTAGCTCTGCCAAGGAGGTGATGTCTGCGTCTGTGTCACTATTTGTCTGTAAACACGATAGCTTGAAACATTTTGAGTGAATAATTTCATGAATTATGAAATATGACAGAAGGTTGTGTAGAGTCGGGTAAATTTGCCCTCAATTTAGCCTTCAAGGTCAACACAACTATTTATTAGTTGAAAATGATACTGAATACGGGACTCAAAATATCACTTTACAGTTTCCAGATGTTGTGTCACATGATTTCTGATCTGCCTTTTACGTTTCACATCTGAAATAAAATGATCTGCCTGGCTAGTTAAAAATATACTGTAGTATAATATTACATAATAATCTCAAATTATTCATATGCATTTACTTACAAATGAGTTTGTGCAACCAACTAAACGTCTGTCATGTTACTTTTACCTCATTTTTATTGAATGACAAACTTCTTAAAGGATGTTTAAAAAGAAAAAAAGAAAACAGAATGAATATGTACAAAATAAAATATTATTTCCTTAAAAGTAAATCCTCCCCAGAGAGTGGGCTGACTGGGCGAAGTTTATTTCTTTATATGGAAACTGTTACACACAAAAGCTGAATACAAAGAGGTGAAAAACAACACGTCCTTCTCTATTTGCACTAAAGTTATTACACACTGCTACTAGATTCATTAATGATTTAATTATTTCCACAGAAACAATAACTTTCTTTTTATTTATTTACAAATTGAGAGTGTTAATAAGTTATGCCAGTGTTAAAATTATTACATCAGCAGAATTACATTGGATTCACCTCGATCCACAATCCAAACTAAACTTTTTTTGTCCTCTGTAGTTATTCTTTAAACTTTGAAAATAAAATAAAACACATTTCCTTTTTGTGAAAAAAAAAAATCTAAAATCCTTCAATTCTCCCACAAACCTGAATTGGCTGAAAGAATAAATGGCTGGATCAATCTTGTTGATTTGTTTTTCTCTAAAACAGGCCGGTACCCTTAGCATTGCTACTTAGAACGTGGCTCAAAAATGGTAATGCAAATATTCAAGTCAGTTCCAAGACAACCTTTATTATGTAGATTACAGATATAATAATAATAATAATAATGAATTGCATTTATATAGCGCTTTTCGGGGCCCTCAAAGTGCTTTACAATTCCACTATTCATTCACACTCACATTCACACACTGGTGGAGCCAGCTACAGTTGTAGCCACAGCTGCCCTGGGGCAGACTGACAGAAGTGAGGCTGCCATATCGCGCCATCAGCCCCTCTGGCCATCACCAGTAGGCGGTAGGTGCCTTGCCCAAGGACACAACGACCGAGACTGATATTCTAGGTAAGTTTTATATATCTGGTTCACAGATACATTTTCTTTAGCCATACAAAATGTGCTCATGAAAAAGGAAATAAGAACCACAGTTTGGGAATCAGATCAGTTTTTAAAAATTTGGATTAATTGAAAAAAGTGACACTGACAAAAGATTTCAGGCAGCATTTAGGGTTTAAGGAGTCAGCAGTTAGCAGATTGCATATATATTTGAAGATGAGAGCATTTAAAGCTTTAAAAACAAACAAAAAAATTTAAAACTCATTTCTACAACTTATGTGACGTGTTAAAAGCCGGCAGCAGAGCTGTGAGTCGGTGGCAGTCTTTGGATGTTTTGCCTGCTGATATCAAAGTGTACAACAATATTATAGTGTAGAGATAAAGGCAGAGAACCTTCCTTAAATCTCCAGAGAAAATGTTCTACACCAATTTAGTCATCTCATACTAAAAGGTATCAAGATAAAAATTATGTTGAAGTTATTTCACCAGCTAGGATAAAAAACATGATTCTCCCTGCAAAATTCCTCATCAATTATGCACTCACCCTTGAGAAATGGATTTAAACATTTAACAACAGATGTCACAGAATCAGCTTAAAAGAGGAAAACCAATCTTGCTGTTGTTTTTTCTCCTCCATGTATTATTCAAATATAACTTAGACAGGTGTTATTCTGTATTCTTGTCACCTCCACTAAAAGACATTAACTGTTTTACTTCTTTGACTGCATTTGATTTTGTGCTTTTCTAGATTTATTGAGCACTTTTACATTACAAGCCACATTGACCCACACCCATTTATTCTATGCAAACAGCACACTCCATTACACACACACATGCCAATGAGGGAATTGGAGAAAGTTTGTGGTGCCCTTTCTTACCCAAGATAAGATTTTAACTGTATTCATACAACTAAATTAATCTTTACAGGGATGCCCCACATTACTCAGAAGCTCTAGCTCTATTGACTAAACCAGGTGCTGCGAGGACTCACTGAGCCAACATTACATATGTCTTGGTCAACCAATGCCTGTCTCTTCAGAAGAGTCTATTCAGCAAGTTCTGGTTTTCTATTTCTATCATGTTCCTTGTCAAACTGAAGTGTCCAGGTCCAGGTCTGCACATATAGGCCTTCTGTCTCTGCCACATGGCTTGGGAAAGGCTGTCCAGTTTGCTGACAGCAAAGATTTCTTCCACTGTTACAGCTCGTGGAGAGGTTCTGTCTTGATCGCAGGCCTCCTGCTTGATTGCCATTTTGACCTTCTGGTTGGCATCTTAAAGGTTCTGCCTTTGTAAGCAGCCTCCTCCCCATTTTTGAAAGGCACTTTTTTCCTACTGTATGTTCCCTCCTTGCCACAGCAGGAAAGAAGTCCTGTTTGCTTTGGCTCCCCTTTGCCCTGGCCAGAAGGAAGTCTGGCACAGCCTCCCTTTCAAAAGTTGCCACCCATTTGGTTCCACTTTTGGACGCATCACGTTTTTAGTTTTGACAGTGTCTTGTCTCTTGTTTTGATGCACAATTCTTTTCCGGAGGTTAGTCACAGCCATCAGAATTAACCATCTGCCACATAAGCATCAGTGTAGCAGAAATGCATGGATGCTTTATTAGCAGCATTAGGATGTTGCAAACGACCTTTAAGTTAATTGAACACTAAGACTTTATTATTTCTATGAAATTTGAGGCAATTATAAGGTCAGGGTCAATTACCTCTCCCAGGAGTTATATGTATTAAACCTCGTTAGTGTGATTCATGTATGGCCAACATGAAAACTTGTGGGAAGGTTAATAAAGATCCAGTCCTTGCATGAATCATTTGCATTTGAAATGCAGCCCAAAAGGAGGAGCAACTGTCGTTCCACTTTGAATGAATGAAGGGTTTCTGAGGATCCCCGCTGGGACTGCAAAATACAAGTTGCTCATATCCACCCTTACTGTTATTAGGGCCACATGCCAAAAAGGCCAATGACAATATGATGCCATCTGTCCTATATGTTACATGCTTGGAGCTTTACAGTGTGGGAGCTGGCTCAGAGGCAGCATGGGACAACACTGTAATCTTACAAACGAGAGAGAGAGGCACAATATGAAACACACAAAGTCAAACATGGTAATCACATTAGCTGTGCTTTTGAAATTTCGGGATGAGATCCTTGTTAGTCATTGGATTATACTTGAAAATGTGTGTTTACAGTTCACGTCAGTATAGCCACAAAGTGCTTTTTCCACAGCTTGAAACAGCATATTTGTGGTTAAATGGCTCCACAATTATATGGGACAGTGTTGCATATACTATATGGCCCCAGCTGGGAGCATATCAACACTTGGCACACGGCCCTTGCATGGGAGATACTGCTGCACCCTCACAGGAAGATGTGCAAAGTGGAACATAAAGGAGATTAATCCAGTAATGGAAAATATGAAAATTAATCAAGACACTGTAACCCAGTTTTTCCATGGGGCCTAATTACAGGAAGTCTGTCTACCATGTGGCACCAGTCCAGAGTATTTGCATTGAATTTGCCGTTTCTATCTCCTTGAAGCCTTGACTCCTTAGGGTCCACACTTTTACTCAGTAATTGTATGCTGGATTCTGAGTTAGAAATATACTTCTTGCTAAATGCACCATATGTGACCTATGTTTCCCAGCTGCCTCTGTATGCTGCCCTATACTGGTTGTATATGGTGGATATAACTAGGATAATGGATAGATGAGGCTGATTGTCAGCAAGAGACTCAAAAATAGCAGCCCAGAAAGTAGACAACAGCTTTTTACATAAATTTATTTAACAAATACCATCATGTTTCTTAACCACCTTTGAGAACATAAGTTGGTACCTAGAATGACACATTCACTTTTATCATTGTAGAAATTAGTTAAAATGCCAGTTCTACTAGGATGGATAAAAAAAGAAAATATAAACATCTGACAGCATTTAAATATGAGGCTATCCACACAAGAAGGTCTAATGGTGCTTAAGCCTAAAGTCAGCTTATCATAGCATCCTGATTAGAATCTAGAGAAGCTCTTCCTGAGTGCAAGTGTAAAATATTTTACACTGTCATGACAAACAGTTTTTGTTACTATAGGTTAACCTTGAACCTTAAATAAAGGTCACATTTACTGAACATCTTGTGGTAAAAACTGATATCACATTAAAGTCCTACTTCAGGTTCAGATGTTCAATACAATGCATATTTAGTTGCTCTGCCCCTCGACTTTGGAATTCCTTACCCCCTGACCTCAGAAACATTACTTCATTCCCTCTTTTTAAGTCCACCCTCAAAACTCATCTGTTTAAAATCGCTTATGTTTAAATCACTGTATGTTCTTAACTTTTATCTGTTATTTTTATTATTATTGTGTATATTTTCAGTTTTTGTGTTTTTATCTGTTGTACAGTGTCCTTGGGTGCTTTGAAAGGCGCTATTTTTAAATAAAATGTATTATTATTATTATTATTATTATTATTATGTGTTTGGGACAGTTGATACCAAAGACATTGTACTAATTCTTTAGTAAGCTTTAGTTCATTTTTAAAGTGTTATATTGTTTTCTTAAACACAATAAAATAAATGCTTTTTAAGTTTTAAAGTCATGCACGGATAAGAACGTGTCAGTTTTCATGTGACTGTGCCAAAACACTGAAAATGCTTAACAGCTAAAAACTTGAAGTAAGCACATTTAGTCATATGCCTATTTTTAGCTAACCAACATCTGCATTCCATTTCAGTCCACTCGTAATTACTCACAAAAGCTCGTTAGCCAGTGTTAGTGCTGCCCAAATACATAGCACTATCCTTTCATTTCAAGTTTAAAGCTTGAAATGCAATGTGACACGAGCCAAGCCAACACAAATCAAGCCACTGACTAATGTCATCGAGGCTACATCTTTAAATACAGTTTAGGCAGCAGTAGTCTCAACATCATTTAAAGAATTAGCATCCATATTTATTGATTTTTAAAAATCAGAGATCTGCTTCTGCTAAGGGGAACTGAGTGTATTGCCCAGAGTTGTTACTATTCTTTTAAACCTAAAAAGACTAGTCTGCATTTGGGAACAAAACAGAACAAGGATCAAATATAACCAGAGGCTTTTACCAGAAAGTTTAGAAAGCTATTTCAAAGAAGCGCATGAAACTCTGTCAGTAATGAGGACTTCAAATTGCCCTGATTGTATGCTTTATGGATCCAAAGTTGTTTGTTCCTGTTGCTTCCTAATGGACATCTGAGTTATACTGATGTCCATTAGGGACATTAGCATTTGATATGCAATTTATGTTTTTTGTGAAACGAAATCTCCATAACAAAATTATGAGCATATTTTACAGAAAGTGAAGACGTTGACATGTCTCCAAAATATATACCTATGGATATTTTTTTTGTATCCTATTTCCTAATGTAGAACAAATATATTTGTAAATTTGTATTAAAATATGGAAAAAGGATAGCATGGAAAAGTGTAGTAACAAAACAAAGCATGACAGAAAAAAATAATCTGAACACTTGCTCCTGAGAAATGAGAAGTCGTCGGGAGGTAAATGTCAAACGAGGAGCTGCTTAGTGCCGGATTGCCAGGCTGTGATGGATGGACTCTGGTGGGAGGGCAACACTTCTTCTGCACTGGAGATATCCATCAGCATGTAGAGCACAAACAGAAAGGAAAAAGGAGGGAGGACATCCAAACTCCAGAGGAAGAAACAGAGGAAGAACATGCTTTAAATATTTCTGTGTAGAACATTTCACAACGAAGTTTAAACTTGTCCTTAAACAGAAATTACCTCTCAGTTCAAAATTAATCTTTTTGTGCTTTCTCAGTGTTGTAGAATTCTTGTTTTGTAAGAATGGTTTTTATGGTTTTTACAGTCGAGTAAAGATTAATGGTGGGTTAGAAAGATGCAGTTGTACTTATATTTATACAACTACTCATTTAAGAGGTGCAAATTTTAATTTCTCATCCAGATAAAAATCTACTTTAATAGCATTTAGTCAGTTTCTGGGCATTAACACATATACCATACACATACACACTGAATGCTTCCCTATGTCCAAGTAACACATATGCTGTTATGTTGTAGGAAATGATGAAATGATAGAACATTGTACCTGGTGTGCATGAGTTTATAAGTAATAGAAAATTTATATATAAATTAAGTGCTAGATTGTTCCTGTTACTTTGTGGTAGGTTCAGGTTTTTCGTTATATTAACTGTCTTGCACCAAGTTGGTGTAGAAATGAGAACGATGTAAGCGTAGGTTCATTTCTCTCTTTTGCCCTTCTGTTATTTCCGACTTGTCCTGTTCCTGTCTCGGTTGCTGAGATTTTTCTGACCCGTTACAATGTAACATCTCAGTGGAGTCTTTTTTTTTTTTTCTTTCTTTGCTCCCGAGTGTCACTGGATGTTTTTTCTAACAGGGTTGTGGTGCAGATATTTTGATCTGTTCTGCAACTTTAAAAATTGCATCAAATGCTGCTTGTATAGCTCTACAAGAATAGTGCATTCCTCTGGATAGCAGTGGCAGCAGTTTAAGTAGAAGCATCTAGACCTCCTCCCCAGCCATTGCCTCTAGCTCTTCTCACGGGACACGGAGGCGTTCCCAAGCTAGCCACACATAATCTCTTCAGCATGTCCTGAGTTCGCCCCGGGGTCTACTTCTGGTCAGACATGCGAGAAAGCCTCACCTGAGAGGTGATAAGGAGGTATCCCTGCCAGATGCCCTAGCCACCTCCATGGGCTGAGGCAGTTTTTGGCCACTATAAGTGACTGAGCTCTAAAGTGCAATAGTTTAACCTTGTTTGGCCCAAAGGGAAGAAGTTATGCTACGTTTAATTCCAACCAAGACAAGATCATAAATAATTTTTTTACTATTGAAATCTTGACCTTTTTCATTTAACTGCGACTCAGATGCGACGCTAAGTTGGATCTTGATTTTAATCACATTGGAAACAAGAATGTCTGGTCTCCTTTGTCACTGTAACTGGCAAAACTAAAGTGGCAGTATTAAATGTTTAAGCATTATAATTGTGTATGAAAATAACAAAAAAACCAGCATTCAACAAAAATATTCAATTTGCAACAAGATGATTGTTACTTGTGGTTTTCTACCATTTTCACAGTATCCACGAGATGTGATGAAAAATCAAAAGGAAAAGAAAAGAAAGGATTTTTTTGTTGCCTGACCTAGAATGATTAATAAGATTGTTAAGAAACAGAAGACCCCTCTCTCCCTGTTTCATAAGTCTCTCATATTCTAAGTGTCAGTTTCTAGCAGACTGCTGTGCCTGTTGTTGGCAGTATGTCACGCCAATTAAGTCAGTAGAATGCAGATTGCAGTATCCATGAGATATTTCTACTTGGCCTTTATCCTTCAGCCTTTTGTCTTTTTTTCCTCCTCTCATCCTTCTTTCTCTCTCCATCAGTGAAACACATGAATAATGGAATAAACTGGAAGACTAAGTATTCCTCTCGCTGATGAAGTGACACTTGAGTTGTTGCATGAAAACAAACTGGATTACTGGTGATTTATTGAGGACACTTTATTCTCGAAGCATATCGAGGCCCTCTTTATCTCTCTGTATGTGAGTGAGTGCAACTGTGTGTATGTGTGTGTTTGTCAGGTTCCTGCTATACTACCACCCATCACTGCTTTTATCACATTTTCATTCTTTCCCTAGACTTGCTCCCCCCCCCAACTTTGGTTGGTGTGTGTGTGTGTGTGTGTGTGTGTGTGTGTGTGTGTGTGTGTGTGTGTGTGTGTGTGTGTGTACTACAATTGTAAGGGCAGAAATACAGAGAGATGGAGAAAGAGAAGAACGTGACATATGTCAGAAAATATGTTCACAAATATTTTACAGCAATAAGGGAGCCTGCTCATAGCAGCCAGCGCCCTGAAGCCTGTGAGAAAAGACTGAAATGAGGGTAAATGAAACATTTTACTCAAACATTATAAAACAAGAAGACACAGCACTCAGAATGCTGAACATTAATCAATGGGAGGATTAGCAAAGATACCACAGCACTGTTTCTGGTCCACGTGTGTTCGAAGAGGCTTTGTTGTTGGTGTCCCACAAGCAAAATATTAATGACTAAACTCCTGTTCTGGGTGAGCGCATTACAGATGTTCTATTGACCGAAGTGTTGATTGTTTTCAGTCATGGGGGAACCTCTTGGACAGGTCACCAGTCTTGCTTTTAACGTCCATCAGAACATTTGAAATGCTAACTTTGAACCTTTCATGGATGCCTGAACATTAGTCTGTAAAGCATGAAAGAAGAGCTGCAGTGATTTTATTGAAGACAATAATTTTGTTATTCCTTGTGCTTATTTGACAGGACAATAACAAGGTGAAAAAAACTTATTGGGGCACAAACTCATCAACTCATCAACTCAAAGTATCTTTACTGTATTTAACTTTACAATTTTTATGTGTCCATAAACACGGACATTAAACATATAATTCCTCTTCCATTTATTGACATAGATAAATAAATGGATTCAATCCAAGATGGTTGGCAAGCTGCTAAAAAGACTTCCGAAGTATCCACTGTTTTCTCTGAGTAGAACACAATAGAAATGATTTGTTGTTCTATTTAATGTCTTAGCTTAACTATGAAAGTGAGGGATGGGGCCTCTGCACATGTTGCAGCACAAAAGCTGCAGAAAGAGAGAATAAAAACATGAGCAACATACTGACTGATCTGCACATATATTTTTTATAGCAAGTGTGTGTGTGTGTGTGTGTGTGTGTGTGTCTGTGCGCGTGCGCACACTTGTGGCCTTGTCCTGAGTTCATAAAATAACAATTGTGCATGCTCTGTAAGACACAGCGGTTTGCTTCTTCTGATCTCTCTGGCACCACTGATCACATTTAGAAAAGAGAGTATCTTGTGGCTGACGTTGGCTTTGCCGGCTGCCCAGCCAGTTGCAACTTAGAAACCATACTAATGCTGCATTTTTTTTCACTGGCTGAACAAAACCAAAAAAAAATAGTTTTCTTAACTTTTAATTGGATGGGCAAGATACACATTTGGTTGAGCTGAACCCAGTCCTCACCACAGCTGAAACCGTTGTAACAGATGCTCGTTGGCACTTTATTCTGTTCTAGTTTTTTTCTGTTAGTTTGTCTCTTTGCTGACTGAACTGTGCCCAAGTTTCAACTCTGCCTCATTGCTCATTTCAGCCTGCCTGCCCACTCTGACCTGCCATGCACATTCTAAACCTCAACAGCATACTGCACACCATTACCTCTCCCCGAGCAGAACTCCTCTGCTTCCTCCTAACAAGTCTCCAGTTGGTCCAGCTCCTCCTAACCACAGCCACACCAACTGCATCAATTATCTTTATTGTAATAAAACATTTGAACAGATTCCACTGAATCCTCTGAATCCTCAACTTTAGCTGAAAGCTCACACTCTGACACACTCCTACCTCTTTCAGTTACTAAAATACTCTCTATAGCAGTCTCTCACTGTAACTATAGAATATTCACTATACTTATACCTTCTTTTTCGTTGTAACAGTAATGTGTGTATGTACGAGTGTGACAGGTATGTTCAGCTACAGAGTGCTTGCACAAGTGTAACCATAATGTATCAAAAAACCTCCTAAAAAAGGAAGCCAGTGTAGACGTGCCAGTTCCAGGTTTCCCAGCTGTCATAAGCAAGCTACTCCCTGCACAGCTCACAAGTCTGTCACTGGGCTAACATTCACAGACAGACAACCGTTCACACTCACAGTGGATTTCAAGTCACCAGTTAACCTAACACCACAGTTAATCTGCATGTTCGCTGTGAGTTCTCCACCACAGTGTTGCCTGCAGAGAAAAACAATCAGCATTTCACAAGTTTCACAGGAGAAAAAAAGAGAAGCAGCACATAGCTGTAGCAGTATATGAAAAATTGCTACTGCCAAATTTTTGACTCAACTATAATCCTCAGATTGGAAAATGGGTTCTCTGAAATAGACCAATGTATTTGTGTTGTTGGTGCATTTTGGTGTTTTTCAGAGTTGAGTTATTGGTTGAATTACTTTGGCTGCTGTGTTGTAGAGCTCTTCAAGAAGTAGGGAGATTGAGATAAACAGGTTAGATAAAGTCAGGTTAACCTCAGCTGATACCAGAACACATCTTCTGGAGAGGAGCAGGACTCTGCTCCAGTCTGGACTTGCCTCCTTAAAGGTACAGTGCCGGAGGTTGGCCCACATGGTCACTCCATTGTACTACTGGGAGACTCACATGGGCAGTGAAAGACCTGGAGGGGTGAGGTGGATGTTACTATCACCTACCAAAGCATTGTTGCAGACCATGTACCACCTTTTCCCTGATGCCTGTGGCCTCTTTCAGCAGGATAAAGGGCCCTGCCACAAAGCAAAAATGGTTCAAATTCCCCAGATCTCAGTCCAATCAAGCATCTGTGGGATGCACTGCACAAACAAGTCTGATCCATGGAGGCCCCACCTCACAGTTTACAGGACTTAAAGGATCTGCTGCTGACAAGTCTAGTGGAGCACATGCTTGGACAGGTCAGGGCTGTTTTGGCAGCAAAAGGATGACCAACACAATAATATACAGGCGGCCATAATGTTATGAAAACTGATGTATATGAGGAATGAATAAAACAAAATTGATGGATACTCATTTTGGTTAAGCTCATCTACAGAGCATGTAGTTCTCACTGCTAGTGCACTTGTGATGATGATGCATCAGAGAGACTGACAGCCCTGGATAAAACAACCAGGGGTCTCACTCCTCACTTTCCTTTTCCTCCCCCTGCCCTTTGAAGCATTTCGCTCTCTCCATCCTCCCTGTGACTACTCTCATTTACTTTAGAAAGAAAATGGAGTCGCTGGCCCGATGCCACACCTGACACCCCAGCCTTAATCTGATTAATGTTTTTAATTTAAATAAGTGGAGGCTGCTGCCTTTACGGATCACACACACACACACACACACACACACACACACACACACACACACAAAATTTGCAAGCTTTGTGACAGGTGTCATATAGGCCGAGTCGTGAAAGGGCAGAAAGTGCATGGCTGTGTGTGTGTGTGTGTGTGTGTGTGTGTGTGTGTGTGTGTGTGTGTGTGTGTGTGTGTGCGTGTGTGCGCGTAAACAGAAAGATAGAAACTGAGTGACATAAACAAGAAGGCACAGATGGAAAACATGACAGCAAGAAGTACTTACTGAGGGTGAAGTGAGGAGAAAGTAAATTGAGAGAGAGCAGAAAAAGAAGACGGACAAACTGGGTAAAGAGGAGCTCTGGGGCAGGAGGGTCGAAAAGAAAAAAAGAGGGATGTGGAGAAGATGAAAAAAAATCAAGAGAAAGAAGGATTCAGAGGGCTGGTAATTATGAGAGATGATGAAAAGGCCAGTTTTGGACAATCTAAGTGGAAAATCTTGACATTTTATTTCAAGCTATTCATCATAATGAATTCTAAAAAAAAAATGACACAAAATTTCCCCAGAAAGATGAATAAGTCATGTCCAGAATCTCCGCTCCCTAAATCCAAAATAGATGCCTTAAGCAAATTTCTTAGGTTCAGCTGGTATTTATTTAATTTTTTTCCATTATGTGTCCCGATTAATATTTTTATAAAGTTTTCAATGTAAAACACACAGACTGCCTCTGTCTTCAGTCCTGATTTCAGATACACACCTCACCATCCCTGTTTTATCCAATCAATAAAGCCACTGATTGCAAAACAAACTCACTCTCACGCTCATTGAAACAAGAAAAGCAGCTGTTCTTTTTTTCATCACAGGCAGCTGGTGAGAGGAAATAGTTCTAGAGGTAGAAGTGACAGAAAAAAATGAAAAATGAGGACGAAAGAATGGAGCGATGGGACAAAAATATTTTTTTTCCCAGTTCTGCTTTTAAAAGGAGCCTACAAAGACATATTTTCCTGAAACCTTCCACCTTTCCAACCTTTATCTGTTTTTAAAACTGGTCATATGCATGATCTGAAAATTCTGCAAAGTACAATGCACCACTGAGCCGCACAGCACTCAGTGTGCAGCTCAAATGGTAAATGGTGAATGGACTGGTTCTTATATAGCACTTTTCTACTCTTTCTGAGCACAAGTGCTTTCTAAGTAACATTCACACACACATTCATACTCCGATGGATGCATCGGAGAGCAATTTGGGGTTAGTATCTTGCCCAAGGATATTTGGCATGCAGACTGGGGAAGCCAGGGATCGAACCACCAACCTTCCGATCAGTAGATGACCTGCTCTACCACCTGAGCTACAGCCACTCAAGTCTTTCCAACCTTGTGTGGCAACAAGTTCGAACACGTATTTAACTAATATCTCCTGTGGATGCATCAGCAGTGAATCCCTGTTCAAAAAACGTGTTTATGTCATGATAGGCTGTGTGGTAGGCAGGCCGAAAATGTGGAACCAAGAGCAGGACTCAAAACTGGGAGGTTAAACTCAAAAAGCAGGTTTATTGCTGGAAAAATCTCCTCATAAATAAAACTTACAAAAACAAAACTCTGAACAGAGAAACTAAACAGGAGCACAAGACAAACATACAGCTTACAGAGGGTAGGAAACATTAACGGAGGGCACAAAAACTAAATACACTGATATAGGACTGGGAGTATCAAAATAAAACAGGAAATGAGAAACAAATCACAAAGATGCAAACTTGACACTGAACTAAACCTAGAATAATAATCAGAATAATAATCAGAACAGAACAAGTAAAGAATCAGAACATAAATGCATAAAATGACCCAGATCCGTGACAGTTTAGGGTTTTTAAGAAACAGTTTAATAAGACCAGCAAACTGTCTTTCGCTAAGCTGATTGGCCAAAAATAGTTTCGCCAGAACAGCGACTCATTAAATAAACTGGGTTATGAAACTGAGAATTTAGGAGAGTAATTTGTATTAAAACATAAAATCGGATGTTAGTAGAAAAAGCATCAGGGTGCCGAGCACGAGGTGGCGTTTGTAACCATAAACAGCACAGATCACTGTGGAGAAGAACAGGAGAATAATAATAGCTAATTATTAAATGCAGATTGGTGTATCTGATATCTCTGTATTGGTATTGTTATTTATCATATCATTATCTATCATAATAATGATAGATTGTCTGATGGAGTTGGAACATGACAGATAATGAGAACAGCTGAGAAGATCATTGGAGCCTTTCTTCCCTCCATCACGGACACTCATAGCTTTCGGAAGAACTCTGTCTCATTTCACTCTGTACTGTAACACTGTACATGGCTGAAATGACAATAAAAGCCATTTGACTTGACTTGACAATATCATTTACTGGACCTCATATCACAGGTTAAACCCAGAGAACACTACACCAATCTGTAAGTTTTACCAAAGATACATAAACAGGGTGCACCTTTAGGACTGATTGTCTGTATGATCAACATGGTCACCTGTAACATCTCAAAGTCTCTGGCTTTGGTCCTCAACCCGCAGCTCTGAACACCACATCCAGAACAGCTTGGATTTTGTTGAGAAGGTAAGTGATGTCAGTTCCCTCTTTGGCTCTCGGAGGAGGCGGACACATCTTTCACCCTCTCCCTCCCTTATCTTCCCTGCTGCTGCTTCTATGTCTTTGTCTAGTCTCGTCTAACTCTAACCCTTAAAGAGTTTCTCAGTCTTGTTCTCTAAAACCGAAAGAATTATCGATTTGATCAACTGGTCCCGTAACGAAACTGACAATTCCTGGGCTTGGGAGAGCCCGATTGTCCTGCGGAGATGTTTGCTGCCGGATACTCAATGGTCGGTTGCATCTTGTGTCTGGTGACACTAGGGATGGGTACCGGTATGGCACCGGTTCTGTCATAAACGGTAGTAACCAGACCGAAAAGCAGCGCACATTTCAGTGCTTTATTTTGGTGCTTTTTTTTTTCCTGAGCTGTGATACACTTTAGATTCTAGCCAATCATTTTACGTTTCCGAGGATAGGCGGGTCCAGGTACATAAGTTCTTTTAGAGCAGAGGCAGAGCTACAGATTAAAAATGCCCAATGCGAAGCGGTCAAAAGTCTGGCTGTACTTCACAGCAAAATATGCAAACTCAGCAGCCTGCAACAAGTGCTTTAAGCTGATACTGTGACACTGTCAAAGGAGGTAACACCTCAAATCCGATGAAACACCTGGCGTTTTTTTTAAAAGCCGAGAAATTCGCCGTATTTGATAGCTTGCTGCGAGACCTCACACCGTGCAGGTGTGGTGCCTGTTTGCAACATCTCCCAAAAACCCAAAGAGTAGAGGCCCCTAGCCCTGTCAGTGTAGCAGAAATGATGACCAATGATGATGGCAGCAGCCGTTCTTCTCTGCGTGAGTAGCTTAATGCTGTTCGTGTGTAATTTACGTTGAGTAGGCTAACCACGTTATTACATTAATGCATGTAAGGTGAACTAGCAAACATCATTATAGTTACATGCGGCTGTCTTCTTGTTTGATGGCAGATACTCCCGTCACCCTGGCCAAAAAGGCTAAAATGACCAAAGAAAAAGTGGAAAACCGTTAAACACGAGAGGTTTTTGGACAAGGTTTGTGTTTTTTTCCATTGTTTAAGCACTGCTTCCATCCAAGAATGATACCATATATGCCCCATAGCTGCAGAAAAGGCTAACATTGTTATCTTTTTACAAAAAAACAGCTGAACATGAGAGGTTTTTGGACCAATTTTGTGTTCTCCATTCTTTAAGCACCGGTTTGAGCACCGTTTAAGCACCGGCACCGTTTCAAAAGTACCGGTTTGGCACCGGTATCGGATAAAACCTAAACGATACCCATCCCTAGGTGACACTCTCAATGGAGGACATTGAACGACATCTACCAATTCGGAACCACGATAACAGAATTTTGGCTGATTGGAGCTGGCTCAGAACTGGCTTATCGAAGAACAAGAAGCGGCTACAGCTGTTCAAAATCCCACAAGGCTGTCCGACATGATAGACGATGGGCAGGGCTGTGAGTACTCAGACTGTGTTTTGAACGCAATATGGATACGATCTTGGAGGAGAACAACGGGAAGTGAGAGAATTAGTCACCAGTGATGGACATTAGACCAACTGTAAAAATAGGATGCAGTTGTTCGCACTAAACCCAAACATTCACCATCTTCACTCATGTACACACTGGAACAATTAAAACTGGGCAATTAATTATATAGTTACTTCTTCAAAAAAGTTACTGAGTTTTGCAAACAACAAAGTTTTTTGCAGCTGTTTACCTAAAAATGCAGCCAAGGCGTTTTTTAAATAAACATTTCAAACTATTTACAGAACAATCAGCTGTTCTGCATCAAATTTGATGCCACACAAATTATTTGTGCCACTCCAAAAAATAATTTCTGTCCACTATGAGTCAAAGGAGAACAATAGCCTGATACCTGCAGGCCTGACAACAGGAGATGTATCACTGCTGTAACACCTGTAACATTCAGCAGTCGCCTCATTGTTCTGACACACACAACAAAACTATTGACTACACTACACACTAACTACACAAGATTTGCGCTAAACGTCGCAAATCTCTCACATCTCAAACACGGCATCACTCCTAAAACTTCCCCCTCCCTAAACAACTAAATGCCATGTTGCCATCAATTCAGGTTAGATTTTTTTTTGTGCACAACGCAGATTTTCTGTGCGCAGAGACCGTGCCAGCAGTGCGCAATTGCGCACGCGCACAGCTTAGAGGGAAAATTGATTGTATGTACGGTCTGCAAGGTCTGTCATCTCAGTTGTGGGCAACTGCAACTGACAAATAAAGGCTATCTCTGCTCATCTCATCATCATCATGTCATCATGGAGGCAGATGAAACCATGGTCTCGTACGATTTACATCTCTCTTCACTTGTGTTCCAGTCACCAAAGCAGTGAAGGTAGTTTGTAAGCGATTACAGGATGACCCCAACCTCAGCAACAGGACCACTCTCAGGACTGACCAAGTGTGTTTGCTCTTCATTCTTCATTTCATATATTTCACATACAAGAGACAAATACTACAGGCAGAAA
Organism: Neolamprologus brichardi; assembly: GCF_056152115.1. Classification (NCBI taxonomy): domain Eukaryota; kingdom Metazoa; phylum Chordata; class Actinopteri; order Cichliformes; family Cichlidae; genus Neolamprologus; species Neolamprologus brichardi. The sequence goes on along the minus strand of NC_142105.1, from coordinate 16,073,374 downwards.
CATTGTGGCCAATTTGTATTTTTTTGTTGTTGTTTTTTATAGTGGACATGAAAAAGAGGGCTCTGTAATCTTACCCTGGAACACCACCACATTGGTCCAGATATGTGGATAAACCCGGGTGAAAATGAAATCTCACCTTTCATATCCTCAGAGGGAGGATATGAAAAATGACAGGTTAGCCTTCTTAGACTGTGAGATTTCCATCAGTAATGGGGGACATCTAAAAGCTGACGTGTACCGTAAACCTACACATATGGATCAGTATTTAAGGTCTGGCTCTCATCATCCACTGGACCACAAACTGGGTGTCATCAGGACGCTACAACACAGAGTGAACACCATCCCCACTGACACAGCGGCCAGGGAGGCAGAAGAACAGCACTTCAAGAAGGCCCTGAGTAAATGTGGTTATCCCAGCTGGACATTTTTTAAACCTGGGAAGGCGCCTGAAGAAAGCTCCAGCTGATCCAGGAGAGAAGAAGGACAACTGCTGCCTAAGCAGAAAACTTTAGTGTGATACCTTATGTGTCAGGAGTATCGCAACAGCTGAGATGCATTTTCTCTAAACACTGTGACGCAGTGGCTTTCACACCCCAAAACGCAAGAATTGGTGCACCCCAAGGATCAGGTGTCACTGGCATAATATAGTGTGCACTCCTAAGAGCTAGGTCAATTGCTGTGATTTATACATCGTAAAAATCAAACCAAAAACTGGCTAACTCGTCAGGCTAGTACTTCAGTCTACTTACACCTACAGGCCAGTGGCCACTGTTCCAGTTATAAGGAGTCCACATCCTGTACAGGGAGGAACGCTGGTTTGAGCAAAGAATCAAAGGGATATTTTTGTGAAATGGGAAAGACCATCTCTGAGCCGGGAAGGGGGAATAATTCTATCTACAATGCTGTGATTGCACCAGTTCTCTGTGAATGGTAAATAATAAGTGCATTTATTAATATAAATTAATAATCATGACTCTGTCCTCATACCCCATTGTAAGTACATTTACATAATGACTGGCACCACTGACTGTTTATAAGGTTGGGGAGCCACTTGTGCTTGTGATGTGATTGAGTCACAGCAGCTGCTGTCACCCTGTTTTAGTTCCAACTGTTACTTTTTTTTTCTTCAAAAAAAAAGTAACAGTTGGAGCATGAAGTTGTCCAAAATGTCATTGCATGCTGACACATTTAAGTTCTTTTCACTGGAGCTAAGTGACCGAGCACATCTCCTGAAGAACAACCCACACCACAGTCTACCCTCCACCAATGTTTACACTTGGCACAATGTAGTCAGACAAGTCCCGTCCTCCTGGCAACTACCAAACCCAGACTCGCCCAGTGCCAGACAGAGAGAGGCATAATTTGTCACTCCAGAGAACACATCTCCACTGCAGAGTCCAGTGATGGCGTGGCTTACACCACTGTATCTGACACTTTGCATTGCGCTTGGTGATGTAATGCTTGGATCCAGCTGCTTGGCCATGCAGACCCATTCCATGGAGCTCTGTAGCCACTGTTCTTGAGCTAATCTGAAGCCCACATGAAGTTTGAAGGTGTGCAGCAAATGACTCTGTAGAAAGTTGGTGACCTCTGTGCACCTCAGCAGCCTTTCACTTCACTTTTTATGTCATTCCGCTTCATTGTTGAGTTGCTGTTGTTCCCAATCCCTTCCACTTTGTTATAATACCCCTAGCAGTGTGCTGTGAAGTATTTAGAGGTGACTGGACTTGTTGCACAGGTGACATCCTATCACGGTACCATGCTGGATTTCAATGCGCTCCTGAGAGCGACCCATTCTTTCACAAATGTTTGTAGAAGCAGTCTGCTTGATTTTATACACCTGTGGTTATTGAAATGATTGGAACACCTGAATTTAATTATTTGGATGGTTGAGTAAAAATATTTGAGTGAATTTTAACAATACAGTGTAAATCTCTATATTGGAAACCCGGATATATCTGCACCTGACAGTTCACAGTAGTTCCCTAAAGATAATTTCAACAGCTCACAGTCACACAATGTGATGGAAAATATTGTCAACTTACATGAACACTATAGTAAATGTTGGTGTTTTATATATGTAAGCTATTGTCTGTCTTATATAATGTATATATGTACTATAGTTCTTCACCATTTACTCATCAAAGTGACCACTTTCACATCTGTCTCATAATAAACCACACTTGTGTAAGATAAGGAACAATGAAGGGAAATAAAAATAATAAAATTGTCATATTGTCTCCAATATCAAATGTTTATTTTTTTCCCTCTTTTTTCCCTTTTCACATGGCAAATGTATGGAAACCTTTTTTTTTTTTTTTTTTGTGGCGAATTGTTTGAAACATGAATCCTTCCTTACTTAACCTTAGGCTAACCACTGAGATACCAAAGTGCATACATAATTTGGCAGACTAAATTTAACAATCAGTGAGATGTAAGTTGTATGTTGTAGCATTCTACTCAGTTGGTGCATGACTCACACTCCCAGGACTGATATGTGGACTCCCTGAGACTGAAACACTGATGTCTTTAGGTGCTGTGCTTTTGGATTTATTATTTATTTTATAATGTGAAAAAATGTAATACTGTTGTTCTGATGTTTATCACCCTTAAATGATAAGGTGCTCATTATCTTCACTGCAGTGGGTTAAATGTCAACATCATGACAAACTGTCAGTGAGTTGTGAAGGTTATGCTAACAGTGCCATCAATCTCTCAAGTCACAAAGTCAAGAGAGGACTGCAGCTACAAACTGAAACAGTGATATTAACAGTATGAGTATCATGATGTTATTGTTTTTATAATAACTTTTTTATCAAGTATATACATCATGGAAACACTGAATTTGTGTTGAAAATTGACCCTTTTTCTGATGTTTTTCTATTATTTTGCATATGGGAATCTGGATAATGATGCAAGATATGAGATGTAATTTAACTAAAATCCTGGTAAGTCCAAATTTGCTCTCTTTGATAATTAATGTTGGTTTATCAAAGCTCCTGTCACATTTACTCCCATGTCCATTGCCAGTGGTGCAACTGAGTATGGCAATAATTAGAGGTGTCTGTCATTCTCAACTCTTCATTTTTCAGCCTGCAGTACTGTTGTGAATAATTTTAGCTGAAAATAAAGCGTTTTCCTAAACCTGAGCAAGTAGTTGTTTTTGCCTAAACCTAACACAAACCCTAAAATCTGCTACTCCTTGAAACCCTCACAGCACTAAATCATCGTAGGTGGCAATCAAAAGCATGTATGTTGGTTTGGGCCATTTTATTTTTTCAGGAGGGCATTAAGAGATGAAGGTTTATGTTTTTTTTCCATCCCACTACCTGCAAAAGGAGTTTTTTTGCAGTCAAAAGAATACAAACTTTGTCTTGGTTTTTCATTCCCTCTCCTTTCTTATATGGCATAAAATGTGCTGTGCTATTAAGCCTCCATGTTTTGCTTCTGGTGAAATCAGAAAACATCCAGCCTCTTGTACCTGTTACAGACACTCCTGTCTTCTGGGATGCATGTTTTAGTTTAATCAAAAATACAAATGAAGAAGTCATAAAAGGCTGTCGAACACCACCTAACAACTCTCCTTCTACCAAAAACATATCTGACAAAAAAAGTTCAATACTTATGTTTTATGTAGGACTGCGTTCGTTGTTCTCTGTCCTCATTCTCTTAGTCCTGATATGTCTGCTTGTATTTGCTCCTCACATACATCTTGACCTTCTCTGTTCTGGTAACGTCTTGTTTCTAACCCCTTGTATTAATCTATTTAACAAGACAACACACTTCCTATGTGAAACATCTATCCTTAAACCTCTGATACTTTTTGCTAGAAGGTTTCATGTAGCACTCATATCCGCAGACACTCACTAACAAACTGTTTGACTAAGATTTCTCCCACAGAAATACTGAGAGCAACCATCAGACCCACAGGCTGTTTGGTGGGTGGTGGAGGCCTGGCGGGAGGGGGGCTGAGGTGCCTGTCATCTGGTGGTTAAGGGCTCGCTCTCCAACCATTTATCCAATGGGAACAGGAATGAATTCAATCCAACCACTCAGCAGGCACTTGTCTCCATCAAGACACACCTATGCACACACCTGGAAGGGAGACAAGAGAAAAACCTGCAACCACATCCTCTAGTGGGAGGAGTCACATATTATCACACACACACACACACATGACACATGTGATCTTGGGTCATAACACTGAGACAGATGGAGGGTTCCTTTTTCATGCCATGGTTGGAACCAGAGCTGATGTTGCAAGTCCCAATCCAAGGAAGTCTGCCTGCAGATTGGGGGCGATCGTGGCTCAAGAGTTGGGAGTTGGGAGCCTTGTAATCGGAAGGTTGCCGGTTCGAGCCCCGGCTTGGACAGTCTCGGTCGTTGTGTCCTTGGGCAAGACACTTCACCCGTTGCCTACTGGTGGTGGTCAGAGGGCCCGGTGGCGCCAGTGTCTGGCAGCCTCGCCTCTGTCAGTGCGCCCCAGGGTGGCTGTGGCTACAATGTAGCTTGCCATCACCAGTGTGTGAATGTGGGTGTGAATGGGTGGATGGCTGGATATGTAAAGCGCTTTGGGGTCCTTAGGGACTAGTAAAGCGCTATATAAATATAGGCCATTTACCATTTACCATTACCAGATGTAACTGTCCGATGCTCGACTGGAAAATCTACTAGAAACAGCTGCTGCCTTTGCTCCCAAAACAAAGACAAGAAGGTAGCAAGTTTCTACAGTTAGAGCTCGGTTCACACTGCAAAAACATAAACCTTGCAAAAATAGTTATCTTTTTTCTTTAAATAACATACATATATAACATACACAGTATGCACACCTGTAATAACATGCATTTATGCATGTTATTACAGTTAAGACTTTTGTTTACCCTCATCCTACCAACATACTTAACATACTCCCACTTGGGTCCCAGGGGACCCCAAGAACAATTTACTGTAAGAAGCAACCACAATATCAGGATAATAATAATTGCTAAACTTATTTCTTCTCAGAGCATTATTATTTACAGAATCAAACTTTATAATTATTGTAGGGCTACAGGCAGACGTTAGCTAATCGTTGTATTCTGCAAAAGCTGTTGGTCCATTCTGAAGTATAGGCTGTTGGATAACCCATTAAATCCAGTATAAGCTCAGGACACATTATCCTGCCCATAAGCCCCTCCTGGCTTTGATGAACCTTCTTATACACAGAATCAGCAGCTTTACGAACTTTTACCGATTTTGGACCTAAGTAAGGCTTTCAGATGGTTTTCCCTCTTAGAGGTTATTCATCTACTATCATCTTTGCTTTTGTGGAATTTGCACCAATGTGTTTTAGTTAATAATTCCCATAAAAGCTTAATATCTATGTGTTTAGTATAAAGAAAAAAAACCCAAAAAAGGCAATATTTTATTTCTTCATTTTCTTACATTATTGTAGACTTGTCTTTTATAAACTGGGCTGAGCTGGGTACGTTATGGAGTTCAGTAAAGGCATTCAGAACTCTTACATAATGTTGCATATTTTTAGAGATAAAATAAGAATTTCATTGGGCTTATGTAACGTTACAGTTGAAAGTGAAACTGAGTAGACACCGATTTCCAAACAACACTAGTGATAACCAGAATAATGCAAACTGGAAAGGAGAGGTAGCGATGGCTGGAGTTAAAGTATGTTCAGCACAGGCAACTTTATTTTTCTCCTTGTCGTTACTTCTCTTCTGTGTCCCCGTTTTCATCCTACAGCTTCCTTCTTCTAGCTTTCTCTTCTCCCACCAGGTCCTCTACATACACTCAAAAATACTTTTTTCAGTTGTTTGGAGTTTAAATTGAGCAACAGAGAGCCAGCAACATCCATGTGAAATAACAATGAGAGTTACTGCAAGCATACACAACCAGTTCAAATCCACCTCTGAGTCGGCCAGCGCAACACCGATTTATGAGGCATCAACAGTTATATTTAGCTCCAACTGGAGTTATTTTAAGTCATATTTAAATAATATTGAATGAAAAAAACAATTATTTTTCACACTTGATTAATTTTCTCCCAATTACTGGAATAAGCTGTTTTGCATTAGTAACAAAGTTACATTTTCACACAGTTTTTTGTTTCCAAAATCAGTTCTTGAGGCTACAAAATGGAATAAAAGGCTCAGTGAGAAGAATATGTTTTGCTGTGAAAGCTTCAAGGGGTTTAAAGCCATTGTTTCCTTTGTGTCTCGCTGACTCTGCCTCTCAGAACAATAAAAAAATGTTAACAAAAAACTTGTGTTGTTGCTGCCAGCTGTAGAGAAATGGCTGGAATACATGCAAACGTTCCCCGAGCTCCCCTCTGTTGTAGCTTTGCACTAATGGCAAGGTCTGCTGCCTTGTTTCTTCTTTCTCATCTTCCCTTGAATCGACTGGCTTCATATCAAAGTGATAAAGTTTGTTGTTGCTCCTACAGGGGACTGGGAGGAGGTTTCCATTCTCTCTCTCTATTGCTGAGGCATGAGATGTGGTTTGTGTGTCCTCCAAAGGCTGTGCAATGATGTTTCCTCTCCTTCCCTACTCTTTCTCCATCCCCTTCTCATGTTTCTCCCCTCCCTCTCTCCTCCTCTTGACTTCCAGCTGATGCTGTTACGAATGCTGTGGGGAGTCTGCTGTGCATTGTTGTGCCGCTGCCTCTTCTTCACAAATATTGTGGCCTTTGAGCTGAAAGGCAAAAAACCCTAGGGTGAGCAGATAAGGAGGAGTGAGAAAGAAACAGAGAGGCAAGATGGGTGGTTGTTTGGAAATGATGAAACTGATGAAAAGAAAGAAACACGATTTCTGTTTTATTTGTAGAAGTGAACGAATAAAAAAATATTGTTAATATTTCATTGTTTAATTTTTCTCTGGTGTATATCATATATCACAAAATGACCCTTGTCATGTTCAAATGTTCCAGAGAACAGAAAACAGAGACGGATCCTCAGAAATCAGAAATGAGCATGCAGAGTCAAACCGGTCTGTGCAATGGGCTGTTCATAGGCATCAAAGACTGTCAGATCAAGAACCATGAAAAATACATTTAAAAGGTTCATTTATGCAGCCCACTACCCTCACTTACATGGGCCTTCAAAGTAGGGCTGAAATTCCAAAAACCATCTGTGGTGTAACTCAGGGACATCTCTTACATTGCAGGCTTTTGGACAGAGTCGTGCAAAAAAGTAAATTAAGAAAGGAAAGTACTATAGTACACTGAACACATTGTCTATGATATACTGAAATAATTTCTCTATATCACATATATGTTTATCACCCGTGTGCTTGTAATTGACAAAGACTGGCAGATGGGGTTTTTTTGTCAATTGGGAAACCATGAAGAGTAAAGTCCAGGAAATAAGCTTCCTCTGTCATTTGGGAATGTTTTTTTTTCAGTGGATCAGATGTGAGACCAATATCTGCTTCCTCGAGCGTGGTGTATAGACGAGGAGAAACAGGTGTCCATGATATCAGAGAGTGGAGGTAGTATAGGGAAAGCAATCACCCTGAAGTGGACAAGCTTGTTACGCTGTTTTTACATACTATACCAATTCACTCTTTGCACCTGTTTCTCTCTTCTTGTATCATCAGTCATCTACTTTAATTAAGTCTCTGTATTTTATTATGTAAGTAGGAATTACTTTAGAACGTGTACGTTTTCAACCTGTAATTTGTTTTATAATTTAATCAGGGCCATAGGAATCCAACAAGAACCCACTGTTACTCTTTACTTTATGCACTTCTTATTTATGTTCCAGTAAACATTTTAATGTTAAATAAAAGTTTTTTTTCTCCGCCTATTGTTACTGAAAAATGCTTCCAAAATGAAAGCTGTGCTGATGTTGGAGACATCAGCTCACAGTTGGCTGAACGTATTTCTTGAATGCTGCCTTGGCATCTTTGTTAAAAAGAAAATGCTTGTGTTCAAAAATGCTGGATTAACTAAACAAATTATTATATAAGTAGGAACATCAAAAAAAGAGCTCTGACCTCCTGTGACCTCACACACAGAAGCAGGTTGTAGTTAGATCCATGGTAATTGGACAATGATGTAATTTTGCCCAGTACACCACCTCAGTATGTTTCAAATCAAGTTTAACAAAGATATTGCATTAACTTCTTAGTTATTTTAGCCATTTTTATACATATGAATTAGCAAAAAAGGTAAAGAATTTTGTCTTTGGTTGATTATATCATTGTAGTAACAATCTTCCTTAGATTCTTCTTGTTGCACCACTGGGCAGCCTGTTTGTGCCTCTGAAATAGTGTGTTATTTGTAAGGAAAATGTATTTGTGGGTTTAGCAGTAGAGTTGAGTATGTGGTTTGTGTCCATTAATAAAACCTGTCAAATCTTCTCTGTTGATGCCAAAATGCTTATTCTCCTATTTAAGCTTGCCTGGTGTCATTCATACTCCGCTGTAGTCAATGACTGCCTACAGCCTAGAAGCCAGTGGATCAATAGGTGATTATCATTTGTACTGTGAAGCTGTCCAATCAGCTGTGCAGTGTTTGCCTGAATCTCAGCTGAGAGTACAGTATGTTGTATGCAGCCACATCATCAATAAACACTTGTGACCCCCTGGCAGTTATACATGCTCATGAAATAATATTAATTCCACCATGTCTGACCAATTAAGCATGTGTTGAGCTCATAAGCATGATGGATACCACATCATCTGTTAGGTTTAGGCACTAAAATCTACTTGGAAATGTGATGGTCTCTTCTCCTCTTTGTGCTGACCCAGCCAGTCTCTGGATCGCCTCTGTTTGCTCTGTCTCTCCCTGGAAAGGAGGGCTTGTTAGTTGGCGATCTTGACTGATCCCCCTCCCAGAAGTATGGCTGGCTGCCTGGGCTCCAGTTTGATGCACCTGTTCCTCTCCATACTCACCTGCAGCATTTAACCTCAGCCCTCCTTGTCACCCCTCACCAGATTGTTGAACTACTCAGTTGATCATTTGGCTGCCTATTCTGGAAACCTGCCTACCTAATTCACCCTTTTGGAGAGACTTACCTGAGATCACAGCATAACCAATCGGTAAGTGAACCTGTGGAACTTTCAAGAAACTCCTCTCAAAGCAGAATATTAGAGAAAATTAGAGAATGACCCTCTGTGTTGAGCCTAAAGACTCTCGGAGAGCAGATCTCAGTCTTGGCTGCAGTGACTAAACCTTAAATTTAAGAGTGAAATTCCAGTTCTATCTCTTATATTTACCTAACTCAACTGTTAAACATTTCCAGTGCATACAATATTGAATATTTTGGGTGGTCCAGGTAAAAAGCTCACAACAGTAAGGGAACACATGGAAGTGACTGCGTGCTGTTCTGGCTACATTATGGGCCACATTCAGCTTCTCAAAACAATGTTTTTATTTAGCCAGACTTAAAAAATGGAGGCTAATAAATTCACCACAGACCAGCGTAGAGAATCAGGTTTGTTTTCAGTAAAAGAAAAACAAAGTCAGGGACACAGACCTGGTGTAAATGTGATACACCAGCTGAAACATGGCTTTGAATATAATGACATAGTCTTTAGTTTAGATTGTGTGCCTTTACTGTTGTAGATCAGAGGCTTGTAGAGCTCAGGCTAATACAGACACTGTCTCAGATGAAAGTCTGCGGCATGTTCTTAACTGCATAGATAGTTGTTGTTGTTTGTGATGCATGATGTATTTTTGATGCATCAATCAATTCAGTCATCAGCCTGAGCGGCTCAGTGGCCCTGGAACACAGCTGTTGGAAGCACTCAGGGTAAGTAAAACTTTTTAGCATTTCCCATCAATGATCACACCTGAATCATGATGATCATGTTCATCATGATTCAGTTTTCACTCATCATCATAATAAATGCCAACTATTCCTACAGCACTTTCCTGACAGTCATCAAATTGTGGGGCAATCGTGGCTCAAGAGTTTGTCTTGTAATCAGAAGGTTGCCGGTTCAAGCCCTGATTCGGACAGTCTCGGTCGTTGTGTCCTTGGGCAAGACACTTCACCTACCGCCTACTGGTGTTGGCCAGAGGGGCCAATGGCACGATATGGCAGTCTCGCTTCTGTCAGTCTGCCCCAGGGAAGCTGTGGCTACAACTGTAGCTGCCTCTGTAGCTGTGTGTGAATGTGAGAGTGAATGAATAGTGGTATTGTAAAAGTGCTTTGGGTTCCTTGAAAAAGCGCTATATAAATGCAATCCATTATTATTATTATTATCATTAAATTGTGTCAAAGTAATGCAGTGATAGCTGTCCATACATCTATGTGTAACTTTAAACATGAGCTATTTCAGTGTGCTTTAAAGTGGCCAGCAGTGCAGCTACATTTACAGCAGCACAGCGCTCACAGTGCTGGACTCTGGAATCCCCGACATTGCTTTTAAAAAGACGGAGATGTAGAGACGCTTGAGTGTTGTTGCTTTGACTCTGCAAAGTTCCTGATTTTCTAAATATAAATATTCACTTGGAAATTTTACTTTAGCAATTGGAGATTATGGCCATGAACATTATACATTTTTAAAACTTTGAGCCCACATTTGTCAAAACTTCCATCATTATAATATCTCCATGCATGGGGGATCCAACCTGCTTCTGTCTAATTATGGGACTGTCTCCCTAACCACCAGGCTAATCTGATGCCTGATGCATTAAACATGGCCAGCAGGTCTAGAAATTAATATAGCAGAGCCAGTGAAAGAAAGTTGTAGCACTCACTTTTAGAAGCATTTTTGACTCTTTTCCCCCTTGTCTGTAAATGTGTGTGTGTGTGTGTGTGTGTGTGTGTGTGTGTGTGTGTGTGTGTGTGTGTGTGTGTGAGCATGTCTGGACCAATAAAGGTTATATTTACCATTTGTCTGGACCGTGACAGAGGCAAGGGGGCAGTGGCATGAACTACTAGAATTCTGATGACGAACATAGGTGATCACATACAGTCTCTCTCTCTCTCACACACACACACACATGCACACACAACAAAAAGTGTGGTTATTGCGAATTTAATCATATGTCAGAGCAGCTCCCATTATGGTGAATATCCAAAGTCTAAGATGCCTGGAAAGAATGGGAATGATTTGGAATCAACAGGAGTTCAAGGTGGATCAATAGGAATAACTAAGGAGACAGATGAGATATGCGTGAGAATAGCTGGACACCTGCAGAAAGAATAATAGTCAGAGGAATATATTAACAACCTATGCAATCCCAATTACACATTCAGTTTTCTTCTCCTTATACTTGGTGGTGACTTTGTAAGCAAGAGGAGACTCGGGAACAGATTCATCAGCAGCTGGAAACATAACTGATGAGTCATGGGTACTAATCAGCAGTCCCATCCCGAGCTGCAGATTTAGGATTCAGTTTGTTCTATGACGTAGTAAATAACTTATTTTCAGTCTGCATTAATCATTTTAAAGACTTAAAATCTTAACTGAATAATTTTAAAGTTAGCCTTTAAGTTTGCAATGATTAGACCACAGAGAATTTTAACCCAATGTCTACAAATCATTTGAGTAGCCCTCAGTCCAAAAGTCCATGACCTCATGGACCTGGAAAAGGAAGTCCATGCATTTATACTCAATAACTATCACTGTATTAAACATTTATAATGTTAAACTTTAATTCCTGCACTAGATTCAGATTCCCTTGCAAAGCGTGAGGGTGCATTCAGCTAAGCTTTAATTCATCTCTATTAAATTATATTAACTTCATTCAAATGCAAACTCAACATTTCTTGTTACTGGCAAACATTGCTGCTGGGGTATTAGTAGAGCATTATCACCTCATATTACCACATACTGTGTGTGGTAGTTCAGAAGAACTTTATACTACAGGCTTTTTGTTCTTTGTGGTCTTGAAGCTCAGACTTCAAATACTGTGGAAAAAAAAATTACCCTTAAATAATTAGGGAACATAACTGGACATATGACATAAATATGCATCATCTTGAGCTGTGTTTAAACAAGTCATCCAATACGATTTTTGTCCAATTTGATGTTGTAGTCACGTTTGTCGCTAGGTTATGCTAATGATGACCATCAAATTGATCAAGATGCAGCTATACAGAAAAACTGCAACCTAAAGAATGAGCATGAAATACATACACAGGAGTAACCGGTTATCCGGACAGGTGAAGCTAACTGTTTCTTCAAGAACATGTTCTGCTGCCCCCACATGGTCAAAAGCCTTTTGGTTCCAACTTTAATCAATGTACACCAGTCAAAAGTTTGGACACACTTTCTCATTCAATGTTTTTTCTTTATTTTTGCTATTTTCTACATTGTAGATACATTATCTACAATGTAGATACATTGTATGCATCTACATTGTAGATACATACAATGTATCTACAATATAGATACAGAATTTAGAATTTAGATTTGATGTTATTTATCCCTATTTATTGTTGCAATTTATTACTGCCTTTTTACTGCTCTTTTTAAAATTATTCTTTTTTAAACTACATTGTTTATTGCACTGTAGAGGCTGGTGAGAAACAGTATTTCGTTTCAGGCTGGGTAACACCATACGACATGACAATAAACTTGTCGAGTCTTGAGTCTTACTGTAGACATCAATATATAAAACAAGATATATGGGATTATGTAGCAAAGAAAACATTGAGGAATCTTAAATATAAAACATATATAGAGTTATTTATCAAAGCAGCCACCCTTTGCTTTGTTGACTTGTTTCCTTCTCTCAATGAGCTACATGATGTAGTCAATTTCTTGCCTTCGTATTGGGGTTGGCACCGTCAGTTATGTTGTACAGAAGTCAGGTTGGTACAGAGCTGACAGCTCTGTTTGACAACTGCTAGCTGATTGGTTCCTGCCATAATATGAGTTCTAAGTAAAGATAAATGACAGTCCATCATTACTTTAAAAACTGAAGGTCAGTCAGTCTGGAAAATTACAAACACTTTGAATGTGTCCCCAACTGCTGTTGGAAAAACCATCAAACGCCACAAAGAAACTGGCTCACACGAGGAAAAGAAGACCGAGAGTCACCTCTGCTGTGTCAGCTGTGTAAGGGCAATTTGACCAAGAAGGAGAGTGATGGAGTGCTGTGGCAAATGGGCTGGTCTCCACAGTCACCTGACCTAAACCCTATGGAGATGGTTTGAGATTGGATGGGAGCGCAGAGTGAAGGAAAAAGGGCCAACAGGTGGGAACTCCTTCAAGACTGTTGGAAAACCATTTCAGGTGACGACATCATGAAGCTCATGGAGAGAATGCCGAGAGTGCAAAGGAGTAATCAAACAAAGGGTGGATATTACAAATAATCTAAAATATAAAACATGTTTTGAGTTATTTCACGCGTGTTATTTGCGACATAATTCCATATGTGTTCATTCATAGTTTTGACGCCTTCAGTGAGAATCTACAATGTAAACAGTCATGAAAACAAAGAAAAAACATTAAATGAGAAGGTGCGACCAAACTTTTTACTGGTAATGTATTTTCATTAGTCATGACTTGAATGAATTCGCACTCATCTTCAGACTAGGAGGATCACTGGGATCAAGTAATGAACCATATCGCTATGCAAAGATACGAAATATAATAATTGTCTTTCATGGTCTGTTCTTACATCATGATTCAGGTAACTCTGTCTAAATGCCACAGTAACCCTGCTTACTATACTGGAGTGCGGATGACTTCAGTGACATGGCTGTAATTGCCACATTTATGATGATTAATCGCTACATAATCAGATTTGCATATTTAATGGCTTGGGGTCAATCAGTTGTGACCATGTGTGTTATCCAAAAATATTCAGAGATCCAGAGAAACATGCTGAGTGTTAATGATCATCTGTCTGCACTGGGCGGTCCTACAGAAGAATCCTCTCGATGATTAATGTGTCAGCCAAGATGTCCACTGAAGGAGAAGAAACATTCTCGTAACTGGAGCTGACCACAAGCTTGTAATCAGTGAAGACAAAAGTAGGGAGGTCATAAAGGATAGTGAGCTTTTATGAATATGCATAGTTAAAAGATCAGAAAGGTACTAAACCATTTAATGACTTATAAACAATTAAATCTTAAAACAGATTCTACAATGCACTGAGAAGCATTTAACAACGGTATTTCTTTGCTTAACAAATGTGAAGCTGCAGTCAAGAAGTTAGAGGAGCACAACTTCTGATTTTGCTCATGTTGAGAATGTTTAATGTGCCCCAGAGCACTCTGTAGGATAAAGAATAAAGATAACTAAGATAAAATTATTTATCATATTAATTTTTTTACAGAAGATCATGTTGCTTAAAAGGTTAAATTTCCATAAAAAGTTTCAATATATGCTAGTAATTGTTCTCACGTTTGCTTTAATGGCAGCAGCTACATGGACTTCACAAGTTATTGACGGTTTTTCAGTACTGAAGTCATTACTGGGGTCCATTTTTTATACAAGCACTTTATTCCTCACCCATACCAATTTCCTCTCATCTGAGTTTGGGTCTTCTTCTGCACCTGAGCAAAAAAAAAAACAAACGGTTGTAACATGCAGTTGTGTTAACTCGGCAAGCAAAATGTTGACTTTAGGATTTTAAAACAAGTACTTTACTCAAAGGTGGTCTTTTCAGTCTCACGTTCCTTTACCATGACATATCCGTGTGCAGCTTCTTCTTATACTGAAATATGGGAGGCATGATTACAGCTGTGCTTGACAGCCTCCCCCTGGCACCGCCGCCTAAATGCACTGCACCACCACTCCCGTGCAGCCAATCGACATACAACATCCCACCACACCTATACTTAAAACGATCACCTTAAAATTTGCATTTGTTTAGAAATGGCTGCAAGAGAAGTCCCCACTTATGTAAATCTTGTTAGATCTTCATCGAGTTCTTGCTTTGTATTGGTCCGTCCAATGAGTGCTGCCAAAGAGAAACTACCAGTTGTAGTCAGTCATGATTACTAGTGAAAGTTTAGAGGCTTTGATTTTGACAAGTTCAACAACATTGTGAAACCTTCAGCATGACTTATTATTAAAAGTCAGTGCATGTATCTATTTGAGCCTGTATGGATAATTGTAGCCATGTTGATTAGATTATGCATCTAATTCTTTAAACATCTTAAAGCTGTTCCACCTTGAGAACCTACTTTCTCCATCACACCATTGTCACTGGAGATAAATCAGATCTTCTATAATAAAGTCACATTAGTTCAGAGGCAGTGTTTTATTTGACGTGGTTATATTGTGACTGACTGTTGTAAATGTTTATTCTCTTCAACAATGGTGGTCTCATTCTGGTTGAGGTATTAAAACACTCGTGACACTTGTACATTCCCACCATCATGTTTTGATACATTACATTCATCAGTTCACAGAAAGTTACCGTCCACTGCAAAATACTCTGCCCTCCCCTCAGAAAAAGTGGGTGTAGAGGCTGCTAATCATCCTCTTAAATTACTGCTTTATAGCATTTTTTTCACAACTGTTTTCTGACAGTGTTCTTGATTTAGTGGATTCCATGAAATTGCTTTTCGTGTTTCAGTGAACAAAGCTCGATGGATTGACTTTGTGATGCTGTTGTATACTTTACTGTTTCTAATTGTGCTTTGGAGAATGGACCACTTTAATTTCTCAGCCCCAGCATATGTGTTAAAATGCTAAGCAATGCTGTCTATAGCTCTGCAAACTCATCTCACTCATAAAGGAAACTAAAAATATGTGAAAATATTTATTTAAGTTATTACTTCCTGTTTTTGTATTAGACAGGCTTGCAGTCATGTCAGCAGGGTCTGGTGTTTAAAAGCTGCGGCTGTTTAACAGTTATGTCACTTATCAGCTTTTCTATGGACTTTCTTATTAAGTAAATCCCAGTATCTCCTTATTGATCCCATCCTGTCAAAGTGTGATAAAATGGTCTTTGAATGTGTGCGTGAGTGTCTGAAGCAGTACAATACAGTCAGACATATGCAGAGTATAGTGTTAGGCTTTGAACATGTCTTAATGCAGATCGTATCTTGACAGAATTCAATTTCCCATCTGAAATTAAAACCCTTTGCAAGACCTAATTGCTCTGAAATTGATAGCAGGAAGTGAGGTGAGAGCTGATGCGCTGTGTGCTTTCCCTCACTCATGTGGTTCTCTTATTTTTAATATGAATTTGATGGATATTTTTTTTAAAAAAAACAGAGTGAGAGAAGTGGGGGAGGTAAAGACTTATTAGTTTTCTGTTGAGATTACCGAAAGAAAACCAAAAATATTTGACTGAAGGAGTGTTCAGGCTGTTTTAATTACCTCGAATGAAGATTGTGAAAATTTTCTTTCTTTCTCTGTTGAAAAAGTTAGTAATGTCAGGAACAATATCTCTCCTTCTGTGTCACTCTTGTCTGCTCCAACTCCACCTAGGCCTGTTATTTTAGAAAGATTTTTACCTGTGTCCTTACCTGAGCTGCTCAAATTAGTTAATTTGATGGAAGCGTCCTCCTGCTCTCTTGATGTTTTACCTGGATCTTTGCTTAAAAAAGTCTTTCAGTCTATCAGTCCCTGTATGCTTACAATTATCAATACTTCATTGGTTTCTGGTCAGGTCCCTAGTTATTGTAAGAATGCTGTTATTTACCCACTGTTAAAAAAACCTAACCTTGACGGTTCTCTTCTTACAGTTTACTTAGACTTAGACTTAGTTTCTCCTGCGCCGGAGGGCGCATTGGGCGGCAAGGGATCGCCAATGGGCTCAGTTTGCAGCCACATCTCCAGCCTCGTCCCATGAAAGATCGACCGCTTTCAGGTCCTTAAATGAATGACCGTCTCCACATCTGTTTTGGTCGTCTGCGGCTCCGTGACCCCCGGGCGGGTCTCCACGACATGGCTATTTTCGGTAGTTGTTCTGGATGTTGGCGAAGAACGTGACCGGCAAAACGAAATCGTCGCTCCAATACCACGTCTGCTAGTGGTCCGCTGCCTCTTAGCAGCTACAGACCAATTTCAAAGTTACCATTCATTGCTAAGATTTTAGAAAAGGTTGTTGCTAAGCAGCTTATAGCTGTTCTACATGAATACAGCATTCTGGATAAATTCCAGTCGGGCTTTCGTAGAGTTCACTCTACTGAAACTGCACTTATTAGAGTCTCCAGTGACATCTTGATGAACTGTGATGCAGGGTACTGTTCTGTCTTGCTGATGTTGGACCTGACCTCTGCCTTTGATACTGTTGACCATCACATTTTGCTAGATAGGCTGAGACACTGGGTGGGTATATCAGGGTCTGCTTTGGACTGGTTGGCATGCTATCTGTGTGAACGATCTTTTTCTGTGGCTAACTCTAAATACAGGTCCTCTTCGACTTCTCTTGAATATGGTGTGCCACAGGGCTCTGTTTTGGGGCCTTTATTGTTTTTGCAGTATATACTCCCTATTCAGCACTTATTGAGCACTTTTAAAGATATTCCTTATCACTGCTATGCAGATGATCAGTTGTATATCTCCTTTAAGCCCCAAGATGTTTTCAAACTGCAGATTTTGCATAGGTGCTCAGATTCCATTAGGGGATGGATGGCTGATAACTTTCTTCAGCTAAATGAGCAGAAAACTGAAGTCCTTGTTTGTGCTCCCAAAAATTGGTACCTATGGTTATGGATAACGTAGGCCTTCTCAGTACATTTGCCAAACCTTCTGTCAGGAACCTTGGTGTAACTTTTGACTCAGTTGTGACTTTGGACACTCTAATTTATTGGTTAGCTCCTGTTTTTATCATTTAAAAAATATTGCTAAGCTGAGTCCCATTATATCACGCTCGGAACTAGAAATGGTCATCCATGCATTTGTCTCATCTCATTTGGATTATTGTAATTCTTTGTTCACGTGTTTATGTAAAGCCTCCGTGAATCGTCTCCAAGTTGTTCAGAATGCTGCAGCAAAACTTCTGACCAAGTCTTCTAAATACTCCCATGTTACACCTCTGCTGATCCAGTTGCACTGGCTCCCCATAAAATTCAGAATCCACTTCAAGATTTTGACTATGACATTCAGGGCTCTGCATGGACAAGCACCAACCTATATCAGAGATCTTTTACATCCGTACATCCCCAGCAGGTCCCTGAGGTCATGTGATCAGGGCTTGCTGGTCGTCCAACATACGAGGCTGAAAACAAAAGGCGACAGAGCGTTTGTACCTGTGGCCCCCAGACTCTGGAACTCCCTTCCTTTGAACCTGAGATCTGTGGACTTGATTTCTGTTTCTATGTTTTATCTTTTCTGTGAAGCACTTTGTGATTTTTATCTTGAAAGGTGCTATACAAATAACATTTTTGCTTTTTACTTTTCTGTTATGGAGGTGGAAAATGGAGCAAGGCAGAGCAAACCAGACTAGAAAGGATTAGGCGAAATGTTAAAGGACAGCTAGATTTAAATCGGGCATCTTGCCCATGACAAGATACAGCAGTTAGTATCACCAACACCTCTAAAGTCTTACGGTATCTGACAGAAAGTCATACATTTTGTATATCAGATCCTCTTTTGTGCCTCACTGACATTTTTAAGGTGATTTTAATGGTTGCATTAGACTGGGAAACTGTATGAAGGGTTAGTGGTGGGATGCCCACTCCCTGAGATCCCAAACACTCTTCCATTCAGGCAGTAATCAAGAATAATCAGCTGAAGTAATTAGTTGCCTATTCAGTCTTAAATTGTCATTTACTTAATTAAACAACAGAGGGATAAGTGTGCCAGTGAGGTAAGGAAAATGTGCTTGTTTCTAATACAAATCAGGTTGTTTAAGCAATTTGTTGACATAATGTGCTATTTGATCGTCTCGATACTGAAGTGATGAGCAGTGTTCTGCTTTGTTTCCCCAGAGATGATGGAACGACATCAGGAACAAATAATGTTTTTTTTATCCTAACAAGTCAATTTTGCTCTACATAAGATATATTGAATGTATTCCTGAGATTTCCAAAAGTAATTTAAAAATAAATTCAACAATCCTGAATATTTGAATGGTAATATACAGGACCTAAACAGTTCTATGAAAATTATTGGCTAATTTGAAAGATTTGAGAAAAGTTTTTCTGTTTGCTGGTGTTTTCATAGGTTGCAGTTTGACCTCTGAGGGCCACCGTAGACCATGCTTTATTTTAGTGTCTGTATCTTACAGTATAAATCTTTGAGGTGACTGATGATGTGTTTTGGCAGTATGTAAACAAATATCAATTGATCTAAGAAATAAATAATAGATAATATATTCTTCTTAGGGAAAATAGTAAGAACATGCTTTGTACTAGTATCCAGCATTGCGCCGTTGAACAGAAGAAGCCTCTTGGAGGTGTTTTGTATGCAGTCCTCATGTCACTTACATCCACTGGCTGTAATTTCTGACCATTCGTGGATGCAAAATTCCTCCAGATGCAAAATGTTTCAGTGTCCATTTACTGCCCTTTACAAATCCTGCCACAGTGTTTCAGTTGGTGTCAAATCTAAGCTTTTACTAGCCCACTCCATAACCTGAGAATGAAGACGGTGTAATAAAGACTGATTTAGCTTGCTGCTGTTTCTTCCAGCATACTTGCCTCTGGCCATTTTACACTGACTATTTATGAAATCATTACATAGTCATTTTACAGTGCTGAATGACACATGAAGTAGTATACAGGTTAGTGTAAAGTCAGGTGGGTGTTCTGGGAAAGACTACACAGCATAAAATGCTGCACAGAAAGCAAAGAGAAATCATCCGTTTTCTTAAACGCTCATCTAGTTCAGAATCAGGTTTGAGCCTAACCCTGATAACAGAGGCTGACTGGCAAACATAACGTAGAGCCATTCATGTAATATGCATTTCACTACACCAGGCCTTTGGTATGACACACATTCTGATCAAAGAATTTACTCAAGTATTTATTTATTTCTTTTTTTGTAGCATCAGAATTGTTGTCTGAAGGCCAAAACATGCTTTACTTTGCTAAGTGGACCATTTGCCATAATGGTCTACTTAACAGTCATCTTTTATTCGAACTTTATTTGGATTTTTGAGTTATTACAATCACAACGGACAGAAAAGAAAAAGAGGAAAGAAAGAGAAGTTGGGGAGAGAGTTCACAGAAGGAGAGAGAGAGGGAGAGAGCAAACACTGGAAATCTGCTTCGACACCGGCTGAAGAAAAAACAACAAAACAACAAAAACACAGCAGAGAAAGCACGACAACAACCAACATGAGCATATGCAGCGCTCCTAATGCAAGATATGTTTAAAGGCCCCAGCCGAACAAGATAGATATGCACACAAGCAGGCACTCAGACACACACTGTGTTCATGAGGTTTCTCCACTGAAGTGTCTGATAGTGTGTTATTCTGCATACTTCTGGGAATAATTAGTGTGCACTTACAATTAATTGTGTGTATCACTGCACTGCTAGTTTCCAAACATGGTTGGTCTATTTGTATTACCATTACTACACCTCTACATGGGTTTTTATATAAAGATGCCAACAGTTTAATAAGGGTGAGGGGATGAATGTGTGTCACCCTCAGGCTCTGCTGTTGGGGCTTTCAAGAACGCAGCTGTAACCAGCATCATACTGTCACCTGAAAAAATCTTATTTGTCAAGAAGAGTCTTCTTGTGCCGAAGGTAGGCAAAATATTTCATTCCCTTCTATCTTCTGTGTAATTTGATACGCAGTGCTCATTTAATCTGTTACTGATATTTACTGGCTTCCATGGTCAGGAACCATTATATGCTCTTGGGGAAAACTAATGAGGTAGATACGATATTGGAGACTCGTCTTTTTAGCTAAAAAGACATTTAAAATGCTGCCTTTGGCTCTTCAGTAGGTAATGCTCAACTTTTCCTAACATGTAAGCAGAAATAAATCGTGCTGATTCAGAGATGATGTTTCTGTGTGTTTGTGAGAGAGTTATATGGTTTCTGCACATTGAGATATGTGTGTGTGTGTGTGTGTCTGTGTGTGTGTGTGTGTGAGAGAGAGAGAGAGAGATAGATAGATAGAGAGAGAGAGTTGTAGCTGCTTTACAATGCTGATCTCCACCTGAGTAATGACTTTCTTAATGTATGTGTAAGCGACAAGTTTCCAACAAATTATCCATAGTAGGCACAAACACAAACAATGGCTGAACAAGTCAGCAGCAGAATCGATATAAATCATCTATTTCCTGTGCATAGCATTTTAGGAGCTGCTTATAATTTCAAAACACCACCCGGACAAAACCACCAATCTCCTCCACTAGATCTCAGCCATCTGTGGACTTATTACCATATTAGTATTGAAGGCGAATTTCAAAATAAAAGGCTGTTTATAAATCAGAATCTTCAGGTTCCTAACTGGATGTCCTTCCTTTCTGCATTCATCTTCTTTGCCCCACTTTATGTTTGGCATTCTGGCACTCTGGCTCGTCCATGATTTGGATGATAATTTTGTGTTCCCCTCATCTCTGTTTTGTTGTTATCCTGATTTGACCCAGTGCACTCACTGGCTTTTTCATCAAATGCGATTAAGAAGGTGAATTGATCATAGCATGGATACATTAGAGTTTGAGTCCTTCAACAGTTCCAATGCTTGGGCATCTCTTTACTGCTTCATGCACATTGGAATTACTGCTTTGTAGTACGCATGCAGATTAGCTCTGGTGTGCTGTGTCACCCCCATCTAAAAATGCTGAAAACACAGGTTGCCAGAACATCTTGTCAATGGTGTTTAATAGTTGACAGAAAATCACTCAGTCTCAAAGAGGTTGTGTTAAAGAGAAATGGTCGTAGGACTGCCCCTTAACAAACCCCTGATTAAATGTTGTTTTTGCACCTTTAGATGCTCACTCTATCAAGTGTTCGTTTGGGCAGGCAAGGTTCTGCTTCCGATTGTAGCCCTCATCTCCCACTCTTTGGCCTCCACACCGCTTGCCTCTCTACTACATCAGTCACCTGTATTTAAGAACGATCTCCTGCAGTCACCTCCAAGCTTTCTCAGATTATTTGCGTACATATTGAGTTCTCTAGCTTATCGTCTTTGTTCTCCTGCATCCCAGTTTCCTCTGTGTGTCTGAGATATGGCTCATATTCACAGATCAACAGTTATGTCCATACATATTTGGACAGAGACACCTTTTTCTAACATTGGTTTTGTACATTAATTCAATTCAATTCAATTTTATTTATATAGCGCCAAATCACAACAAATGTCGCCTCAAGGCGACATTACCACCATGGCTTTTAAATGAACTCAGGTGAAGTTGAAATACAGACTTTTAGCTTTAATTCAGCGGGTTTAACAAAAAATGTGAGGACCTACAGCATTTTAAGACAGTCATTTAATCCCTTTCAGTCAAATTAAATGACTGAAAGTAAAATGTTCATTTCTAATACGTTTTCAAAACCCTTTGCTGGCAATGACGGCCTGAAGTCTTGAACTCATGGACATCACCAGATTCTGGGTTTCCTTCTTTTAATGCTCTGTCAGCTTTCAGTTTTTCCGCAGCTTAAGGATGGCTTGTTTCACCTGCATGGAGAGCTCCTTTGACCGCATGTTGTTGAGGCAACTGTCCGATTACCTTTGGTTCCTTTAAAAACAGGGTGGCACATGTTAATAAGCTGAACCTAAACCATTCATCTGATTTGTGGAAACCGTCAAATGAAAGCTGACAGTCTACACATTATGTCCATGTCCATGATATATAACTATAATTGGAATATGTTTCAGTAAACAGGTGAAAGAAACTTGTTTCATTGTTCAAATATATATATATATATTAGGTGTGCAACGATACACAAAATTCACGGTTCGGTTCGATACTTTGGTGTCACGGTTCGATATTTTTTCGATACAAAAAAAATGTTCATGCCTTTTTATTAATTTGTCATTTATTAAATTTTCACGGCACATTCTGCACCACATCTCTGTGCGTTCATCATTTGTTTGAAGCCAGCTCACCTCCTGTAACCACTTTTCCGAGAATACGCGCTTCTTTTGTGGTTCGGACTCCTTCTGACATTTCTTTGGAGGTGGAGGAACACCAAAGTAATTTCTTAAAGGAGCTTGCTTCTTCGACATCTTTAAGAGTTCTAAACTAATGTCTGTCCTCCTCCTGAAAATCGTATGTACGCAAACACGCGTTGCAACGTTTTTATTTTGACAGCGAATGCGCACCTGCGGACCACTTATGTGCAGCCCTGGTTATTTAGCTCGTCATATTGCAGCCACAGAAATTCTTTTGTCCATGAAACCATAAAGCTGCACTTTCCTTTTGCCTTATAGTCTGATTTGTCATAACTTTTCCGTTTTGTGGTAAACTTTTCTTTGGCTGTCACTTCTTCACCCTGACCTGTCTTATTTGGCTCAGCAGAACTAAAATATATATCCTGCTGCTTTTACACACGCACTCACATAACGCTCAGCGATTCTCTGCGCGATTAACCTCTCACATGTTTAAGCTTGCTGCGGGAGATTTCACTTGTCATGTTTGCATAGTAAGCTAACGATTGATAAGATGATGTCAGAGGAATTGGAGCGAAAATTATCATCACTCACCAATCAGTGCTGTCGCTCTCTATACACAGTTCGCGCGATTGCAAAGTGAAAGCAAAAAACAAGCGCAAATTCAAACGCAATTTCAATATGTCACATATTGACAGTGGCTCACCGATGCCAATGACATAATTACCCAGCTACATTTCCGAAAGAATGCAAAAGCATTGACATATATATTTTCCTTCCTACGACAGGCCGACGGGCAGGGCAGGGCAGCCCGGCTGGAAAAATCGCTAGCCCTGGGACGTCAGGTTAGCGATTTTGCGAGCCCTGTATCTGATTGAGGAATCACTCATCTTTGGAAAAGAGAGTTTATTACAGAGAAATGGCTCTTTCCAAAATAAAAGCTATACTATACGCTTCTTCTGGGCTATATTCTCAGCAGCATATTAAACATATCAGGTCCCCATAAGGAGAATCATGTGCTAACGTCTGTCTAAATGACTCGGGTAAAGTTTGTAGCATGCGTGCTTGTTGTTTTTGTCTGCTTCCAGGATGATGTCGGGGTAAATGTGCAGTCATATTCGTTGTGTTCCCACTAGTGCTGTCAGCATTAATCTGAAATGAGGTTAACGCCACAACACGGCAAATCTCCGTTAACGAGCTACCGCCGATTGCCCCGTGCGTGGGGCTGGACGGCCAACACGTTAACAAGCTAACTGCGCTAACTGCGCTAACACACTAGTTCCCACCCATGTAATTGAGCATTGCTGGCACATCCAACATACTGTTTTACTTTAGTCCATGACGCGCTTACCTTCAGGGTCATACGTCACATGAAAACCAAAATAGTTCCAAACGCCAGATCTGAATGAGGGTAGGGGAGGTTCAATTTGCCATGTTGCAAGGAGAGCTTAACTTCTGTGTCGCTAGCTTGCCCTGCGCTCAGTGAATCTGTGTTCGACTACTCCGCCTAGGCTGCACTGTCGAGCGCAGATCCACTGAGCGCTCAACACAGACAGCACTGTCAGAAGGAAAGTTGATAAAATAAATTAAAAATGCTGTATTGTTCGATACATATGCATACCGAACCGAAAGCACTGTATCGAATGGTTCAATATCAATACGAGTATCGTTGCACCCCTAATATATATATATATATATATATATATATATATATATATATATATATATATATATATTTATATATACAGATCTACCGGATCTGTAGACTGCACAGGTAACTCTACAGATCCTGTAGATCATGGCAGCACAAGAACAAGCTCTGAGTACAAGATCCATAGAGACTGGGGTCTATCACACCAGGCAAGACCCCAGGTGCAGGCTGTGTAAAGATGCCCCAGAGACAATCCAGCACATAACAGCAGGGTGCAAGATGCTAGCAGGCAAGGCATACATGGAACGCCATAATCAAGTGGCCGGCATAGTGTACAGGAACATCTGTGCTGAGTATAACCTGGAAGTCCCGAGGTCAAAATGGGAAATGCCCCCAAGGGTGGTGGAGAATGACCGAGCTAAGATCCTGTGGGACTTCCAGATACAGACGGACAAAATGGTGGTGGCTAACCAACCGGACATAGTGGTGGTAGACAAACAGAAGAAGACGGCCGTAGTGATCGATGTAGCGGTTCCGAATGACAGCAATATCAGGAAGAAGGAACACGAGAAGCTGGAGAAATACCAAGGGCTCAGAGAAGAGCTCGAGAGGATGTGGAGGGTGAAGGTAACGGTGGTCCCCGTGGTAATCGGAGCACTAGGTGCGTTGACTCCCAAGCTAGGCGAATGGCTCCAGCAGATCCCGGGAATAACATCGGAGATCTCTGTCCAGAAGAGCGCAGTCCTGGGAACAGCTAAGATACTGCGCAGGACCCTCAAGCTCCCAGGCCTCTGGTAGAGGACCCGAGCTTGAAGGATAAACCGCCCGCAGGGGTGTGCTGGGTGTTTTTTTTTTTTTACAGATCTACAGGATCTGTAGACTGCACAGGTAAGAATGTAGGAACTGAGCAGAATATAAGACAATGTCAAATAAAGTACTACAGGAGGCTAAGATATTACCTCTAATTATACCTGTATTAGAAACTTTGGAAGAAAGCAGCAAATTTGTTACATTTATTTATTGAAACTCTGTTGACACAGTTTTGAAAGAATTAAGTCGTTTTTGAATGGAGGAGAATAAAACAGCAGAATGACATTATTGTTAGTCAGCAGGGAAATGTAGGCTTGTTTTCCTAATTTTATTCCAGTTTGTAGTTTATCTATATTTTCTCTCAGCTCTCCAGCAGATTCTTTATCATCGTCTTCTCCAAGCTGGTTGACTATGTATATTAACAGTTCTGATAGGAGCGTAATGACCAATAATTTGATAGATGGTATTTGAGAAATTGTTCATCATTTCATCACATGTTCACAGTACTGCAATGTGCACATTGAAAATTCACTGATAAATGACATGGTGATTTTGAAACCACATGGCCTCATCAGTAGTACGACTGGTCAGACTGAGTGGACCGTGATGAACTGGTTTCACCAGCTGTGACAAAAGTAGTTGAACAGATAAAACAATATGATAAAGTGGGAGAAATGATTATTTGATCCCCTGTGGAATTTTTAATAAGTTGGTATTTGATTCCTTACAAAACAGACAGAATTCGGTCTCACACAGATTGATGGTTTTCGGCACACAGATTAAACAGTTACCTGTAAATCAAAGTTCTATGAAATTAGATTAAAAAAAAATCAAAATCAAGCTCTTTGGCATCTTTGTAGGAAGAGAAATGCTGCGTATGACCCAAAGAACACCATGATCACAATGGAGCACAGGGTGGAAACATCATGTTTGGGACTTCATGGAAATGAGGGACCATTGGACAGAACCATGTATCGTAACATTTTGGTAGAAAATTGGCTTCTCTCTGCCAGAACAATGAAAATGTGTCATTGATGTGGAGGGAGCTGAAGCTTTGAGTTTCCAAGCGGCAGCCAAGAAACATGAAGGATATAGAGAGTTTTTAAAGCGGACTGGGACAAAATCTCTCCTGAGATATATACAAACCAGGTCACCAGCTACAAAACGACCTTACCACTTGCCAACATGGGCTTTTTCACCAGGTACTGAGTCATGTTTTGTTTGTGGATCAAATACTTATCAAATACTAATTTAAACCTTTATTTAATCTGTTTTCTTTTTTCTGGGTTTTTTTCAGGGGTGGGGTGATATTCTTCTCTCCTTTAAATCAAAGTACCATAATAAGTAGAGACGGATCATTTCTTTGTAACTGAGCAAAATTATAAATTCAGCCATCGATCAAATAGTTATTTCTCCCACTGTATGTTTGAGAAAAGAAGTTTTGCTCCAACTTTCTTTGGATGTCTACCATCATTTCTGAATAACTAATTACATTCCCAGAGGACACCGATATTTTCAAAGAAGAAGACATTGTGAGCAGAGCAGACTGATGAGGCCAGGCTATGCAGTGACAGTAACCTACTAAACACCCCACAGGTGGGGATGGGACAAGACAAAATTATGGTTTGTTATAGATACAGATGATCTGGAGAAAGAAAAGACAGACTTTTCTTTTAAGAATTAGTTTCACTATGACTAGTTTAGGAAATATTGTTTTACAATTACTGTTTCCTTTGCTCTCTCAACGCTAACTCAAATGAGTTAGTGTTTGGACATTAATAATGAGAACTCGTACCTCAGGGTTAAGAAGCTCATGGTTGACGTTTGGTTATATTCTATAAGCATAATATGCTGCTTATCTTAATATACATAAGAGCTGTTTTTAGTTCCATTTCATGTGAATCGGTTGCTGCACAACTTTTACTTTCTGAGGTCTTAAGTTCTCATCAGCAAGGGCCTCACCCTCATTTTAGCCCCAGTTTCGTCTGTTGGCAATCAGGAAATGTAGTTTTTCCTCTAATTACATTGCTTTCCATTTTTTTGACATTCAGAAAACAAAATAAGAACAATTTTCTGTTGGAAAACATAAGTCTAGGCTAGGGTTTGGAGCTCGTTGGTTCACACAGAACAGAAACATGTTGCGTATTTTGAGCTAACATAAAAACAAAGTCAGCGTACTGGGAAGCCTCAGTTTTGATTTTATTTACTTTTTGTTCATTCACATTATAAAGACTTTTTTCTCTCATCTGTGGACACAAGCTTCCTGCTGATTTTCTGCATTACTCAGACCATAACTGAGGCGATCTTTGTTTGACACTCAGGTTTTCTGAAGCAGCAAATGAAATAGAAAGTTAAGAGCTATCTTCCCTTTATAGTTAGTATTTCTAACATTTATATGAATAAGTGGGTTTATCTGCAATTGAAATCAGTTAAAATAAGCTCAGTCCACAGCCGCTTTTTTTTTTTAGAATCGTTAGGCTTTAACAGTAGCTCATAGATGTTATAAAATATTAAACATGAGAATAAAATAATAATAAAAATTTTTGTTTTATCTTTTACTTTTCTCATTGTTCATGTTTCAGAGCTTTTATTCTTAAGTTTGCCTTAAAACTTTAGCTCCCTCGCCAAACAGCATATTAATAGACAGTGTAAAAAAACGGATTTAATTTGAAGTGCACTCATAATTAATTGACCACATGATAATACCTCTGCCAGGACAGCAAGTTTTAAAATGTGTGGTCTTTTGTTTTCGCCTGACTGCTTCCAGAAGTTTTCTTTGTGTTGTGGATTGTTTTAGGACCCCTTGATTTGCATAGCCTACAGTCACTATTTAATTCAGAGAGCTCAAATGAACTATATATGTGAATCACAATTACAGGTACATATTCGAGAACACCCTTTGAAGTTTTAAGACCACACTGTCACAGAACCGCCTCATTTATGATGCCTCTTGAAGTAAAACTTCTACAGAACTACAGAAATGACATATTCCACAGAAGCTCTGAGCTAACGAATGTAAAATCACAGGGGTGAAGAAAGCATTCTTTATTTAAAAATAATAATAACAAAAATGTTGTGTTATCATGTAAAAGAAGCACATCTTACACACACATTTATATTGTATCAATGTGGAATTATTGCTGTATTTAATTGCGCTTAAAATATCCAAAATGAAGCATTTAGCCTCAAACAATAATCTGCTGGAGTTTATTATGTGATGGTATATTAGCAATAATGTGCAGGTATTATGTGCAATGTATTGTTGGGTAGTTACATTTGTAAATTTATATAGAACATACATTTATGTTCTATTGTACATAAATGTACAATGTCTATTATATCTCATGGTAAATGGCCTGTATTTGTATAGCGCTTTACTAGTCCCTAAGGACCCCAAAACGTTTTACACTACATCCAGTCATCCACCCATTCACACACACATTCACACACTGGTGATGGCAGCTACATTGTAGCCACAACCACCCTGGGGCACACTGACAGAGGCGAGGCTGCCGGACACTGGCGCCACCGGGCCCTCTGACCACCACCAGTAGGCAATGGGTGAAGCGTCTTGCCCAAGGACACAATGACCGAGACTGTCAGAGCCGGGGCTCGAACTGGCCACCTTCCGATTACAAGAAGAACTGCCAACTCTTGAGCCACGATCGCCTCATATATAAAATCTATTTTTAACTGCAAAGTCTCAGCACATTCTGAGAAGATATCGTAAGTCTGAGTATTTTTTAGGTATTATGTGGTTTCTAAGGATTCAGATCAGCAGCCTTTAAAGACATAAAAAGCCTTGGAACCTTTCTATCCTGTTTTATCTTTTGTTGTCAAGTCTGACAATTTAACCAACTTTATTTTCAACTTACAACGTCTGTATTTGGAGTGTATGTGACTTTGCAGTACAGTGTAAATGCAGTGGTGTTGCAACAAAACCACAGTCCAAAACACGTTAACAGCATTAACAGATCACATTAGTTGCAGTTCAAATGGGGCTTCTTCATTATCTTCTTCATTTTTCGTATTTGCCTTCTTCCTAATTTCTTGTTTTTTTTTTCATATTTGTTTCAGATGAAGCAGACCTACTAGGCGTCAGCTACCATCAAACAGGCCATTTTAGCTCCTACTAACAATCAACAGGTGGGCGGATTTCAGATGTAAGTGGGAGAGAATAAATAAATACATAGACTATATGCATTAAAAGGGTTAAGTTTAACCCTAATTCTAAACCCAAGGCTCACAAGCCACATGCAGCTCTCCTGAGCCACAGGTTGCCAGCCTTTGTACTAGACCACGGCCATTTCTAAGTCTTTGGGAATCCAGTCAATGAGGGACACCGATTATCCCCAAAAGGAGTATGTTTTTTTTTCTCTTGGAGAAAAAACTGTTCCAAATTTTCTCCAGAGCTAATACCACAGCTGACCGCTCATCCAGGAGGTCATGAAATAACTTAGAATAACAACTAAAGCACCTCACTTAACTCTGTTAGGGTCACTGTTCATAATTCAAGTACAACAAAGCAACTAGGCAAAAATGACATGTTCACAGAGTGCAAAGAGGTGAACTCAGATGTTGAACTCTTATGAAATGAGATAGTATCAGCAAGGTGTGCCTAATAATGTGAATGTAAAACAAACAGTTTAAATAATCTGAATAGTGTGTAGCTCAGGAAAACAGGATACAGTATGACCAAATGAATCAGATAAATACAATAAAGCCAAAATAATAAATATAAATATTAAATTATAATCTATAAAATAATGAATCAATAGGTGGAACTATGCCAAACAAAGCAAAAATACAACAGTATAGATAATGTCAGATGGCATTAAAGTGGCTGAACACAGTGTAAACTGTAATGAAAGGTGCAGTGTAAAACAGTGTATCGGTATAAATGTGACAGTGCATGGTTGAAAAAAAATGTTAATATAATGAATACATTTGAATAACTGACCCCTGACCCTTGAAAAACACCAGATCTGACCACGCCACATTGATGGCGTTCCACTCCAGACTGCATCTAACCAGGAAACTTTGCATCTAAAGGTTTTCATAGAATTTGTAACCAACCAACCAAAATAACAAAGAAATTGTTCTGCCTCAAAACAGCAGGGTTGCAAAGTTTCTCTATAAAGAAAAAAAACCTAAAAATAAAAGAAAATCAGTAGAAAGGAGTCCTGGTGGTTTGGCAGTCCAGTGCTGCTATTGCTCTGCAAGTGACCAACCCTGATGCTATGTTCTGCTCTTTCTTTGATGATTGTATAAGATCTACATAACAAGGGGGCTACTTTGTGCTGTTCAGGGCAATGTGACAGGGTCTCACTCTTTGAACCCTGACTTACAAATTCATTTGTAGCAGCGCCCTGTGAAGTGAACATGCTCAGAGCCAGCGAAGTGCTATATCTGTAAAGAATGCCTTTGAAGAGTCAGCAAGTGATTGAAGACCACTGAAGGTCAGGGGTTCAACCTCCCAAATTGCCTGCACAGAACAATTCTTTCTCTCCTTTTGCCCATCTGTCTCTTATTATGGTGAATTTCTAGCATTGTCTAGAAGCATCAACAACTGCATGTTTGAAATTTGCTCTGATCTCATACTGACTGACTAATGTCTGTTTGAATCCATGCTGTCTTTCCTCTTTAAATGTACATTTACTGCATCACCAGAGGTAGTAATGGAGGTGTTTTATTTATCTATTCAACCTTTTAAAGTCTCAAAATGAATTAAAAGCATATAGAATGTGTAAACTGAGCTTATACTGTATTAAGATACATTTAAAACTGTAAAGTACAACAAATGTACATGCAGGCAATGTGAGTCTTCTCAGAGAAATCCTTTGCCCTATGTGGCAATTCAAAGTTCTTTAAAGGTAGTGTGCAAATTATCACAACTAGATTTCAGTAGATGATGGACTGCAGTCAACTGAATTTTGTTTTCTTAACCCTACCAAAAAACAGAAGTGCATAATCCTTCAAGTATCTTGGTGTCCACATCTCCTCAGACCTGACATGGTCTGCCCACATTCAGGTCCAGACCAAAAAGGCGAGGCAGCGCCTGTACCACCTACGAGAACTGAGAAAGTTCAGGGTCTCTCCAGAGATCCTGAGGATTTTCTATACAGGTGCTGTGGAGAGCATCCTCACACAGAACATCACATTCTGGTTTGGGAACAGCTGTGTTAAAGATCAAAAAGCTCTTCAGAGAGTGATCCATTCAGCAGAACGCTGCTGCCGGACTGCTCTACTCCCACTTCAGGACACCTACACCAGGAGATGCAGGACTAGAGCAGCGCAGATACTGAAGGACCCGTCCCATTTTGGCAACAAACTGTTCCAACTTCTGCAATCCGGTAGAAGGTTCCGCATTATCCGGGCAAGGACAGAGAGACTCAAGAGGAGCTTCTATCCCCAAGCCATCCGGGCCCTAAACCAACCCCCACCCCCAAATTTGAAATTTGTACATTTCAAATTCCGTTAATTTTAAATATGTTTATATTGTCCATTCTGTAAAATAGTCAGATCGTCTATTCTTATTTAATTCACTTAATCTACAGAATTCACCTGCTTGCTGCATATATTGTGCAAAACAGTGGCATTAATGTACAGTATGTAGTGCATAATGTTGAAGTTCCAGTAGTGGAGGTGAGGTGTCTATGAAGTGTTCAGCAGTCTGATGGCCTGGTGGAAAAAGCTTTCTCTCAGTCTGCTGGTACGGGACCGGATGCTGCAGAACCTCCTTCCTGATGGAAGTAGTCTGAACAGTTTATGGCTGGGGTGACTGGAGTCCTTGATGATCCTCCCCGCTTTCCTCAGGCACCGCTTCCTGTAGATGTCCTGGAGGGAGGGAAGCTCACCTCCAATTATCCGTTCAGAGCATCGCACTACTCTCTGGAGAGCTTTGCGGTTGTAAGCGGTGCTGTTGCCGTACCAGGTGGTGATGCATCCAGTGAGGATGCTCTCAATGGCACAGTGATAGAAGGTCCTGAGGATGCGGGGGCTCATGCCAAATCTTTTCAGTCTCCTGAGAAAGAAGAGGCGCTGCTGCGCCTTCTTCACTGTTTTGTTTATGTGTACTGACCACGTAAGATCCTCAGCCAGATGTACACCAAGGAAGCGGAAGCTGCTCACTCTCTCCACAGCAGCGCCGTTGATGGTGATGGGGGTGTGTACTTCTCTGCACCTCCGGAAGTCCACTATCAACTCCTTTGTCTTTGCGACGTTGAGGGTGAGATGGTTGTCTTGACACCAGTGGGTCAGGGCGCTGACCTCCTCCCTGTAAGCCGTCTCATCACCGTTGGTGATAAGACCCACCACTGTAGTGTCATCCACAAACTTCACAATGATGTTGGAGTTGTTAGTGGCCGTGCAGTCATGGGTGTAGAGTGAGTACAGGAGAGGGCTCAGTACACACCCCTGTGGAGCACCAGTGTTCAGTGTGATGGGGGATGAGGTGATGCTGCCCAGCCTGACCACTTGGCGTCTGTCAGTCAGGAAGCTAAGGATCCAGCTGCAGAGGGAGCTGCTCAGTCCTAGATCCTGCAGTTTCCTGTCCAGCTTCGAGGGAACGATGGTATTGAATGCTGAGCTGTAGTCTACAAACAGCATTCTCACATACGTGTCTCTCTTCTCCAGGTGTGACAGGGCAGTGTGTAGTGTCAGGGCTATGGCATCATCGGTGGACCTGTTGTGGTGGTATGCGAACTGTAGAGGGTCCAGTGAGTCGGGTTAAAGACTGACTGGATAATACATTCAAGAAACATCAGTATTTGGTAGCCCCCTCCAGAATGGGCAAAGGTTGTATTGGCTGCATTACCTATAAAGCGAAACTACAGTAGTTCTCACCACTGTATGCTCGTGTTCTCACAAGAAGAGGATTCCAGTATTCCAGATTTCTGTCTGTGAGGAAATGAGAAAGTCTAAGCAAAATAGGTAAAGCTTATGTCTTTCAAACTATCCATCTTATTGTTTTTGAAGCTGGTATATCTTATGTGTTGCTGTTTGTAGTAGCAGTTACTAAAGAAGCACCTAGAGCAAAGACGCATCAGCTAATATTTTCAAGTCCCACTGGTGGTAGTAGTATGGTATTACATAGTATTAAGTATTACATAGTAATACATAGTATTAAGCAACCTTAAGAAATTTGTATTTATTTGAATGCAAAAGGGCTAAATAATACAGAAAATAGCTCATTTGTCCACTTTTGTTTTAGCCTAGCTAACAGCTTCAGAAGTGGCAATATTGATTTGATGACTCATCCAACACTTCCATTTACAGTTTTCTAATTTTAGACATATATTCATGGTCCCCAAGGATGAATCAACAATTGTTACCCAGGTGCAGCAGATTTTACCTTTTAGCTACATATTTTGCCAGATGATTTGTGTTGTATAGAGAAATAGCTACATTTCTGTATATAGAATTTACGTGTGTTTCCAGTGTCATAGTTTTAAAAGTGCATTTTTTCTGTGAAATGGTGCGTTAAAAGCAATGTATAAAATATATAGAATAAAGTACAGGAATAAGCATTTTAGTGTAATGAAGAACCTTTCCTGTAGCTCCTTGGCTGGACTGTTGTGACTTTGGCAATATCCTCACTATTAACAGGCCAAAAATTAAACCACTCAAATCTCCTCATTAGCACTGGCATCAGTGTCAGCTTGTTTTTCTGTGATGTGTTAAAATTAACTTTAGCTGCTAAACATCATCTTATTATGGATGTAAGTTTGCTTATGTCAGGATATCTTAACGTACTACCCAGCTTACAAGTAAGAAAATTTGATGTTGACTTGTTTGACGTATTCATGTGTTGATGGTTTTTAGCTGTTAGTGCTCATTTTTATTAAAAATGAAAATAAACCAAAATAACTTTTCACTCCAGTCTACCAATTAGCATCCACTGAGATGAAACAGTTTGTAAGAAAAAAAAATGCAGAATGAAGACAAAAATAATAAAGAGCTTTAATCATTCTTACAAATAAGGATGAAGTCCAGGTTCGACCTTGAGCAAACATCAAAACAACAAACACACATGAATAAACAAACAATTGTTCATGTTGCTTTTATTACCTGCCAGTAAACAAGGTAGAAAATAATGTAAGTGAGGTTTTATGAACCCTTGTTTATGCAGATGAGCTATCATTTGTCAGTTTTCTTCAAAGGGAGAAAAAAACTTCAAAGAGAACGTGCAGATACCGAATGGGTCATTTCACTAACAAGAGACAAGCGGGGAGTTTGAGCCTCATGCCAAAGGCTTTAAAAACAAATCCTCATCTCAATGGTAAGTGTGAAAAGTAGGATAAAACCACACGTGCTACTTTATGATATTCTCCTAGTGCTGCTTTGATGAATCGCTATAGCAACTGCGTTTTCTATTGTAACAGTTTTAATAGGACATATTGTTACTAGACTATACCATGAACATAATTCAGTGTAATTACTGCCTCCACTAATTTAAGGCTGTTGGAGGGCTGTAGCCTATCCCAGCCATCATAGGTCAACAGGCAGTGTACACCCTGGAGAGGTCTCCAGTTTGTTGAAGGGCTAACAAAGACAGAGACGGACTACGGGCAATTTAGAACCACTAATTAACCTAAACCCACTAACTGAATGTCTGTGGACTGGAGGAGGAAACCGGATTACCTGAGAGAGCCCACAGAGACATGGGCAGGACTCCACACAGAAAGGCTCCGGCCAGACGATGGATTCAAACCCGTGACAGGTGGTGCTGCAGATAAAAATTACTCTTCATCTCCATAAATTTGTAAATATAAGACTGACTTATAGCCACCTTGATGTCACTCATTGGTTTGTATGCTCCCACTCTGAAGCTTTCTATTCTGGCTGCATGGGTTGTTGAAATAAGTGAAGGGTGGATGTGGCTAAGAAGACACTGCCTGCTTATATTTGATACCGTTTGTGAAAAGCAGGTCAAAGTCCAAGGCTTTATGGTCAAATACCATCTAAATGAGAGCATAATTTACAAAATGACCATGTTAGCTAGACCATCACAAGGAAAATACTTACCAAGGTCATCAGTCAAGTGATCAGTAGGGTCATCTTCTCATGGGCTTCACTTTATTGCAGTTGCAGAGGATTTACCACTGAGTGGCCATTAGAAAGAATGTTTATGACACTTTCACACTTTTCACACAAGCCGCATAATATCCAGTCTATATAACACTTATGTACTTTTTATTTATTGCAAAATTAGAATCATTTACAAGCTCTGACCTGATCTTTGATGCACTATAAAAACTGTGTATCTTTGAAACAGGTCTGTTTTGGTGACAGTTCATATTTTAATATTCTTTTTTCATGCGTCCTAAGAAGATTAATGTTGTTATGCATGAATGAATACTTGTAAATTTTGTAACAAATAAACACAATCAATCAAAAACTACAGATAACAAAACAAGTACAGCTTCTTAAGACAAATAATCCTCTTAACATCAATGGGGATTTTCTGTTTGAAAATTATAGGGACTTTGTTAGAGTGGAAAGCACAAAGCTTTATTACTTTATTTGCCTTAGAACAAGTCAACGTGAGTAACTGCCCATGAGCATCAAAGACTAAGGGGTCCAAAAACGATTTGGTTCATTCATCCTCATTGGTGTTGACAATAAATTAGTCACATGTTCAAGTTATTAATACAGATGAGATTATACCTAATTTATTACCTAATTTCTGCCCGGCCCTGGACTGTAGACAGGTAAGATCTAAAGTTAGCACAAACAAAAGTAAGGAAATTTGTGTTTGGTTGTTTATTTTTTTCATTGTCACAATACTTCTTTCACATTAAATCTTCTGCCATTGGAAAGCCTGTTTATTCCCCTTAAATGGTGGCACGTTTGGGTTGAGCAGCAGAGTTGAGTATGTGGGTTGGGATCATGGAAAACCATGACAAATCTTCTCTTAACAGACATCCTGTCTACAGTATAGAGAAAGATGTTAAGTAATAATTTACTTAATAATTATATAATTGCTATGTTTATTTCTAAGACCTTTGCCTTTGTTCTTCGGTGACGTATACAACCAGAATAAAGCTGTGCTTAATAAACCTTCTACAAACTAAAATATTAAATATTGTTTCAACAAAGGAAGACACACGGAGTTCCTTTACACACTGGTAAAAATAGCCATTCCAGTTATCCAGACTGTTAAAGTTTTGCATTTATAAAAAAGTTCTTTTTGGAAAGTTGCAAGAAGCTCAAATATTTTGTCTTGATATACAATCCATGTGCCTGTTTTGTAATGCCTTTATCTTTGCAATAAATGTCATTAAGCTGCCAACATGTTCTCAGTAGCCACACTGATGGGAAATATGTTGAAATGAAGTGAAATTATTTTCTTTGTGGGAACTTGCTGACAGAAGCTACTTGTTCTTTTAGCAAAAGTAGCGCTATTGACTAAGTATGTGCTGTACTACATATATGCTGTTAAAAACTGGTAATGTAGACCTCCGGCATAATGACACTAAACAAATTACTAGTGAGTGAAGAAGGTGCTTCCTGATTGACTTCACTGTTTGAAAGTGGGGTGTTAACAAGTATTCCATACAGCACACTGTCAAAATGTTTGTGTTTTTGGAGGTCAAAGCTCTAAATCAGACCTCCGGGGATATGCCTCATGTCCAGCACCACCACTGAAATGACATATTCTGCCATGTTTCTTGTCTCCAGGCCAGCCTCCAGGCTGTTCTCTGCTATGTTCTGGGCAGTGTGGGCATAATGACGAGGGAAGAGGAGGGCCCAATGCCAAGCAAGAAATCAATACCTCAGGAAAATAAGATGCTAACGCAGCAGCTGCTGCGAAGAACTGATTTGGTGTGTGGGTGAGTCAGTGGAAGAGAGCGTGTGTGATTCTGCATGTGAAGTGCAACTCAACAGTCCTGTCAGAAAGGGTGAACTGAAACAAATTACATTTCCAAACAAGGTCACTGTTTAAACATATCACTGTGGCACACACACACACACACACACATATATATATATATATATATATATCTTCTAAAGTTTGTGTTTCTCCACCTGATTTCGCTATGAAGTCTACAACATGTAACAGATGTGTATAAAGCTCTACTCCACTGGTAGTGGGGTCTGGTTTCTTTGTCATAATGTGTCACTGAAGGGCTATCCGTCCAGATTATTTCATTACTCTTTAATGAATTTAAAGCTGTTAATTATATTGACAGGTCTGACAGCTCTCCCACTGCAGCTGTTGTACTTACTGCATGCTGCTGCATGAACTAAGCCTCTGTACCTTTTCACTCACTGCCGTGTCATTAAAGCTATTCCATTTTCAGATCTTAGTGATAATAAGCATGTAATTGTGCCAAATGGTCTGGGTGGATTTTATAAAGCAAAAACTGATGAATGACTGATAAAATGTTGCTCGGTGTATAAGGTCAACCCTTCTGACATAAAGAGGCTCACTTAGCCATATTTTTAAAGCCATCTAGTTTCACAATCCCTTGTTTTCTTTAAAGCAGAGGAAGCAAAATATTGTGGGCGATTCCAGTTACATCTGCAGTTTTCACTTGCACAATTTCTATTGAATCGAATTTACAACTCGACTGCTCTAAAATGACCAACAGACCTTTTAATACAGAGACTAACATGTCAGCTACTCTCATTTATTTTTTGTCTTGTAAATCCACTGGAGGGATGTGTACATTAGTAAGGACTTTAGACACAGCAATAAACTGGTCAAACGGTTTGTGCTCTGATTAGCTGGGAAATACAGGATGCTCATTTTGTGAGAGACTGAGGCATCACAGCCTCTGTGGCCTTGTGAATATGCAGTGAGCCAAACACTCCTTACTATTTTATAGCTTTGTTTTTGTTTTTTGGTAACTTAAATTGATCGTATTTAAAAAAATAAATAAATAAAGATCTATTTCTGAAACAGCACAAAATTACAAAACAGCCAAAAATGTGGTTTGAAACCTCACGGTGATCTTGCTCTGTCACTAAAGACAAGGTACGAGTTTTGTTAATCATATAATACTTATTTAATATAATTTATAGCTTTAGATTTACTTTCCGGGTAAATAAAAAAATCTCTCACAAATAGAAATCCTCTTGACAAATTGTTAAACAGTCAGTGAGAGTGGACCGATCTCCCTCCATAAACATGCATTAAAAGATGTGACTGCAATATGGCAACTGCACTGAAGTACATGATTTAAGTTTTAAATTATTTAATTTGGATATGCAGGACCTGTGTTATCTTCATTAGCATGAACCACACAGGGGCATTCTTACAAAACGATAGTAAAAGAAAAGTTTTGGAGCTGATGTGACTTTGCTGTCACTTTTTTCCTAATTAGATGTAACCCAGTATCTACAATAGCCACACAATAAGTCACAGTGAAGTCATGGACATGAATGTGACAGCCATGTTTGCTGTGTGATTCACGCTGGGATAAACACAGAAGTCTCTGGCCTGCCCTGCATCTGTCCGCCCACCCAGCACTTCCTTCCCTCATGCTGGGTGCTGTCCAGGCTGTACATGAGTCTTTGCCAGCTGGCAGCCACTTGATGCTCAGGGCACAATCTCTACATGCACATGGACTCCATCTACAACTGACTGTGAACAGAAGAAAGCTCCATGATCAATTAATCATACATACTACACTTTGCCTTGTGCCTGTGGGATCATAAATTATATCCCAATAATTAAAAAAGCAGAATTATTTTGAAAGGGTTTTTTGTTTTACTATTCAGAAAAAAAAATTTTTTTTGTGTGTTTGTTTTACTGTAAAATATTGACTTAGAAATATATTTTACATATTAGAAGAAACTGAGATAATTGGGTTTATGTAGTTGCTGCAGGACTCCAGTGATGACTCCTGTTGTCGTGCTGGTTTTCCTCTGTAGTGTGAATTTGCTTTGTTGTGCATGCTCTGTGTGTGTGTGTGTGTGTGTGTGTGTGTGTGTGTGTGTGTTTAAATTTACTGCATATGGGGCAAGCTGTACTCTGTGTTCTGCTTTAAAACAACAACAACAACAACAACAACAACAATAATAATAATAATAATAATAATAATAATAATAATAATACATTTTATTTATAGGCGCCTTTCAGACCCTCAAGGTCACCTTACAATAACACGTGAACAATAGCATAAAAAAACGTTAAAAAAATTATATATAATAAACATGGTAAAATAAAATTTAGACATAAACAGTCATAAAAGTATAAAGGCAAGTATAAAAACTGAGCAGGTAAAAATGGACTAAGATCAACTGTATGCAATTTTAAATAGATGAGTTGTGGTGAGACAGTCTGTGGTCCAGAGAACAAGTGGAAGTGCATCCAGAGTCTCGGGGCAGAACAACTAAAGGCTCTGAGTCCAATGGTAGTCAGGCGAGCAAGTGGAACAGACAGAAGGGAAGCTGAAAAAGAGCAGAGTGTACGAGGGGGCGAGTATGTATAGAGAAGATCGGATAGATATGGAGGAGCGAGGCTATGAAGCGCTTTGAAAGTGAGAAGCAGGATCTTGAAATTGACAAGGAGGTGAACTGGGAGCCAATGGAGCTGCTTAAGAACAGGTGTTATATGGTAAATGGTAAATGGCCTGTATTTGTATAGCGCTGTATAGCTGGATTTTAAACTAACTGCAATTTATGGAGGGATTTATGAGGTAAACCATAGAGAAGAGAATTACAGTAATCCAGACGAGATGTGACAAGAGCATCGACAGGTATGGCGGTACTGTGTGGAGTGAGTGAGGGACGAAGACGGTTAATATTACGGAGATGAAAGTAGGAAAACATAATGCAAGCTGTCTGTCTTCTCCTTTGCACCTTTCTTGTCCAAAAACTCACCTTCTACATCCAAAGGGCT
Source organism: Neolamprologus brichardi (assembly GCF_056152115.1). Lineage (NCBI taxonomy): Eukaryota > Metazoa > Chordata > Actinopteri > Cichliformes > Cichlidae > Neolamprologus > Neolamprologus brichardi. The sequence goes on along the minus strand of NC_142105.1, from coordinate 16,033,187 downwards.
GATTACTCTACAAATGTATAAGCAAACTAAGAACAAGGCCTGGGAAATCAACCAATATGAATCTTAATTATTTCTTAAAATCCTGAACCACTGAACCCACGGAGGTTTTCTTAGAAAGTGGGCATGGGGCGTCACTTTAACAACACAACAGTGATGTTCCCTAGCAGGACAACAAACCCACCACACTGCACAGCTGCTCAGGAATGTCCATACAATACCCCTGCAAGCCAAACAAGCCCCAACATATATCCCCAACTCCACAGCAGCAGAGGACACACAGCTGCTGTCTTAGCAGCAGCGTGTAATGTCTGGCAACTTCCCAGTGAGGGACATTACACACTCTCACAGATAGGAATATAACTAATATATAATATAATATAAATATAGGAATATAAGTCCATTTCTGAAAGTGTAAATATGTATAATTTAACTATGTACAACTATAAGAGTCAAAAAAGTACACTCACTCAACGTGTTGTGAGGTAGACCTTGTTACTACTGGATTAGTGCTAATTAATAAAGTTGCTGGTGAGTATACGATCGGTGGTGCAATCCCCAAATCATGCCACAGTAATAACAAGTACCCAAAGGTAAAGAGGGAACATTCAGACAAAAACGTGAGGAAACTGTTGAAACTGCTCTCAAACTGATCAGTTTGCAAAAACGTTCATCAAACCATTGCAATGGAAACATTCTAAAGTTTCATCTTCTTTAGAATTTAAAGCAAAATGGAGGTCATGTCCCTTATATGCAGAATTTTGGCAGATGATTGGTTCAAATGTGGCCATTTATTTCCTGACCTTAAGATGTATATGAGATTCGGATAATCACTAAGTGGCCTTATTTGTTGGATAGCCAACACAGGAGGTATATGTATGCCCCTATGCAGTAAAAGGTACACATTTGTACTTCCTGTCAATGAAAATTCTAATCTAGAAGAACTGATGCAAGTCCAACATTTAAAACCTGTCTCCGATTGCTGCTCGAGCAGCATGCAGCAAGGGGACAGGCAAAGGTCAGAGTCCAAAAACCATTCAAAGCCATTCTAGCAACACCAAGATCAAACGAACTACTTAGTTTAAAGCTAAGTAAGCTAACAAACTACTTAGAAACTAAAATGTCCCTTAGGGATAACGTCATGTTCCATCTATTACATTTTGTGGGTCCATGCTTGCATTCTTTGTAAAGCTTTAGTCATTCAGTTGAAAAAAACTTTAACCAAAGTAGAGATGGTAAAATATCCTTCAATTTGAAGGAGCCAAATAAAAGAAGAAGAAGAAAGGTTGGACTGTTGCCGGCCTCATGATTCTGTTGTGGTTGTATCAGAATGAAAAGCTAAAAAAAGAACGAGGCTAAAAGCTCCAGAGTTCAATTAGAGAGATGTTTCTTTTATGTTTCCTGACTGTTTCTCAGTGTATATTTTGACTCTATTGTGATATACGCCTTGCCTCGAACCACATCTCCCATTAGGGACAATTACATTTTCTTTTGAAGCATGAAGGAACAGCATCTAAAACATCCTGAAAAAGGTCTAAAGACTGAAAGACTGCCGGTACAGAGAAGAAGAAGAAAAAATAAAAGAAAAACATCTGACTTCCTGCCTCCCACGCGCTCTTTACTTGTCAGAGAGTTTGAATGTTAAGCCTGTGGCGGTGGCAGATTATCTTTTTTCAGCTCTTTGGGAGGTGTTTCTGCCTTCATTAGACCTGTGCTGTTATTCCTTTAGGTGGTGCATCTTAGCAGTAGGTGGAAGCCTGGGAATACCTATGAAACAGGTACGACTGCAACAACAAATCGGAGACTGCGTGCTAAGTGCTTGTTTAACTACAAGTTAAACAAGTTCCTGTTTTCAGGAATAGAGACAGTTTCCGCCTCCAATACAAGTTCATTATCCAACAGATGGTGTTTGAAATATATATATATGTGTGTGTGGAATACACATGATCAGAGGGATGTCCTGGGTTAAAGTTTGGCATCTGACAGTGCAAACGGACCCATGCTCAGAATATACCAACTGCAGGGGGAAAATGGCCCCTTCAGCTCAGCTGTCAAACATTGGTAGGTGTTAAATCACAGCAGGACAGGCAGAATAGAGGCTTGTTTCTGTAGATGATACAATTCGGGGGTTTCTATTTATAGAAGGAAAGGAAGGTGGGAGGAGAGAGGAAATGAGACGCAAATGACCTCAGCATATTGACAGCCCAGATCTTACAAGCATGTATCGCAGAAAAGCAGAGGATGATGGGAAATTAGCACATTGCCACTCCAAAGTGAAGTCCTGGTTGGGACTACTCTTAGTTAACACAAAGCAAGAGGAGGAACTAACTTGTAACTCTGCTAAACGTTGTAAATCCTCTTTTTCACCTGGTCGCCTGGACATTAAACTAACACCTGGGACAGCAGCCATTTGTAAATCTCTACGGTGCCTCAGCAGTTTTTAGGTCCAGATGCTTTTCAAGCACTAAAGATGTCAGAACTAAAATACAGATTATAAGACATTTTAAAAAAGAAAATGTTACTATGTTTAGTAGTAAATATAATAATAATAATAAAGCACAAAATGAAAATTGTACCAAAAAATGTAGCTGATTCCCCCTTGAGTGACACATTTGATTCCATTTCAGTGCACTTTGTTTTTAATGAGTCGGTAACTACCTCCAGTGGTAATCTTGGGAGAATCCACAGAGCATCTTGGGTGCACTCACATGCCTATTTGATGTGTCTCTGCTCTGTCTGAACACAGCGCGAGAACCCAGGATGCTTGTTAATGCCAGATGCCAGCATGTAGACAGAGGGTCTATTCCTCCCAGTAGGTCTGGGACATAAAGACACACAGACATGCTTCTTCTAAGCCATGTAGTAAAACACTGGCACAGTTTTGTACTCACTTTAACAACTCTGTGATGCAAATCAGGTCAGCATGATCCAGACACTCTTTGAGATGACGACATAAAGGAAATAAAATAGAAATCAAACAGATCATTGTCATTGTTTGTAGTCAGACAGTTTTAATGTTTCCCTCCTTTCTTTACCTATTTAGTAACAAAGTGATACTGGTTTTGAAACATTGTCTGAGGCTGTGAATATTGGCTATGATCAATTAGGTCTTAAAATTAAATCATCTTATTTAAAAACTCCTAAAGGCTTGCACAGTTGTACTAAGGTACGGACAGCAAATTAAGTGGAACATCTTTGTTTGTCCCACTTGAGTTTTGAATATTTTATTTAATTTTTCATGGAAGAAATCCTAAATATTTTTTCCTCTTTCTTCCTTTTTAAAATGAGACCTTTAAAGAAAACGTGGACCATATATTCCCCGGAGCGTGAATTTGTCTGTGAATGGCTGAATTTTTCTTGCAGCCAAATAGTTATATAACAGCATTGGTGTTCATACAGATATATGTGCCTTTTTCTTATATTACACACTTGATTACACACGATGGCCAAAACATAAAGCGATGAAATATCGAAATATTCTTGAAGCAGACTGTTTATAGGCTAAATGAAGCTTAGCAGATGTGTCATCAGGAAAACTAGTCATTTGTTGTTCAATCATTGTTACTGCAGTTGAACTCATTACCTGCTTCAGGCTGGGCTGCAGGAGTCCGACAAAAAGAAAGCAAAGAAACATCCTTCAGCTGCAAACTATACAGTTTTCAACCCTGCTGCCTCTTTTCAAAACTGTTGTCGTAAAAAATAATTCATTTTTGTAAAGTGATTACATTAAGATTTGGAATATTTTTCCCATAAAATGTAAACAGTATCTTGGCTTTATTTTTCCCCTCAACACGTTGTAATATGACCTCCTGCAAGACAGAAAAAAACACTGTCGTCTGCATGCAGAAGCCACTGCTCGGGAGGCACCTCGTTGTTGGAAATTCATAGAGCTGTATATATGACTTCCACAATAAGCTGTAGTTTTATCATAGCTTCTTATTTTGTTGGGTTTTTGAGGATCGTGTTCTCAAGTGAGTCTTTACAGCAAAGAGAGCTGAGCTGGTAGCAGGCATCTAATACGTGAGTCTGAGCACTACTACAAGTTATCATGTGTCAGACAAATTACGTAATTGCCATGAAATCATCTGACAAATGTTTACTGAGGTCATCAGGGAAAGGAGAGTTTTTTTCCATAGACTTCTATTTAAAAAGTTATGTGAGCAACCACTGGTGTCGCCTCCTGCTGTGCATTAAAGAGAATGGCAATAAGGCACATCCTCATTGGCTGTACTTTGCTATGTCAGTGTTTATATCTATGTTCCTTTTTTAATGGGAGCAAGGAGACATGTTTAAACAAGACTGTCTCCATGGAAGTCAGTGTTGTTCATGAAAAACGTTGTGGTTATTAAATTTGAAATTACTATCAAGTGCAACATTCTTCTTTGATCTGTTGTACTACATTCCCCAAATATATAGATGTGTGACTTCTCTCCAATATTATTGAACTATGTGGTAGATGTTCCTGTGGTGCTCAAAGTGACATTGTTGCTAGGTGTTTCAAACTGTATTTCTTTATTGATTATATACATATATATATTTTTATGTTCAAATGAAGGTAGACATCTCCACAGCAACTGTCTCCACATTTGGCCAATTCACAGCATACTGACCAAAGAATATTTGGACTTTTACACATGTTTACTACAAAATCAAAGGCAAAGCTAACTGTGAAAAGCTTCCCACAAAACTAAAAATTCATCCTGAGTGTACTGCCCAGTTGCTGGTAAATATTAGAGACATATTTATGATTTCCTGAACTGGCAAGCAGAATTCAAATTGGTGTATGCACACTGTGTGACTTTGAAACACAAGGCAGACAGTGTGTCTGAGTTGTTTGCAGACAGAAGCCTTTTAGATCAACAGATCAAAGACCAGCCAGCTCCATAATAAATACATCCAACTCCTCTACAGGGTCAGTCAACTGACAAAATGAGAGAGAGAGGGAGAGAATGAAAGAGGTTGTGTTTGCACTGAAGAGAAACTTGCATAATGCTGTAAATTTAAGTGAGTTTTAATTAAAAATAATAACCCTGTTTGATGTGTGGTGTTAGATAAATCTCACAGAAACTAAAAGAAACTGACATTTTCAATCTTAATCTCTGTTGCTGTCTAAGAATATGATCTAAAACTGTCAGTCTCTTTTCAGAATCTGAGCTTTGGTGTGTAGCTGGGAGGTGAAACAAATGTGGTAAGATTACCACAATGGTTATAATGATTAATGACAAACTGACAAGTCATTAGCCAGTTTGATTAAGGGTTGACAATTAAGACTGGCTACATTTGGGTGTTATACTATGGTATGCTAGCAATAATGTATCTGCTGTAATGAGGAGCAGAAACCTCTGACTGAAAAGATCAGCCCTACATTACAGAGCCCAGTTACATTACTGTGCAGACCTCATTTCTTTATATCTTGCCACGAAAATGGGAAATGAAGACATTGTGTGCATGCTAGCATTACCTGGAGTCCGATTAGCAACATTTAAATTTTTCAGCATCACAACACAGACGGTAAACACACTCCTCTCGCACCTTTAATGTAACAACTGCTCAAAAACAATTAATGGAACGCCTGAATAATCTTTGATTGTTTTGGTGCTAAATGGTTAGTAGCAGATCAATGTTACATCGCTTTGTTCTTAAGAAATAACAAAATGCTTGTCAGTGAAGATTTTTCACTGATGTTTCTTTCATCCAAATCTGATGTGTTGTTTTTTAATGCGTGTTGTCGTTTTTTTTTTGGTCAATATCCGGGACATTAAGTATTTAAGTTCAGCTGAGCTGCAGATTAAACATTTTCAGATTTTTTTTGCTCTTTCGATTATTCACGTAGTTAATTATGTTTTTATTTAAAAATCTTTTGAAGAACTCTTAACTCTGCTATCCGTCTTTGTTGTATGCTTCATTAATTCACAGCGTATTCTCTTTTTTACCACTAGGTGCCACATGGAGGATTTTGTTTAGCATTTTGTTTTTGCTCTGCTGCAGTCTTTTTAAAATAATTCTAAGCACAAACATACCAGCCTTGCATCTATTAACTACTTTTCTCCTGGGTCCAAGCACCTGGCATTTATATTCCATGGTTACTTCAATGCCTACTTTTTTGCTGGACAATATTATTTGTTATTGAATTCCAGGGACCAAGCACATATGCTGAAAATAGACTTCTCTGTAAGCATTTTTATAGATGGCAATATTCAGGAGCAATAAACTTGGCAATTAGCAGGGATTGGTGTCCATTCATTTTGCTGTTATTCCTTAAAAACCCTGGTTTGTCGTGTAAATAGATTCTTCTGGTAGTCTCCATTATTTGTGAGGACTAAATTACCTTTTCCCACTTTCAGCTTTCTGTAGTCATACCTGGGAAATTAATGGACAATTTACAAAGCGAAATGCCACAGAAGTTATTGCTGTTACTCTTAATCTCAGATGCAGCCCCATAAGCTCGCTCGTGCTCACGTTTGACAAAGTTAATATAGGAATGCATTATGACTGTAACCCAAGGAAAAATGAATTAGTAAAGAAAACAGCCATGAGAGTTCACCCTACGTTTACATGTTTACATATTAAAATAGATCACAAGAAATTAGATTGCAGTAATCTTATTACAACGATGGCAAAGAATTTGTTACTTCATTGATTAGGAATTAATGCGGAGAATAAGTAATTTGGAAAGGAGCGTTATTCAGCCTGATGTTTTATTCTGCAGAACGCTGAGATCAGAGTCGAGAAATGTCTTTGTTGCTCCAACTTTGTGTATGTGTGCATGAGTGTGTATGGCATGTTCAAAATGTAGAGTTGTTATTTGTTGCTAAAATTAGCTGGATGGTTCCAACAAGAGCAAACACTAAGAATTAAAGGGAAACGGGATCAGAGAGGCAAGTAAAGAAAAAGGGAAATGGAAGAAATTAGAGGAAGTCTGGGTAGTAGCAGACAGTAGCAGGCATAATGCAAAAGTCTGCTTTCCAGCCTCAAGTTGCCTGGAGTTATTCACGAGACCACCAGCTGAGCATGGGACACACACACACGCACACGCACACACACACACACACACACACACACACACACACACACACACACACACACTCTGCATAAATATATATAGAAATGTTCCAAATGATCACATTTCCAATTCAAAAGTGCCAAAGAATCATATAAAATGTGCTGGTTAGAGGATTCCTCTTTTCACAAGAGGCCCTGAAAGCAGTCACATAAAAGACAAAGAATAAAAATCATCTTGTTCATTTTGCAGGCTCATTGAAATCGTTTGTATCAATCAATGAGAACATTTTTGAAAAAGAAAAGAAAGTCAATCATTTTCCGTTTTTTTTCTCCTTTTTAAAAGCCTGTAAAAAATAAAGAAAGAAACGTGCATAAGTGAACTGCTGTACACGGGCAGCTTTTAGATCTGCCTCTTGAGATGATTTCCACATTTTTTATTTGCAGATTTATTGAAAGGTGTAATTCAGCAAAGAGAACATCATGTTTTTGTTGTCAGATGTACATTTTTATCACAGGTAACGTCACTCAGTGTAATCCAATGTGGCATGAAAGGCTCATCTGTTGTCGGCTCTATCCTTTACAGCAAAGCATTTAAGTCATTTAACTGTATGTAAATGACTTATAAATTGTGATAGTACTGAATAAATTAAATCTTTCTGCTATTGTGATTTATTTATTTACATATTTAGGCATGTGTGAGCGACTGCAGCTTCACTGTAAGTCTGTTAGAGCAGCGGTCCCCAACCTTTTTTGCGCCACGGACCGGTTTATGCCCGACAATATTTTCATGGACGGGCCTTTAAGGTGTCGCGGATAAATACAACAAAATAAAACTTGTACCGGTACCGAAAAAAATAAAATTTATTCATAACACGTGAAAAGACCAAGGAAAACCGAGTAAACGATAAAAACGATAACAAAATAATGCTGAAAACTGATAAAAACCCTGAAAACCATACATTTCACACCTGAGCCTCAACTCTCGCGGGTCCAAGGACTGGGGGTTGGGGACTGCTGTGTTAGAACACACATGTATGATATTTGAGGTTGCTTGCCCTGAACCCTATGGCGTAAAGAGAGTGCACATATTTTTTTATGTGCATTCAGAATAGTGACACAAAAATAACACCATAGAACCCTGAACTTTCAATTATTTACACACTGAATTTAGAGCTTGTTACATTCCTTAAGTTTCAAAAGGAACCCAACATATAAGATGGGTGACAAGTCAACATATAATGGAGGGCAAGCTGTTTGCTTAGAGCCGACTGTTCTGTTTTAGCTTAAAATTAGAAGCATAAGAAGATAGTCTTCTATCTTGTAATTTTACCAAAGCTTGCACAGAGTGATAAAATGTTGGTGTTTTTTCTGTGCCTATTTAACATTTTCACTGTCTGATTACAACATCTACTCTTACCACTAGCAGTTTATAAAAAAGATTAAATTCCAAATTCTTGGTGCAGTCCTCCACAATAGTCTTCATCTCTGCTTTGTTTAAAAATCCACACATGTCACTGCCCCTGGCAAATAATAACAATTATCAAAATGATTAAAACTAATTCTCAACAACCGCAGACTAAACTGACAAAGCAAATCTAGTCTGAAAGCTAACCAAAACAAAACTGAAACAAAGTAAAAATGTGAAAAAATGAAAGAAATTACAAAAGTATAAAAACTTCATCTGTAGGAGGAGACACGGGTGCAATGCGGCTGAGTGTGTTAGGCTGGAGTGCCTAATTCTGAGCTGTAATAGCAGATGTGAACAAACCGAATAACTAGTCATTAGTCCGATTTAACAACTTTCTGACATTTTTACCAAACAAAGCTGTAGTAAAAATAACTGGAAGGCAGTGGAAGAAAGTCTAATTTTCCCCTCCAGGCAGGCGTTCTCGTAATGATTCGGCATCACTTGAAAACTATGAATAGACATGCCCTAAACCTTCACAGCTATTTCAGTGTTTTCTCCAGTTTCAGACTTTTAATTCCTAGTTTTATCGGCCGATGTTTAATCGGAGCACTGCATCTGTAACTGCTGTTTTCTTTAGCTGCCTGAGAAAAGTGATGGCAAAGGTGTATGAGAACGACATGCGGTGCTCTTTAAACAACAAAAGTAAGAACAGTAACAAGTTAACCCAAACCCTACACTTTGACTCATTTTTGTTACCTAACTCAGTAATACAAAGTTTGTCTTGAGCTGAAGTTTTATTGTATTATGCTCTGCGTCAAAACCAATTGAGAATCTAAATGTAAAAAAGAAAAACAAATACAATCCATGACCGCAGAGAGAGAAACACAGTCACGGGAATAAAGAAAGAAGGCTGGATAAGGAAATGGAGGAATAAAAAGAAAGGAGCTGGAAGGGGAAGAATGTCGCTAAGAGTATATATCAGCAGGAAGTCACAGGTACACACTCCAGGGCTAAACACATAGTCTCGTACACACACACACACACATGCCGTGCCTCAGGCCAGCGCAAACACACGCAGGCAAGCAAAAAATATATTCAAGTTTTGACAAACACGTAAAGAGGCTCCAGGTAGACAGTTACAGGTATATGCTGAAGGGATAAAAGAACACATGGCTATACATCCACTTCTGTTCATACATAATGCAAACCAAACACGTCGAAAGGATAACAGTAAAAGAGGAAAAGTGTTGAGTTTTCGAAACGTTGACTAGTCCTGACCTGGATTCCCCACAGGACAAATTACACAACACAGCTGGTTTTTAGTACACACCTACACAAACACACACAGAGAAGCATGGATTGTTAGATACCTCATCTTCCTCACACATCTTCCTCACACATGTACAAAAGCTCACAGTGAAAATAAGAGTTTTTATCTCCTACTGCTTCACTGATAGACTATTACAGTACATGAGAGCATTACCCCTAAACTCAAGTGACTGTAAAATAACCAAATCACGCTTCCATCTAAATAATGTCTCCTCTCATCCTGTTTTTCCACTCGGCACCCTCAGGTAATACCGACAGGCTTTGACATCTGATGGTTAGATTTCCCTAAAAGTTCCTTTGAGTTTTGCGCACAGTGGAAAGACTAAATTTACCCAGTGTGAAACCAGACACGACACCATCACCACGCCTGCATCTGAGGGCAAGACGGAATTTACTCAATTACTTACTTATTGCTCTCTGCTTCTTTTCCATTTCCCCTTTCAGAACTATTGTGTAGTTCAAGCCAGGAGTGTCTGTAATGGAAAATCTGCTGCTGAATCTGCAAAGCCTCCTCTTCCCAGCATCCTGATACATCATTTAATAAGCTGATATGCCCCACAAATACAATTCTGGCCAGTGTGAAGTTGGCTTCCTGCCTTACAATCTTTTCTATGGTAAAACCATTCAGCCTAGAGTCATGCTGGTAGAGGAGAGGACTTTATGTATTGACAGATGTTTGGACCACAAGTTTATTGAGATGGCTAATACACTACAACATGGCTATTAAATCAACTTTTAATAAAACATTCTCTAATTATCACTTCTGTAGAATTGTCTAATACTGGCAGGTTGTCAACAGCTGCTTATCTATATGACAAGACTGAGAGCTTCATTGAAAGAAATCGGTGTTTGTACTCTAAGAACAAGTTAGTCAAGGCTAGTCTTTTTCTTGCCTTGAACATTGCCTGACGGGGTGTAAATTGTTGGGGTCCAAAGTGAGATGACGTCTACAAAGGTGTCACTCCAAATAATTCACAACAATAAGATCTTGGACAGCTGTCGGCAAGTTTCAACATCAAAAGAGGCATTTTAGCTGGAAATCAGACAAAGACATCAGCATTGATGAACCAGTGGTAACTACCGTGTTTTCCTCTATAAGGGGATTCATGCTGAGCAAACAATTCAGACTAAGAATCACATCAGGATGACCTTTTGGACCACCAACTCCCCTCCCCTGTAAATACTTTTGAATACACCATGTTTTATGCCTTTTTGTTGTGGCAAATGATTCTGTGAAGAATCAACACAAATAACTGGCACAGAATTTATACCTGTGCAAACTGTGCCAACTTTGACACAGTTTGCCTTTCACTTAGCCACAGTGTAGATGCTGCACTAATCAACTGGTCTATGTCACACTCCACATTCCCATTACGGATGAGTAAGATCCCCAGAGACATGAACTTCGTTTCTTGGGTAAACAGCTCTCCCTTAACCCACAGAGAGCTTCTATATTTCCTCCTTTTTTCATTTTCTTGGTAGACTGCTCATATAAGCTGTATGACATGTTGTGACAATGCTGCACTTCTCATTGGTCTCAGAGGTAAAAGCACCATTGCTAATATACACCTAGCTAGAAATTATACACAGCTTGTTGTTGCTTTTGGTTTAAGAAATGTTGAGATTATATTGAGAGTGTATATCTCTGAAGACCAAATATGTGAGTACATCTAAAAAAAAGTCTCTGCACTTCATTTGCTCGGACATTACTCTGCCATAAAAACAGCTTAAATTATTTCCTGCCAAATCCAACCTGATGGGTGGATGACAGTACTGCATGTAGTCCAACAAAAGAGGCTGCCCATCTACCTGGGGACTAGTCTGTACCAAAGATTGCTAAAACACATGCTAATGATTTACTGGTTTTACAAAGCAATAATAGCCATTTCAAAATTGAAGGAGTGGATCCAAAATGAGCCCTGCCTGTCGTACCCACATGACATAGAAGGCAAAATGTTTTAATGAGGCCTGACCTCTGGCTGAGAGGATACTTTTGTCTTTTAGGTCTGTGAATGAGAAGTTTCAGCCGTTTTGCATTGCCTTTGTTTCTTTCCTTTTTTTTTCCACTGTAGTTTGCAGTTATAGCCAGGGCACAACTCCCTTGTGCTTCAGCAATAACACAATCGTGCATAGCTTATCGTTTACTTTGTTTTTCTGCTGACCTTGGGCTGTTTTGCTGATATTGTTACATTTTATTCAGCTCTGTGGAAAAGAAGTAAAACAAATAAAACAGCGGCATCCAGTACTGGACTGATAAATATGCATGTCCCTGTTTCCTCTTGTCTGCTGCAGAAAAAAAGCAGCAATGGGACAAACAAAGCACAATGAGTTGCCAGCTCATTTAATTAGCACAGACTTAACACACTGGTGTGCAGCAGTGTTGCCAAACTATGAGATGCTGAAGGATCAACGGTCATGACAAAACATGAGACTTATTTACACACGGCACATAACATAATCTGCACCCCTGTATTACTCCAAATATCCAGTTAATCAGTCAATAGTAATGTGTGTAAATGCTGTCAAAACAGTGTAGTTTCGAAAGAAAAAGAGGTTTGCATATTTAAATTACCTGAAAATAAAGTGGAGCAAAACATTGCACATGTGCTCTCACATAAGCTGCAGATGTAATTAAAGGTAGAATCTGCCATATTTGTTTAACATTAATCACAGGCTAGAGAGTAGTTCAGATCTAAACTATAAAGCTACTTTCAGTTGCTCCCTTTTACAAGCGGTTACCACAGCAGGAAGCTCCACCTACTTTGCCAGGTTTGTATCAGATCCATACACCCGATTTGTCTCTCCAGCAGCAATCTTTTGCTTGTCAAGGAAATATATAAATGACTACACTATGGAACCACCAATTCAGATGTACAATATATCTTTTTGAAAGAGATTGTTGGATTGATAGAGCTGGTTAGATCAGTTTCAGACCAGTTATGGAATGCAAACATGCTTTCTAACTATGAGTGTTGTTTGGCTGATATTTAATTATGTTCAACGGTTTTTTCACAAAGATAAATTTGCTTCTTGTCAAGCTGGGATGTGTTCCCTCATCATTCTATGGCAAATCAGATAAAAAATCTGGAGTCCAATTCTGCATCATTAGCTGTTTCTGGGTCCAAAACTCTGTCATCTTCAGGTCCCAAAGTCAAACGATCACTGCGGCATCACTGAGAGTTACAAACTGTCTAAATTCTTTCATCTTTAATGAAATGATCAGTGTTGCTGCTTTACCAGGTGTAACAATTAAGTTTAACATCCAGACATCCATGAAAACAGAATTTATTAAATTAACAGAGTTAGAAGTTAGCAGGAAGTCAGCTCGCTAGCTTCCACCTAAACAGGATATAGCATGTTCTGACTGAGAGATTTCTGAAACAAATTAAAACGTACAGCTCTGCTATCACTTCCAACATAAATGAAGACAGAAAACTAAACAGCAGTGACGTTTGTAGGGTTACTGAAGTTGGGCTAGCTGGTATATAATGGTGTGCTACGTGATCGCTAGCGACACAGCTAGCACACAGCTAGCACACAGCTAGCACACAGCTATGTTAGCATAACATAAACACAGTGAAGCTGGAGGATGAACGCTAACTTTTTTCCACTCGATAAAAAATGGTAAATGGCCTGTATTTGTATAGTGCTTTACTAGTCCCTAAGGACCCCAAAGCGCTTTACACATCCAATCCACCCATTCACACACACATTCACACACTGGTGATGGCTGCTACATTATAGCCACAGCTGCCCTGGGGTGCACTGACAGAGGCAGTGTTGCCAACTCCTCAGTAAGGAAAATCGCTATTGGCTGTCCTAAAAGTCGCTAGAAGTCGCTAAATGACGTCATCATCTAATTTGCATAATTGGTCATGCTAATATAATTGTAACCTACGCTGTTGGAGAGAGAAGTAACATCATGGAAGAGACATAAAGTGAGCAAAAAACGTCCTAAATGCATTTAGAATTTATTTAGAACTACAAATTAAATTTCTTTTAGCAATTATTGTTTTTTAATGTCACAATTCCAACCCTGCTCCTTTATCCGGGCTTCGACCGGCAAAAGTGACCCGAAATAGGCACTCTGGTGGAGTTACTTTGTGTGTGTGTGTGTTTATAAGTAGTTTTAAACCTTGTGATCCACAAAACAACATAACAGTAAAAGAAGAACTGACTGTGTTACAGTCAGTGCAGGAGCAGCGGCTTCGCTCATGCGCGGTTCATTTGCAGTTTGGAAGCATATGTGTGAACGTCTCCTGCAGCTGGGGGAGGACTATCCTCCGCCCGTGAGCGCTTTAGCACGGGTGAGGTGCCCACGGCAGCACCGCTGCTTGTTGAGAGTAAGAGCAACACGCCCTTTCATGTCAAAAAGTCGTCATAAATAAGTCTCCAATAACACCAGAAAAAGTCGCCAGATTTGTCGCTAGTCGCTTTTTAGAAAAAAAGTCGCTAAGGGGGTCTGAAAACTCGCTAAATATAGCGACAAAGTCGCTAAGTTGGCAACACTGGACAGAGGCGAGGCTGCCGTTTGTCTTGCAACCTTCCGATTACAAGACGAACTCCCAACTCTTGAGCCACGATCACTCCATCGGGAACATTAAAAGTTAATGTGAGAAAATAAACTTATCAGAAATAAAAATAAACTTATCAGACAGATAGCAAGGAGTGGTGAAAGCAACATCTGATACTTTCCTAAGAAAAGGAATGAACCAGACCAGCTCAGAAACCCCAATAAGCCCAGAAAACCACAGAAGACAAGTTTATGTTATGAAGATTATAATGCAGAATTTACAGAATTCTTTTTTTGGTTATAAAAAAAGAAGAAACATCTAAAATCTAGCATTGAAGAGGTAGACATATTGTTGTCAAAGTCGTCAATCAAGAGATGCCTTTATGAATATAAATGCAAAGGTTTTACAACAAACCCACCAAGAAGCATTGGTTACACTGAAGAAAGAGAAATCTTTGGACAGGTGAACTCAAGATACCTGGAGAAAAACATGGAGAAGCATAGGAACAGGTCAAGATCCAAAAGGTACTGCATCACCTGTCAAACACACTGGAGCCAATGGGCATGTATGTCTATGTTTTCCCATGCCAATGGAAATGTGCCAGTAAGGTTAGCTGATGATGTGACTGCTGATAGAAGTAACAGAATGAATTATGAAGCATACAGGGCTCTAGTCCCTGCTTAGATTCACCCAGATGCTCCAAAACTGATCAGACTTCACAGTGCAAATGGCTAATGACCCAAAACGTACCACAAAAGCAACCCAAGAGATTCTCAGGAGAAATCAGTGCAGTATTCGTCAATGACCAAGTAAGTCACCTGATCTCAACCCATTTCATGCCGACAAAGGGCCAATGAGCAAGTCTCTATAACAGAGTCCACCAGCCTTTCAATGGAACAAACTTCTGCTTTGACATTAACACTCTTTTTATTTATTTATTTATTTCAGGAAGTTGCTGGTTGGTATTTATATAACACAAGTGCATTTATATAATTACACTTTTCAGTCTTGCTCTGCACTGAAAAAGCACTTTAGACTACAAATGACATTTTAAGTACTCTACTAAGCTGGACTACTTGAAACCCCAAGGAGGATATGCAAATTCCACCCAAGCAAGCCAGAAGAACAAGGAGCCTTCTTGGTCCAAGACGACAGTGCTGCCCACTACATCAGCATGCTTCAGGTTATTATGGGCTATGACTGAGTCTAACTTACTCAAAATGCAAATACAACACCTTGTGACTTTCAAATTCAACTCCATTGGTTCTTACATCTTCTCAATTTCCTGGATTTTAGTTAAAGTAACTTGTTTAATATTAATTAGCTCTAAGTGTAACTCGTAGCTCATTTTAATGGCAAAGCAATGCAAACACATAAGTGTAAAAAAGAAATGCAAAGGAAGTAACAGCATCTTGGCTTAGCAGAGCAACAGCAACTGTAATAAACATATTAAACTGTCAGTTTTGCTTAGTCAAGAGGTGTTTTTTTTTGTTTTTTTTCCAAAGCAATGATTTGTTTGTAGAATGAAAAAACCCTCATGAATAACGACTCTCTTGCTTGACTGCCAAATGAACTTTGGGTTAATTTACGCATCATTGATAAAGAGTCGGGGACTAAATAATCTCTAAATGGTGACTTTATTGTGCTCGGAGTACACCACAGATTTGGTTTCAGTTGGTGAGGGGAGCGATGGAAGAAAACAGACACAGCTGAAATGCGTTGATGAAAAGCGACAGGTAGTAAAATAGAAAGCACTGCTGCTGCGTCAGCATTCAGTATGCACACTGATGTATCACATTCATGCAGCGAGAGCAAATTTGTACCATTATAATTGATCAGGAGGTGGATTTAAAAATAAAAGTTCACACATGCAGATATTAAGACTGCAAACTGCTTTTTCTATATATGGCACATCGTGTTTTTCTTTCATTCTTTTCTTCAGGTGAACAGCTCTCCAGTGACGTTTTCAGATTATTTCACAGAGCTTATCTCTGTATGCAGTGCTGTGCCTTCTGGCTGTTAAGCCTGAAGCTGCTAGACCTCCACGGAAATCTCCCCTGTCAACACTAATGAGTTTATTTGCAGCAATCGCCTCTGAACAATGCTCACTAACAAGTTTGTTATCAGGCTGACGCGGCAGTCCAGATCAGTCATCCCTACATGTGAGGTCCACAGCAGTTTCTTGTAGTTTCCTGCAACCCCAGAAAAATCACATATATTGATAAAGCAAAAATGACTTAAGTAGAAAATAGAATATGCTGTACTTTCTATTGAATATGAGGCAGAGTCCAAGATTCTCCTGCAAATGCTGATTTATAAAAACATTGTTTTTTCTTTTGAGAACTCTTTTGAGAAGTGAAAGTAATAAAGTGTTAAATCCTTGTTTCCTTCTATTCTTTTACTGTAACAATTCATATGAAGCTTGTCCAATTCAAAACCGAAAACATCCTTTGAGACAGCAGCAAGACGCTGTTTCCATTTATTGATTTGTGTTTGCAGGTTTCATTTATATATCTCTGTTTATTTCCATTCATTTTTTATAATGTATTTTTATTAGTTTTTCTGTTTTCACAAATAATACATAATTAAATAACATAGTA
Source organism: Neolamprologus brichardi (assembly GCF_056152115.1). Lineage (NCBI taxonomy): Eukaryota > Metazoa > Chordata > Actinopteri > Cichliformes > Cichlidae > Neolamprologus > Neolamprologus brichardi. Next base: position 16,016,337 of record NC_142105.1, on the reverse strand, counting down.
AAGTGTACAATTCAGAACCAAAAATAAATATATAAATAAAAAACAAAAACAAACAAAAACAAATAAACAAAACAAAAACAAACAGACTGATAACTAAGCACAGAACACCAGCTCAGTTCCATCTAATAAATAAATAAAGAGAGAATACAACACAGTACAGTACCTGTGGTCCCAGTAGTACATTGCAGTTTTAACACTCAAGAGAATCCTTGTAACATAATATTAGAAACGTCAGGTTCCACATAATTCAAGTATGGTTCCCACACCTTAAAGAATTGATCTGTTTTTGAGTGCAGTGCACATGTAAGATATTCCAATGGCACTGGATCCAATAATATGAAGATATCAAACTGTGCAAGTCTATGAATTATTATAGTGTTTAGTAACAACACAAACAGATAAACTTTGAGTTGCAGCATGCATGCAGATGATTCAGGTGGTGATAAAGCCTCTACTGGGGTCACTAGATACCATCCACCAATCACAATCCATACATTGGGGTGGCTGTAGCTCAGGAGGTAGAGCAGGTTTGTGGTTCGATCCCTGGCTCCTCCAGTCTACATGCCAAGTATCCTTGGGCAAGATACTAACCCCAAACTGCTCTCCGATGCGTTCATCGGAGTATGAATGGTAGTTAGGAAGCACTAAGAAACGTAGGAGACAGTCCATGTGTGAATGGCTGTGATTGGGTGAATGTGGCATGTTATTTAGAGCGCCCTGAGCACTCCAGGAGAGTAGAAAAGCGCTATATAAGAATCAGTCCATTTACCACAGGTCAAAGATGGAAATGGGGCCAAACTATTTGAACTAGACATTAAAACAGTGTAGCACCATCCCTGCTCTTCTCTAGCAAAGACCTACAGTTGTAAAACAAGTAATGGGTAAACAAACGGGAATAGAGAGTTTTCCTTATTAGGCATACTTGAGCCATAAACTATACCACCATGAATTCTGTCAGCTGGCTGCTGATTCATATCAAAACTTTATTAGAGAATGAAAACAAAGGCTTTCAGTATCTTTGCTGAAGATAAAATTCTTCCCAATTTGTCTGATTAGACTGAGTGTGCAATCGCTTTCCTGGGTTTGCATCTGTGTTCTCTCTGGTTTCTCCTTCTTTCAGCCCTAACCACCAGCTGAGTTTGTGGATCAGAGGTCACAATACAATCTAAGTGATAGTCCTGCCTGCTGTTTTCTTATCTACCTGAATGTGCATCCACTTGCACATGCAGACCCATTTGTGTGCATTTGCCCCTGTTATTATCCTGTGTTTTCCTTCATGTGCATGTGAGCGTGCTGGCGTTGTATTTGTTTCTGTGTTTTCCTGTATTTGTTTCTCTGTGTGCCGCAAGCACGTTTTTCCTCCCTGTGTGTTTAACAGAAACTGTTCTGGCAGCATCCTTCCTCTCCCTCTTATGCGCTTTCTCTCTCTTTCTACCTTTTCTTTCTCTTTCCCTTCTTCTTTCTCCCTGGAGGCGATACCGGATAGAAAACAATTCTAAATAAATAATCCCTCTCTTGCTTCCTGTACCAGCACTCCACTACAGTATTTTGCCTCTTCCTTCTTATCCTTCATTTCTCCTGTGGCAAAATTATATATATATATATATATATATATATATATATATATATATATATATATATATATATATATATATATACATAGTAGTATAGTATTCAGGAAGAAAACCAAACATTGCAGATATTTTTATCATAACTCTGGTTTTACGTGGCCTATCAACACAATTTAAAAACTGGTATAAAGTCCACACTTTTTCCGTCAGTTGTTCCGTTTGGATAATCCAAATTGTCACTAGGTGTGAATGTGTGAGTGAATGTGAGTGCGAATGGTTGTCTGTCCCTGTGTGTTGGCCCTGCGACAGACTAGTGACCTGTCCAGGGTGTACCCAGCCTCTCGCCCTATGACAGCTGGGATAGGCTCCAGCGCCCCCCGCGACCCTGAAAAAGGATAAGCGGAAGCGAATGGATGGATGGATGAATGGATGGATGTTCCGTCTGTCCTGCTCACATCTCCAATGGTTGTACACGTTGTCATTAATGTGGCTTCACTCCACATCAGCCACGCTGCTTTGCTCGCTAAAACACCGGTGCCGGCACATAAGGACGCTGTCAGAGCCTGTCAGCGACGTTGATTAGCTGCGTATATACGAGTGTGAATTGCATCATTGGCTGGACTATGGGATAAGGTGGCATCGTTCTAATCCCATACGGGAGCAGCCAGTCACTCACTGACTAACACTGCAAAACAGAATTGTTAACGTTATTATTTTAATTTCATTTCAGGTTAGATTTTTCTTTTTTTTTGTGCGCAACACAGATTTTCTGTACGCAGAGAGCGTGCCAGCAGTGCACAATTGCGCACATGCACAGCTTAGAGGGAACATTCATCACAAATGTGTGAAAATCAGAGTTTATGTGAATTCCCACCGGACGTTTTGTAGGGCTGGGGTAGAAGACACTTTACATTCTTTTTCTACACTTGTGTACTAAAGTTACTTCCTGTATTTACTCTGATTTCTATAGTTTATGCTGCTGTTTGATCATATTTGTTATTTGAGAATGTAATTCTATATATTAGATTTCCTGTGTTCTTTTTTGTGTTTTGGCTAATGATTTGTGACTGTCATTAATCAGTGTTTCATTAAATAATTTGTATTTCTTGTGACTAATGCTATCTTATTTGTTAAGGAAGAGAAATTGCTTGATATACAAAGCAGCAGCTTGATTGCTGCATTACCTCGCTTGCTCACAAAAGTAGCTACTAGCTAAGCACGCACATTAGTTTGTGATGCAACCTGATATTTGAGCAACCAAAAGTGTTACTTCTCTTTTTCATAACTAAGTCTTATGTTGGAGCAACCGAGAGAGTCAGGAAACTTCTATTTCTTATAAATTGTCTATCAGTTCAGACTTTGGCAATAAGAACAGTTGAGTTTATGAAGAAAGCTGCATAACTCATAAGGTCTCTGAGGGCTGAGTCATCACCGCTGATGACTCTAACAGTAAGTCATCCAGGTGTCATTTTTGTTATTTTTAAAAATAGAGTTCCTTAGTCTCGTCTGTCAGGAGACAAAGAAAATAATCATTCTGAAGCCTGTTTACTTTTTTTCTGCTTGTCTTCAAAATACACAGAATGAGTGTTAAAAGAGTCCCAGATCTCAAATTAGCTATGACCACACTTTGAAGATGACTGTTGGTCACCATTGGTCATTTCAGGCTTCGGACACCTAGATAACCCTCTAACATATTTATGGCATATGTCAATCATTGGTGTCCTGCACTCTCATTGGCAGATGCTTCAATCACTCATCTTAGCCCACCCACATCAGTCAAAATGTATTTTTTCCACTGATGAGTGGATGTCATTGACTTTTTATAGTCCCTGCTTATAAAACTGCTGTAAACCGCCTCCTCTGTGGATGCAGCTTTATGATTAAAAATGCAGTATGTTTTCACCACATTTATTTTGTGAGATAGAATACTAATTATTTTTATAGCAATATAAAAATATTTTTAGACTATTTGACTTTCCTGAAAATATCACACAAAGCTCACAGTCAGATAAAAAATCATCATCATGAAATGAGAACTTCTATAAATTCTGTTAAATGCACCGGACTGGCTCTGTAAGACCTTACTCATGATTAAAACTAAGTTACAGCTCAGTAAATAGCATTTGTAAAAAAGCAAGACTGGAGCTTAAAACACTGTTATAAAGAACTATCATGTCATCTTAATTAGACATGATCTATCCCAGCTATAATGTGAAATGTGGGGTACAGTGTGGACAGATCCACACTGAGGCAGAATCAACCCATAGAGACATATTAGTCCATTTAGAATCACCACTGATCACTTATTAACTGAACCAGCACACAGAGATCAAGTAAGCAAGCTGGGACGAGCACAGAGAGACTCCGGCCTGGATTCAAACCCAGAACCTTCTTGCTCTGAGGAAATAGGTTTAACCACCATACCGTGCCTCCTCATCAAACACTTTGCTCTAAATAGTTTGAAACAAAACCTGTTGGAAATGTGATTCTTTACAGTTCTATTCATGTGCAAACAACAGCACCATGTGTTTGCGACAGCAGGCATCAACATCAGCAATGCAGAAATGTCTGAGGGAAGATGCAAACAGAGGATACAGTAGATTTGTGTTGTGGGTGACTCAGCCTGAAACAACATGTCCCAGAATATGCTCTGCTTAGAGTTTGCAGCTGAATACCAGCTCATTCAGCTAAGAAACAGCTGAATACAATATAGAAAGTAAAGTTAGGAGCAAAAAGTCGGACTTTTTCTGCACTGTGAAATTCTAAGGCCTGACTCATCATGACAGAAAGTTTTCAACTCTAAAAGAGAAATCTGCAGATTTATTACAAAGCCTGGTCATTAGAGTCAAAAGCTGATATTTATAATCCATGTTAGAATATAGATAACCTTTTAAGGGTAGGTGTACTTAAGCTGGCCTTTTAGTGGGTAATTTTTACATGCTTACGGCACTTGTTGTAAGTAAGTAAGTCTAGACCTCTGTTCTTTCAAGTGATGGAGTGAACATAGGAATAGTTACACTAAGGTTTTAAACAATTTTTGGGATCATTTATGATTACATACTGTCTACATATCACTGCAAAAAATGAAAAGCAAAGCAAAATAAATATTCAATCTAAATAAACATTAAAAACCACATGCAGAACTGCAGTTGGTGCCTTTGAGTCAGCAGGGATGCCTCATGGTTTGCAACAGTTTTGATGGAGGATTTTGCTGAGGAGTCACTTCCATGTCGACAACATTACATTAATCAGTTCAAAGCTATCTGTGTCGATTTCATTCGAGACATTACTGTTCATGCACTATTAGAACAGACCTGTCTAAGATACCGAGTCATGAATGAACTCAACAAACCGAGTCATCTCTGTCTCTGTCGGGTAGAGTGACTCAGCTGACGTAGGCTGTGTACATTTACTTATATGACATTTAAACCCCTTGGGTTCTAATTTGAATGCTTAGGCTACCAGTAAAAGAGCACAGAGTGTGAGTAATGCTTCCCTTTATGCAGTCAAGGTGACTTTGAATGAGTTGTTCTGCTGGACGACTGTCAAATCCTGCTTGGGACTATAATGGACTGATGGAAGCTATTTCTTAGTGTAGCCACAAACAATAAAAGCTTTTTGAAAAACACTTGAAATTTGCATCAAAGCTTTCTGCTTAAACTTCAAGCACATCATTCAACAATGATGTAGTTCTCACTAAACCCTATTTAAGCACAGTTGGAGTACCCTCTAACCCTCACACTTAGAGTACCCCAAAGGTAGATTAAGACAGCTCTGGAGAACTCCAAGTAGCTCTAAACTGAACTGACTTGTGATAGGTTTGTCTAGCACATACCTATTTCTGGAACGACCAAGACAATTCTACTACAACAGCAAAAGCATTGGGTAATCTCATGCACAAGGGAGACAACCGTGACGAGCACCATTCCTTCCGCTCAAACCCCAGTCGCTCTCAGTTAGCTCTCTTGTAGCACTGCTCTTTATTGTGGTTACATGAATATGTCATTAACATATGACGTCTTACATCGGCATACGTGTGAACAAAAAGGCATACATGTACCTTGTCTGTGTGTATGTATAGGCATGCGTGTGTGTGTGTGTGTGTGTGTGTGTGTGTGGGGGGGGGGGGGGGGGGGGGGGGGTTGTCAAGATGTGACCCTGTGAAGACTCCCCAGACCTGCTGGCGCCAGGGGGTCCAGCAGTTCACTTAACCCAAAGGCTCTTACACTCAAACAGATATAGGTGTGTTTGCTATACCATATATCAAGAGAGAAGATACAACTGCTCTCATGACCCTAGGAGGTGTGTGATCTATGCCACTCTGGGAGAGGAGTGAACGTAGTGTTGCAGACTGCTAAGGATCAGACATCCTATCAATATGCAATCGATTACATAATTGTATGAATATATGAGTATATGTTTCTAAGCATAAATGACAATCCAAAAATATAAACCTAAACACTTGTCTGGCTGTAGTACTGCCATTTTTAAAGTTTGACTAATGCTCATAAGTTTACCAATTTAACCAAATTCCTTAATTGCAAATTGCTATTTGCTTCCAGCTAAATCACAAAGAAAACCCAACTAATAAGCTCCATGAGGGCCCTGAGATATGTAATATGTTTTTTTGGGGGGGTTATTGTTATTTTTTTATTGTTGTTATCATTAACTCTTTCCCTGGGTCTTTTCCCGTGTGTTATGAATAAATCTTCTTTTTTTGGTACTGGTGCTGGTTTTATTTAGTTGTATTTATCCGCTACACCTTAAAAGCCGGTCTGTGAAAATATTGTTGGACATAAACCGGTCCGTGGTGCAAAAAAGGTTGGGGAGCGCTGCTATGCAAGACAAAGTTCAATTTTAAAGAAGTAGATGTTATCCCAACCCTGTATGAGGGATAACGTCATATCGTCAACCCTAAATCTCAGCTTCAAACCACAAAAGGTTTTCTTTGCAACTTTCCAACTGAGTGTAACCATGATGCAGAAGTTTCAAAAGATGTGAATATGTGGCTGACTTCACAGAGGTAGCTTCTTTCAGCCACAGATCACAAAAGGTTTTCTCTAACTGGAAGTCAAGCTGCTTTAAATTCTAGATCTGACGAAAATAGAATGTGAGGTTAATTTGACCCTGCTGTCCTTTTGCTGTGAAGTTTAGAGTGAGTCAGCGTGCCAGTCACTGGTCTGTGTACTGAGCCAATGCCTCGCCCTCAGAGACAAATCAGTCATAGTCATTTTACCCTCAAAGAGCTTAACCAAATATGCAACTTTGAATCTGTCCATCCTCTGCTTCCAGAGCATCAGGGGCTATGGTACATTTCTGCAATTCTACATCGGTGTCATTCTGACCAGCAGCGTCTCCAAAGCAGCTGCATGCCATGAGCGTCCAGCAGCACGTTTGCACTGGACTCAAACATGTTGTCCATCTCAGCCCACTGAGTCTGCTCTGTTAAATGCCAGCTGCGCTCACCCCTAAGTCCTCGTGTGGGCGAATGTTTCGACTTGATAAATAAAGAGACGCCAAATTCCTCTTGGAAATGTTTGACCTTTTTTTTTCTTCATCTCTTAGATATGTGATTATGCAATGAACACAAGAGAAGAGGTGATAATTAAACCTTGTTTTTGTGATATTGCTGCACTGACCTGCAACACTGACTCAACAAGAGGCAATAGGTGCTGCAAAATATTGTGTTTCCTGCCGTCTGAGCAGCATTTATAATTAGGTTTAAGCTGTTTTTGCTCTGGTGCCTTGCTAATGGTTCCCATGCTGATGATTCTCTTTCATATCTCTCTGCCTTCTTGCTATTTTAGTGGTTATGTGCATCCTGTTTAATTTTCAAGAGCCACTATTTTTACTTCACCCATAATCCCTCTGCCTCACCTGTGAAAAACAGGAAATTAGCAAAACAAAATACCAATTGTGTCCTATTTTTACCTGTAGTGATCTCATTATTTCTCTGACTTTGTTTTTCTTGTTTTTTTTTGCCACCTATAAAAATCCATTTCCCCCTCCCCCATCTGTCCTCTCTGTACACCTATGCACCGGGAGGAAATTAATCCTAACAAAATATTGTTAAAGCCTCAAATCTACCTCCAATTAGCGGGAACTGGTGTTTCTCCTTTGATGTTCCATGTAAAGGTAAAAGAGGATACTTAAAAGACAAGGAGGGGGAAGAAAGATGATTGGAGACAAATGGAAGCTCATTAGGCAACTGAGAGAAGTGATAAATGGGATTTCTAAAATGAAGATCTAATCCTACTGAATGCTAACTGAACCCACAAGACACAATACAACAAGTCCAGGATGAGTTATGTATTTTCTTTTTAATGTTGCTCCACATATTTTCTTAATTTTTTATCAACTTGTTGTAATATTGTTGATTTATTTCTGTAGAATCTTCAACAGTACTGAAAGATACGATATGCTCATTCAGTCTCTGAGCACTTAAGTCACCCAAACAAGCACAGTTTCAGAAGGTAATTCAAATCGTCTCTTTTACGTACATTTTGACTTGACAGATTTGACATTATATGCCATAAAAGAAGCAATCTAGGACCTGTACAGGTAAGACCTGTAGTTTGAGATGGTGGCTATTGAGTATGCTCTGTTGCCCCAGGCCTTGATTAGTCTAGACTGGAGCTTGGCATCAGAGGAGCAGAGGTTGCGGTCATGCGGTTGGTCAGTGAGGTGGGACTGGTCCTCCTGAAGAAGGGCTTGCAAGTGGATCTGTTGTGGGACAGTAATGATGCATGTGTGGGAGTGAGTGAGTAGACCAGCAGCACAGCTCTTGATGGACTAAGGTTTATTCAGTGCTGTGGTAGTAAATTCTGGGTACCATGGATCAAAGTGTAGCAACGCTCCCCTTCTCTCTTCCAAATTGACATATTTACAGCCTGGAAAAAAGAACAAAAAAATCCCAAAAACACACAACAAAGTAAAACATGTTTTGATCTCCACTGTTAATTTCCCCTTTTATAAAATCTCTAAAGAGCATACATTTATTTCTCAGCCACATTTTTATAGCATAAAATTCAGGGCATGATAGCTTTCATTGTGAAGTTTTAAAGTTAACCAAGTTATTTGACTTGGCTAGTAACTAAACCAGGTAGTTGAAATTGGATCACTTTTTGTGAGCTCCAAGGGAAAAAAATACATCCTTCATGGTTTCTTGGAGTATGACAGATGTTTTTTTTTTTTTTAATTAAAAAAATATAGTATTGATTGAGATGATTGTGGTATCCCCACCCTAAAACATATTGTACTGTAATTAGTACATTTGTGCTTTGTCAACTACACATTGTTACATTGTTGAACATAAAACATTAGTGGAGAGGATGTTGTAAGAGAACCTTTCAGAGCAAAGTTATTTGTACACTGTTTCTTTTCAAGGATAAGAATTACGGAAGAAGTCCATCGAAGAATAGAAAGATATTACAGGCAGGGTGGTGCATAAAAAGATAACAAGGTAGAAACATATTCAAGGGGGAAGAAAATGAAAGAAATAGAGAGGTGCTACATCAGGGGAGTGTTATTACTTGCGATGTTTCATATCCAGTGTAGCACTGAGCACTCTGGCTGCAGGCCTACAGGCCAGGCTTTATCACACGGAGAATACAGGCCACCCCCACAAGTGCAGAGGTCAGGTTAGCAATGCCAGCTCAAATCTTGTTTTCTCACCTCGAGAGTTGTGATGCATTCTGGAAGTGGAGCAAGGGTATATCTGCTCTCAGAAGTTCAAAATAACACTCTCTAAAAATGTTGTTTTGAGAGCATCTCTATGGTAGGAAACATTCCCACTAAAGCATGCAAGGTCTTTGGGTGAGAATCCAGGCCATTGATTCTAAAAGTGTAAAGTATGCAGAATATGATATTCTAATATGCTTCAGCTGTGATATAAAATACAGAAATAATGTACAGATTACAGCAAACTGTAAAAATATTTTGTTTGCAATTTTAAATTGGAAACAGCATTAATGTTAATAATAATAATAATAATAATAATAATAATAATACATTTTATTTAAAAAAGCCTTTCAAAACACCCAAGGACACTGTTAGTGTGAAATGATTTGTGTTTTTAGCCAGGACGGCAGATTGGCTCCAACACACTGGTTCAGTCTAAAATAACAGAAATTCACAGGAAACAGAATCACGCTTAATGACCTCCTGAGAACTCATGTAGCTGGACACTATTAATACTAGGGCTGTGTGATATGACAAAATATACTGGATGACAAAATGAAAACATCATCATATCATTTCACATTTTACACTATCATTTGTTTTGATATAAACTCATTATCGGGTTTCACTGTGCCACTGGTCTCTAGTTACCAGAGGATATATATATTGCAATATTTTACATTTTTACCACAGATTGAGTTCAAACACTTTGTAAGTTTAGGCTGACATGACTTTTTACCTCCACTGTCAAAGTGTAAAACACTGACATCTGTTTGCGCTTGAGGAGACTTTAAAGTTTGGTGAAAAGAGCCCCATCAGGGTCTGAGTCAGTGACGCTTCTGACTGATCACAGTGATACTGAGGTAAGTCAAACTGTTTTTTTAATTACAAAAGGTCAATTTGCGACTCTCAGGCTTAACATTAGCTACGATAATGTTAGCTTGTAGTAGGAGGCTCATTATCAGCTGTCTGGCAATAGGACAGTCACATTACTTGTTTGGTAACAATAACTAATTGTAAAAGGTATCAGCTATAGATTCTTGTATTTTACATGTTTGCCTACTATATGTTAGAGCTCTGACTTCAGGAGATGAGGAGTAAGAGGATGAATGTGATACAATAGGATAGAAAAGTGAAGAGGAAGATATGATGAAAATGTACTTTTCTCAGGCATCTGGAAAATTCAGACAGAATTCTGTGTGGGTGTAGAGTGTTGAAGGAGTTCTTCTTTCCCACCATCACTTAATTCCTAGGGTTTTCTCTCTAACGTTGCACCTTTACCTTACAGTATGGGATGATATTACATTATGGTGATTATTCTCACTATACCTGATCAAAAACTGGGCTCAGCCTTTAGACCACATAGTATCATTGGGGTTAAAATATGATGACTGAGGACAGCTTGTAGCAGAGGCACCCATGTCCCTCTTCTTCCTGTACTGTATGGAAGCTCTGGAAGCTCTTCCTCAACCGTGGGTCCTCATTTCATCCCATTCTAAGATAGCGAGTTGCCAGTGTAACTCTTTGTGCTGATCCACCACTGTGAAGTTGGACCCTTTACTCACGTAAAGACACGGACGTGGTGACAGCACTTCTTTATTTTGACATTCGATTTACTGTGGTTTCACAGTGGGACACAGACACTCCTGCTCCGCTGTCATGTCCACTCTCCTTCCTCTCCGACTGTCACTGTGAACATAAAGAGTCACAATCACATTCACGTCCCAACACACCTGTTCACCCCTCCCCTGCGCCGCCCCGGGAGCTCGCTGCGTCACCCCTCCTCTGCAGCCAGCCAGAGACCACACCCACGCCACAACCACCTTTCTCATAACCATCCTCACCACATGGTCTTGCATGGAGCTCCATACAGAGGGTTGTGATAATCATTTTATATTTGCTCCATTTCAACAGTTGACACCTTCTCACCAATCTTCTTGCTGTTGATCCTGTGGACCATTCCAGCCTTGTGCAGGTCTACAGTCTTATCTGTGACCTCTTTTGGCAGCTCTTTGGTCTCGACTATGGTGGAGAGAGTTTGAAATGGAAGAAATTGATTCTGCGGACAGATGTGCCTCATACACATACTGATCTGAGATCAGCAGTATCACCTTTATCTGTAACTGATTATTGCCACATGTGTTGATTGTCACGTGTGTGCCAGCAACCGATCCATGGGAGCCAGAGTTAAGGCCGGGTTAGCTCTCGGCAAATATGTAAAGCTCTATTTTGGAGAGCAGGCAGGCACATATTCTGCTCATAAAGTCATAAAACACAGCAAAGCAACAAGTGTGTACAGGAACCTCTGTGCACACAAAGAAGACACAATAGTACCAAAGCTTACAGTAGATTACTGTGGCCTGAGAGTACCATCCAGAGAGCATCAACTGTGTCCTTTAGACTCTCATTTACCAGTTTGTGTGTGTCGGGATGTGTTTATGTCAGTGTCTCTTTTCTGTTTTTACCCACGTTCACACACAGCGTGCTGTGTATAAATGAATCACAGCACTAGCAGCATGTTGTGACTTAACACCTGCATAAATGTCTTCCACTAATATAGTGTTTGTATCTGAGCGTGAATGAGGAATGTTATCTGTGTGGGAATAAGTATCAGAGTGCTAAAGGACTCAGCAAGAATAATGAGCTAATGAGAAATTATGACATTTGTGTTGTTAGGGTCGGTTTCGACCCAGGTATAATATTATGAGTATAAAGCAATAATTAAAGCCAAAACTGAAATCATAAGTGCACTGTCAGCTAAAACATTGACAGCAAGCTCCTCTCCTAATCATATGAGCTTTAGGGGATTCTTATTTTGCGTGTTTTTTGCAGTATACCTGCACAAAAACAAAACAAAATAAAGACGGGACATGTCAAGACATGTGAGGTGAATTCACTCATTTGAGTGGCCATTTGACTTCCAGAGTGCACATTTACAATTTGCAGCATACAAAAATGAGAAGAAGATTCACAGTGAGCCAAGTTCTGCATCATATTTTTGGTGAAAATGAAGGAGAGGACACAGAGCAGCATAGCGATTCAGATGGGCAGGTTTCTAGGAGGAAGACAATGTGGACTATCATCCAGAAGACACAGACACATCTGATCATTTTCTGGGCAACGATGTCACTTCACACATTTGATATCATTTTGATTTAGGAGTCCTCAGATTTGAGACGAGACCGAGGTCTGACAAGCTTGCTCCCATCAGGGATGTCTGGGAGAGATGGGTGCAGCTTCTTTCCTTGATGTTCATCAGCCAGAGGTGACAGTGGATGAACGTCTTGTCCACTTTTCGAGGAAAATGCCCCTACCGGCAATACATACCCAGTAAGCCAGGGAAATACGGCAGAAAAAACTGGGAAGCCTGTGATGCAAAAACCAACTATGGCTAGAATGTACAGATTTTCACAGTCAAAGCTGCGAGTGGCACCCCTGAGAAGAAACAATGGAAATGTGTGGTCCTCGATATGACCACTGGACTGCAGGATCACAATATCAACTGTAATATTTTATTTTTTACCAGATACGACCTCGGACAAGAACTTCACAAAGGGAAGTTCACAAAGATGTAGCTGTATCATTGGGAAGTGATAAAAAGCCCACAATTACCCACGATTATAACCAAAAGAAAGGAGGAGTGGACTTTTTCTTTTTTTTCAGTTTATATTAAAGGTCTACTGCTAAAAAACAACAATTTTTTTTGTCTTTTCTTGATGTAAATATCTATGGGTCGAAATTGACCCGTAATACCATAGATGTCATTTTAGTAATTAATCTTAAAATGAAAAAAATCAATAAAACTGATTTATTTAAGAGATGTGTCCTATACCCCTCAGTAATAGTCAGGTAACACAAAAACCTTTTATTTATTAATATGATTCTCTTGAGGTTAATTTTACAATTTTTTTAATCGAAATCGAGGGGTGTAGTGACAAAAAAAAGACCCACAGGCCCACACCAAAAGTATTAAAACCAACATTTTCATGGATAAGGAAGCCTAACATGATAACCAAGAGATGAGAAACAAATTGGATGATCACTTATTGTTTTTAGTGTATTTTATAACTGATTTAATTCACGGGTCAAAACCGACCCGTTAACATAAGAGATGATAACAGAAAGCTAACACAAGAGGAGGGTTAAACACACACACACAGTAGATACAGCTATACCTACAGCTGAGCAGAAAGCCAATTCATCTTCTCTCTCATTTTGATCTTCACTCATTTCTTAGCTCTCTCTGTCTCAAATGCTCTCTAAATATTTGCAGTATTAAAACACTTTGATGCCACTTTATTTAGCAGAGAGACTTCCTGGAGATACAATCACCCATTAGATTCTGTGTGTATGCGTGTGTGTGTGTGTGTGTGTGTGTGTTTGTGAGTGAGAAACCTTCTCAGATTATATTAATGGCATAAGTGAATCAAGCCCAGGAACCTCAGATGTCCTAGTGCCAACAGTGTTTCTGGAGGGAAGGATATTCCCTTAACCCCAGGTGACCTTGAAATAAATAACTCAAGAGCTAGATCCACCTGCGCTGCAACGATTCTGGCTACAGGCTGGATGTAATTGGCTGTCAAAACAGCATGTCGACTGCTGGAGCTGGTTGTCACAACGCAGAGTTTAATGTCATCACACATGCAGGAGGAAAGCAGTCCTAGTGGATTTCAGGGACAAGCAGGTATATTTTACTTTAAAGCCTCCCTTTGGTCCTCATGAGGAAAAACTCATGAGAACAGTTCGAGCTGGTACTTACATGAAGGCACTGTGGGAGTCATGTAGAAATCACCACAGTTTTTCCATCTTATTGTGTTTTTAAACACTGATTAACACACAGTCAGGGACAGACATTCATATTTCAGGCAAGCACCACATTCCAATTCATCATTATTATTATTATTATTATTATTATTATTATTATTATTATTATTATTATTGTTGTTGTTGTTATCATATTTCTCAAAACATTGCCAACAGTTAACTTTCCAGTTGAGCAGATATGAGGAGGGGAGAACACATTCTGACTGAGAAGAGAGGAAGTGAAGAGCAGTTTCTCCTGTTTCATATGGCGATGGGTCCCCGGTGAGAGGAAAATACCATCATGATGTCTGAAACACAGAGAGACAGCAGCTGGTAGAAAGGTCACACACTCACACACACACATGACACACATGCACACATGGTCACACGTGAGCAACGCATACACTTACAGCTGTATATGGATGAATGCGCTGAGAGCTGTGCGCTCACACACAAAGGTCAGTGTTTCCCTGATGGGTATTGATGCTGGAACTGTTCTTTTTTCCCCAGTGTGTGTGTGTGTGTGTGTGTGGGAGGGGGGTGACAGAGAGAGAGAAACTGATTCACTGATTCTGCACAATCCTAATTGAGAATCTGCATTAACACTTATTGTTTTGAATCATGGCTACACAACCCTGATTTTCTCCAATCACATTTACCATTTTTAGCTCATCCAGCTAAAGGCCCGATGACCTTATGCCATGGGAAGACATCTGTTATCCATCCATCTGTCCAGAATTCACAAGAATCGCCACCCCTCGTGGAGTCGAGCTCACACACAGTTACCCTCTGAAACTGAACTCAAGGTCTAATGGCAAGTAACCTGTAAACTGTGCTAGAGTTGAATGATTTACATGATTCATTTCCTGGTTGTATATTGGTCTCAGCAAAGTAATCTATAATAATTTACTTTTTAATTATGTTTCTTTCACATGTCACGTTCAATGTACGTCGCCTGCAAGTAACTTTGAAATTTGTATTTGAGTGAATTTTGCTTGAGTCGCCACTAAATGCCAGCGACAGTCGTGCCCCCTGTCAGAGTCACTCAGATCGTATCTCCTTTACCTGTCCTATATCTGCAGGACTTAAGCCACTCTATTGTTGTTTCATGATTGGCTGATTGGATAACTGTATGAATAAGCATGTGCATTGTGTTCCTGATAAACTGCTTGCCGAGCTTCTTTAGTGCTGAGTTACAGCTTGTTTTTGACCAGCGTTCACTTTTTACAAACAACGGTCACACAATCATCTCTTTTCTTCTGCTGGGTTCTGTAAGTTTATAGTTTTCTATCCAGAGTGCTGATCAAACAGCCAAGAGCGGTGCAGCATCTGTCTGTGGTCCTTAGTGTCATCTGTCCCAGGGAGCAGAAGATCTGCAGCTGTGAGCTGATGGTCGAGAGGGAGGCTCAGAAAGCATCTGATTGTCACTGTTGCACCTGTGTGTGCATGTGGGTGTGTGTGTGTTTTCTGGAATATACACTAGTGACTTTAGTTTGTCGTCAGTCGGGGTTTCATGTTGCTTTATATCACATCTCCTGCTGAGCTTTGTGCAAAAAGCCTTTTGCCTCAGTCCAGCCTCTGAGTCATCTCTCTGCCAGGGTCCACACACAACACACAACAAAACTTAATTTGGGCAGAAATACATGAACATTAGCACCAACTCTACAACTGAAGCCAACCCCAAGTGAGATAAAGCTGTCCAATGTGCTTTTATTGGGTGCACTTTGTTTTATAGAATTCCTAAGGGGCACTTATTGTGCTATTATTTATTTATTTATTATTTTTCTCTGATCTGCTGTTACAACATTTTATAGCCACGTAAAACGTGTGGTGGTGAATGTGAGAGTGCTTTGCTTTAGTTCAGTATTTCAGATGGGACACATCTATGTGGCAGCTTGAGTTAAGATGTCCTTAACATCTTAATCATCGTATCATTACATCCCTGCATTTTCTTAACCAACAGCCCAGCCTATCCCAGCTGTCACAGGGAGTGTTGTAAAATATTATAATTAAATTCCATCCATCCACGTTCTTCTGCTTATCCAAATCAGGACAGGAACCCTGTCCCAGCTGTCACAGGGAAAGTATTGTGCTTAATTGTATTGGTATTTATGTATTTATTATTAGTATTATTAGTAATATTAGGGCTGCCAGTACTGTGGAAATTGATTATAATTCACCTTGCATTTACAGACAACAAGACATGCAACATTCAGGATACTTTTGTTCTTCTTCTAGACAAACGTTCAGATTGTGGCAGTGTTTTACCCAAATATTTCTACACAGTCTTTGTCCTATGCTAGTTTTCACCATGTTTTTGCCCTCTGGGTTCAGCAGTACAATAGTAGCTATGCAGAATTCACACCACTATGAATCCTATTTTCTTTACACTGTGCCTAAGAACAGCCCTTCACTTTATCCTCTCTCTGAAACAAGCTGTTTAAGCTACCTTCCTGCTGCTATCGATCTATAGATCCAACTTCTCATTGGCTGTCAGTTGTAACCAGCAGGTTCAACCAGCAGGTGGGTGTGGCTTCAGTTCTCTAAGAGAGGATATTAGTGTTACCCATATCATTGATATCATGCAGAGGCAAAAGTTTCATGTTTGAACCTTCAACAAACCTGAAGCAACAGTTCAGAGTAAAATCCAAAAAAATAAGAAAAAAGAATATATTAGTGGTCAGTCTCTGTAATGGTCACAGTAGTTATTGTCCGCAGTGCTGCATTCACATCAGCTAGACCTTCAGAGGGTACCTCACATAATCTTGGTAACTGCTATGGAGGGTCCAGGTTTAAGTTTCGCCATGATCTTATCTTTCAGGTCAGTTCCTCTCGCACTCAACAAGATTTCTTCTATTGGACTTGAGGATACTCAATCTCGGGTGGTCATGATGATATCTCCCCCCTGACCTGTCGTCCTGGCTAGTTGCCATAGGATTTATGTAGTAGCTCATCAATCTCGAGCCATGAGAACAGTTCTTTCTTCCAAATGTTGGAACACTGAGCTACTAGCTGTTTCGCCATAAATCTGGATGCTGGGTGTCGATGATTCCATAGGGCCTTCATCTTATTCATGTAACCCCTCCCACTGGGGTTACTTGCATAGTAGCATTCCAACAGCACCCTATTTTAATCTCTTGCCCAATTGTGCCTTCTGGTTCCAGTAGCCCACTTCTCATCAGTGTGTCCTGGTTCCTCCACACCTGACGTGGACCTTGTTAATCCGGGCGATGTCCGAGTCAGTATGGCTTCATTTTAATGTAATATTAGGATTGGTGAGCATGGGGGATCTAGCCTAGGGACCTTTACTGGATGCAGACGGTAAGACTACACACCCAAAGGTGTGTAGTCTTACCACTAAGCTATCTAGCTGCTTATCCATTTTGTAAACTTTGATTATTGTAAGCTTCTGAAAGGAGGATCATACAGGGTATGTTCATTGGCTGCCTGATTGTGACTAACAAGCACGTAGTTTTAGAGTCAGCTCCACCCATTACTCATCACATGCACTTTTACACGGAGATAGCAACAGCCAAAATACCCATGTTAAAGTTTCATAACAGAACTTACTGCAAACTGCTTCTAAAATAACCTGTTGAGATGAACAATTTCCAACAGATTTCGAACCAACAGACATAGTTGAGACATGGTTCATTTACATGCAGCCCCTGAAGTTCTGACCTATGTCTGAATTTTTTTATTTGATATGTTCATTTATTTTCTTATGATCTTCAGATAAATCATAATATTCTCGGTATGGAAATGATGATTTCTCCATACCGTATCAGTACCATAACAAAGCTACAGAGACAGTTATACAGCCACACACAGCATCTTTATCATAACGTTGTTCATTATTTTGTATGTCTTTGTCAGCCCAATCGGCTACATCGCCCTGCTTGTCATGTGATTGCTATCGTGGTCTTGGCCCGTTTTTGAGTTTTCTTGTATTTTCTGTCAATTTTTATTTTGTTAAGTCACGTTGTTATTCTAAAGGTTTTTTCTACTGTGCCTGGATTATTCTGTTTAGTTTGGTTTGTTCGATTCCCCCCTGTGTTGTATCCCTCTGTGTGTCAGTGTTTATATAGTTGTGCGTTTCTTGTGCCTTGTTACCCCCACGTGTGTTATTCCATCATGTTTCCTCCAGCCAGTCATGTCTCTGCTCTCCATCATGTTCTCTCCCTCCCTCTCGTCTGCCTCTCCTCCACTTCCGTATCATCTTTCCTGTGTTATTATGAAGGTCCCATGTTTCCATGTTCAGTCCAGCTTCCCTGTCTCGTTATGGTTATTCGTGTCAGGTTCCTCCTGTGTGCTCACTTCCTCATTATTCCTCTGTGTATTTAGGTCAACGTCTCCTTCCCGTCCTTTGTACCATCTTCCCTCATTGTTGTGTGTGTTTTGCAGTTTAGTTTAGTTAAGTTTAGTTTCGTACCATCTCTTTTGTGTCAGCTAATAAAGCTGCATTTTGAGTTCATCCCTGCGTGCTGTTAGTTCTGCATTTGTGTCCAATCACCTGCCTACCACGCAGCGCTGACAACTGCAGAGGTCAAATGAAAGTGATTCCATTCTCAGACTTTGTTTCCTTGTCTAAGAAAACTGATTTGCAAGTCTTAACCCTTTGCAATCAAGTTAGTAATAAAATGAAAAGAGTTTATCACCTTTTGTGGATTTTTTCCTTTAATCTTATCCTGACAATTGGCTTGTGCCAGATATGTCTCCTGATGAGAGCCCGAAACAAATTATGTGTGTGTTTAACTAAATGCTTGAGGCACATTAGGGAGGAAACCACTCAGAGAGCAGGAAATCTAAATTAAAAAAATATAAATTATATTAAAAAAATGAATAAAATAAAAAGTAAAGTTGAAGTTGTTGCAAAATTACCACTTTGATTTGCAATTTGAAAATTACCTCAGAGATTTTCCAGCTGGTAATTGCTTGGTATTATTATCTCTGTGTGTGTGTGTTCAGTACACTTGTGCGGTGCATGTGTCTTTGTGCATCTGTGTGCATGTGGTCACCTCAGTGTCCAGCGTTCTCCAGAGGCTCTAATTGCATGTGTGACTCTGTGTGTCTGTGTGTGTCTGTGTGAGCTTAATTGAATAGGAGGTAAAGGCCGTGGTGTTCCCCTATGGTGCAGCCTCTAAATGTGGCCTCGCTGGAGAGGAACCGAGGGGAAATGGAGCTTAGAGGCACAGAGGGAGCAAGACCAAAAAAGAGGGCGAGATGACAATAAATTTGACATTCCTCCGAGATTTTGAATAGAAAGACTGACAAAGAAAGAGAGCGTGGCTAAATGTGGGCTCCCCGATGAGACGGAAAGAGCTTGGGAGAAAGGGAAACGGGAGCGGGAAAGAGAGAGAGAGTTTTTATCTAAATGTGTCCCTCCCCAGCGAGCGGGCTCCGAGACCGGGGGAGCTGTCCTTGGTTCAGAATAAGCCTCTGGCAGAAAACCAAGTCAAGCAGTTAGCATTGAGCACATCACACGGGGCTGAAGCCTCACACACTACCTCTCTGTCACTGTCTCCCTGTTCATCCTTCTCCCTCCCTTTCTTTTAACCCCCCGTCACCCCATCTGTGTTTGTCGTCGAGATGTGACACAAGCAGTTAGTGCACTGAACAGGACGCGGCCAAAGGCAACAAACTACGACACCTCCCGTTCTGGCTTTTTTTCCGTGTTTGTTTCCTTTGGTTTTTATCATCTTCTGGTGTTTTTGTCACTGGATTTTTCTCCATTTCTTCTTCTTCTTCTTCTTCTTTTTCTCTCTTTTTGTTTGGAGTCGGAGATGCATCACAGCCTTGACAGCATATTGCTCCATATTGAGCTTGTGATCTTTAATATGCGGGTCTAGCCTTGAGAATTTATGTGTCAGAGTCATTGTTTAGCATTAAAACATTATATAAGTAACCGGACCGATAAAAGTGGAGGGACACTTTTTCACAGAGAGTCATATGCCTCAATGTCATATCACATACATCCACAGTAACATTACTCAGTCCTGGAGTCAGTTCTCAGACGTAGTTGGGCAGACCATGGTAGCCTGCACACCTGTTTGTCTTCATCTCATCATCAGCTTCTGGGAAGAAAAAAGTCTCCACTCCTTACAGGTTGTTGTTATTCTTAAGGTGGTAATCAGGTGCTTAACTTGTGAGTGTTGTTTTTGTTGTGCGTGTGTGCGTCTTCTGTTCCTGGACCTTATTCTCTCATCTCGGCTCCCAGTTAAACACCAGTGTGTGCTTTGGCTGGACTTCAGTTCCCTGTAACCTGAAGAATTGCCTCATTGCTCCCATGTTTGCAAAAGAGGTGAAAATCAAAACTCATTGCTCTGTTATGTTAGTACTCTCCTGACTCACCTGTCCTCTCTGGTGTCCACCTGCAGAAAAGCCTCTTACCTGAGTTGAACTCACTTGGCTCCTTGCCTTTGAATTTGGTGAAAATAAAAGATCTTAAAAATAAACGATCCTAAAACCACTGCAGTCTGCGGTTGAGTACCTTTAAGCTCACTTTTAAACACATTTTTTGCTTAATAGCCTAAGAACACTGATGACCAGGTACGGTCGGAGTCATTCAGCTTGTAAAGTCCCAGAGAAATAAAAGCTGTACTCGTGTTTTGGGCAGCAAAGTAAATAATATTTTAACTGCACTTACTGAGATAAACTACATCAATATTCAACAGCAATAAAATGAATATTTGGTGAAAACTGCTTCATGGGTGTCATGGGCGAGGCCAACTGGAGCAGGAATAAATATTTTTCTGTACTTTTTATCAAATAAATATCTTTCATAATTTTATTTTATTTTTAAAATGTGTTAGTAAACATGCTGTGTGTTTCTTTTCTTTGATGTTGTATTTTTTAATATGTTCAAAACAAAGCCACACAACACAATATGATCGGACTAAATATTATGAAAGGATTTGGGAAAATTGTTAACATTTTGCTTCATTGTTTCACATCTTTGACCAGCATATCATAAAGCCCGTTTCAAACAAAGTGCTGAACAGTTATTTGAAGATAAAAAGATAAATAAAAGAAAATAAAACCAGTACAGAAAAAAAGTATAATTTAAAACCTGGTAGACAGAACTAAGACCAGGTCTGGGTTTAGGAACTTTTAGAAAGCCAGTATCCTGAGATCGGAGAGCACAGGAAGGAACACGTGCAAAAGATCAGAAAAATATAAAGGTGCCAAACCATTTAAAGCCTTGTAGGTGAGCAACAGGACCTTAAAATCTGCTCAAACCTGACAAGGCGACCAGTGAAGCGACTTCAGCACTGCAGGTAATGTGCTCAAATTTCCCAGTTTTGGCTAAAATGTGAGCAGCTGCATTTTGTACCGTCTGTAAACCTCTAAAACCTTTCTTCTGTATCGCAACGCTCTTCCCAGAAAGAAGAACATTGCAATAGCCAATGTGTGAACACACAAATGAATGGATAAGAATCTCTGCAATGTCAAGTGGTAAAACTTTTTTAGAGATGAGAGAGATTTTAGAGATGTTCCTTAGGTTAGGGTTAGCAAAGCAATTCTTGTTGTCTCTTTCACATGGGACTCAAGCAGAGCACCGTGTCAAACCACACGCCCAAGTTCTTTACCTTGTCCCTGCAATTTATGACATAGCCATCAAATTTCGAGGACAAATTTTGGAAGCAGGAAATTATCAGATAACCAGCCCCTAATTGCAGATACACAAGGTTCTAACTGAGACAAGTCAGCGCAGTTTCCAATGGTTAAAGGAGCATAAAGCTGCAGGTCATCAGCGTAACAATTAAAGGTTACATTAAAAGAATGCAGAAGAACACCAAGAGGCAGCAGATACAGAGAAAACAGCAATGGGCCAAGTACAGAGCCCTGAGGGACCCCATGCCTCCCTGCACAGGTCTCAGAGAGATCATTTTTAAACTAACAGTCTGAGATCTCCTGCACAGGTAGGATCTCAGCCATGACAAAACAATTCCCATAACTCTGATAAAATGTTCAAGCCTATCCAATAAAATACAGTGATCCACAGTGTCAAAGGCAGTGCCTAGATCTAGCAGTAATAAAACTGAGGTGCGATATCTGCATTTACCAACAGATCATTGATCCCTTTGATTAAAGCTGTTTCTGTGGAGTGGTTTGGTCTAAAAGCAGATGTTGGCTCTAATTAGTAGAATACTATTAGTGCCAATAAGCTCCTTCAGGGTGCTCTTGAGCTTGGACTGTTTATATATGGCTGTCTTAAAGTTAGCATAATTCCAAATTCAGAGCAGTACTGTGGTTAGGACTTTAAATGTCCTCCCTGGGTTTTCTCTGGAAGCTCCAACTTCCTGCCACACAATGAAAGCCATGCGTCTCGTGTTAATTGTTAATCCCAGTAATTCCAGGATGACACTTGGTGGTTTTTCTGCTTCTCACCCAATGACTTCTGAGACCCTGACTGTGTAAGTGTAGCAGAGTAATAGTTAGTGAATGTCCACTGGCTTTTTTTTAATGTTATGCTCACTGTTTGTGTTGTGGAGGGCCGTAGGTTGGACAATAGAATTAAAGACCCAAGACCTGTATGTGTAAATCTTTGTCTACCATTACTGAACTGAGGCCTAAATGGTGAAAAAAGAAAAACCCCTTCCTAATATGGTACTAACTGCTAATTAAGGAAAGAGGAAAATAGTCTTAATTTATGATAAAAACAGACACAACACATGATTAAGACTATTACATAAGCAGTTAAGAAAATGGATGGACATCAGAAGTCACCGGCCCAGCAATTCAAAGCCGAGCTCTGATTCCATGACTTGCAGATTCAGGGGTGTAAAATTTTTAACTACACAAAAATGTAACTTGTCCAGAGAAAACTGCTCCACATGCTAGAAAATGATTATGCATATCAACAAAATAAAGCTGACAGCTGACATCTCCCTTCTTCAGAATAAGATGATGAAACCGCTAATTTGCTAAAATGACTGTGTTGTACAAGTGTAGGTGAAATGGGGAACGATCCCAGGTTAACAGTCATCTGAATCAGCATATTTTTGATTTCTCATTTTATGATGTTGAAAAGCCTCCAAGCAGATCGACATCTAATTAAGATTCAGACGAGTGTTTGGGGCTCTTAGCCTCTAAATGGACCTGGGAGATGTGAGGAGATGAGGGTGGCTGGCTCAGTTTGTCCGTGTCAACAGAGCAAGGGAGGAGTAAGAGAGGGTGAAAAATATAAAGAAAGTTTGTGGCCAGGGTAATCTAACTTGTTTATTTAGACCCTTCTGCTTCCTGGTTATGCATGGATTCACATTTTTGTTTCCGCCTGTGCTGCTGTTATGTTACTAGCGTAGGGAAAAAAGGAAGACAAAGCTCAAGCATATGTAGGTCTATTAAAAATGAAACAGCATGGTAAAAAGAAAAAGCAAAGCAGCTGCATGTTATTTTCTGAGTGCCTGCTACTATCTGCACCTCTCACGTTCAGTTTCCTCTCATAAGCGTCCGTCCACCCAAATGAAGATGAAATAACCACGGTGATGGAAAAGCACAGGCGGAAAAACAAAGACACATCCTGGCCTGTGTTTCCTGTGACATTCACAGTCGCTTCAGCCGCAGCTGTGCTAGTATTTCACAGTTAATATTTCAGCGTAATTCATAAAAGCCCACCCCTCCAATATTTTAGCCATCATATTAACCTTGCCAGCCAGCGTTGCAGCATTTATTTTATCCTCCAAAGATGATTTTTAAGCATTACATAAGCCATGTTGCATCTGTTAAATGTACTAACATTTGATTTCCTGTCTGCCCTCCCCTCCTTTATCAAGTCCCCTTTCAGCACTCTAAGCTGGCCAAGGAGACATAGTTTTATGGACAGAGACAGTAAATTACCAGAATTACACCTGTTTCATTTCAGTGAGTGTTTTTCTTTTTTTAGAAGTTGGAATAGAAGAAAGGAAAGGCGTGTCTTTGGAAACCCATCCAGCTGTGTGTTGTGTTTAAAACCTGAAACATTAACATCACAAAATCATCTTTTTGTGATTAAAGCATTCTTTTAAAGAACTGGAATTTTTTTAAAAAAAGAGCTAAATGGTTCTTTGGTAATACCAGTTTGTTCAATGTAAACTTTATTAACCAGGCTAGTTTTTAAGAAACACAAACCTGGGAAAAGCCAAAGAAATCCCAAAAGTTAAAAACAAAGTGGGTCACATCGGAAACGTCACACGAGTGGTGAAAGCTTCTTTGTAAATCTGATCTAGTACCTGAATGATTGTTTTTTTGGAACAAAGCTCTTAAACCTCTGTTAAATGATCACTGTTTGAAATCATGTCACAAAAGAACATATTTTGTTTTTTATTATTAGACTTATTCACATCCCTCACCTGCATATTTTTACTACTGAAAAGCCACTGTGGAGATCTGGTGTACTGCCTTTTTATCTGTGATGATTCTTGGTTTCATGTACTGATTTTCAACAGCAACTAATTTCATCTTTTCCTCACAGGCAGACAGTACATTTGCCATCATGTAACACCATGAGGTGAAAATCTCCATTAATATTTTGGTAAACTATAAAAATGATGACTTCAGGTCCAAGGCTAATTTTCCTCAGCAGATGGGCTCAAGCAATTTTGTCAAAATGTTGATGCAGGGCTGCAGGAAAGACCACTTAAGATGTTGACCTCACCCCACTGGATGTCCATTATGATCACAGTCATTCGGTGTCCATGGGCACGATAATAAAAAAGGGGGGGAGGAGTGTGTTACATTTCACCATTTCATGCGGATTTGAATTTTGATCTGAGCAAATTATAGCTTCATAGTTATCATGAAGGTAATTATTAAAGCATTTTGTAAAAAAGTGTCAGCTTGCTTGTAAATGCCTGTGTTTGTCTGTTTGTCTGTGATAGAAACTGAACCTGCTGTGTCACAAACCTTCCTATTAGGTATGAATGGCATCGTGGCATAATGGATATCAACATAAACTATGACATTTACTTTTATATAAGACACATTAGAAAATATAAATACAAGTAATGATTGAGATCAGTGTTGGTCAAGTTACTTGAAAAAAGTAATTAGTGACTAATTACTGATTACTTCTCCAAAAAAGTAATCCTGTTACTTTAGTGATAACTTATTTTCAAAAGTAATTAGTTACTTAGTTACTTTTTAAAAACATGATTCACAACCTGAATACAGAATAAAGCAACAGACCTTTCAGCCCAATTCTAGATTTTCTGCATAATCCATCATATAAAATCTAATCAAATGGAAACATCTCTTTTTAAAAATTGTTTCATGAGTTTTAATCTTTTAATTTTATGCACATTGCATCAAGCAAAAATTAAATTATATGCAACAGTTTTTGACTTGAAGAAATTGTTTAACATTTAAATCTATTGTCTGCATATTCCAGCATATAAGATAAAATCATGTTTAGTGTTTACACTCTTTCAAATAGATGCAAGTAAAACACAGCAAAAATAAATAAAATCAAAGACTCAGCAGCTCTTAAATCTATTGTCACCTGTTTAGCAGGAGTGGGGCGGGTGGAGGTTTGCCCACAGCACTCATGTCAGTGGGGGGATCCAGGGGTTTCTCTGTGAATGTCACGTTCCCGTGGCAGTGTGCTCGCTGCTCGCTCAGATTAGTTAGTTTAAAAAGTTTAACTTTTTGCTGTAGAAAGAAGTTTTCTTCCCACGCAGAGTGCACAGCTGACGCTAATGTTTTTGTCACTCTTTATGGAATCAAACTCAAAGTAATGTGAGTACTTTAAACGCTGCATGGTCGTACTCTCGCCATCACTCCATATTATCCATCGTTGATCTGCACACATCTGTTGCTGCCACGAACGTCACACACTCGTACATCATTGTCATGAGACGCTCTCACAAACAAAATCACGGTTTAGTAACACAGTAACGCAGTGTGCTTACGGGAAAGTAGCAGTAATCTGATTAGTTTTTTACAATAGTAATCCCTTACATCACTCGTTACTTGAAAAAAGTAATCGGATTACAGTAACACGTTACTTGTAACGTGTTACTGCCCATCTCTGCTTGAGATATGCGCCAAAAGTGAGATATGTAGAGTTTTCGTTAATGACACTTGGCTGTTCAGACTTTACTGACAGTTTGTTCTAATGCAGTCCGCCCCTGTGTGGCCCCCCACAGTCCCCTTATGACTGATATTGTCCATACCACCATCAGTCCACTATATTCACATATATTAAAAAAGTCTCCTTTGAAAAGTGGCTATATTGAATCAAGCACCTTTTAAAGATCAGCTAATGCTCAATACCTGAAAGAGAATAGAAGAAAAAGAGTAAAAAGCTCAGTGATTGCACTGCATGTGAACTCAAAGGGGACCACTTGAATACATGGTGCCCTGAGCTCCAATATCACCTTTTTTGTGCTCAAATCCAAACACATCCTTTTGTTTGTCTCACAGTATAACTATAGGAAACCTGTTTCCATGGCTACTCAGGTGTAAAACAAATGCCCCCTCTCACAACGTATTTGTAGGTTTCCCATCTTTAGTCAAATCTATGTTGGTTTTAAGCCAGGCTAAATCAGCCCTAGAGCCCTCTGTGGCACGTGAGGCCCTGTTTAAGGATGAGCCCTTCTTAATTGATCATAGAAACAGGCACTGCTATTGTGGTGCTGGGGTGGATTTTCTCCCATAATGAGTAGTCTGCAGTGTCTGTAACCTGCTGGGGAGACCAGACATCATTTATAGTCCGGGCAAACCAGCCACACAGGCTCTGTTGCCAAAAGCACCATCCGTTTAATAGAGACAAGCCAGAGAGAGGGCAACCTGCATACCACCACACAGCCAGCTCTGCACTGCAGGGGGAGTGTTAATAGTACCCATTTACTTGCAGTGATTATTATTTATTTTTATTCTTTTTTATCTTTGAAGGGCTCAAACACTTTAAGAAGAAGTCAGTCTTTTATTGAATGAGATCAAAGTCAAACCCATCTAGTAAAACATAATAATGGAAAAGTTCTTGTAGCTCGTGGGTCATTTTGGAAAATAGATGTTTTAGTAATGTTTTCATATTTTGGGTTTTATGAGATTTAGTTTTCTTTAACCGTACTACTCTGACATATATTTGGTCTGTTTATCAGATATAAAGGACATCTATTCATTTTGAATTTGTTTCTTAGGCTTGCACCTCACATGTTCAGCCTCTGTTGTGTCTCAGAGCCACTGTGTATAATGTCTGTAAGAATATTTTCAAGTTTGCTGTGGTTGCTGCTCTAATTATGAAGCCAGTTATGAAATCATATGTATAATGACCTTGTTTCTATCTAACTGTCTAGTCAAAACTTACATACACCTAAAAAACACACCCATCATTACTAAAAGAAACATTCACCAAGTGTTTCTGCTCAATGTAGTAAACTCATAGTTATACAAGTGACAGAGGAGAGAACAGTTAGACTGTTTGTGCACAGGCCAACAGTGTCAGTATAGATATTAAATAGGCCAATACCCATGTTGAAAATTTCAATGCAAAAGAAAAGCATTTCATAGAACTTATTATTGTTTAAAAAGAAGGTATAACACGCCTTCCCTGAAAAAGGACAAAAAAAATATTCAAATCAAAGCAGGAAGTCAGGTGCTGTTGTGATTGGATGTGTAGTCCATGACAGGAGGCGGCTGGGGTCGATGGATGTGTCATTAAAACATTGCATCTGAAATTGAAATGGAAAGAAGAAACAAACAACAGCCCAAACAGTATTTCATTCCAGACCTTTGTCAGTGCCATGTTGTCTAATATGGAGCTTATGTGTAAGTTCAACAAGGAAAATCTGTAATCAGTCCCCTGCCTGCTGTTAGGCTGCTTTCCCAGGCTGTCAGGCTCAATGCTGTCATCATTACTTTAGTCCAATCCTGTTCTTGCCCACTTTCTTTGAGCCAACAGGTCTCTGCTTTGCAGAGTTTGAATCTGCGCTCTCCATGATTCTCCCTTTCAGACTATATTTCATGCAACCCACCTCCTCCCCATTTCCCCCATCCAAACCCCAGTCTTCATCGACACCACCATCGAGCATCTAGACTCCGGTGGGTCCCGTCTTAAACCCTATCACGACTGGGATTCTGTTCCATGATGGGCCATCACAGTCTAACTTTGTTATCTCAATAACTCATGTTCAGTTTCTCCAAAAGATCTCTCCTTATTGAACTGCCATCCTATAAAAACTGCTAGCATTCCACAATGTGCCCTTTGTGTCAGTGTGCCAGGCTTAGGTTTACCTTCCAAATTGTTAGAAATGGAAACCGATGTCATCTTAATTGTACATTACCTTTCAGCTTTTTTGAAGTGAGATATTTTAACGTAAAACAATATTTTAACCGAGTAGTTTTAGTGTCTAACCCTAAGCTAGTCATGAGAGAGAGCAAAAATAAGAAGTGAAAAGACGCACAGCACTGAAATGAAAAATCCTATGACTATTTCTTCAAACACGGACCCCACCCCCTCCCAAATTAACATAAGGAAACCCTAGCTTTTTCCTAGGCAACTCCCGTGTGAAACTGAAGGGCAACGCGTGGTCAGCAAACATTTCCAACTAAATAACTTTTGCAGAAAAAAGCACCATCTGTTTAAAAGTGTGAGATCAGGGTGAAACTCATTTCCTCCATGTTGCCCCTCAGTGTTTTGGCTTGGTGCTTGGCCAAGAAATCCAAAGGGACGACAAGGTGAATGGCTTGACCTGCTGACTACCTTTAGTTCCTTATTTCTTTATTTCCCAGATTGTTTCTCTAATATCCGTGTGGGGTTTCAGGGTTGTGGCCGGGTGCAGTGGCTGCCAATCTCGTAAGAGCAGCAGATCAGTTGCCTCAAGCACAAAAAGTCTGCAGCTCCAGTTACTGATTGGAAATGTCACAGAAAGCTCTCTATATTAGAAAGGGCCAGTATCAAAGTAAGCAAATTCTGCTCACAAATCCCCAAATTCACTTTCTACAGGAAACAATGGCAGCCAAAAAGTCAAGTAAATGAGATCTGTGCTCCCTGCCTGTAATCTTTTAAGTGCAGTTTGGATAAAATCCCAAGTTATTTCACTGGTATCATTTACAGCTGACAGAAGAAAGACTCTTTCTTTAAATGGCAATTAACAGAATTCAACACATGAAGAAGCTGTCTGAGAGAATTTTTTTTTTTTTTTGCGGTGTTAATAAGAAAAGCAGCAAGCAGCAGCCAAAAACAAAAAAAAAGCCTTGTAACCTTTGATAGCAACACAGGTAAAGCAGACTGTAAAGAGTGTAAATGCTAAAATTTTTGGAGCTGAGATGATAAAAGAAAATCGAATTCCAGCAGCAGTGTCTGTGCAGTTTTATCAATACTCACAGTAAGACGCCTCAATTCGCTGACTTTCCCCATTTACAGCACAACCATCATAATAATTCTGCTGCCACTTTAAAATGTTATGTTTGATTCATTAGCTTACTTGCGGGTGGTTCAAGAGTTTATGCATGTGTGAGGCTTCGACTTTCATTCACAGTAACCGTGTTTTGCCCTCACGTTGACAGATAAGGATCTCACTTGTGTAACCTCACCGTCTGATCTGGATTAAGGGAATTATCATTTCTGCCCGTGCCTCCCTGTGCTACTTCCAGTTGTTGAAAGTTGGCTTTTCATAAACTTCTTTATGTTAAAATTCAGAGGATGGAATGTCTTCTGTACAGATCTTGCCTTCTTACAGCAGTAACACTGAATAATTCCAACAAATCATCTTATCTGATTATCTTAAATGTATTCCCTCAAATGCATTTCCCCCCTCTTAAATGTCCTTTGAAATGGTCAACAACTGTTTAATTCAATTCAATTAAATTCAGTTTTATTTATACAGCGCCAAATCACAACAACAGTCACCTCAAGGTGATTTATATTGTAAGGTAGACCCTACAATAATACATACAGAGAAAACCCCAACAATCATATGCAACACGTTCTCACTCCCAAAGCGTCACATTTTAGGCTAGGTGACAAATTGTCAACATATTACGTTTTCGGCTACCCACCACGTTCCTAAACGACAACCTCAGAAAAATGAGGAAATATGAGAACCGTATGGACTCAATCTACACGTTTGCTCTTTTTCTTCAAATCGCTTAGAAACACGCAATTTAACATAATTAAAGTCATGGTTAAGGTCAGGAAAACGGTTATGGTTAGGGCTAGGGATAAGGTTAGGTTTAGGGCTGGAATACAGGGCTGGAACGTCTATTAAACGCAGGAGCATCATTGCACTGGATTTCGGCCATAACCCGCCACGTACCATAAGAACACCGAAGGTCTCCTTTCGCGTTCCTCAGGAACGCCACAGGACGTGACAAAACGTCGGCATGTTACGCCTCGTGAGTGAGAACGGGCTGTCATATGACCCCCTATGACTGGCAGAACCAGGCTCAGGGAGGGGCGGAGCCATCTGCTGTGATTGGTTGATGAGAGAAGGAAGACAGGATAAAGACATGCTGTGGAAGAGAGACAGAGATTAATAACAAGTACAATTCAGTGCATCATTATCCCTTTGAGATGGTGGCACTTGATATAAAGTGGGCCAGTCTGCTACTGGGAGATCCCCTGAACTTCAGTGGGTGTGATGGTATGAGAGCCAGCAGTATTACTTTTAGAGACCTTTTAAAATCTTTGCCTTTGCAATCTAAGCACAAATAAGAAACTTGGATTCTTAGGAACAACTATATCCCTTTTTTTCTTTGTGTTGGCTGCAGGCTATTCTAAATATATTTTATTGATCTATAAGCCTTAACATTTGAGTATAACTCTAAAACAGGGAGAACTGCAGCATTGCACTTGTTAACCTTGTATAAATTTATTTGCAAGGAAGTATACGTACCCATTTAAATTATGTCTATAGATTTGTTCTTTACTTGCCTACAGACTCTTTACCAATGAGTCTGCTTAAAGAAAAAGACTAAATTTGTTATGTTTTGTTTTGTTTTTGTTTTTTTTATCCCATAAGCATATGTCCAAGTAATTTAATACAATCCACCACTGTGATTTTAGTCAGATCTTCTCTGGTCTCAAAGATAGAGCTGTCATACTTACACTACACAACTATTATCTTTAAATAGTTGGGTAGTGTTTTTCCAGTCCTACAGAGTACTCACAAATGCCTAAAGTACACACAAATTAATGCAGTGCTATTTAACACTATATACTATACAACAATTATGTTCTTTCACATCCTCCTTATTTGCTGCAACAGATGTGTTGCTGTATAGTGTGACTTATGTGCTTATCCGCTGTTAATATAGTTTGCTCTTCATTTGTAAACTGGGCAACACTGCTCTCAGTGGTTCTGTGATTATGATTGGTCAGATGCTGACAATGCCACCCATCTCATTTGAATGTGCTCATTGCGTTCAAGCTGTTAAGCACTTTTGTGCAACAGTAAGCCTGATCGTTAATGCTCCAGTATGTGAAGCCAGATAAGAGCACATTATTGTGAATATGACGGTACATGCCTCCGATGTCCTGCACTACAAAACATGCAGTGAAGACTTGCATCAATTAACCTTTATCAGTTACATTTGTAATTTTTGTGGAGGGTTGCTTAGCTTAACAGCATGCTACAGAACTGAAGCAGTAATCATGAAAATGTTAGCAAACATTTGCATTTTAGTTATTTAAGCTCGAAATTGTAGCCATGTGAAAAAAACATGTACATCCTTACTGATTCCACTGAAATTAAGAGGGTGAGTAGCTTAAATGTGCTGCTAATCAAATTCACCTGATTAATTGAGTTTGAATGTGAGTTAACACAATGCAACAATCTTCCCAGGGGGTGAACATCGCAGCAAATTCACTCCGAACACTGTGCAATGCTCAGAGAACTTGCAAAAGACCAATAGCTACACCTCAGACTCTAATATTTAATATGTTAAGCAAAGCCTGTAAAGTTCATGACAGTACAATTAGAAAAAAATAATCAAGTATGACTTGTTTGGAAAGGTTGCTCTTCTCTCTAAAAACAACATGACAGCAGGTTTAGGTTTGTTTCTGAACAAACCACATGTCTTATGAATCAGTGTCCTTTGGAAAGTTGAGACCACAATGAAGATGTTTGGCTGTAAAAAATCACAAGCAGCATATCAGCCCAAACATCTCATACCGCAGTTGTGGAGGAGTAATCATCATCTTGTTCTGCAGCCAAGTGAACTGGACGCCTTGTAGTTGTGAAATCCTCAGCATAAAGTATTCTGAAGTGAAATATGGGACCGTAAGAGGGCAGTAATCCAGCCACACTAGCAGTTCTGGAACAGAATTCTGGAACAGAATGGCTGAAAAAGAATTAAGGGGGCCCAGTCAAAGTCCAGACATCAGCCAAATTAAAATGCTATAGCATGGCACAAATGTCTACAAGCATCAATGAACAGGAGGCAAAAATTCCCCAAAAACATTACTTGCTGCTAAAAGTTGTTCTACAAGATACTGAATCATATGGTCTAGTCAATTTTTCACAGGACTGCTGGTAATGTTGTCTGTTTATTATTGCATGGTGAGGTCATCATTGTTTGGGTGTTTTCACCTGGAAAAACATGAGTCCAGCAGTGACGCTGGCTCATTCCACAGAGTCAAATCAATTAGCTAAAGAACAAAAAAATCTATGGTTGAGCGGAACTGCCATCACAGTAATTTATTATGAGTTTTTCAATAAGGCTGATGTGATAGTCATCTGTCCTTCAGTGAATTTAAAAACATCAATAACTGCAGCTTTTTACATGTAAACAATTCATATTTAGTGGTGCATGCTTTAACAGCAGAAGGCAGAGTCATCTCCAGCCATTGGGACAAAAAAAAAAAAAAGAATTAATATTCACGTTTTTTTCTCCAAGCCATGAGCTCATGTGATTTCTACCCACATGCTTTAACAACTTCCCACCAACTGGACATGTTTCTATCTCTATAGGAATGTTACCTGTTCCAAATCACAAAGTGGGTGGTTGATAGCCGGAGCAGAGCCAGGTAATGTTGGCGTGCTAGCAGGATGTGTTGATGATTAGCGCCTCTCCACCACGCTTTTACTACTGGATATGCCTCAGTTTAATGAACAGAAAAAATGAGCAGCAGAAAGACGATTAAATGACTCACAATGCTGTCTACGAGTCTAGAAATTGTCCAATATCATGTTTGTCCCCAGTCTATATATTATCTGAAGAAGCAAACAAAGTTTTATATATATTTATTTTTAAAATGTTATTCACAGTTCACAGCTACTTGTTTTATACCCTGATGTGAGCGGGGTGGGGCTGCAGGTGTTTCGTGGGGTAAACCTGGCTTAGCTCAGACCAGGACGTCTGCCAGATCCTGCTGCATTGTGACCTCCACAACTTCTGTGACAGTTGGTTCAAGTTATTGGCAATGATGCAGCAAAACACAACATTTCCTGTGCAGTTGTCATAAATCACTGGTGAACAGAGGTCAAACAGAGGCTGATAAATGCTCGATTAGAGGTCTTAGGAACTGTTGAGTAACAACAACAACAACTAATTTAAGTTATTACCTTTCAGTTCTAACTGACAGAAGGCGTCAAATATGAGACGGTCCAGGATTTCTTAAAGGCCAAGGTTTAAAGGTTTGAGGCTGCGGCCAATCAGATTGCTGTGTGCTAAAGAGACCACAGGTGCTCAAAAGCCTAATATGATGAAGTGTGAATGAGAAACTCTTTGGGGGGAGGTTTTAACATTAATTAGAAAGTGAAAGCTTGTTCTATCATTCTAGCAGAGTACAAGAGTACTTGTGTTTCTGTTCTCAAATTAGCAGAAAGTAACGCCTTTTTATGAATGCACACAGCTGTCATGATATCACAGTCAGTGATGATTGTTTTTTTAAAACAACAACGTACCCTGTTAGCTGTTAGATTTGGGTAAACACAATAACCTTCAACCGTTCATTTAAACAATGAGAAATATCTGTCTTGTCTCACCAAGATGTCACTGCATTTTTACAATATTGCAAAACCTGGATTTCTTCAAAGGTTGAAAATAATTACTGCAGGCCTTTTTTTGCAGACATACATTTTGATGTGTGACATGTAAATAATAAAAAGCCAAATTCCACTTTGTTTCATCAGCTGCTGCCCACTCATTTTCATACTGCCTTAACTTGCACAGAACAGAGCCATGTTAATGTTATTACTAACCATTATCCCTGATTTGACAACATCAAGTGTCTGCTGTAAAGAAAAGAAGTAAACATTTTTAATGCAGAACCAGCTTCCACCAAGTAGACGAATGAATACATAGAGAAATACTCTCTCTTTCTCTCTCTCTCTCTCTCTCCCTATATCTTTATATATATAAAGATATAGGGAGAGAGAGAGATAGATTTTTTTTTTGATGGAGTTTATTGTTAAATGTTTTCTTGCGCCAGTGGTCACTGAAAGAAATCACAAGGGCATTAATGACATTAATGACATCTTTGTTTCATTTAGGTGTGCCAGTGAGCACCGACAGTGAGCCAGCAGGCACAATGCAGAGTTCTGGATCTTACACGCTGAAGTGGAATACAGCCACCAGCGTAAGTGTCATTTATTGCACCTGTGTTTTTCCAGCTGGCCTGTCAGCCAGTAAAAATACCTCCCTGGATTTTGTTGGTTTCATTATGGCAAGTATGCCTGCTTTGTTCTGACAAAAGGTTCACACAATGACCAGATCCTCTTGACAAAGCTATTCATCCAAAAGGAGAATGTGATTTTACGCTGTTTTGCCTATGACAGAGCCAGGTGTGCAGTGGAATTTCATGGAAACACTAGGTTATTATAACTTAGTTCATTTTTTCTCTCAAAAATGAAAATAGCAAAAGTTACTCCAATCCATAAAAACAGAGATAGATGTCTAATTACTAATTACACACCAATCTCTCTACTCCCACAGTTCTCAAAAATCTTAGAAAAATTATTTGTTACTAGACTTGATAAATATATTGAGAAGCATAATCTCCTAAGTGATAACCAATATGGCTTTAGAGCGAAAAGGTGCACTTCAATGACAGTGATGGAACTTGTAGAAGGGATATTTACAGCAATAGATAATAAGGAATATACTGTTGTTGTTTTTATAGACTTAAAAAAGGCGTTTGATACAATTGATCATTCTATGTTAATGAATAAACTAGAGAGATATGGTATAAGAGGGATGGCATACAAGTGGATGAAAAGTTATCTGGATGACAGAAATCAATATGTCGAAATCAATAATGTAAACTCTAATCAGTTGAAAGTAACTTGTGGTGTTCCTCAGGGCTCTGTGCTGGGCCCTAAATTATCCATATATTATTAATATAAAATAATCATATATAAATGACATATGTAATGTTTCCAAACTCTTAAAATGTGTGTTGTTTGCTGATGACACCACTCTGTATTGCTCAGGTAAAAACCTAGAACAGCTTCTGACTGCAGTGGAAAATGGGTTAAATATATTTAAAAAAAAATGGTTTGCTATAAATAAGTTGTTGTTAAATATAAACAAAACAAAATGTATTATTTTTGGCACAAGACAAATGAAAAGTTTATCTAAAATCAAGGTTAGTTTAATTGAAATTGAAAGAGTACACAAAAATAAATTTCTTGGAGTGATAATTGATGATCAGCTGAGCTGGAAGTCTCATATAAACCATGTGAAAACAAAAATGTCAAAACCATTGCTATTGTCTACAAAACAAAGCATGTCCTGAACAAGAAATCATTATACACACTTTATTGTTCTCTGTTGCTTCCATATATGACTTATTGTCTAGAGTTATGGGGTAATGCATATAAAACCAATACTCTTCCTGTTTTCAAATTACAAAAAAGAGCTGTAAGAATTATAAATCAAGCTATATAGAACTAACTAACATTTTGTTTATTAATTTGAATACACTGAAATTTTATGATTTCACTGAAAATGGCACAGATAAGGTATAAAGCACAAAATAACTTGTTTTGCTGCAGTACTCAGAAGCTGTTTGAAGTCAGAGAGAGTCAATATGACTTAAGGGGAACAGACGAACATAAAGCAGAGATGTGTTTCTGTTAGAGGAGTTAACTTGTGGAATAGTGTAGTGTAAAAGGTGGAGTTCATTTTCCTTCTTTTAAAAACATGTTTAAAACTAGAGTATTAGAAAAAATATATCAATCAAGAATGAAAAGAGCAAAAATAAAAATACTGAAACTCTTGTTTGTTTTGCTTTGATTATTGTTATGAAATATAATTTAATGTATTTACTTATCTATGGTGGAAGGGTTTTTGTTTGTTTTGTTTTACTCTTTTGCTTCGAGCCCTGTGTACATGAGCTGCATGCTAAATGATCTTTTGTTAAAAGAGTTGGCGTAATAAGCATACGCTTCAGCCAATACCTTTTGATTAGCCTTGTCTCGTGCTTTCTTGCTTTGTGGTAGATCTTTGTTCAGTATTCATTGAGATATTTTAATGCTAATCAAAATAAAGACATTTAAAAAAAAAAAACGTAAACCTGCACAAAAACTTTGAAACTCATTGTCATCTTACTCTGTTAGGACTTTGTGAGCATTTCATGCACATCATTGAAGTATGTTTATGAAACCTTCACTGACAGTGAACATTGGAAAAACTGATCACTTTGTTGTTAGCAGCACATCAAAATTAACCACTAATATATGATCATCAGCTGCAGAAAGAAAAATAAAACACAAAAAAACCCTGTTTTTTGTGCCAGGATATGCCAGGATGTCAGCGGTCCTCAGCCTATGTGGGTCATGTGTTGGTAGATGTTAGCTAATGCTAACAACTGAGACAAACTCCACCTACTTTGGGACATCGTTTGTAACCACCCCAACTCGAGCTCCAGACTCGAACCCTGATGGAGACGAAAAGGACTTGCAATAAAAAAAAAGGAAATGATTTGTGACGTGTTATCAGTTAGAATGATTACCTTCACTGTCCTCTGACTTCCAGGACAAACAAACAAATAAACAAGAAAAACCCTTGTTTACTTTGTCAGTGAGGAAGGGTAAAGTGTTTTCTTGATTCAACATGTAATACAACATAGATGGGACTTGTGAAATTGAACTCAGCCCCCAAAAACTGGGTTTAATCACAGTTAATTCATGATTTAAAAACAGGACCAAAGACGTTTTCAGACAGGGCCAGGTAGGCTTGGAGAACCTTTTTTCTCTAATAAATTATTCCAATTTGTTTTTATTTATCTTTGTCTAAAATTGAAATTTATTTGTTGGTCTGAAACATTTAGGTGTGAGAAATATGCAACAAAAAAACAGTCAGTGTATACAGTGAAAGGACCTGACCTTCAGAGGGAAAATTTTAGCACTTGACTAAATATCTTAAAAAGTTCTTGGTGCTAACAGCTGTGTTGTCTCCTAGACCCAGGCTTTGGATACTCTGCCCATTTCCAACATACAAGAGAAAAAGGAAGTACTAGCAGAGTGGC
This sequence comes from Neolamprologus brichardi, assembly GCF_056152115.1. NCBI lineage: Eukaryota > Metazoa > Chordata > Actinopteri > Cichliformes > Cichlidae > Neolamprologus > Neolamprologus brichardi. The sequence goes on along the minus strand of NC_142105.1, from coordinate 15,978,888 downwards.
AGGGTCACGGTAGAAATGTCTAAAAGTACTTTACCTCCCCTCCAGAGCACAGCGCACTCAACAGCTGTGACACTGTCACTGAGAATAAAGCTTTGGCGTTGGGCACACATCAGTTCATACATCCAAATGCATAACAGTTGGTCATTCTGGCACTGATCCTCAGAATTCTTTGAATGTCCTCATTGCTTTTCATAGTGGTGTATGCGTGAACATTTCCCTGCATTGTTCTGTGAGCTAACCTTCCACCTCCACCATGCAGGTGTAGCTCTTCTCCAGCACTCCAAGCACAGAGCTAAAAGCCGTGGTCCTCTTCAGTTAAACCTGTCAGTCACTCGATTCCTTCAGTCCTTCCTCCATAAGGCAACGGCAGCAGAGGTACATTTAAAACCTCTTTGCTCAGAACTTTGACTACCATGGGCACATAGCACATTTCCACTCTTTGCTTTTTTTTCTTTGTTGTTGATATACAGGATGGGCCATTTATATGGATACACTGTAATAACATGGGAATGGTTGGTGATATTAAAGTCCTGTTTGTGGCACATTTGTATATGTGAGGGGACAAACTCCTCAAGATGGGTGGTGACCATGGTGGCCATTTAGAAGTCGGCCATCTTGGATACAACTTTTGTTTTTTCAATAGGAAGAGGGCCATGTGACACATCAAACTTATTGGTAATGTCACAAGAAAAACAATGGTGTGCTTGGTTTCAACGTAACTTTATTCTTTCATGAGTTATTTACAAGTTTCTGACCACTTATAAAATGTGTTCAATGTGCTGCCCATTGTGTTGGATTGTCAATGCAACCCTCTTCTCCCACTCTTCACACACTGATAGCAACACTGCAGGAGAAATGCCAGCACAGGCATCCAGTATCCGTAGTTTCAGGTGCTGCACATCTCGTATCTTCACACCATAGACAATTGCCTTCAGATGACCCCAAAGATAAAAGTCTAAGGGGGTCAGATCGGGAGACCTTGGGGGCCATTCAACTGGCCCACGACGACCAATCCACTTTCCAGGAAAGGAATGCTCGGACCTGGCACCCATAATGTGGTGGTGCACTATCTTGCTGGAAAAACTCAGGGAACGTGCCAGCTTCAGTGCATAAAGAGGGAAACACATCATCATGTAGCAATTTCAAATATCCAGTGGCCTTGAGCTTTCCATTGATGAAGAATGGACCCACTATCGTTGTGCTCCATATACCACACAAAACCATCACTTTTGTTGTTCCAACAGTCTTGGAGGGTGGGTTAGTGTCAGACCAATAGCGGTGGTTTTGTGTGTTAACTTCACCATTCACATAAAAGTTTGCCTCATCACTGAACAAAATCTTCTGCATGGACTGGGGGTCCTGTTCCAATTTTTGTTTTGCCCATTCTGCAAATTCTTGATTACATAACCATGGATCACCAATTCTTGTGGTTGGTACAATTAAAAAGAAGATAAAAAAATGTCTTCAAAATCGTATGATATAATTTCAATGTCAAGGTTTCGGGCCCTAATGTGCAAGGATCTTTTCATATTTTCAGAACTGTATGATTTATTTTGTTGATGTTTTCCAGAGAAATGCAGTAGTTTTGTTTTTATCACCCAATCCACTTTTGTCCAGATTGAAAAATCTCCACTTTTCGCTCAGCGTGTCATTTCATTGAAATTTCAGCTACAGCAATAAAACCATTAAAGCCTAATATTATCTTGCCCCTCTTTGTGTTCTTACCAAACATGTCAGGACATGGAGATGGGACCTCTGGGGATAATCCGTCTGGCACCTGGATTCTGGCAGCGGATCTTATGGATTCTGTACGTTAGGCCCAAAATAAATATCTTTCAGTGAGGCTTATGGGCATATTGGGAAGTAGTGAGGCTAGAGGCTGGAGCCACACCTTAAGCTCGTTGTCATGCTCTTTGAGCAGTGATTTCCACTTTATAGAGTGCATAGTTATGCTGCAGGGAGGATGCTTCCATCAACAAGTGCTGAAGCCACTGCGGTGTGTGTAACCTTTAGGTGTGATGTCTTCTCTTTCTTTAATGAAGAATCTGGAACAGGTTATATTTGTCATAACATCTTCTTTAATCAGCACCTGCATTTGTGACAGTGGATAACAAAGCAGAAAGGTTATCTCTCGTGGACAACGACCTTGGCACAGAAATCCTCCATTAATCTGAAAATTACCCACAATCCTTTGCTTACAGTAAGAAACCCTTTTATAATTTTATTTCTGTACAATATGCTGAATCCAGATGTCTGTGAAGGTTCTCAGTCACCCAGGTCATCGTAGTCTAAGGAGCTTGGAAAGAAAAGTGTCTGGACTTCTTCTTCGAGAAATGTAAGAAGTCCAGACGCTTTTCTTTCCAAGCTCCTCAGACACTGAACACAGAGTTTGACATCTTACAAAACAGAGAGGATTGATTTGTACAACATACAAAATCATTGCAATTAAAATCTTATCACACTCTAAACAGCAGTAAACTGTATTATACCTGTAACTATGATATCCTTTCTGCATTGCTTTCCTGTATCTTTCCTTCATAAGGTCAATGTGGAAAAAACGGCATCACATCAATATTAGCTAGCTATTGGGACGCTATTTATTGGCAAGGAAGAAATCTCATGGAAACATTCAGAAGCATGTTACCTCAACATGAATCCTCCATTACTGTTCCCTGGTGTCTTACAGCAAGAAGGTCTTGGGTTTAAATCCCATCTGGGGTCTTTCTGCGTGCATGTACAGGTATGTGGTTAGATTAGTTGGTGATTCTAAATTGACGTAACTTGTGTGCAAACTTTTCTGTCTCTGTGTGCCTATCTGCACCCCCCACCCTCTGGAGCCTGAACTGCATTAGTGCACGAAATGATGGATATCCATGAAACTTTGATAATACCTCAAGAAGCTACATAAACAGGTCTTTATTTATGATCAGATACCTGCCAAACTAATGTCTTTCCCATCAGCTCTAGCTGTACCTGTTTGATAGATGTGTACTTAGAGGATGGACATCCAATCTATCCAGAAATGTCATGTTTTCTTTGTGTTGACTGAACAACAGTAACACTTCAATAACCCGTGCATATATTTGAATGTTTCCAGGCTCGTTTAATGTTTCAGTGGTAATCAGCTCCTCTCGGTTCCCTTTTCTAATGCCTGCCAAACACCAGTGTTGCATCTTTAAATGCCAGATAAGTCAGAGAACAGTCAAAACAGATGGTTGGAGCGCTCAATGGAAAAAACAGATTTTCTGTTCCAGTGTTGAACATTTACAGTTGAGCTGAAGCAGAGGGCAGATTGTGGCGTACCATCAGGAAAGAAATGCAAGTAGTCTTTTATGATTTCCTCAATGAGAGGGTAATTACCATCCACAATACATTAAGGCAATTAGAGACAGAAATGCATGTTGGTTTATGTATTATTTATCACAAACTAAACCTCCAGCCGTGCATCTTTTCCACATCGTCACTGACACTAGTGATTAAAGTTGTTTTATTTTTTCAAACCTCTTTTTTCAATCAAACTCCCAAACTCTAACTAACACCCGCTCTCGTGGAGTGTCTCCTGTTCTCTTTCCATCTGTCCATTTTCTTATTCATCCTGGATCACAGGAGCAGCAGCCTAAACAGAGAAGCCCTGACCCCCTCTCCCGAGACACCTCCTCCGACTCATGTGGGGTAGCCACCCTTTGGAGAAAGCTCATTTCTTGTGTCCGTGAGCTCGGTCTTTCAGTCATTACCCAAAACTCGTAACCACTGGTAAATTAACAGCTTTGCTTTTGCTCAGCTCTCTCTTTGCCACAGCTCTCTCTTCATCACAACAGATGCATCTGTATCACTGCAGATGCTGCACCAATCTGTCCATCTATCTCCTGAGCCTGAGATACTTCAGCTTGTCCCTGACCCAGAGTTTCCACCCTTCCTGCTTCCACTTGATGCTAGTGTGTAACACTAACACAGGGTGACTACTTTGAAAAGAATAGTGGGTAAAATTAAATTAGATATAGTTATAATAGTATAGACACAGTCGTGGTATAAGCTTCAGTGTGGTCCTTTCTTCTTCTTTGCTGTGTCGCTCAGCTTGTTTGCATTTCTGTCATGGACCACTGATAAGTTTTTCTTTTATGGACACGTCTTTGTCTTTGGTCACATTTTCCTGTATCTGTTCCACTAAAGACAAAACTTGCCTTATAGCAACATGTGAACTTTGTAGTCTTCAGGCACTGACAGCTAGTGCTGATCTAATCCATGTTAAGATTATGCTCTAAAAAGCTGCTTAAAACTTCCCTTGTAAGTATTCTTGCAATTTTAACCATGGACTGGAACAGCATTACAAGTCTGTTTGGCAGTCAAGAACTATCACAGTACCTTTGGGCAAACAGTCAGGCTCCATAGAGAGATGAGTCATATTGATGTTTGCAGTTCTCAGAGGTGAATATTGGTCTTTTGGGGAAATCTCAGCAATGTTGTGTGGATTGCATATAAATAAATCATCTTCATTTTAACCTTAGGGCTTCTGGAACACCTTTCAGCTTGTGTTTGTCAGTGACCTATTCACACCCATAATGCCTTGTCATTGGGAGTAATTTCCACTTAGTCACATGGCGGGGCTTTTAAGTGCTTAATTTTGGGACATCCCACTCTTAAGCCACAGCAACCCTTGTACAGCTAGCAAGAGAAACCTCCTGGCTTTGCTGGCACAAATTTTAAGTCATGGAATCAGTTTTTAGTTATTTAATACTTGTGTTTATGTTCCAATGTCTTTAGGTTATACAGGCTCAGAACATCTAGTTTATTCTCCTTGCTTGTGGAAGAATGGAGGAGCAGCTGGCTGATTGTGTCTTCACATCATGTTAGTTTAGAGCACTCATTTTACACCCTGCAGCAAATCCACCTTTGGCCCACAGTTTCACCACAGCCAGAGGGCATCAGTCTCCATTAAACCAATGAAAGCTTTGTCTCTCTATTCACATTGCATCATGTGTGAAGGAAGCAAGTTTTACTTTGCTGTTTTTTTTAATCATCCTCAAATAAATTTAAAATAAATTGAGAAATAAAGTTGATATTGTTTTCTCAGGCCACGAGCTTGTTGAGAGGATGGATTCTCATTAGCCAACAATGCACCTTTGTTTACACTAAGTATTAATTCACACTGTCCCACAGCCTAATGCTGAATGCTTATTTTCTTCTCCATATTAAAAAAAATGCTGAGCAAAGAAAGAAAATGCTGAGTAATAAAGGTAGCGGCTGCTCCTGTTCTGCAGATTACTGTGAACTTATAGACAGATTTCTTTTTTAAAAACTGATGGTACGGACATATTCACAGGGCAAAAACTGTGTGAGCCAGCTGGAGAAATGGGTTAAAATAAGATAATAAGATAGGAATGTAAATGATTAGTTTAGTTATAGAATTGCTCTTTTATTTGTTTTAGTTTATTGTTACAATAAGTGATAATAATAATAATAATGGATTGCATTTATATAGCGCTTTTCGGGGCCCTCAAAGCACTGTACAATTCCACTATTCATTCACTGATGATATATAGAAAAAAAAAGTGTTTAGTTTTACACTTCCTGCTGTGGCCAGCAGGAGCTTTTATTTGGAAGATCTACAGGAAGTTGTGCGCTGACATGTTGCACCAGTAACTGGAAGAAAAAAGAAAAAAAGCCAGCGCTGTCTTGATTAGCAGCAGAAACTGCTTCGATTACGGAAGCAAAGCTTCGTAAAAGTTGTTAAAAAACTTTTCAGAAGTTATCGGCCAACATCTCAACAGTGAGATGAATGTTAGGCTGATCTGCTGAAGTCAGCAGAAGTGGTGGCTAAATGAATGGTGTTCCACGTGGTTCTGTAAGCTAACTAACCTCTATGTTCAGTGATAGCAACAAGAGTAATTACATATTGCACTCATGTTACTTTTGATGATGCTAATCATAGCAATTGACGCATAAAATGCTATTTTCTGCTGTATCTGTCATATCAATGAGCAGTGTTACTGTTATGAGCAAACATACGTAATTTGATAACTTTTTGTGCAGAATTTAGTTGTAATGTATGAAACTTTAAGCTTTAACTTTCATATTTCAGTTTGCCTAATGATTGTGTTACATGTATGTTTATCACAACTATGTCGGTTAGGCCTGAGAAGTCCTAACAACAGTTACAATTTAATCTGTTAACTACCGAGTACCACATATTCTCATGATGTTATATTATTGCCAATTGCAGTTATTTTTTAATTGTTGAATTCATGATTCACTTGAATGCTCTAAAACAGAATGTACAGTAGAACTCTTTGAAAATGAAATGACAGATTAGAGACTATAAACCTGTTTCTAAATACCGGTCAGGTCTTGTATTGAGCTATGAGCTCCATGATGAAATTCCAGTGATTCCATTGGATGCGATCCTCCCAGTGTGATCTCCAGGATCCAGATCTGCACAAACAGTCAGACGGCGAATGATTTATCTGGTTTCTGGTAGGACTCCACCAGTCATCCCAACTGGCAACAGTGGACAGACAAAAAGACTGAACTCCAGACTGGGAAACTGCTCCAGACTGTAAAATCTCTAGACTTTGATTCTTATATATTTTTGCGCTGCAGGGCCTGAGTTGCTGACTGACAGATCATTACAGATCATTCCCTCATCTGATCTGTTCCAACTTGACTGACCATCGACTCTGTATAACTCTGAGGAACAAACGGAAAGATGAGGTTTGATACCTTTTAAAGGGACAATTCAAATAATTATCATTTGCACTCATATCCAGCCCCTCCTCCCACCTAGAGTGAGGTACTCCTACCCATTGCATTGGTAACCAATCACAAAGCTGTAATGAATGTGGAGTTTGCATTTGTTTCTCACTGACTTACATTAAATTGTCATTTCTGGGCGAGCTTTCTGTTTTTTATTTCCATACTAAAATAACTTTACAGATCATGACATTATGGGGAGTCACTTTACGTATAGTCCTTAAATGTCTTAATGAAACTGCCTTTTCTGTTTGTCCTCTTATTTGACAATATTAGGAGTGTGGTAGCAGCATTTGTGTCAGTAAGCTAACTTCAGCTATTCATAACTGTGTGTCAAACCATTATTAGGTCAAATTCAATGATAATGGTGATAATGGTCACGGACATAATGGTCAGTGTAACTGTTCTGTTTTATTTAGGACTGTATCTGTAGTCATGGGAAAAAGACAGCCTTACACATGATGACTATAAAACAAATGACATTCCCACCAACCCTACAGGCGCTACCTGAACATGTGACTCAGTAAATGTTAGCGTGCTAGCCCGTGACACTATGATGCTCATACTTGCCTTTTTCTACCCTTGGCGTGTGAATGACGCTGCCTGTGTCCTAGAAACTTTTCCCACCCTTTGTCTTTGTTCTCCTGTAGAGCTGTTCTCCTTTTCTCTCATAATCTTCAGTTGCTCTGTCTGTCTTTTTTTTACTTCCTCTTTCTTCCGACCAGTGTCTGCTATCTCTCGCCCCGATCTCTCCTTTTCTATCTCTCCCCCCTGACTTCAGAGGAGTTTATTTCCTCCCCAAGAGATTCGCCACCCACCCACAGTTCTCTCTGATTGAACTCAGGAGCCTCTAAACTTCTGTGTTATGATTCAATTTTTTCTGACCTGAGCAAGGGGCGTGCTCCCCACCATTACATCATTATATCGGGGGAACAAGACGATGAGATCATGGCAGAAGAGAGACTGGATGGTGAATGCAATCATCCTAATGCCCCCCAGCATTGAGAAGAAAGTATCAAACAGGATCAGGGTAATGGAGTGGAAGGCTGATTGAGATTTCAGTAAATTAATTAGGCCCCAGGAGAGGGCTGGGTTAAGGAGGTGTGCTGGATTGCAGAGTTTCATGAGAGACAGATGGATGGGTGGGAAGCAGAGGTTGAGGACTGGGTCGGTGTATGAACGGGAAAGAATGAAAGAAGAAAAAGACCAGCAGAGGAGGGTCTGTGTATAGATGAGTGTAGCAGACTCTAATAGTGTGCAGGCTGAGGGTGGGTGTGGCTGCAAAGTAGAGACGACGATGAGAGGATGAATGAAGGGTGCATGCATGCAAAAAAACACAGCATGGGATTGCAAGGGAAAGCTGACATGATTAGTTTTATTTAACAAAGCTAGGGCAACACAAATGTAAAAGAGAAGGAACAGTCACACTGTATAATTGAATTTCTGCTTTTACACACACACACACACACACACACACAGAGAGAGAGAGATAGAGATGGACAAGGGAGCATTAAGTTCAAACCCCAGACCATTTGGTCTCTGTGTAAATGTCAAGATCTCACTCACCATAATGACCCTTGAATCACCAAGAATTCAGCCCAGAGCATGAGGTACATCCTGCTGACTCCATTATCCATGAGACGGTTAGCTCATGGCACTGGCACTACAAAGACTCGAGGCCCAAAGGTGCTGCAGTCACAAGATTAAAATCTCATCATAAAGGTGTCCTTGAGAAGAGGCGGGATGATTCATCCCCAAGCTGATTGTTGCACAAACCCATCATCAGTATTGGAGAAGTGTTAGAGTTAGTTTTTATAATGACACGACTGGGGAACATATAAAAGTAATGGAGACTTATGCATGAATGTAGGATACTCTGGTTCCAGTTTGTCCAGCTGTTCACTCGGGACAATGCCTGGGATTTCACTATGAAATATATTTTTAAAATAATAAGACCAGATGGAGACTAAAGTCTCCACTGAACACTGAAAACACCTGGTGTTGAAGGAGGGAGCAAAATTGTCATGCACCTGGATATTTGATATTACACCAGAGCCTCCACGATCAGCTGCTCTCTTATTCACACGGGGTTGCCACAACAGATAACTCCACATATTTGCTTTGTTAGATTTTTTTATGCCGTCCTTGATAAGGCACTCAAGGGTTTGTGTTTTCTCCTAGTCTCAAACCGGGGACCTTCCACATGTTAGGGAAATGTCCCAACCACTCAACCAACTGTATGACGCTGCATGTTTGTTCTAGGCTTTTTCAGAGGCAACATTGGTCGTGCTTCCTTAGAGAGGGGTAAAGGATTATTGTAACCAGATGTGAATCTGAAAAATCACCATGAGCTGAATATCTGAGGGTGTAGTGAGCCACCTCGCTTTTAAAGTGCTGCATGGAAAGTCATCCTTGAGTTGCGTGAAATTTCAAATGGAGGAAGTCAGATTGATACATGGCTGAAACAGCTGCCATGACACTAAACAATGAAGCACACACACACACACGCACACACACACGCACACACACACACACACACACACACACACACACACAAGGTGTCTATATTTCTTGCTCAAAGCACAATTACACCTATACTTCATTATTAATAACCAGTTTTTGCCACAAGATCCAAAATGTCAAGAAAAACATTTTTACTTGCAAACTTACTGATATAAAACTTATTTGCACTGACCACAAAATCTTTGACGTGCATCCTTCTATTGAGGCACTTCAAACACCAGCTCAGATCTAACCTACTCATCAGGAGCTTGTTCCACTAAATCAGCTTAGAGCCACTGCTCACTTCTTAGAAAAATAACACTGATATGTTGTTTTGTGATAGTTCTCGTGCAAAAACACTAAACAAAAGCTGGGCTTTGTCAATGTCAAATTATGACTTGCACTCTAAGACGCTGTATAAAATGGATCATATTAGCACTGGGAGGACCAAAGAGAACTGATAGAAGTGATAGAAAACTAAGCAAATTAAAAAAAAAAAAAACAAGACTTAAATAAACAACAGTCCAAAGGTTTCCTCGTAATAATCTGAGAGAATGAGCAGCAAACTCAAAACCATTTCTCAGGAAGGGGAATGAAGCTGGACTTTTGGGGTGGTCTAAAACATGCCAGCATTTCACAGTGGGTGATAAAAAAAAATGCAATCCACCGTGACTGAAGTCAAACACGAATCAAAGCTTTAGGAGAACTACTTGAACACCAAGGCGTCCTTGCTCTCTTGAACGTCTCCACAGTCATCTGACCTCAGCTTCTTTCAGGGGGATACAGTTTGTAGGCTGAGATGAGTGAGGTACTCCAAACATCACAAGAAGCTCACTGTAACATTTTTAGCTCTGAAAAATGGTGGTACCCTCTGTGTGCCCTTTACTGACGGCTGTAAGACTGGCACTGATGCTACATGTTTGGGCAAAAGCTGAGAACTTGAGGTACCCGACCCTTTTTTCAAAAGGCAAAAACACGTTTTTATTAGAATTCTCAATAAAGACTACTATTTATAATAATCATAGATTTTTAATATTATTAGAAGCTAAATTCCTCATGAATTTATGAATTTACAATCCACTCTAATGACACCTTGTTTGCTTACTTTTAAAGAGCTTTGGCTAAGAAATGAAAACAGTTCTTCCAAGCTCAGTGCGAACTTTGCAAACTTTGCAGTCACTTTAGTACAATGGCACTTTCCCAAAGAGAGACTTACAGAAAGCTACTATAGGGTTATCACAGCTTTCAGACAGTGAAGGCCATCCAACTTCTGCATAAAAGACTCCATGTTTATTATTATTCGGAAAACTGTCTTCAGGTTTATTAGTGGACCAAAAAAATGTGGATTCACCACCAAAAACAGAGATGAGAGAAAAAGTTGCTTCAACTATCTCTTTTCAGTAAAAATAGGAAAGTTAGCTTGTTTTTGTTTGTAATCTCTCTATCTAATCTGTCATAAGCAAAGTTTGACAAAAAAGCTTTTGAACGTATCCTTGTATGTTAGAAAAGTGAAAATGGTTGCAGCCATCCGCTTCCGCTCTAAAGAACAACATCCACATAGAGAAGAAAACACTACTGGTCAAAGCAAACCCTCCAGTATTCAGCCAAAAGCATGATGTTAAATCTACCGCATATTAGCATTGCATGAGCATATTTGCATATGACAGGGTTGATGTGGCAAATTCGCAACCAGACAGAATGTAGGGAATGATATTACAGTTGCATATGCTCACAGCAACGGCTGTGCATGTCCTTCTGAATATTTTTTCCAGGCTGCAGCCTAAAAAATGTACATTGTCATCTTTAGATATGCTTCACAGGGTTTTTTTTTTTTATACAGGCATGGGAGCACATTCTTCCGGGGGCCCTACAAACTGAACTTAGTGATTCTATCATATTTGACTCTTACTTGGAGGTGTGCCATAAAGAATAAAACCCAATCTGACACTTTTTACAACTCTTGCCATGTCATCTTTCACTTGTACTTTGGATATTTGCACAATCCCTCTAAACTATTCCTGTCCTTGAGCTTTCAGTGTTTGACTCTGATCACACGCATCCAATAGTTGGAGATTGTTAAAGACGAACCGCTGTGGCCAAGGATATATCAAGCACAGCAATGTAAAAATGGCTAAAAAAAGGGAAAAAACAAGGATTGCCAGATGAATACTGCACAATGTTCATTTTTAACACTACTTTCACTCACTGGGTCCACGTCCTCATTTTAGGTTTGACAGCATTTTAGTAGGTAAAGGTGAACGGCTTGGACATAAGTTGAGCTGCGGTTTGGTGAAGGCCTTGAAGGGGACTGGCGACGGCTCCCGGGCCTGGCAGATCCCCATGTACTGAATAGGAGTGAAGAAGTTAAAGAACTGGAAAGTGGAGCAATGGTAGGGCACGTAAACGAGAATGAACAGTTTGTAGAACTGGGGGAACACATGTAGATAAGAACCGGAAGGAGTGTGTCTGGAGCCATGATCCCACTCCCATAGTTAATCTCCAAATAATAGAGTCTTGACATATAATAATAATGGATTGGATTTATATAGCACTTTTCAAGGCACCCAAAGCACTTTACAATGCCACTATTCATTCACTCTCACATTCACACACTGGTGGAGGCAAGCTACGGTTGTAGCCACAGCCTGGGGCAGACAGAAGCGAGGCTGCGCCATCAGCCCCTCTGACCAACACCAGTAGGCGGCAGTGTCTTGCCCAAGAACACAACGACCAGGACAGAGAGCCCAGGAATCGAACCAGCGACCTTCCGGTTACAGATACGCTTCCCAACCGCCTGAGCCACGGTCGCCCGTAGAAAGAATCAAGGTTTCCAGCACAACATCCCTTTCTTCTAACATGCACACAGAAAAGGTTAAAGTTTAAAACTAAAGTATTTAGAAAAATGTCCCTGACCACATCTTTGGGCTTGTCACCTTGGTCAGGCTGATGATGACCCTAATGAAGGCCACAAACTGAAAGCATGCTAATGAAGGCTGCAAGTCAAAACATGTCAGTCAAAAAAGTCAAGTTGTTCACAAGTGTTGCTGGAACTTTAACCTTTGCAGAGTCTTGACAGATCACAGCCCCGCTAACTCTAAAGAATCAAAAGGAATATTAGCTGGGATTGCATCAACTCACAGAACAACCATTTGTCCTGCTTGAAGATCCCTTTATAGCCAGCGGGACTTCTTGGCCTGTCCCTGGGCAGTTTTTTCTTTTATCTTTCAAAGTTTCTTTCTCTGCTTTTGGGAAATGTTCCAAAAGTTCGACATGACAAATGCAACTACAACGCCACAAAATCAAACAGCAGCCAGCACTGAGGGAGAGCTACTTTTTGCCTTTTCTCAAAATCCCATTTTTTACTTTTTAACAGACTCGAGAGTTTTCTTAAGGTGACAAAGCGCAAGAAAACTGTCACATTAAACAACTCTTTAAACAATACAGACTGCAAAGCAATAAGTCAAACTGTCTCACCTAAATGATGCTTCCAATTCTTTAAAATGTTTACAGATATTTCTCAAGGCATCATTGAATCCTTTGTTAAGAGTCACTGTGGTTTGTAGCTGCTCTTGGGATTCTAAGTAACCTACTATGATTTCTTTAAAACACAATATATCTTTTCTTGCAAGTACCACTCCTGCCCGAGGGAGTTTTTCAAGTATCTAGCAGTATAAATCAACTGCACCTTCAGTAAATCAAACAGAGGACAGTGCAGGGCTGTGTTTCTCCTGCCTTAGCACTTAACCCTTGCATGATTAAGGGCAGCACCTTAGTAATGGTCACTAGCTGGAAGGTAAGGTTTGGTTGTTTGTTGGTGTAAACACAAGAGGATGAGGCAAAGCGACATGTCAGTCACCCTAAAAAACAAAGTCCAAAAGCTGAGCAGCCCGACCTGCGCCGTGCCTCAGCTGTCTTATCTTTGAAGCTGCTGTCTGAGTTATCTCAGGGGACTTAAAAAGTGATTTCAGAGTGCAAACACATATCAACTAAATCAAACGTGGCACAACTCCCTGGAGAAACTATTATATTTGGGGAACATTGGCTTCTAGCAAAGCGTCTAACCTTAAGGTGAACTCAGAGCAGTTGACTGGACACGTGAACCTTTTCAGTTTGATCTCGCTGCTGTTCAAGTTTCCCCTTTCAAGTGAAAGGTGTGTGGCAGTATGATATGCTCATACTGAGCTAGCCTCAGGTGGAGCTCAAGTGAAAACTTGCTGTTGTATTTATTAACATTAAGACCTGATTGTCCCCATTACTTCAGAGACACCCTCTTGAATGACTTATAATTACATCTGGATCTGTGATGAAACTCTCTAAGAATCCAAGGAGCACTGAGGACTCTTCAATAATTGCTTCCTCCTCTTGCAAACATGCATAATATTAAATATTAATCCAATCAATGCTAAAATATCATTTATTATAAGACAAGTCTGGGGTAGGGCATTGGCAAATAGTGGTGTTAGTGTATAAACCTTTTTCTTCTGCTCATGATCGTGGAAACAAAGAACTGTGTGAGAATCTTCTTGCAAATAGAACAACTTTGGATTTTAACCTGTGTTTGATGCAGCCAGAGGGCAGATTGGAACCCAAACCATCATATAAGGTGCAACTTTTACTCTTAAGCCAAAAACATTCTGTCTTCCTGTTTTGTTTCACTTTCAAGTTTCACTACGGCTTGGAAAGTAAAACAGCTGACAGTTGGACAGATCATCCACGTCACCCACGAGAAGGTTTTTGGTGCAGCAACATCTTTGCTGTGTGATTTTATCAATCAGCAACCACTCACAACCAATCAGGTAAGATTCATACCATGAATCCATGTTTGCAGGGTTCTTGTGGGGCTGGTTAATCAGAAAATAACTAACGAAACCTTTTCTGGGGGATTCGATCACTGCTTAATAAAACAAAAAGCTCTCTGCTCACTCTCTGGGCAGTATTTGCTGTTAAATGAATAGTATTAAATTTTGCATATATTCATTGTGTGCACTTTATTCTTTTTAAACATACTTTATGTTTGTTTATGTTTATACTCTAAGTTTGTAATGCAGTAGACACATATATTATTCTATATAAGCCTATATGTTATCATTTTGACCTTCAGATAATTTTACCAACCTTGAAGGAAAGGTCAGAGGTCAAATGTGACATGATATTTTAAATCTTCATACAGCACTTTCTATGTATTGACAATGCAAACGACACAAGTTAAAAGGCTTTTTGTCAATTGTTGACCAATAAGTCATTGAGCTGACATTAAAGACCTTGGTGGATGTAAGACAACTTTGAATGGATTGTTAACATGAGTCAAAGTTTTATTAGAAATGATTTAAATCTTTTTTCAAGCTATTGCGTTTACAGCCAGAATGATAACACACACAGATACACAGACAGACACACACATGCAAACCCAACTGAATCCTGGCATTGTGGCTTTGCGGTATAAGGACAGGAGACTTGAATTCATGTTAGAAGAAACATAAAGCGGGGTTCCAGCATCATGATATTAAATATTAAAAATCCATGGGATCAGATCTTGCAACCTTATGAGACTTTCAAAACTCCTGGTCAGTTCTTAGCTCAGTCCCATCAGTACCACTCACAGTATTACCAGCATCTTTGTCTTGTAGATGGTTGCTGGTGGAAGGGTCACCAACTTATTGTTTCCAGATCTACCTCTTAAGCTTCACAGACTGGGTTCGCGTTCATCGGTAACTTGAACAATGTGTTGCTGCACTTTGAATACCTGACAAATTACAACAGGGGTGTCGAACTCCAGGTCTCGAGGGCCGATGTCCTGCATATTTTAGATCTCACCCTGGGTCAACACACCTAAATCACGGGATCAAGTTCAAGCCAATTAAATCAGCACTGTTGGATCAAGGACACACCTAAAACCTGCAGGACACCGGCCCTCGAGACCTGGAGTTCCCCACCCCTGAATTACAATGTAAGACGTTCAAAAGAACAGAGCAGAGTAAGTCCCCCTTCTAATCCTTAGCATGGATCAACCTTTAAAAACATTTCTCATAATGGAAATCATCCTTTTTTTTCCTTAGACTATCCCTGTTTGGTGAATTTTAATGCATTTCAAATCCCATTGTTCTGAGAGTAGAGCTCTAACGTGTAAACTTCAAGCACAACCAGACAATACTTCTCCAGAGCCAATGAAAACATTAACCAGCTGCTTCCACACATAAGCTGTCTATAGGTCCAGCTTATATGTGAAATCTTTGGAGTGCCCCTTTAATAAATGCCATTATCAAAATAATCAAGCAGGTTCCATCTTTCACAGTAGTTGAGAGACTGTGGGAGTGTGTGCTGCATTAGATAAGAAAGTCTACCTCCAAAAAAGAGGACTGTCTGCAAAACAAAAGCAGTTTGTTGTGTTTCAGATGTCTTTAATGTCATGTTCGTTATGCGCCATACACAATCTTTTGTTACCCATTTGCCCTCCTCCTAGTACAACACAAATCCATTATTTTGAGCCATTAATCACTTCATACCTCCTACATAACACAGATTCACCGAGTGGTGTTCAGTGAATGACTCAGTGAGAAACTAAATGGATGAAGGGGAATATAATGTCTTCCACCGTAAAGCAGCCAGATGGAACATAACTTCACCACTTTTTTCTAAAACATCCATACTACAATGGAAATGTGTTTCTTCATCTTAGTGGAGTTTAAAAACTTATTTTTGAGTTTTTAAACTCAGGGTAGAGGTTGCTCATATTCCTGAATATTAATCGACTAAGATAAGAGAAAATTATGTGATTCACTTTTAAAAACGCTTGCCTTCAGTTTGCAAAACCTCTGCATGTCTCTGTCTGTAGATGTCCTGCACAAACATGCATTAAATAGCTGAGAGTCACTTGGTCAATAAAGAATGACTTATTGATGTTTCACCAATAACTGCAGAATTCTCTGTAGTTCTATAATGTACATGTACAGAACTCATAAGAGAACTTTGACTGAACCAGCTAGACAAGCTAGATTGTACTAATGCAGGGGAGCTGCTGTAGACCAGCTCCCCAAAACGGCACGGCCTTTTCCTCCAAAACTGTAAAACCTTTTCCAATAAATTATTCTTTCTGTCAGGGTCCTGGGTCAGAGCGACCCAGGGTCCCTGAGCAGTTATGTATTATATTATTATATGTTATAGGTGATACTGTGCTGCTGTTCTGTGTCCACATTTCTGTATGTGTGGGGGTGTGTGTGTATATATGTGTTTGGATGTCAAGCACCTGCAGGCCTGGTGGGTGTGGCCCTGCTAGGGGACTGGCCACACCCGAAGCTCCTGCCACACACACCTGCTGCTGATCAGGGCTTGTTGGGGGAGCTACATAGGAGAGTCTTGGAGCTCCCACAGGCGTGGGATCATTTCGTGAGACTTCCCGAAGGATTGCTGGACAAGAGGGCAGCAGACACAGAGTGCACTGGCACGAGGGAGCAGACATATGAGCACAAACACTGGGAGAAGACACGGAGTGGAAGTCGGGAGCACACGGGGATGTATTATTGTTGTGTATCAGTTCCATCACTGTAAATAAACGCACTGCTTGTACATAGAGCACCGCGCCTGGGTCCTCCTTCCCCACACCCCCCACGGTTTGCCATGCCAAACCGTGACACTTTCCTTGACATGAGCAGCTGTGTCTGATCTTGGGTTTCTGAAATAGTGGCTTTGCTCGTTTGGGAAATCCTTCATTTGGCATACAACCTACACAGCTAAGATGCTGTACCAAGACACATTGAGGGAATGGAAAAGCCTTATAGCTGGCCAGTATTACTCAATATATCACTGACAGTGGTGCTTGGACCAAGTTTAAAAGTGGGGCCTGCCCTTTCTGTATCATACTCTATAATATGTCTGAACATAAAGTGTGTGTCATGCAACTCTTAGAAATGCAATAATACAATAAAGCACAAAAAACATCCTGTCTTACTGAAAGCAGTTACTATACGTGTAGAGCCACCGCTCTTTTCTGCAGTGGTTTGTTGATACATGCACACATGCACAGAACGAAAGCATATACTCGACTACCGCTATTCTTTAGCTCACCCTGGGCTCTCTTAGGCAAACTTCAGTGCAGTTTCTTTCAGTGTTCAGCAATAGCTGTCCAGGCTTCCTGAAGGACACTCTAAAGCTCTCTTTGGATGTTGACTGTCTTTGTCTGTGACAGCGCAGGAGGCCAAAACAGTTCAGTTCCGGGGGCTGACCGTGTGAAAGGCGCGGCAGTGGGGCAGGTCCAGAGGCCGGCCACGCAGTAGGCAGTGGCGTGAAAGCAGGTCTGGGGGCCGACCGTGCGCACGGCAGCGGTGGCGGCAATGCAAGTCCGGAGGCTGGACCAGGCGACGCTGAAGCGGATGCGGAGGCTGGACCAGGCGACGCTGATGATGCTGCTGCAGGCGACGCTGAAGCTAAGGCAGAGGCTGGGCCAGGCGACGTTGAGGCAGAGGCTGGACCAGATGACGCTGATGATGCTGAAGCTGGACCAGACGACGCTGATGATGCTGAAGTTGGACCAGGCGACGCTGATGATGCTGAAGTTGGACCAGGCGACGGCGAAGCTGATGATGCTGAAGTTGGACCAGGCGACGCTGATGATGCTGAAGTTGGACCAGGCGACGGCGAAGCTGATGATGCTGAAGCTGGACCAGGCGATGGCGAAGCTGATGATGCTGAAGCTGGACCAGGCGACGGCGAAGCTGATGCTGATGAGGCCGAGGCAGAGGCTGGACGAGACAAAGCTGATGATGCTGGAGCTGGACCAGGCGACGGCGTGGGTGGAGACACGGAGGCTGCAGCTGGCGAGGATGAAGACACGGAGGCTGCAGCTGATGGCGGCGTGGAAGCTGGAGACGGCGGCGCTGCAGCAGGCGGCGTGGACGAAACTGCTGCTGCAGGCATGGATGAGGCTGCTGGTGGAGCAGCTGGTGGCTGGACGGGCTCCTCGGGCCCCCGAGCTGACGAGGACGGTTGCTGGACGGGCTCCTCGGGCCCTCCAGCTGACCAGGCAGGAGGCTGGACGGGCTCCTCGGGCCCTCCAGCTGACGATGCAAAAGGCTGGACGGGCTCCTCAGGCCCTCCAGCGAGAACAGTCTCAGGACTAGTGGGCACAGGGGCCCCTGGAACACACAAGACAAAACCAGCAGGTGCGGGGACCTCTGGCAGGGACAGAACAGAACCCGCAGGCACACGGGCCTCTGGCAGGGACAGAACAGGACCAGCAGGCACACGGGCCTCTGGCAAACACATGGCAAACTGCAGCTGCACAGAGCATTGAGTCTGCTCAGGCAGCGGTCCGGGTGCGGTCTTCAGCTGGCTTCTTAACCTCCAGGGGTCCAGAGTCTGCTGGGGGCTGAAACCCAGCCTCTGGGGAGGCCCTGGAGTGCATCTCAGTCTCAGAACTGGCCCGCTCTTGAGGAATGTTTACAGGATTGTTTAGTTTGTCTCTCTGCCTGGAACGAATGGGTGAACAACAGTTTCTTTCGGGTTGAATTGACCTAGCTGGTTGTACAGGAGGAGTTGGTGAAGATGATGGCTGAACAGGTGGCTGAGCTGAGGGCGACTGAAGTAACGGTTGAGACATTAATGGTGGGGAAGTTGGAGACTGAATGGAGGATAAGGCTAATGATTCTTCTGCCAACTGGGCTACTGACTGGGCTATGGATTGTAAGGCTGAATGTGGTGGAGGTGGCGACTGGGCTTCTGGCCGGGCGGCTAACTGAGCTCGAGGCGATAAACAGTCATTGTCCTGTGCCGTACAGAACATTACCCCTGAGTAAACAGTCCCACAGTTCAGACCAATAATATTGTCCTGTCTACTCACCACAGCCGGCCGCTCAGAAATCCCTAGGTCCGACTGTGGCGAGGAGCGTCGGCGGCGTGAGCGCCGTTTCCCTCTTGAAGGCTGGGTTGACGGGTCGGGCAGAACATCCTCCGTCGGACCGGGCAGTGAAGCATGAGTTGCAGGGTGGGTGGTAGCAGCCGGGGGGTGAAGACGGAGCTCATTCAGAATGAAATTCTGTGCGAGCGGGTGAAGTGAGCTGAGCAGCCAGGGGAGACCAGAAACCAAGCGCTGTAGCCGATTAGCCATGGCTTGGCGAAATTCTCTCCCCTCGTGCTCCAGCCAAACATTAATTAATTTGTCCACAGAGTAAACAATATCCTCCCGGAGCTCCTTGGGCGGGTTGAATGCTGCTGGGTCCATAGTGGCCGGTTCGTACTGTCATGGCTGAGGAGGTGAGCCGTGTGGTGTGGAGGAAGGAGGACCCAAGATGCAAGCAGTGGATGAAAATGCTAGTGAAGTTTATTTACAAGGTGGTGTAGTGGCAAACGAGCAGTGGGGCATGACAAAATAACTGAAGACACCTAAACTGGGAGAACTAAAATAACAGACCTGGGAGCATACGACAAAGGGATGAGAGGCAGAGAGAGGCAGACAAAGAGCAGGACACCGAGGAACACAGAGTAACGCAGACCAACCGGCAACAGGCAGGAGAACACACAGGGCTTAAATACACACACCAGTAATCAGGGGATGAGAGACAGGAGGGCAACACAGCTCGGAGAAATCAGAGCTGATGGGACAGGGGAAATGTAAATTGAACACACTCACATCAGACGGAGACCTTCACAATAAAACAGGAAACTCACAGACACAGAACCAGACAAGACACAGACAGACACCATGGACAGACGGAGGGAACACAGAGAAGTGGGAGCAGGCAAAGAACAGAAACCTAACAAATGGCAAATCACAACAGAATACATACTCGGAATGAACAAAAGCATAAGGAAACACAAAACACCGAGTCGGCAGGCTCAGGACCATGACAGTCTTCGTGAATTGTTTCCCGTTTTATTTTGAAGGTTTATGTTTCATGTTAGTGTTACTAGTTCCCCCCCGTCTCGTTAGCCCTAATCTCTCCCAGCTGTATCTCCCTCCTGTTTTCCATTCTCTGATTCTGCCCCAGAGTATTTAAGCCCCGTGTTTCTCTGTGTCAGTGTTGCGTTGTACCCTCATAACTTGCCTGTGTGTTTCTGTGTATCATTGCTCAGTTCATGTTTTGTTTTTTGACCAGTAATAAAGCTGAGTCCTGCGTTTGGATCCTCATCTCTGCCTGCCCGCACACACAGCCCTGACATACTCCTTGGCTTTTAATTCTGAATGAGTCTGTCATCATTTTATTCTTATTATTTTCTTATCTTTTATTTTACTTTCCTTTTAAATTTTATCTTATTATTCTATTGTACAGTACTTTGGTCAACAGTTGTTGTTTTAAAAGTGCTATATAAATAAAATTGATTTGACTGGTTTGATTCAACTAAAGAAATGGAAACAGTTATGTGTTTTGATTACTCGTAACAAAGCCCCTAAAAATACAATTTTAAAAATGTGTCTTGTGTGGCTCATCTGGTTCATCCTTTCAAGTTAGGAGCTTTTTTATGAAAAAAAATAAATAAATAAATAAACCAACAAAAAAAATCCTCTAAAAATATTCAGGTACAAGGACTGGACTGAAAATGACTGAAGAAACAGCCAAGGGCCACTCAGCAGCTGCAACTTTTCAAGATCAATATAACTTTAATAACAACAACAAAGCAAAATATAAAGAAATGAGAGGTGGCTCAAGACTTTTGCACAGTGATGTATTTGGTTATTCTGGGTAGTCTTACTAAAATGTTAGCTGTAGAGTCATTTTATGGTAGTATCTACCTCAAGCGGTGTCTATGTGCCTTTACACTATCTATTTTCCCACAAAGCAGTACAGCCTCTTTAAAGGTCTCAGTTTCTCTGTGGTAGACAGTCTGGAGACAGTTCAGCTGCAGTCAGGACAGTAAAATTCTTGACACAATATAAGTAATTGTGATCTTTTCTTTTAATGCTTATCCAGCCTTGTCAAAATGCATTTAGAAGGGCTGGTATAATTGAAGTGTCCATTTTCTCCTGGACACATACCAGTGAAGAAACATAATTTCTACACATTAAGACGCCATAGCAGTAGTTCCTTTTGGCACCTTTACAGTGGGAGCCATTAATCGCCCATTGTCCACTGGCTCAGCAGAGCAGTAATACAAAATAAATGAGGATGTACAGTACCTGCTTTGAATGTAAAGTAAGTCAATTAGTTCATATATTTGCTTCAGTCCACACGTCCCTAAAGAATGAAAGAGTCGACACATTTGATTTCTGCTCTGCTACTTCCCGGCCATCTGCCACTTCCAGTCTCTGTGTTTCCTTTACTCCCATTCCTTGTCTTGGGATCTCTTCTATCAACACATTTCAGCCTTTTGTAGTTGTTGAAATTTCCATTTATTAGATTTTATGACCATTCAATGGCATCTTCCATTTTTTTAATAAATGTAAGTGACTCTAATTTCATGACAGTTTTTCCAGACATATGACAGCTTTATATACACGTCTCAGTTTCTTGACCAGTCTCTAGATGTGTAACATATAACCACTGCTTGATTTGTACCTTTATTTTGGGCAATGGTTGGTGATAATGATTGGATCATGAAATTTAATTATTTAAT
Source organism: Neolamprologus brichardi (assembly GCF_056152115.1). Classification (NCBI taxonomy): domain Eukaryota; kingdom Metazoa; phylum Chordata; class Actinopteri; order Cichliformes; family Cichlidae; genus Neolamprologus; species Neolamprologus brichardi. Next base: position 15,957,096 of record NC_142105.1, on the reverse strand, counting down.
AGAATATATTTTTATTAACCAGTTTTCCGTTAGCAATGCTAACAATTATAGCATGTGGTCAACAAAACTGTATAAGAGACCATACACAATAGTAAGAAGTAAGGATGTTTAAACACTCAAGGAAACTATAAATAAAGAGAACATGTAAGGAGAAAAGGAAAATACCAGAGAGAATGAGTGGCTAATTACACTCAGGTGTGGCAAAGAAGTGAAATGAGAAAGAAAAACAACAGAGTCTAAAAAGAAAACTAGAATGACGTGACAACGAACAAATGAATGAAAATAGGTGGGTGCTGAACAATCATCCCTATTAAGAGTGACTGAATAGGGCATAGCTTTTTCTCAATTATGTGGCCTTACTGTTGAACATAAAACAGAGTCAGCATCAATCATCACCGGTGCTGATGTTCATTTGAAAGGAGATGCACTTATCTAGGAAACTGAACGAGCTTTGTATGCAGTTTGGACAGAAATAATGTTATCTAGTTACTTTTTGAGTTGCCTCAAGTCTGGAGGGTGATGCATCTGAAGCTGGAGGTAACTGCCAAGATTGCTCAAAGAAGATAAATATTATTTTAGCAGCCTGTCATAAAAAAGTCGTCTCCAATTATTCTGGTCCCCCACTAATAAGCTTACCTACCTGTTTAATGATCACATGATTTTCCAGTCATTTATTATCAGACAGAACTGACACTGTAAGTGGGAAACACAAAATGACTTCACCGCGTTTCAAGATTTCAACACATCTGTGCAGATTGCACATCTATAATCCTTCACTCTACGCAGGCAGATATCTACATAACACAACTGCGGTACTATCAATGTTCCATAAGCTTTTGCAACTACGTTTTGCAAGGTCAAGCACATCCTGTCAACCAATCTGGAATCAGACTGTTCTGGACTTACAAAGAAAATCTATAACCTGGCAACGTCCTCCTGTTTCCTCTTTTTTGTTGTCTTGACAAAGACAACCCTCCCCTCTCATCTCATGTCCCTTGGTAATAGCACATTAGTCTGTAGGACATTAGTCAGTAAAAATGAAAGCATATGGCGCGTAATATTTACTTGTAATGAGCCTGAGAATCATCATGCACGGAAACCAAATTATGAGTGCCTCATTTTGTGGCAGCCCAATAAATATTTTACCCTGTAAAAGTATGGATGACATCGGAGGATGAGAGAGCCACCTGTTCTTGTCTGCTAAATGATTTACCAGATGTCTTGTCTTCTTTCTATTCTGTCTTCTGCTCCTTCACTCATTTCGCTATTTTTTAGGTCCACAGAAGAGGAAGCGAGGATTTCTAATAAAACCAGAGAGAAAATGGAGACGATGTAGGGAGTCTCCAGCTAATGTAGGGACATCAACAGTGAGCATGGAGGACATTTACAAACCTTCTTGAGCATCCTTCACACTACTGCACAACCCAGGCTTGGATACCAAATATTTCTGCCCATTCACTTAAGTGCTACAATCCACCACTGCTGCTAAACATCATGCATTACGCACTTTCACTGTCACGCCTTTTGTTGCTTCTGTGCATTATTTTCATGTACTGTAGAAATTTCATATTTTGCAAATTCTCCAAATATGGCAGTTAGGAGACAAGTAGAAAACATCATTTAGTGCAGTTATAAGCACGTGCATACTGAGTTATCGGCTTTAATTTGAGAATGTCAAAAAGTTTAAAACTGCCCTTTAAAGTTTAATGACAAGTGGTTTTAAAGCTTCTTTGAAAGAAGGGTTTCTAAAATCACTCATTAACTTCATTAATACTGTCATTACACCAAATTTAACAAGCAGGAACTTTATCAATAATGAGAAATTGAGCAATTGAGCTGTTGCTTTAGGTAAGCCTCAAAGTCAAGCTCAGAGGCATCTTCTGGGAGATCAGCTGATATAAATGGACAGTGATCAATAACAGCTGATTGTTCAGCAGATATACTTGGAAACATGCAACTATCAAATCTTTTATTGACATCCTTTTAGGATGCTTTAGCATCAGAGCTACAGGGACAGGCCCATCTGGCAGCCAAAACAGAACTACATCCCATTAACATGTTTGACCAACACAGATAGTTGCTGTGGTATCGGAGTTGATCGGTAATCAACTTTTTTTTTACAGCTGCCAGAAAGACACAGAGTGTGGCATCAACATGTGAGCACACCTCTCCTAATCCTGCCTTTCTCCACAGCTAACCGGGCTAGCCGAGTTCACTTTGAGAATCACCACAATCACCAAGCAGCATATCAAAGACAGTATATTACAAATGAATGGCATGCTGTGTGATTAAATGTTTGCACATGTTGTTGTGTTAAATGTTGGGGTTGTTACTAAGCTACTGATTTTATCTACTGTTCCATTTTTTTTTTTTATTTTAAATGCTTTTGCTTTTTATTTGTTTTTGTTTTTTAATGTCTCTGTAAAGCACCTTCAATCACCTTGCTGTTGAATTGTGCTATATAAATAAACTTGCCTTGCTTAGACAGTATATGCACTTGTTTCTGTCTGTTTCTGTTCTGGTTTGGACTTCACCAACGTGCTCCTGTCCTTTTGTGCAATAAAAAAAAATATTGTCTATAACATGAACATGAGCTGAAATCAGCTGATTGTAGCAAGGAAGTGAACCAGGAAGCAGGATCGATCGGCAAGCAGACTAAGAATTACAAGGAATTGGGCTCGATCCCCATTCCTAATACTCGGTCAACTTTACTGTGATGACATGACGATTATGTGACAAATTAATACTACTGGAACTTTTCTGGCCCCACACTGTCCAAGTCCAAGTCAACAAAAAGTACTTTTTGCGATAAACAATAAACAATTTCTTAGATATTGTTCACCTCCCACACAGTGGCATTATTAACCCATCCAGATTGGAAATCATGTAGATGTGCATAGTTTGAAAGCTCTAATCAAATGTGTTGAAGTGAATGAGAGGGAATTACAGTAAGCTGTATTAACATGGCTCCTTTTGGATGCATCTCATGAAAAACAAGCCTGATGTTACACAATGACCACTGAAACTGACACAAATATTGATTAGTAAGAGACCCAAGTTTGACCAGTTGTCTTTTTCACTTTCTTCAATAGTATTACTTTTTTTAAATTTAGTTATGTTTTAATTTACTAATGTGCCTTCAGTTTTAATTGCTGTCTGGTCAGTTTTTAAAAATGATAGAAAGTTAAGTTTAAACGTTTCCCATATTCACAAGAAGGAAAACTGTGGACATTGTGTACATTATATATATAATGACAGGATAGGAAGGATATCAATAATTACCAGTGTTGAAGATATAGAGTCTGTCTTTTCCCACCTCTGCAGCAGCCTTTGTTTAAAAATAAGACATTGTTACAGCGCTGATAGCTTATAACATATTGTTTATCACTGTTGTTACATTGTACCTTTACATTTCTGTATGTGATGTTGACACATAGTACCATCTCTTTAACTTTACACATTTGCACAGGAAAACATACACAGTCAGCCCTCACACACAAATCTACAGAGGTACTCAAAGAAACAATGGCATCTCAAAAAATAAGTAAAAGTCATGAGCTTGCATACAAACACACACACACACACACACACACACGTAGATCACTTTTAAACAAATGGAGAGATGGCATTTTGACATTACGAGTAAGAGAAATACACAAATCCCTCCCACTATACCTGGGATTTCAGCCAACACACACAAACACACTCTGTCTCTGTGACTCTTGGGAGTACAGGAGCTCAGATGATGTGTGTGTGTGTGTGTGTGTGTGTCCACCTCCTCATGTCCTGAATAGCTGTCTTTTCTGTTTTTCCTGTTCCTTTCTCTTCCTGTCGCTTGTTCTTTCTCGTCTTTGTCTCCTTTCCTTTCTTTCAGTCTCCTTTACATTCTTTGCACTTGGCCACGCGTCTTTCTGCCTCCTCCTGCCAGCAGCAGCTGCACTCTTCTGCTGGATGAAGCGAATAAAACAGTCACAACTGCAACAGGACTAAGTGTTATTGCATTCACCGGCCTGACACTAAATGCTGTGTTTTGTTTGAACTGAAAACGGGACGAGATTTTGAGATTTCATCCTGTAAAATGAAAATCAGTAAAAGCAAGAAGGAGTGTGCACGTGTGAATGAGAGAGGGGCAGGTAGAAAGTTGGACATGCAAGGAGAAGGCAGATCATCTGGGCTTAGCCATCCAAAGTAGGAGACAGTGGAGAAGAGAGTGAGGCAGGATGGAGTGGGTGGAGACAAGTGTTGGGGTGATTTGTGATACAAGGATAGCAGCAAGAGTGAAGGGGAAGGTTTACAAGCCTGTAGTGAGAGCTTCTATGATAAATGGTTTGGAGGTGATGGCACTGACAAACTGTAAGCAAAGTTGAAGATGTTCACTTGAGTGACCAGGATGGACAGGATTAGAAAGGGGCACATCAGAGGGACGGCTCAGGTGCAGCGGTTTGGAGACAAAAGAGGTAAGGATAAGATGTTTTGGACACTGGAGGGATATGCTGGATTTTGAATATGGAGCTGCGAGGAAGGAGGAAAGAGAAAGAACACACAGAAGATTCATGGATGTACTGAAGGAGACATGCAGAGGGCTGAGACACAGCAGCAGGTGAGCCTCTGTGGGTAAAAGAGGCAGCAGATTATAATGTCTGTATTAATCAAAAAAGTCTACAAACTGAACAACACTAAATCAATTTCCGAAGCACATTTGTAAGTCCTTCTCTTGTCTCTCGTGTCTTTTTTTCTTGTCTCAAAAAAAATGTAATTTGACCAAATTAAGATTCAGTATTTTGCCCAAGGAGACTTCAACATGCAGACCTGACTGTCCACAGATATTATTAAAGATGGAGGTCATTACTGTGACCTCATCTACTGTCTTCTCAAGTCTAGATATGAGTTTTCCACTCTACCCAGCTTGGTTGCCAAAAAAACTCTCATTAGCCAGTGAGCTTTCATACCACATATAATCCTCTATTTCGAAATATAGTATGACTAAGATTTGCAAAGTGGACTTAATTTTTTTATTCAGTATAACCCAAAATGAGCGAGTGAACCCAAACCCAGCAGGAAAGCATTTACAGAGGTCAAGACAGAAAGCCATTTCACATAAACTTCTCATAAACCATAGTTTTCACCATCTAGTGACCAGGATCTGTCAGACTACAGGTTTAAGGTGTTAACACACTGGCTTCCATGTTTCATCTGTCTGAGTATACCTGAGTTCTCCACTTGTAGCTTTCACCATGCACATAGCTTTGGTGTTTGTTTGATTGCAATTAGGGAGGTGAGGTGTTGTTTTTAATCTGATTTTGTGTCGGTTATCTTCGGTATGTTTCTTGGTTCATGAAGCTGAATCCTAAATCTTACATTTTAATAGGCATTCAAAAACTTTACTCAAATATTGTTTCCAACTCAAAAGACTTTTAACAGTCAATATCTGTTTCCTAACTCTGATAATCTCATTGAGCGCTCAGTATGCTAACTCATCCCTTTCTGTGTTCCTCTTCCTCTGAAAGGTATTCTCACGGTTTTTCTCACTTCACTTCTGATCCTTTTCTTCACCCCGCTCCATCTCAGTCTTTTTCTCTCCTTTTATGAAAAAAGGTATCACCTCTTCTCAAGGATGTCCTGGATTTGCAGCTACGCTGTCACCATGGGGACTGTTACCAGGGAGATAATGAGCGAGAGCGATACAGAGCGACCAACGGTTGATGTGGAGGTGGCGGCGAAGGGGTGACTCCAGTTTGATGTGGCCTTCTTTAGCTCAGTGGGACATCAGTGTTGAATAATTACAGAGAAACAAACAGTGTATGAACTGGTATAAAGATGATCTAATGAAAATAAGAGAAAGAAAGCAGGGGGCGTTCCTGTTAAACAAAGGTAATAACAAAGGGAACGGCAGGTGGATAATAGTGCCTGATGTATATTTTAAAGGCTATGCAGTTAGTGGCTCAAAGATGTGAAGAGACTTATGACAGAAAGATGAGAGGAAGGGAGGAAAACTGTGGCAGAGATGACTCAGGGAATAGACTGAGGATGCTATGATAAGAGGAGAAATGATGAAAAGGAAATGAGAGATACAGAAACTGAGGGGGGTATAAGTCTGTGGTGGTAGAGAGGAGAGAAAAAAATACTGCTGTAGGTGTGTAACAACAACAAAGGTTGTTGCATACAGCGCGCACACAGTCCTTCACACAGAGCGATGGCAGAGATTTTATTTTATTTTACTCTACCCTGTCAGCAAAGAGAAAGAGACTTTAATTTTTAAAGAAAAGTTTGTTTAGGAAGGTTTGAACATCTCTAAAGATGACTTCTAAACGTGTTGTTAAGTCTAATGTGTAATAACAAACTGATAATAGTGAAAGAAAAACTAATATCTCTTTTCTGAACATATTAATATGGAAATGTGGAACCTTCATTAATGAGTAATTGAATCTGGTAGGCAAGTTAATGCAATAATACTTCATGCACTGCAGCCTGGTGTTGCTTCAAGGTGACAGCAGGAGAGACTTGCTCAGTACTAAGAAAATATTGTCTCCCCATGGCTCACTTAAACCCTCAGTGCATCATTTTTAGCTTCTGATTGCTGTGATGTGTTCATACTGCAGGTGTCAATAAAGTTGAGGGCGTGGAACCTCAGCAGCTAGCTAAGTACTCTGGCAGGCACTACAGAGGATAAACAAGCATCAACAGAGTAATGTTTGCAACTGACGGATGATTTCAAATATTTCCACGAAACACAAACTGTTTATGTGCAGTTTGGACCGCAATGTGTCTTTGTAATTATTCAAAGCTAAGCATACAGGGGTTGTACTACACACACACACACACACACACACACACACACACACACACACACGCATACATATATATATACATATGCAGTGTTGGGAAGGTTACTTTTAAAATGTATTCCATTACAGATTACAGAATACATGCCCCAAAATGTATTCTGTAACGTATTCCGTTACGTTATTCAATGAGAGTAACGTATTCTGAATACTTTGGATTACTTAATATATTATCATGCTCCGCGATATATTATCAGGTCCGCGGCTCCGAACCGTAGTAAAGGGACCTCTGACTAATACGGCGGTTCCGTGTCGGGCTCGTAGCTGAAAAATAGCTTTACTTTGTTGTTTGGGTCAACTTTGCTAGCGAGAGACAGAGAGAGGCGTTGAAAGGCTGCTCCAACGGAACTTATTGTTTTTGGAGGAAAACACGAACACGGTGTACAGTCGAGTCTTAATAGCTTACTTACAGCTGGGCTCGTCAGGCACTCTTCTTGGCTGCAGTGGTTATTATTATATTTACATGCTTCCAGCTCCCGTTTTTGCTCGATGACAGCTCATACTTTTCCTTTTTCTCTCTCCCTCGCTCACAGACACATAACGGGTATGGCAGTCCATTTTCCCTGCAGCACGGACTACACTGCCGATGATGCTACATTCTTTAGAGCTATACCGGTAGCATTCTGCCTATTAGCTTAGCAGAACAACAACAAAAAGGCCTCTCTCCCCCAGGAAACACGCAGAGAGAGCGTCACCCTGTAACCATGGCAACCGTAACGCTGCCGCCTGGGACAACAGAACGTAGCTGTCAAACAAAACCCAAACAGTCCTGACCCGCCACAATATGAAACAGGGAAGTACCGCCATGTAATCCATTTATTTCAACAAAGTAACTGTATTCTAAATACCACCTTCTTAAACGGTAACTGTAACGGAATACAGTTACCCATATTTTGTATTTTAAATACGTAACGGCGGTACATGTATTCCGTTACTCCCCAACACTGTATATATGTGTGTGTATATATATGTATGTGTGTGTGTGTGTGCATTTGTATTGTGTATATATGGATGTCTGTTAAACATGCTATACAAATAAAGCTGACTTGTCTCGACTTCTAACATCCTTACTAACCTGCTCTCTCCTCTCTGATTCATCAAGTAGAATAGACAGAGAAAGAAGCCACAGAAATAATAGGTCAGAAAGTTAGAAACAGGACTTCATCATATACAAGCAGGAATATTTCTTGTCTATCAGCCGTGATTTGTACTAGTAACACCAACAAATATTAAGACAGACCTACAGAATATGAAAATAAGTAATGGCAGATAAAAGCTAGAAGTGGTTGTAAAGATAGGGAGGCTACAGAGGATGGGATTTAAAGAGTAGCATGTATCTGTGAGAGAAGATGAGATGATAGAAGGAGGATGGAAAATGAATGAAAGAGTGTAACGGTGAGCATATTAGTTTTGAATCATTTAACAGCATATATTCTCAGCATGGCTCCCACTTGATTTGACAGACGGTTATGTCAGCGCCACAGATAAGAAGCGCGATGATAACGTCAATGAGAATGATTAGTTGTTGAAGAGGGACATGAACAGAGAATAACAGTGATGGTAGCGTAGCAGAAAATAGAAGTTATGAGATAAAAGAGAGACCGTGAGGAGGAAAAGAGTGACGAGGATCGTGGCAGAAAGTAACAGAAAGGGAGAAGAAAAAGACTGAAGAGTGGGACGAGAAAGGTAATCGAAGAGAGAGAGAAATGCCACTGTGTGCCTCAGCTGAGACGCACACACTGTAAAACTGAACCAAGTCAAAACTAAACTATAAGAAATATATTTGCAGGTTTTTAACAACATCTTTCAGACAATTTTTGATTTGTTTTTCTGTGTACTTCACCAAATACCTCTAAAAACGAGCATTTCCCACATACGTTACAACTTTTCGCTCCTTTAAGCTGTCAGGTTCTGTTGGTGCCAGTGATTACGTTGATCCAGACTGAACTACAGGGTTCGTGATAGTCCAAATTTGACCTTTTACCTTAATACAAAGTGCAGTGTATTTGTTTTTAAAGATTGTGACCAACAGAACAGAGTCTCCAGGGATTTCTAACAGACATCTCGAAGATTTCTCAACATCTCTTGTTAGGAGCAAAAAGAAAAACTAAATAGAACCAAGACAAAGTGAAACGCCTTCTAACAAAAACATGTATGCAATCCTAGAACAAGTATGAACTTGCCGAAGTAAGAAAAGAGTGTTTTTAACCTTTTTTTTTTGCCTGATACTACATTACTTTAGTTAATACTTTGAATTCTCAGAGAACTGTCAATATCTTGAGTAACTGTAGTTTATAGTTTAGCTGCTCATCCGTTTGTTACCTGTTGAAGTTCAGGGTCTAGCTGCTGGATGAGGTCTGCATTCACTCAGTCACTCAGCTTCTTCTGTCTATGAAGGTGATTGTAAAGAGCCAAAGTTGTGTTAGCAGCATAATGTGGTTGTTTCTGTCCCGGGCACAGTTTGCAGTTTACCTTCAGGTTAATCCTTTTATTGTAAAAATGAAAGTAGTTTTTAGACCCTTTCTTCTTTAGGCCATCCACTTTAATAGAGACTGTAAAAGAATACACTTTTGTAAACACATGATTAAAAGGTACATAATAAAAGATAACTCTTGAAATAGAATATCCTTTTGAAACCAAATATATGGGTGAAAAAAGGTTACGCTTATCTACACTTGGCCTCGTGCTTGTGCACCTTAGAAGAAAATGACATTGTGCCCCAGATCTAAACCCTAGTTTTAAAATGTAATAACTGTGCAATAGTGATGGGTCGTTCGCGAACGAAATGGCTCTTAGAGCCGGGTCTTTGACGTGAACCGGGTCTTTCTCTCACCCTCTCTCTCGCACTTTTTTTCTGCTTCACTCAGCATGTGAGCCTTGTGCTTTACGCTGGGCAGAGGGGGGAGGGGCGGTAGTTACACTCAGTAGCACAGGAACAGAGCCAGAGGGAGAGAAAGAAAGCCAGGGACAACAATGTCACATTAGAAAGGTATAGTAATCATCCACAACTATTTTCAGTTGCAGATGATAAAGGATTCATAAAGTTTATTCATGCGGGACCATATGACAGAGAATATGCATGTTCTTTTTGTTTTCATATTATAATTTATATTTAATTGTGTTGTGGTTTGCAGTGTTTTGTGTTGTTTCACTTTAAATTTGTAAAAGGAAAAAGCTGAAAATTTAAATAGTTAAAAGTTGAAATGTGAATAGTTGATCTTTGTATTATATGATTTATTTATTACATTTTATGTGGAGTGAATAAATAAAAGTATATTTACGGTGGCCCCTAGAGACAAAGCACATACAAACTTCAAATCACGTACGAACTCTGAAGCACGTACAAACCCTGAAGCACGTACAAACTCCAAAACATGTAAAAACACGTACAAACTCCAAAACACGTAAAAACTCCAAAACACGTACAAACTCCGAAGCACGTAAAATCTCAGAAGCACATAAAAACTCAAAACACGTACAAAAGTCAACAGAAGTGCTCCAGAATGCTAGGCGCAGTGTTGAGCTTTTGTTACCTAGTGGCTACACAAGCCAGCAAGTACCAATGGCCGGATTTGGTGTGTGGTAGTAACAGGTAAATGAACATTGTTTTTAAATTATTTGAATATATATGAGTGCCTGTGTATAAATACACAAACAATACACACATGCTTTCAATTGTGTAATTTAAGTGATCTAGTAGCTCTGCTTTGGAAGTTCAGTTCATGCTAGAAATGTGTTTTGGAGTTTGTACGTGTTTTGTCTCTAGGGGCCACCGCATATATTTATATATAAACATATATAAATAAAATCTTTTTTTTTTACGTTAGTAATTCCTTTTGTGCATAATTTGATATTATTGTTAATAATAAATTAATTAAAGCAACAAAACAACCTGAAGAGCTGGTTCGGAGCCGAAAGAGCCGGCTCTTTTTAGTGAGCCGAACCGAAAGAGCCGGATCTCTAAAAAGAGCCGGAAATCCCATCACTACTGTGTAATAACAGTCATGAATCACACCAGAGTGGATACAAGAACACATAGTAGCACAGTGTTCTGATTCAGTGCTGGAAGGTCTTTCAAATGTTTGTTGGCCTTGTGATGGAGCTTTCATATAATCAGGTTATGTGCAGTCAGGACAATGCTGAAAATTACTGTGATGTATTAAAGTAACTGGCAATATGTGCAAATGGTTGAGGGAAAACTGCCTACATAAGAATGACATGTAATGTACATTATCATTAGCAATAAAATATGCTGAATATTTATGTTGAATGTGTTCAAGACTAAAACATAATAAATAAAATCTCAGGCACACAAAGAAAAAAATCCTCCTCTAACTGTAGCTGCTGTTCATCCAGCAGCCTGTCCATGCTGCAGAGGCCGGAGCCAGAACTTGAAGCTGTTTCCTCCACAAATGAGTCCTCTCGATCATCTTAAACTCTGCCAGGCCAAATCAGAGTGTAGTGCAGCTTTACACCCACACCTGAACCTGTACAAACACCCACATCCACCTTAACCTGCACACGGAGGCTTCTCTGAAAGAAGATACTTTCAGGATGTTTTTACTTTCTCAATCATATTTCAAAATGGAAATAACACATAACTCAGTGCTGGATGTAATAACTGCATGATGATGGGAATCATGAGGTGATAAAGTAAATGCAAAAAAATGAAAATTAATATTTGATAAGAGACAAATAGAATGCAGAAAATAACTAAACTGCAAAATAATTTGTAACTACAAATTTAAAATAAATGGTGTGACGAAATATCTCACCAATCATATTTCACTTCAAGGTGATTAGTTTACCTTTACTTTGGTGTAAAGATGCAGTAGACAGAATATGAAAGGAACTGTTGCAGGTAAAGCAAATATGGCATACTGCATGTACATTTGTTTGTTGATGTATAAATAATAATAACCTGAAGATGTTCAGCCTGTGCAGGAGTGATTAGCACAGCAATAAAACCACAGTCAAAAATGCTTAGTGCTATAGTGTGGAGTTCACCAGGTCAGAGCTTCAGGGAAGACGTTTCTCCTGAACCTGGTGGACGAAAGAAAAAAGTCAAATAATTCATCTTTGCCCGCCCAGGCAGCATTTATGCTTATTGTAATCAGAGTATCACTTCCAACAGCACATTTCTATTGTGTGTTTCTTTGAGTGCAGATAACGAAACTCTGAGTTGATGAAAGTGTTGCTTCTTTATAATGAGCAGCATTGCTTTCTGCACTGAGCAATTAAATTAAAATTAAAAAAAAAAAAAATGAATACAGGAGAACTGCTAACGGGAGACTTTATCAGAACACATGGGGAACACAGGGTGAGCAGGATACAGTGAAACAAGGAATAAATGTGAACTATAGCTTTAACCATAAAGAAAACTAAAGCTAGGAAAACCTCTCTACTCCAGCATCTCTAAAAACAGTAGCAAGCTCGTCAGTGTCATCACCACCACCTGTCCACTCGCCTGCCTGGCACCGCCCCTTGAGCTCAGTGCGGCATCCCTCCCCTGCAGCTGAGCCCCGCCACATAACCCTGACTGAGACTGGGGCTACATCCAGCCGAACCTACTTCTCTTCCCCCAAGCGGGAGAGAAAACTGCGCCCCCGGCCTGTGGATCGCTGAAATTTACAGGGCTGTAAAGCCAGATAGCACCGGGTGATCCGGGTGTTTGCATCTTTCAGTGGAGCCATTGCAGCGGGGTGTGGTCTGAGCAGCTGAGCCATGGACCACATCTCCGACTGCTTATATAAAGGACAGAAAAGTCAAAACTCAACAAACCCAGTAAAAGCAAGGCCTCATCCTTTTTTATATCGCTGATTATATTCATACTGTATGAAGTCTGTAAAAACGTCCCTATTCTGGGATTCTGTATGGAAACGTTTAGATTAGATGTGTGGAAATGTTCCTAAATATTGATTAAAAAACATGAAACAAACTAAAATAATAAAGCAGAGTGGATGATCTGAGTCTACAAAACAGGACCTACGTTGGAGTTCTGTCCCTCTTAGTTTATATGGCACTTTGATGATGGATATTCCAAACAAATGTTTAATTAAATTAGTACAAACCCTCTGAGATCCAGTAAGCTTTTGCTTTCTTGAGGCTTTGAGCCACATGGATGTTTGTGTTTAATAATCCAGCCTTTCTCACAAGATGTTACATTTGACTAAAATAGAACCTGGTGCCAAGTGTTACTTCCTGTGCCTTGATTGCCATGTAGTTGATGAACCCCGCTCTGTGCCGTCACATCCCAGAGTTATAATGTCCTCAGTAATAAAATAGAGCAGCAGGGAAGGTTAAAGTTAAGACTTTAAACTGAACAGGGAAATCAAGGTGGTTCCCTGATGACATGGTTTTATTTCAGATTTTCATTACCTCAACAAGGCACGCCCTGAGGTCAAATACATTTCAGCAGCTCAGATTTGCCACGTGTGCTGTCAGTGTCAGCTGCGATATCAGTATCCTGCAGTATGTTACACCAGGCTTCCATATGTGCCATGTTTTAAGAAAAAGTTCAAGACTATTTTCTTTTATCTTGAGTCATTTTCTCTGAGTCAGGGTTTAGCCTGAAGGGCTAACAAACACTTAAGGTTTCCATGATCCGGCTGTCAGATTTCAAACGGTCCTGCTCAGATGAGCTCATTAAGACTGCGACATTTCTGTTTTATTCTTTATAGGGTGTCACATTTCAGGCAACTGAGCCGAATTTTCTCCAGGGAAGGCGACTTACAGACACAATTGGAGTTTATCGAAATTTGCTCCCTGAGGGTTTTTTTTGAAAAAGTTCCCTTTGTGCAGGTGGACTTATCAAATTCAATAATGCTCAGCAAAAGTGTGCAATAATCATCTGACTGTGCTTGTGTCTCTCTGCAATGTGTTGCTCTCAGAAAAAGAGAAAAAAAGGCAGAAAGTGTCGAAACTGCTAACTCTGAGATTGTGCCTCAGCTATTCTGACATTGAGTGGAGTCATTTAATTTCCATATCAAAGGGACTTCAGGAAAATCAGAAAAACCTGCAAAAGCTGAGAGGCAGTGCTCTATTGCTCGCAACCAAGCATCTGAAGAAGGGGGGGGGGGGGGGGTGAGAGAGTGGCAAAGCGTGATTAGAGAAGCTGGCAAAGCAACGAGGGGGGAAACAGACAGACGAGCAGGAAAATTAAGCGTTTTGTGTGTCATATCTAAAAGGTGTCTCATCCTCACGAAAGGTGGTTTCTCTGGTAAAAAGGGCTTTTTTGTGCTGGGGGGGGCCCGTGGGGGGAATTAACCACAGGGAAGTGGGGTCTCCGGAAGGCACGGGGGGTAACAGGAATTCTTGCTCATTTTGGTATTCCCATATACAGAATGACAGGGGAATATTGTCCATGTCACTTCCCTGTGGTCCTGACTGCTCTGTGAAGAAAAGTGGGCTAATCCCAACGCTGTGGCCAAATCAACCATGTGATCTCAGAGGTTTTGACCTTAAACACTCTGGTATTATAACTGCAGCACATTAGCGCATTCACAGATATGCACGGTGGTGTTTTATTTTTTTAGCCTCTGTCACTAAATCCATCGTGGCTTTATAAATGATTCAAAAGCTAAACAGGCTGTCCTTGTGTAGCTGCAGGGAATGAGCCTTCAATGTATCATTTTAGATGTTCAATCAATAATCCTTTAATGTTGACCTTGTGTCAAACATGTAATAACTGGACAGTTTCCAGATAAATTCATGAAAGAACGTATTTTTAAAGAGTGGTGTTTAGATGGGCGGTTAATACAAACCTCACAGAGCAGAACACTTGTTCGTTCACACTGTGCCAGTTCACACTCCTGTTACAGGCACTCATTTATTTTTAATTTGACAGTGACTGTTGGCAGTGTCATATGTTTGGAGCAAGTTTAAATTCATAAATGAATTTATGACTGAATTCATTTCATTAAGTGCTTTTAAATCTAAACTACGAATCCTTGAGGCCATAACATGCAACTGTTTCAATTAGACTGATTGTCATTTTAACCGATTTTTTATATTTATGTGAATTTTATTGAATTTTACTGAATTTAATTTTATTTAATTTTATTTTTTTTGCATGTGTGTTGTTGCTGCCTGTGTTTAACCGAGTAATTTCTGTAACTGTGAGACACTTGCTGCTGCCTATCTTGACGAGGTCTCCCTTGGAAAAGAGGTTTTTAATCTCAGTGGGATCTTCCTGGTTAAATAAAGGTTAAAAAAAAGATGATTTTTGGAGATTTCCTGCTTTATTGAATTGTACTTTAATGTAATGTTCAAACTCACTGCACAGAATCAGCCATTCACCAACAGCTATGTGCAAACACCTAGAGGTGTTCTGGTGTTTTGCAGCCAGACTTTCATTGTGAAAACAATCTAAACCTAATCCTTAAAATATCTGGACCAAATGCAAAAAGAAACTTACATACTAGTTTTGCCTGTTTATAGTATCAACCACATGTTGATGTTTTGCAATCATTTCTAACTGGCTTCAACACCATATTCACGAGTCCTGTAGAAGTCCTGCAGTTTCCAGTCTTGCCGTATACATGGGTCATTCTTACACATGAAGGCTTTTGGGGGAAGATTTGACTCTCCTTGTAAACTTGTATAAATACTAGAACTGATCCAGAAAGACTGTGAAAATATCCAAATGCATTCCTATCATTGTCTGTTTCCTTTTATTTTCTAAATAAGAAGAGATTTTAAAGTGCAGAGGTCAGTCCAGCTCACACTCCAGTACAGAGTCTGGTGGGTCCGACTGTCACATTGCTGTGACTTTACTACATGATGCAAAGTGGGTTCATCTGTGCACTGTAAAGAGTCACATGACACTTTGACTCGAGTTTAGCAGACGGGTGAAATCTCGGTGTTGATCCAACTTTCAGAGAGATTTTGGAATAAAGTATGCCCAACAGCGACAATGAGATCGGTTTTACTCGTAATAATTAAAGTCGTGGATGTGTCATTTTGATATCAGAAGCTGGGCTGTATGAAGTAGCTGCTTCACTCGTCCCTGTTGTCAAATCTCCATGTTAAAGAAAGGTGATGTCAGCACTTGAGAAACAGCTGATCATATTCACAGACGCATTAATGTTCATGCTCCATTGGAGAGACTCTGGGGGGTGTCAGTGCTGTCAGAAGGAGCCACCACGAACACTTTTGACATTCACACGTTTTAAGTAAGATAGTCAATTATCTTCCCAAGTGCAGGCCAAGGAATGTGCCGAGGCTTAAACACACAGTAATTGTGTAAAGTCCTAAAATGTAGTACTACATATCACCACAGGCAATGTTCTCCCAGTGACACTTACTGAAAAGGTCATGTGAAATGTCACTGTAGGGGCAGCTGCAGCTTGAGGCCATAGTCTCACATTGGAAGCATTTTCAAAAAGATTTTTTTTCTTTTTTTGAGTGTTTTCATTGCCTGTGTGCATCCCCTCTAAAAGATACCTCCAGAGTCTTTGTATGAGCTTGTATGTGAGGAGAAGGATTTAAAATTAGATTCTGGATTTAACAGGAAGCTAATGACGAGAAGCCAAATGTTTTCTAGACCTTATCAGCACGCTAGCATTTTGGATCAACTGAAAGCTTTTCAGGGAGCTTTTAAAAGAACCCAATAATAATGATGTAAAGTATGAACTAATTTTTCAGCTTCACTCTGAAAAAGGATGTTTCTAATTTTAGACATATTTGTACATATTGCAAGAAATCAGTCTTATATATTTGTTTAATATGCACTTTGAAGGACATATTATGGTCAAAAACAGTGTTACTGGAGACCAGGGTATACACTCTGTTGCCAATACTTTTATGGCCAAGTACGATGATCTCAGTTTTATCTAAATTTAGAAGCAGGAAATTACAGGTCATCTGCATTTTTGGTGTTAAAATATTCCTGCAGTTTAACTAACTAGTCTGTGTAATCTAGCCTATTGGATAGATAAAGTTGGATATCATCTGCATAGCAATCAAAAGTACAATAATAATAATGTATACTTTATTAATCCCATAGGAAACTGCTTAGTCCTCTGCATTAACCCATTCACTCAGTGAAGCAGTGTGTAGAGACAGTACCTCGCTGAAGGGTACCTCAACCACTGACTGTCCAATCATGGGGCGAACACTCTACCTACTGAGCTACCCCCCCTCTAAAAGATTCAAACTCACACCACCCACTCCAAGAACAGCTGCTTATCTCAGTGTGTGCTAGTATGCTATGCCTTCTGATGAATACTGCCTAAGGGAAACATGCATAATGTAAACAGAACGGTCCACCCTGTGGTACTCCATAATTCACCTTAGTGTGCTGACATTTTTGAGTTTTGTGAGTGCACGAAGAAATGACAAGATCACAACTACAGCTCAGCCACGTTCTCTCCTGTAAATTCGGAAGTCTGGAAGAATATACTGATCAGTCAAGTGAAGGACCTTTTTTATTCTTTCTTTTGGTTGTGGCTTCAGAAATGTAGTGACACCTGCACAATGAAACAGGACGTATAATCACCAGCTACAAAATGAATCAGTAATTAGTAATAACACTGATGATCATGTTTTCATTCAGGTCAGGTTCTCAACTGATTCTCATCATACCTGTACGGTAAAGATGTGTTATTAGTTGCTTTAGAGCTGCACAAACAAAAAATCAGTCTGGGGTTCCTCAAGGGTCAGTTCTTGGTACATTACTCTTTAACCTTTACGTGCTCCTACTTAGTGCCATCATAAAGAATCATAACATAACCATGTAATCATTCATGTGCAAACATGCAGCTTGGTCCAAAAAGTTAGGGACAGAAAATCTGCTCAGATTTAGCATCCCTGTCTCTGAAATGCAGTGTCAGAAACTGTGACATCATTTTGGACAATGATCTCAGTTTTGATAATCACATTAAAAAGGTCACTAGCACTGATTTGTATCACTTCAATGGTCAATGGTAACTTTATTGTCCCCAATGGGACATGGATTTGCAGAATGTCCATAGAGAGATATGAAAAAAACACACAAAGAAAACAAACACAACACATACACACAAAAAATAAAAAATAACCCCCGAGAAAACAACCTAAATTTTATCATCAACAAAAGTGCAGTGTGCAATGGCAACAACCCTTATGGTTTAGTGTTATTAACCATGATAATAGCAGTAGGTGTTCTTTGTCTTCACTGCAGGCACTTTATAACGAAAACCTGATGGAAGCAGTTGAAAATCATTAAAGAGACGATGAACTGAACACAACAGGACAAAGGTCGCCTCTCCAGCACCTGCCTGTTATAAAAGTCCACAAGCTGGACCTGAGACCTCCCTGAAATCTGACCAGCCACTTTAACCAGGTTACTAAGTCTGGTCTTATTATTCAGGGACATATTACCACACCAGGCAATGATACAGAAGGTAAAAACAGATTCAATAAAACTTTTATAAAAAAAGAGTCATTAAAACCTCTCAACCTCCTTAAACAGTCTTTGTTGAACCTTTTTCACTGTAGCAGCAAGATGAGACTCAAAGGACATTGTCTTATCAAGAACAACCCCCAAATACTTGATCTTATGTAATACTTATGTAAATATATGAGGCTCAGATTGACGTTTTGTATTTTCTTGTTTGCTTGTTCATTTTTCTTCTTCCATAGATTGGTGCTGTATTCCATACTGTGTGTCCCTCTGTGGTGCTGCTAAGTTACTAACACTTTGCGACATGACTGCTGTTTGTAGCTCCCCAGAGAAAGTGATTTTTGTAAATATATGATGCACCGCTTGGAAACAGAGTGCACGGTCAGCATTATTCCCAGAATAAAATCAAGATCTAAATAATGCATTTACTTTGATAAAAAAAAGAACAAAAAATTGAATTCACAATAATGAAAACTGGGCAAATCCATCAACAGAGACCTGCAGTTTGACTTCAAAGATGCAAGATATCAATACTATCACACTGTGTCAGTATTAAAGTGCAGAGAAATATTGCTTTAATGGAAAACAAATGAAGCAGCGTCGGGCAGGTACTTTTGATTGGGTCGGTTAAACTTCTCTGGATTGTCTGGGGAGTGTTGCAACAGCTGGCTGATGAAAACAAGGCTAATCTTATCAAGAAGTCGGTCGAACATTGGTTTCATTAAACTCTGGAAGGCTGAATCAGAGAAAAATATACTTTGTGTTGATTAACCTGTGCAATAAGCCTGTGATCAGCTGGTATCAAATCAATGCAGTTCTCAGTGTTTCGTGCAGAAGCGTACCGCCACAGAGACGGCTCTTTAAAGTGCAGATGTGGACAAGAGTCAGTAAAAGCAATCCTGTTCATTGCTGTTGTTTTCATCCACAACATCTTTTTACATTTAGCTGGGGAATCTTGTCCTGACATTGTGTTTAAAGCCCGAGGCTTTCAACTAAACACAGAGCAAATGTATCAGCAAAGCCCAAACCGTGGCATTTCCCAGTACACTAATGAGAAACAGGTTATTTCTACACAATATGGTGCGTGTATAACGAGACACTGTGGCAGACTTGCTGGTGGAAAAATGATTACATTGCACAATGAGAGTTTCTTATTACGCATAGCCCCTGGTGAAACAACGCATATTTTCTGTTAACCTATGCAGTAGAAAGGCTTTCACAGAATGTGTCAGGATCTTCATGGAAATGCTTTCCCTTGGTTACAAACATGAATGACCTTTGGAGTTCTCTTTGTGGAAAGCATGAAATCAAATCATGTCCAATTTGACAGGGGGAATGGGTTTGCCTTGTTCCCGCTCGTCGGTTTTATTACTTCAAACTTTTCTGCCATCTGCAATCGTGCATCTTGCTGGGTCTGCCTGTGCTTGGATCTTGTTCTCAGTTGATTAAAATGGCGAATGCTGGAGATCAGAGCTGGATTTTTCTGTCCAACTTGGCTGAAAGTTGTTGGATTTTTAAAGTTCAGCCTCAGACATGCAGACACTTACAACCCACACACTGTCTGTCTCTCATCAAGATGGTGTGAAGATGGTCAAACAGTGGAGCATATTACAGGAAAGAGCCCTGTCTGGGAATTAAGGGAAGAGCTGTTTCCAGTGTAACCAGTCAAACACATATCTATCAGTCAGGGAGCAACATGTCTGTTAGGTTGTTGTAGGTCAAACTTGACCTCTTTTCAAGTTTGAATATCAGCTTAAAAGGGGACCTGTTACGCTCATTTCAAGCTCCTGATGTCTATTTTCAGACTCGACTGGAGGAGCTTTGCATGACTCACCATTTAAAATAATCCTTATTTATCTCAAACTGGAATTGGTTCAAGATGAAACTGAATCTGAGATCCAGAACTCATCTTCTGAGGTGATGAACTACATAATAGACAAAGCTCTACAATTGTTTATGTTCATCTTCAAACTAAAACTGCTTCATCAATTTATTATTTCTTTTAAAACAATGAGTCTGAGATAGTTTAGGGTTAAATATACGTCGATATCTTTCAACGGACCAGCTTCTAGCTTCTGAGTGTCAACTCAAGACACTCACAATATAAAGATCAGATAATGGGCAAGCATGTGATGACAGTAGGAAGAAAAAACTCCCTTTTAACAGGAAGAAACCTCTGGAGACATAAAGACCTGAGTCTAAAGCGCCACATTAAGCTTCCTCAGTTGTAGAAAACCTTTTCAACTTATATGCAAAGCTTCTTCAGATGTCTCGCAATATCCTGGTATGGTGTGGAAAGGGTTATCAATTAATTCAAAAAGAGCTGGAACTATAAATCAAAGGCGGGAGAAAACAGCCTTGGGCCAGGTGTTACAATAAAGTCTAAATTGTTTTTCGGGGTAAGGTGAGCTGTAGTTTCACTTCCCAAATGAAAAAGCTTCAGGGTATTCCACAGAAGGCAGTCGATATCAGTGTTTTCTCAAACCTGGAGACATTTTGAAAGCTTTTCTCTCTCTCTCTCTCTTTTTTTAACGACAAACAGTCTCTTGCTCTCATGTCTACCTCTTCTTACACCCGTCACCTCTTCCTCTCCTGTGATTGCCTGAAAAATAGTGTCGAGATATTGAGTCAAATCCAAGACGAAATGGATTTACTTATCTTCATTCTCGGCCTCTCTCTTCTGTCCTCATCACTCACTTTTTTTCCTTTGTATCTTTGCTCTGTAATTCACTCTTTCATTATTTTTTCTCACATTCACAAGTACTCTCGTTTTCTCCCACTTTCTTTGAGTTTTTTCTTCTTTAAATCTCTTCTTTTTCTTAGCGCTTGCTCTCTGCTCTCCCCCTTTCTCCCCCTTCCCTGTGGATCTAGTTTAAACCAAGCTATACAAAAAGAAGAGAGCATGTCTTTAAACAGACTAACAATTGTCAGAGCGTTTTCTCTTTGTTACAGATGAGCATGACTCTTCCACTGATATTATTCTGCTTCATCCCATTCCCTCCTAAGCTGTCTTCTTTGGGAAGATGAAAAGACAAAGTAAAGTGAAGCAAAAGATATCCGGTTGAGCCACACTTAAAAGGACCTATTTGTTGAAAATCCTGTGATCAAATTATTGAAGTGCATACATCTTCCTGTGGATTTAGAGAACCTCATCTCTGTTTAGTTGTTGCAGATAATTTAAAAAGTATCCCACTGAATATAAACATTAAACATAATTAAAGTTATAAGAAACTTGCTGTTAAAACACATGTTCACCTTTTCTTCAGGACTTTGTAGTCTCAAATTATTAGGGACTGTTTGTTTGATGGATACTAATAAATAAGTCGCAGAAAGTCTTCCTCCCTTTTTCTTTTAAATTGTTGACTTTTCATCTGTGTGTCCTCAATATTAAAAAGTCTACATTTGGTGTGTGTGTGTAAAGGTGGGAGGGGACTGACGTCAATCACAGGAACTTATCATTTTCACACTGTCTTTTGTGTGATTTGTCCTCTTGAACTATGTTTTACTATTTAACTTCCCCCTGTCACATGTCACTGCCTGAAATCAGCAACAATAGCCTCCGACCCCAAGTCCACCACCATCAGTGGCCTCAGTGACTACAGACCCATCACACTGGCACTAAGGGTTGCAAAGTGCTTTGAGAAGCTGGTCCTAAAGCACATAAAGGACTGCCTCCCACCCAGCTTCGACCCCCACCAGTTTGCCTATCCACAGAGGATGCAGTTTCCACCACCCTACACTCTGCTCTGCATCACCTGGAGAATCCTGGGACTTCAGTAAGGATGCTCTTCATTGATTTCAGGTTGGCTTGTAATATACCAGCATCCCAGACATCCTTATTGACAAGCTGGTAAACTTGGTGCCCCCCCCCCCCCCCCCCCCCCCCCCCCCACACACACACACACACACACGTGCATGGATCAAAAACTTTCTCACAGACCGTTCACAATCAGTCAAGGTTGGAAACCAGAGATCATCCACCCTGTCACTCAGCACCCCTACCCCTGCAACATCATCATCAAATTTGCAGATGACAGCACTCTGATGGGGCTCATATCCAACGATGACGACACCGCCTACAGAGATGAGGTCCAGCGACTGTCAGAATGGTGTACCTACAATAACCTCACCCTAAACACCCAGAAAACAAAGGAAGTGGTCATGGACTTCCACAAGACAAGAACTGATCCCCCTCCCCTCTTTATAAAAGGTGACTATGTGGAGAGGGTGCCCCCTTTAAGTTCCTCGGTACCCACATTTCTGAGGACCTATCTTGGACCACAAACACATCAGCCCTGGTGAATACAGCCCACCAGCGCGTCCATTTCCTGTGGATCCTGAGATAGAACAGGCTGCAGACTGACCTCCTAGTGTTCTTCTATCGAGGAACAATCGAGAGTGTGCTGGTGCTCGCCATCCCTGGTGAGAGATAAGAAGAGACTCCAGAGGGTCATCAGAACTGCAGAGAAGGTGACCGGCTGTCCACTGTCCTCCCTGGACTCCATTGCCAGCTGTAGATGTCTCTCCAGAGCCAGAGCAATTATAAAAGGCCACCTCCATCCTAACCACCACCTATTCAACATCCTGCCCTCTGGAAAAAGGTTCAGATCCATCAGGTTTAAAACCAGCAGACTAAAGATCAGCTTCTACCCGTTGGCTGTCAGAACTCTTAATGCAAACTGAGAGTTTCTTACAATCATTCTGTTGCTGCTACTTGCTATTTATTATTATTATTACTATTTTTTGTGCGTGTGTTTCTTTTTGTTTCCGTACAGTATTCTGCCCTTCCTGTGCAATATTTCATCGTGTATAGCCTACATAGTGTTCTTATAATTTTTGTTCTTCTTCTTTCTTGTATATTGTTTTCTTTAGTTTCACACCTTTGTGGTCTTGCTTCCAAATTTCAATGTGCAAGCAACTGTACATTGACAATAAAAAGTTCTAAGTTTATTTGGTTTGCCTTGGGCACCACAACTCAGGTAGAATTGAGAAATATAAAATACTTGCTTAGGTTTAAAAACAAAAACCACCCAGTCACTGTAGGTTTTTCAGTTGAAGCTTATATCAATATTATTAGGTCACAGGCAGGTCACAGGAAGAAACATTACAAGAATTAAGTTCGCTGATTCTCTGATCACCAACCAAACACAGCAGATGGCCCCGCCCCTCCCTGAGCCTGGTTCTGCTGAAGGTTTCTTCCTGTTAAAAGGGAGTTTTTCCTTCCCACTGTCGCCAAAGTGCTTGCTCATAGGGGGTCATATGATTGTTGAGTTTTTCTCTGTATCTATTATTGTACGATCTACTGTCGCCTTGAGGCGACTGTTGTTGTGATTTGGCGCTGTATAAATAAAATTGAATTGAATTGATTTCCACGAGCTTTAACTCGTTGGACAAGTGGTCACTAGTTGTAAACATGGAAAGGGAGAATGTTATACAGGAGTGTGATATGGTCTTTTATCAGCAAATAACTACACTCACCTATCCCAAAACTGCAGTTCAGAGTCAGCTTGTCATGGACCATTTGGTTGACGATACAGTGTAAGTGAGCAAATTTGCAAATTCAGCAGGAGAATTAATTAGTTCTCTCAGAATCTTAGAATTGTCTCTAATTGTTATGGCAGTTTAATTTTAATAGAGAGAGACAGAATAGAAAAAAAGCACATTGCATAAAAGTTATGAATTGATTTGCATGTCATTGTCCTCCTGGCAAGTATTCTGATTCCCACAGATTGGATGTGTGCCCGTGTGTCGCACAGACTACAATAAATCAATCAATTACACATACTCCTGATCTCAGCTCAGAATCAGTTTCTTTCATTTCAGTCTATCCGCCACAGTGGGAAAGACCACAGAGCTGTCAAAGCATGTCACGGACAAGATTGTAGACTTGTACAAATGGGCTACAACACCATCAGCAAGAAGCTTGGTCAGGTGATTATTCTGACATGTTAGAAATATAAAATGACCATCGATTGCCCTCAGACTGGAGCTCCATGCAAGATCTTATTTCAGTCACAATGACATGCAAATCAATATACAACATATATAAAGTCTTTTTGTTTGTTTGTTTGTTTTGTTTTGTGGTTGTTGTTTTTTTTAGACTTTGGGTTGATATCCATTCTATTCGTTTGCAAGATGGTGACATCCATAAACACTCTCTGTGCTTTCTTCACTGTGTGTAAACGTGTGGTTGTGGTGTTTTTGCTTGGACCTAAAACTGTATGTTTGGTAGAATCTACATACAGTCACCAGGATCTTCTGAGTTTGAGATTATGCAGTGAAAGGACTATTATGGTGGACTATCACCACTTGCATGGCATTCCAGAGTTCATACATTAAAAAAAGGATGCAGGGCTGGTTCACAAAAGGGATAACTATTTAATCCACTCCTCCCAAGCCTTTTCTTCTCCAGCGCCAGATTCATAATAAACAAAATCAACAAACTGAGGTTGTTTCTGTGATTGTTGCATTGGGCTGCAGCCATCCATATCAGATTCTGCTATTGAGTTAGCAGGCCTCATGATGGGAACAGCAACTCCTGTGAGAGCATCTAAATAAATGATAGCTGCTGCAAAAATGCAGTGACTGTAGACCGCCACTGTTCTGCGAACTTTGAATATATTGAACGTTTTGTTTTCTAAACTAATAAAGTTGTGAGGATACTCTTGAAGAATGCTCTCTGTCTTTAAGTGTTGTATAATATTACACGTCTGTGGTTACATTTTAATGTCCATTGTTTAAAAAGGACCATCACGGTGGCACGGTGGTTAGCACTGTTGCCGCACAGCAAGAAGGTCCTGAGTTCAATTCCACCATCAGGCTGGGGGCTTTCTGTGTGGAGTTTGCATGTTCTCCCCGTGTTTGTGTGGGTTCCCTCCGGGTACTCCGGCTTCCTCCCACCGTCCAAAGACATGCAGCTTGTGGGGATAGGTTAATTGGAAAATCCAAATTGTCACTAGGTGTGAATGTGCGAATGAATGTGAGCGCAAATGGTTGTCTGTCTCTGTGTGTTGGCCCTGCGACAGACTGGCGACCTGTCCAGGGTGTACCCCGCCTCTCGCCCTGTGACAGCTGGGATAGGCTCCAGCGCCCCCCGCGACCCTGAAAAGGAGAAGCGGAAGCGAATGGATGGATGTTTAAAAGGGAAAAAACAATGACCTACATTTATCTAATAAAAATATAAACCATCCTCCATACCAGTACAATGACCTGGAACAGGATAGAATCCATCAAATGAGTTACAAAGAAGTGTTTGCCTGCTCATTTACTAATCTTTCTACTATAATTGAATTTTTTCTGTGCTTTTCTACGCAATACATTTGCCTCCAATTCAAATAGCATGCCATATTAGCAGATTGTTGGTGTAAGACAGCTACAGTCACCCTGTTTATGGTGTCTTGTTCTGGTATGTTGTTTTCCTTTCCTTTCTGCTTTCTTGTCTTTCATCCTCTTTCTATGTTTTCTTCACCTTGTAAATATATGCCAGCCCAACATTAAAATGACTTCCTGGAGGCTATCTGAATATTCTGTGGGCCTCATAGGAAGCTACAACACTGTCTCTGTGAGCTACTGATATGCAATTCTCATGCAGATATGAAGCGCAGAGGTAATGAGAGAAAGAGAGAGGGACATAGGAAGAGAGAAGAGGGAAGAAAGAGAGAATCTGCCCTCCATACAAAAATGAATGACCACTTTAAATTTCTGTATGCTATCTTGGTTTTTACGTGCCTTCCTTAGAGGCTCATGAATAATGTGATGGAGTCAATATTCTGCCAAAGTTCTGAAATGCAAAGAAAAGCTGCAAAACAGGACTGAGGGTTATGATTGTAGTCTTTTGAATATCATATTTTTGTAATCAGCAGCCGGTGAGACCTTAGAAGTATCTCAAATTCTGTGCATCCTTAAATATTACAAAGTGAAATGCAAAGAAAACTCTTTTAACAACAACTTTTAACAACTGCTCCCAGTGACACAAATGAAGGCCTGTTTTTTTAAATGATCAGGCATGTTTAATAACATTTATTTTTTGCATCTTTAAAAAATGAAAACCTTGGTAAGGAGGAAGATACTATTTTAATGAGGTTTGTACGGCTTACTGAGCACATGGCAAAACAGGAAGTAACTCAGCCAATACATAAAACCCTGACAGGTGAGGT
Organism: Neolamprologus brichardi; assembly: GCF_056152115.1. Classification (NCBI taxonomy): domain Eukaryota; kingdom Metazoa; phylum Chordata; class Actinopteri; order Cichliformes; family Cichlidae; genus Neolamprologus; species Neolamprologus brichardi. The sequence continues at coordinate 15,930,715 of NC_142105.1, read as the reverse complement.
AGCTGTTATTTTCAAAGATCTGTCTGTTTGTGAACAATTTTTATTTGATACATACCATTAATTTAATGATCCTTTAAATGTTATTGGTTCACCTGGTCATGCAGGAAATACTGAAACATCCTTGTTATCCTTGTCATTTAATTGCAGGGAATCTGCAGAAAATGTGTTTAAACTGCTCATGGTCATTATTTAGTTTTATTGTGAAATGTCTTTTACAGGAAAAGATCCTGCAATGAAGGTGAATGTTCTCCAGCCAGACTACGCACAGCTTTGCAAAATTGTGACAAGGTTACACTGATAGTCATATACAGGGAAAGGGAAACATATCAATTCATGTTTAAGGTGATGCGCTCCTTTATGAGCTCAGCTTAGTTTGGCTTGTTTATTTTTTTCAGTTATACAAATATTGCCACTGGTGTTTCTCACCTTCAGTGGGGAGCAACCAGTCTCACACTCTTGACTTCATCATAACACCAGATAGGAAATGCTTGTGATGAGTGCCGTGTCTGGCCAGGTTTTCTATCACCAACTTCACTCTATTGTGCTGTTCAAGGGGAAAAATACTTCATACTCCAGCGGCAGGCTGGAGCATGCAAACAGAAAGATTAACCTACTATTAAAAAACTGTAACAGAATGTTGAATATTGACTTACCTGACCATCACGACTGTTGTGCTGTATTCTGTAAAAGATATTAACTTGAAACAAAAAAACTTGAAACAAAAACGGTGTTTTTGTTTTAATCTGCATGTTGTTTTATTCATATATTTACTTGGCATAAAAATCTTTAAATATAAAAAGCAAGTGTTGAAAACTGAATTACTGCATTTCTGAATGTGTTTGTCACCTTTTCTTGTCTGTCATGTTATTTTGAAGATATCCTCGTGTCACCTTTTATATGCAGGGTGCAAAGAATTGTAGAGCTGCTCTCTGACTCAAGTGGGCATTCCTGCAAAATTGAAATTCATGAAGCAACTGAACAAAAGATGATCACGCAGACCTCTTAGAAACTAAAATAACTTAATGTACGTTTGAAAGTACTGCTTGTTAAAGGATGCCTGTTTGTGCTCTCAAGGTTTGTACCTGAAAAAAAGCAATCCTGAAACTCAAACCTGTAACAATACAAAATGAATCTTTTTAAACATTGTTTAACATTGGGTACATTTTTGTTTTTACACTGTACATTCTCCTGGGAATAGGTCTATCACCCTTCACTGATACATGGAAACAAAAAGCCTGGAGTTTTTGTCTGAGAGACAAAACAACAACAACCCAGAATCTTCTTGCTGTGTGGCAGCAGTGCCAACAGAAATCGCAGGATGAATTCTGGGGCTATGCTCTCTGCTCAGGCTGAATGATTGGATAATGACCATAAGCATATCACCAAAGCAACCAAAAGCTTCTCAAAACAAAGAAATGGGATATTCTACTATGAATTCTGCTGTTTGCAACCCAATAGAACATGTTTTTCAGTCATGGAAGCCAAAACTGAAGGCAGAGTGACCCTCAAACAAGCAACAAGTGAAGCTGGCTACAGTAGAGGCCTGCTAAAGCATCTCAAGGGACAAAACAGCATTTGATGATGTGGATGGATAGAAGTCTGCTGACAGTCATTGACTGCAAAAGATTTTTATCCACATCTGAGGGTAGGATGATGCGGATGTGTGTCTTTGTACATTTATCTTTGTCTGTCTTTGTGTGGGTTGACATGTGTGTGTGTAACTATACAGTATAAAGAATGAAGAGTACAGATATCTGTCAATCAAACATTTTGAAATATCTGACTTTTATTGAGCCACTTCAAATGCTCTGACAAGCATAGATCACTGTTTACCTCACAGCTGTCCAAGACGCCCTGTGCGAAGATCTCTTTCAAGTTGAGCTAATGTCATTAGAGTCAGTCGGTTGCTAATGAATTCTCATGATGTGTGAATGTTTATCACAGGAGAAGAGTGTTTACTCTAGTCTGAATTGTGGTTCTGAATGCTAGTTTATAACCAGCTCCTTTTCTTGTTGTTGTTACTTGGAGAGTTTATTTTCTCTACAGCGGAGAATCGGAAACCTGCTGACATCAACTTAACTGCAACAATATTGTGACTAAATAATTTATAGATCCCTGTGCACATTTTCTTGACTTCAGTACAGGAGATGAAGCTTCAAGTGAGAAGGAAGAGGATGAAGTGGAGATGAGTGAGAATAAAGCAGTGGCAGAGGAGGCTGAGGAAGAACAGCAGTTAGAAGCAGATGGAGATGATGGAAAGGGTGAGCAGGGAGTATAAGATTCAAAGAATAGCCAGAGGGAGGGGATCAGCAACCGTATAGATGAGAGACTTCGAACCATCATGGATGGAGCTCATCCAAAGCCTCATCCACATGGGACTGTCCAAATAAGGGACTTAATATTTAGCCCTGGGAGAGTTTATAAAGTAAAGATTTCAGAAATATTTACACGTAATTCACAATTATTCTGAATGAGAGAAATGAAATGAATAGGAAGTCGGCTGGGTCACAGTATACACACAGTTTAAAACAGGATGTACAGTAAGTGTTGTGCAGCTGGGGAGTAGAGTTTGTAAAAGAATATAAAAAGTGTTTGTTAATAATAAACGTCTTGATGCATGCTCAATCATCCAGGTAAGTAGTATGCAAATGTACTATTTATAAGATTGGGGAAACCTGCAGTCAGCTGAAACTGAAGAAGTCACTTGGATGAGTGAAGAAACGTTTCTCCCAGAAAATGCTACATCCAGATGAACAGAATAAACCTTTGGAGTTGATAATAAACTGTTACTTTTGTGGAGCTTGCTATGAGAATACAGATCACCTGGAAGAAAGGATTATACCAAAGGTTTGCAGGTGAATTATAAAACAAGGAGTAGCAGAGGATTACTGATGGTTAAACAACATCTATAAATTGTAGTCTTTCCCTGCTTGAGTATGGACAATTGACCAGAAGAGTTTCGAATCCCTACTTCCTCATCTGATCCATATCCATAGCAGCTAGAGGAGGAATGTTGTTTCTGGCCAGGGAATATAATTCACTCCTCTTGCTTTCTCCAACATCAGTGGAAGTTATTGCAGACATTTACTTTTTGCATTCTTTGTCTAACAGTTAAGGTTGAAACCAGCTTAATTAGTTTCTAGTGGTTCCTGTTAGGGTCTGATGCCAGGAATCACACTACAGGAAGTCTGCAGCAGCTCTCTGTCTACAGGGTCCAACAACAGCCACTCACTTCTCCTTGCATCCAGCCTTGTGTGTTTTGTACGTTCCTAATGTCATGTGGTGCTTCCTGAAAGATTTTATTTTTTGTTTTATCGACTGACACAGAGACAAAAGTATTACTTATGTAAAACACAGAGTGGTCAGATTGAACTTTTTATATATTTTTGTATTAAAAATATTTCTCAGTGGGAGGTAGCTACTGAAGCTGGAGATCTGCTGGACTGCTTTGAAAATTGTGAAGGAGGGCATAAATTTGAGGCTTTTAACTGTATTTTCTTAATTTTTGCAGGTTTTCTTACTGATGACAATCTCTCCCACAGTCACCCACACTGAAATATTTAAGTAATGGATAAACAATTCAATTACAGAAAAGTGTTTTTTATTGTATAATATGATGTTTTTTAATACAATAGGTCAATCCATCAATTCATTCTCTTCTGCTTATCCCTTCAGGGTCATGGGGAGGGGGCTGGGGCCTATCCCAGCTGTCTAAGGGTCTAAGGGTCTCACCCAGTGAGAGGCAGGGTAAACCCTGGACAGGTCACTCATCTGTCGCAGGGCACAATGGTAAATCGTTTGGTATTTAAAAAAAATGTACATTTTCTGTTAATTAATAAAAAGTTTCATTTTCATAATTCAAGGACAGTCTACCTGTCAGAACGTTTCCTGTAATTTGCAGCTTGTGTTATGTCTTTTTACGCCCAAAGAGTGCACCTGACAGATTTCTTTCATTTCCTACAGCAGTGTTTTTCTGTAGTGTAGAAAGATGACACGCTGCTGTAATTGTACTTCTTCTTACACTAAGAGATCTCCAGGATTAAATGTGCAGTTAAACATGTGTATCCTGACAGAAAAGAGAGTTTCACTGGTCTGGCCCACTTAAGATTAAAATGGTCTGTATGTGGGCCACGATGTGAAATGAGTCGGACATCCCTGCTTTAGAAACTGTCAAGCACAGGCTCACAGCTATGGCCACTAGGCTGAAGAGATATTCCAGAGAAGCAGAGGCCAAAAGAATGAAATGGCCTGTCGTTCAATTCAACCAGACCCCTCTGGAACTGAATGGTCTTGTGTTTTACTTAAATACTACTAATGGGTCATTGTTACGGCCCCTGGCCTTGGAAGAAGTGAGCCAGCTTCCTACAAGCAAATTCAAGCGTGCCAGCACCCACAGACGATTGACGGGAACCCACATGTAAATGTGACAATCCACACAGACAATTGGCTGCCTGAGGACCAGTGGTTTGCACCTCCAGGGAAAGGGACCAATCAGCTTAAGGTGGTCCACAATTTGCAGCAAATCACACTTGCGGCAACTATTAATGAGCTCAATAGATGGGGCTTCTAAAAAGTGCTCCAAACAAAATGCAGCCAACATAGCACTTAGACTGTGCCGCAAAAGGCTACTCTAAGCAAACACATTTTCACATTTCTGGAAACTGGGAATCACTTTGCGAAAAGGATCCTGGACAAGCCCCCACTTATGTTACGACCCAGCTCTGCTAGGGGACAGGGGAGGTAACGTAAATGAGACCCTCAGAGGGGAGATCAGTTAAGGCAAAGTTTTATTTACAGAAAAAAACTCAGAACTGAAAAACCGATAGCAAACCACAAGGCAAATAACCAGTATAAAAAGAACTTGCTGTCATGGTCCTGGGTCGGTGACCCAGCGCTTTCAGTTGATGATTATCACTTTCTAGTTTATTTCTGATCTTGTATTGGTTGTTGGTGTTTGGTTGTGTTTATCTTCCCTACCTGCGTCTCCCTCGGTGCTCTGTTCATGTCCCCGTGTTGTTATGTAAAACAGTCTGTGTGTTTCCTGTTTTACTTTGTAGGGTTGTGTCTCGTTATGTCCATTAGTTCCAGCTGTGTCCCCTCCTGTGTGCCATTTCCTGATTACCTAGTGTGTGTATTTATAGTGGGTGTCGGTCTGTGTTCGTTGTCGGCTCGTCTGTGTTTCATGGTGTCTGTTCCTCGTCTGTGTCTCTCTGCCTCCCACCCCATTTGTATGATCCGGTTTGTTATTCAGCTCCCCCAGTTTAGGTTTATGTTCTGTCCTGCCCTCAGTTCTGTTATTTGTACACTGTAAATTAAACCCTCACTCTTATCATCATATCGGCTGTCTGCATTTTGGGTCCTCCGTTTCCTCCACACCACACGGCTCACCCCGCCAGCCGTGACACTTGCTCATGTACGAGTAGAAATTAAAGCTAGCCTCACGGGCAGTAACGATCCAAACCAATTCCACACATTAGACAGAGTTTCACAACAAGGCTCAGACAGAAGCATGTGGGTCAAACTGCACATTGAGTCCAAAGCAGCAGCTCCTGAATGAATGTTCATCAGCTTTTTGTAGAACAATCAGTTGCTGATTGGTCCCTTTCCCTGGAGGTGCAAACCACTGGTCCTCAGGCAGCCAATTGTCTGTGTGGATTGTCACATTTACATGCAGGAAGGCTGGAACCAGTGTGTGAATGACTGAATGTAGTGTAAAGCGCTTTGGGGTCCTTAGGGACTAAGTAAAGCGCTATACAAATGCAGGCCATTTACCATTTACCATACATATATAGATGGAAAGAACTATATGTGAGCTTCAAATTAAATCAGCAATTAACCTACTTATAAATGACACTTTTCAATAATCAATGTTTAAGTATTCTGTGTTCATCAGATTTCTTCTTTAGAAATTAGTGAGACTGCATTTAGAGAGTTACTGTACACTAATGGTTACAACCATGTACACTGCATCAATAATTGACTCCTACTGCACCCCTATTCTAAAGAGTATAACTCCTTAAAATTTTCAGTCTTGGTTCAAAGAATGATTTTAAGTCATAGAAGTTTGTATTGATTAAATGCTGAGAAACCAGAATCACCTCAACACAAAATAGTCCTGAAGTGAGCAAACAGAGCATTGTCGAGAGCTGCTGAGACCCAATCATTCTTCTCTTTCCTCTCTTCTTCTGAGCCACACAGTATTGATGGGCACAATAGTCTAATCGCTAAGTGAAAAAGGATTGGACTGCGGGGAAAAGAGCAGTGTTGAGAGGGATGAGGAAAACCCTTTTTGTCTCCAATTGGATCAAAGCCCTTGAGGAAATCTTTTTAATTTCTTATCTCATTTTGTTCCTTTTCTCACACTGATAGTTATCTTCTGTACTCAGTCTTTGCTTTACCCCAATTTAATTCCATTCAAGTCAAAGCACTATTTTCTCATGAAAGAGAAAATATGGTTATTTGTCCCTCCAAATTTAGTGGGGACAATGTAGATAACACATCTTGTTAAAGCCTCTCTTGAACCAGATTGATGTAGGGGGAATGGAATGAAAATGCTCAACAAATACAAACTGCCAGAAAGGAATTAATATGCTATTTGTATGTGTGGGACAACAGACTCCTATCATTTTCTGGGTCTACTCCATTGCATTTCTCAATAGAACTCCAGAACTCTTCCAGTTGTCGAAGCTCACAGCTTGCATAAACCACCAATCCTTTCATCCTTTAACAAGATTGGAGGTTCTTATGTAGCCTTGTCTTTCTCAAAACAGAGGTGTGTGAACAAGATACCTCTGGGTTTATTCAGTGGTGTCTGGCAGCAGATTCTCTGGCAGCATCATGTACATTATGCACCACATCCCATGGATGTGCGATGCATCAACATGAAGTCAAGTCAATGGAAGTGAGTGCTCTTTGAGATGTCTGTAGAGCCCATAGATAAAAGATGGACGTAGCTTGCAGGTCTGAAAACTGTATCCAGCCAGCATTTTACAGTGGCCAAGAGACATTGAGCGGACATCGCAGCAATGCCTTTAATGTTCACCAGTGGGTGATATCTGTGGACTTAAGTGTGTAGAAGTCTATGCCCTTCTGATCAGGATAGGCTTTACTGAGCTCAGAGAAACTTATAGGTTTGACATTATCCTGTTTTTTGGAGACCACTGCCATCAGGCCATGCAGGGCAAGGTGTGCTTAGTTTGAAATGTATCACCCTCTTAAATGTTTTTTTACAAAGTGACATTAACAATGAATATCAGGAGGATTTCCTAGAGAAACATTTTAGTTTTTCATTTCAGCTGTTGAGGCTGATTTCTGCACTTTGGTTGTTCCACATATCCTTGTGAAATTCATGGTTATGTAAAGTGTAGAAGTAAATTTAAATAAGTTTTAAGTTTTGATATTTACATGTTTACACGTTTGAATGTTTAGACATGCATGTTCAAACCAGTAATTAGTATGTGTTATATCTACCTGGTTGTTTTCCTGTTTTGATCTGAGTATAAGATTTCCTGGTTTCTGAGAGGTCAGTGAAGTATTCATGAGGGCGGCACACAGGAAGTGTGGGTTGTTGTTGCCGTGTGCTGAGAGTAAAGAGGCTGCTAAAAAGTTATCCGTCTCCATCTTGCTGTTTCTAATTATTCCGAGAGATTCCAGACCATCTAGTGAACCCTCACGTTACATCTGGTGGCAGCAGTGGGATCTATTTTCTTGATGGCTCTGTGTATTTGGTGAGTTCTACTCCCAAGCTGCGGATAGGATCGTTTTTTTTTTTTCCCGCTCGGATTTAACCCTCTCTGTGAACAGCTGATGAACTGAAAATAATAACAGTAATAATTTTTGGAGATAGTAAGGATTGTTGCAGCTTTTCTCTCTGTTTTTGTGATTTTTGTGATTTTTTTTTTTGAGCTGGATATTTGTTGGGAACATGTCAGCTGACGAGAGTGAATCTGTGCACGAGCTGCGCTCTTCTCCTGTGCCACATTCGAGGTCAGTGGATGCAATACGGACTGTTGCTGCTCCCGCCCACCATACCGTCTCCAGTGCCCTGACAATAGATCTTCCACCTGTTTTTAAAGGAGATGGGACTGAATCTTTTACTAGTTGGTCTCGTCGCTTTGAAGTGGCAGTGCAAGCTATGACTCCACCTGAGGTAGATTTGGCAACTGTGGTGTCCTCTGTTCTGCCTACTCGTCTAGCAGATGCTGCATTTTTGTACTGGGACAGTTTGCCTTCATCAACCCAGAAAGACTATGATCTAGTGAAGGATAAGCTGAAAGAGGTTTTCGGTCCAAAATATTCTCTGCCATTCTTCCAGACACATGTGAACGCTCGCCCCCGGAAACCAGGTGAAAGTTTAGATGTATACAGCGCAGATATTACCCGTCTTGTGCTTGAAGCTTTCCCTAACTATGACTACAATGCCTTGGAAGGTGAAAAATTTCGCCGTTTTGTTGCTGGGTTAGACCCCACCTTGCAATCTAAGATTCATGAGATGGGTGCAGAGGATCTCAACGGAGCCCTGCGCATTGCCAGCCGTTGTGAGAGAGCACGGGCAGCATTGCAACTTACAGCTGCAGGATCCTCTCATATTCCGTCTTCGGAACAGGTTGCTATGATACGTCCTCAGCCTACTGATGCTAAACTTCTTCAAGCAGTTGAGGAGCTCACGCTTACTGTAACCAGCCTGAAACATGAAGTACAGCAGTTACGGGAGAAACAGAGTTACCTTGCCCAACGTTTGGACTCCAGTCGTGATAGATCCTCCTCTTCCAATGTTCAGTACAGCACCCGCAGTGCATCCCCGTCGCCTTATCATGCCAGACAACATCCCAGAGACTATTGCTCACCTGAGAGGCGTTATCATCGTGATCCAGAGTCTCACCGTGAACGTCCTTCTTCCCCTGTTCCCCAGAGGTTCAATGAGTGGGACAAATGTGAGAAACATGATCAACGCACATACCATTCCCAACAGCCCTCCCAGTATTCCAGGTACAATTACCCTGACAATAACAGATACCGACGCAGTCCCAGTCCTGCTCCACGTAGAGTTAGAGATGCCGGGTCCTACAGTAGGACCAGTGTTCGTTTCCAGTCCCCGGAAAGACCTGCACATTTAACCTCCAGCCCACAGGGAAACTTTCATTAGCTGCTGTTGAGGGGCAAACATCAGCTACAGTATCAGAGCCCCAAAACCACATCCCCCAGTTCCCCTCAGAATCTGATGGATCAGTCTCCTCTAACGTGTTGGCTATTGTCGAGGGCATTGAAGTGTGTGCTCTAATTGACTCTGGTTCCTTTGTCTCCCTTGTGAGTGAAGATTTTCGAAACTCTCATCCAGCTTTAAGAAAACGGCCTATGGTAGCATCCTCTGTGCCAGCTCGTTCGGTCAATGGAGAACGTCTGGAAATCTTAGGCAAGTTAACCGTTGGTATTAGGCTTGGGACTCAGGTATGGCAGCAGGAATTTGAAGTCCTCAGGGGTGCTTACCAGCCAGTCATTCTAGGTTGGGATTTTCTGCAGAGGCACCTCGACCTCAAAAACAAAGTACTGCAACTGTGGGACATGAAAATTCCCCTGTTGCCCAAAGGACATGAGGTGGCTGCCTGCTGTAATGTTTCTGTGTTAGCGCCAACCAAAATCCCAGCTATGAGCGAAACTCTGATCACAGCCTGTGTGTCAGCAGCCACACCGGCTTCTCCTGTTCCAACAGACTACTATGGTGTCTTGATCCCTAATCCAACATGTGACATCGTTGTGGCTCACACTCTCAGTGAAGTTCAGAATGGTACTACAGTGGTTCGAATGCTTAATCCCTCCAGCGATGAAATCGAACTATACCCTGGACAGCATCTTGGTGAGTTTCATTCAGGCTCATCTGTTGATATCATCCCTCTGGAGCAGACATGTTGTGCTACTTCACCTGTGTATGATTCGACTCTGCCGGTAGAAATTGATGAAACAAACTTGTCACACTCCCAGGTTCAGTCCCTGAAATCACTTCTCCAGAAGTATTCAGGAATCTTCAGTAAGCACTCAGAGGACAGAGGTCACACAGGCATAATTAAGCATCATATTCACACAGGTGATGCTACACCGATTAAACAAAGAGCCTATAGAGTGACACCCGAACAGAGAGCTGAAATACAGACTCAAGTTGACAACCTTTTAAAGGCAGGTGTCATCGAAGAAAGCTACAGCCCATGGGCCGCCCCAGTTGTTTTGGTGCGAAAGAAAAATGGTACGTGGCGTTTCTGTCTCGACTATAGGAAACTCAATGCAGTGACAATCAAAGACTCTCATCCTCTTCCAAGGGTTGATGATGCACTGGATGCTCTGTCAGGTTCTGCCTGGTTCTCCACAATGGACCTTCAACATGGCTATTGGCAGGTTGAACTGGAAGAGAAGGATCGTGAGAAAACTGCTTTCACAACTGGCAGTGGACTTTACCACTTCACTGTTATGCCCATGGGACTCACAAACGCTCCAGCCACATGTCAGCGGTTAATGGAGATGGTACTTCGTGGCCTTCCCTGGAAAACCTGCTTAGTGTATTTGGATGATGTCCTCATTTACAGCCGCTCTTTCGCAGAAGATCTCCAGCACCTGGAAGAAATCTTCGGCAGATTCCAGGCAAGTGGTTTGAAGCTAAACCCCTCAAAATGCTGTTTTGCCAAAGATCAGGTACAATTTCTGGGCCACATTGTATCAAAAAATGGCATTCAGCCTGACCCCAGAAATGTGAACAGTGTGCAAGCCTGGCCTATTCCACGAACAGCGACAGAAGTGAGGTCATTCCTTGGACTTTGTTCATATTATCGCAAGTTCATTCAAAACTTTGCGCACCAGAGTGTCCCCCTACATGCTCTCACTGAAAAGCATGCAACTTTTCAATGGACTTCTCAGTGCCAGGATGCATTCATGTATCTGAAACATGCCCTCTCAAACCCTCCAGTGGTTTCATTCCCTGACTTCACATTGCCATTTTCTCTGTATACTGATGCTTCAAGCACAGCGATTGGCAGTGTACTAGCTCAAAAACAGGGACAGCAAGAGAAAGTCATTGCCTATGCTAGCCATGCGCTTACAAAGGCAGAAAGAAAGTGGTCGACTTATGATCGAGAACTCTGGGCCATTGTTTGGGCAGTTAGACATTTTCGTCACTATCTCTACAAGCAGCCATTTGTTATTGTCACGGATCACAAGCCCCTCCTGGGTCTTCGGAAAATACCCATTGACAGTGATAGAACTGGTCGCCGTGCTCGCTGGGCTCTTGAACTCGATCCTTTTGAATGGACTGTGATTCATAAAGATGGCCACCGCCACCTCAATGCGGACGCACTCTCACGTCGCCCTGTCACTGGTGACACCGTAGAGCAGGACACAGTCTGCACTGCTTCTGCTACCTTGAGACCTGAAGAGAGGTGCGTAGGTCCTGCAGGTCCGCCCAACCATAGTCCCTGCAGTACTGACCAAAAACACATTCCATGCAATGACTTTTCTGATCCACGACTGCAGTGTGCAGCGCTATCTGTTTCATCCACATTTGTGCTTGAGCTTCCTGAAGATGATCTCAAAAGTGAACAACAAAAAGATCCTGTACTGTCAGAAGTCATTGGCTGGAAAGCTAAGGGTCGGAAACCACCTTACTGGCGTATCAAAAAATGCCCACCTCAGGAAAAAGTGCTATGGCATGAGTACTCTAGACTTACCTTCCACAATGGCTTACTCTGTCGTAAAGCTTTCAACCCGTCCCAAAAGTCAGTGTTGCATCAGTTGGTTGTTCCTGAATCTTTAAAAGACACTGTCCTACAGCTGCTGCATGGCAACCCAGTGTCCGGTCATCTATCAGCAGATAAGGTCCTGAAACGTGCTCAGCAGCTATATTACTGGCCATTCATGTCACGTGACATCAGATTATGGTGCACACAATGCACTCCATGTGATGCCAGACGGAATCCCACACCTCATCACAGAGCTCCAATGAAAACAATTGTTGCTACGGAGCCATTTCAAAAGGTGGCAGCTGACATACTTGAACTCCCCATTACGAGTCGTGGCAACAGATATGTGCTCGTTGTTCAAGACTATTTCTCGAAATATGTCAATCTCTATGCTATCCCAGACCAACGTGCCACAACAGTTGCAAAATGCCTGTTTGACAACTTCATCTGTCAGCACGGCGTCCCTGAAATGCTACACACAGACCAAGGACGTCAATTTGAATCTGACCTGGTGAAACATCTGTGTCAGCTGCTAGGCATCCAGAAAACACGGACCAGCCCATATCACCCTCAATGCGATGGTATGGTTGAGAGGTTCAACCGAACACTTATTGACCAGTTAGCTAAGTTACTCCTTCAGCAGCCTGGCGAATGGGATGACTGCCTCAATCAAGTTGCTTTGGCTTACAACACCAGTCCTCACTCTACCACGGGGTTTACGCCATTTTTTCTCACACATGGACATGAGGCACGGATGCCTGCTAATATGCTGTTGCCTACCAACATGCCAGCATCATCTACTTCTGCTTCTCCTGCTGACTACATCACCCAGTTGACTCAGAGACTTCAGTCTGCCTTCAGCACTGCTGCATGGAACAGAGATTGTGCCCACACCCAGCAGAAACAACTGTACGATAGGGGCATCAAACACACTCCTTATGTTCCGGGTGACTTGGTGTGGTTAAATGACCCCACTACAGCAAAGCAGAAACTTGCTCCACATTGGAAGGGCCCCTTTGAGATATTGGAGTGCCTTGGAACAGATGGAGAAAACCCTGGTGTCACGTACAGGATTCGCTACCTCCTGGACCAATCAGACAAGACTCAAATTGTTCACTACAATCGTCTCAGGCCTTACAAAGCACCTGTCCCTAAAGGTGGAACCAACTCGCCTGCTGGTGACATACCTGCACAGCCCCAGATTCCACAATTGACTGCATTATCAGGTGCTTTGCCCTTCACAGCTTCAAAATCTGCAGCTAAAGGGAGCTGGAATGTTCAGGGCCACAGACCTGCAACCTCATCAGACCCTCAGGTTTGTCAGCCATCACTTCTAAAACAGTCACGACCCCATTCCCACTCTTCTTTGTCCCCTTCTCCTCGGTCTGAGACTGTAACAGCTTCCCCCTCTGGCCATGTGGTGATACACCAATCAGACATTGTTCCTTCAACTCCTCATCGAGTATCTGGTGTTTCACGGCGATGTGGGAGACGTCAAGTTGTGCCTCCCAGATACCTCAAGGACTATGTTTTGAACTGAACTTGTTTTTGGTTTTGCTGTTGTTTTATTGTTGTCCCCTTTGCTAGCAGTATGTTGTTTTTTTCCTTTTCTGTAGGGAAACGGGGACGTTTCTTATGTGAGGGGGGGAGGAAAATGTAAAGTGTAGAAGTAAATTTAAATAAGTTTTAAGTTTTGATATTTACATGTTTACACGTTTGAATGTTTAGACATGCATGTTCAAACCAGTAATTAGTATGTGTTATATCTACCTGGTTGTTTTCCTGTTTTGATCTGAGTATAAGATTTCCTGGTTTCTGAGAGGTCAGTGAAGTATTCATGAGGGCGGCACACAGGAAGTGTGGGTTGTTGTTGCCGTGTGCTGAGAGTAAAGAGGCTGCTAAAAAGTTATCCGTCTCCATCTTGCTGTTTCTAATTATTCCGAGAGATTCCAGACCATCTAGTGAACCCTCACGTTACAGTTAGAAGGATTTTCTCCTTCTAAGGTTTTATTCACATCACAGATCAAGACTTATAGATCAACACTTAGACCTCACGGGATTAATTAAAGATTAAAGTAAAGAAATTATTTTTCTGTCTTCTGAGAACAAAGCTTTGGATTTTTGTTTCAGTTGTTGGAGCTGTTCATTTATGTTGCCAGTCAATTGCATCACCACCCTTTGTCCCTTTCTCTTTGCCTCTCTTCTTGTCTATTTTGCACCCCCTCCCACACACACATAAACACACAGTCTGTCGTCTGCTTAACTTCATATTAATGACCTCAGCATAATGACAGAGGTGACATGATTGACCTGTGTCTGATAATTATCCTTGGGCTTATTACTGGCAGGTGGTGATTATATGGACAGTGTGCATTGATGGTGTGTGGTGGGTAAATGTACCAATTAATGTTTGAGCTTGTGTGCAAACTCACATACAAATATTTCAGTATATGCTTGTTTGTGGGCGTCTGCAGATATACCTGAAAAGGCTAATGGTAATTAGCAGCATTATTGACAATTAGCTAATGTGCCCTGAAGAGTACTAAACACTGAAGCAATGGACGGGGGAGCTATTAGTCTTCCCAAGGCCAGGCTAGCTAGAAAGCACTAACAAATAGCTACAGTACAAGAAAAACATCAGATACACACACAAATTAAAGCAGACATGCATATGAGTACAGATAAGTATGTTCTATAAATCCAGTAAGCATCTTTTAAGCTAAACCTCCTATTGATTAAGTGCACTCTACCTCCCCCTTTCCTAATTTAGTTGTCATGGTGATGAAGAGAAGGCAAAAACCATGGCTTGAGGACAATCCATGAAATAAAGAATGGGAAAAAAGGCACAAAAAGTTTACACACTGTTAAAAAGCAGCAAATGGAACAAATGAGTACAATTCATTGAAGTGAAGGTGAGGAAGATACCAGCCGGAGTTGTCTAAAACAAGTTTAGTGTGATTTCAGGTCTCGGAGGTGCACTTTTATATATCCATGTCCTGCCTTGCAAATGACAGCATTTTCAAATGTCAGCCATAGTTTTTCTCCAAACTTTTATCTGTCAAACAAAGCTGGCTGTACACACCTGTGAATTCATATTTCTGTGGATGTTCTTTGTGTGCGCATAACACCATCTGTGTGTGTGCGTGATTTTAAAGGCCAGTTTGACAGTGGGTTTTTCCAGGGAGAGCTAACCTTTGCTTGTATAGAAGATAGAAACTCAGTCCGACAGCCCGAGGTGGAGCTCACTATGGAAACGTACACACGGATGCTCACACTCACACAAAACACACATATGGAATCTGAAACTGTACCCAAAAAGAAATACATGGCAGACACTCGTGCTGCATGGGCTGCCAAAGAAAATCTGTTTAAATCTGTTTTAAAATGGGCAAAAAAGCAGAAGCTTGCATTGTTCTGTTAATTCCAACAGGAACACTCAACACATGCAACACTACAGACCACACAGAAGGCACCTAGGTGTATGAAAACAGCCTACACCCATTCATACACGTACAATAAGTGTATGAATGGGTGAATGAGGCATGTTGTATAAAGTGCTTTAACCCTTTAAAGCCGGTCAGAACGTGAGCTAGCGCAATAATTTTTTTTTTGCATATGAAACCCGAGGAGTTGTACTTACATCTTATGCCATCAGCTTGTCCTAAGTCACATTTTCCTTCCACATATAGCTTTGCAAAAACTGCATAAAAAGCACTTGCAGCAACAAAAACATAATATTCCAGAAACACTCTTTGCTGATCCGATCAGCTGTTTGTAACACTTCCTATGTCCATCAGCACGAACTATCGCATGTCCGCCATGTCCTGCCCGTAACCGGAAGTGACGTCATTTTGCGGAAATGTAGTTTTTTACCATCAGGGCCTCATGAGCCTATACTGGTGTTTTTAAAAGTTATGTTTGACTTTATGACTTTCTGTGTCGTTTCTGGGATGCTTAGGACTCATATTGCACTGCTGGAAATTATTGTTTATTTTGATGCATATGCTGTTTTTTTTGCAAATTCGCATTATAATATTTATTTTCGTTTTTCCTGCAGTATATAAAAATTGGTGTATTTCAAAAATAAAACTATGAAGACACTTAAAATAAATTTCCTGTGGTGGGAAACTATTTTGTGCAACTTTTTTGTATTTTCAGTTTTGAGGGAAAAACCTCTTAAATTTCTCTAACTAGAAATATATGTTAAAAAAACAAAAACGATTTTAAATTTTTTTGTAGTTTATTGCACTTTTTTTTTGCAATGTATGTAATTACTGTGAACTTAATGCAGACATATTATTAAAATTTGGGCTATAATGGTTGTATTGATGTATAGCAACTTGAAATGCTCCCAAAAATGGCTCCACAACATGTAAAAATATAATATAAGCTCTGGCGGACATGGTTCTATGGTAGGTCTTAAAGGGTTAAATCACCTGTTCCCAACCTTTTCTGCACCACAGACGGTTTAATGTCCAACAATATTTTCACGGACCAGCTTTAAGGTGTGTCGGATAAATAGAACAAAATAAAATGATACGACCAAGACAAAAACTGTGGTATTTGTAAACATAATAATAAATGTGAATTCACTGTTTAATTGTGTAACTTTATTAGCAGCATCCTCCTGAAATGCACCAACAACACTGAGAGTAACATCCTCCTCTCTGCCCCTTAATGCTCTCTGGTCGCTATGGTAACATGTAAATATTTCTTTCAAAATAAGACACACAACTACAACATGGGAAAGACCCAGGGAAACCGAGATAACAATAAAAATCCTGAAAACCATGAATTTTACATCCAAGCCTCAACTCTCGCAGCCTGGTACCAAACGACTCACGGACCGGTCCGTGGGCCGGGGGTTTTGAACCGCTGCTTTAAATGCTCAAAGCTGAGTTTAAAAGTCACTATATAAAAAGCAGGCTTACTATATGTTGCTAAATCATGTATCATCGCAAAAAATCAATAAGATTTAGTCCGTTAACCAACAGTCATGTTTATATTTTACTGACGACCAAAATTTTAGATCAACTTCTTACATTGGAATTAGCCACTTCTCACCGTGGTTATGTATGTCCATCTTTTGGTGGATTCACATCAACCCACTGGCTAACATTATTTCTAGCGGTGCTACTACTGGGCTGGAAGCTTTATGGCCTTCAATACGGTGCTGATTGTTTATGGGATAGTTCCAACAAGGTGCTGGAAACATCCGTCAGAGACTGACACCGCCGCGGTGTGTTGTGTTCAGAGATGCTCTTCTGCATACCTCGGTTATACTGAGTGGTTATTTGGGATTCTGTTCCCTTCCTATCAGTTTAAAACAGTCTGACCTGTCTGCAGTTTTTGAAACACAAACACATACAAAGCTGTGACTTATCAAAAGTCTCTTAAATCACCAAATGGATGATGCTCAGTTTGGACTTCAGCAGGATGTTTACATGCTTAAAAACACGGAGTCACTGCCATGTGTTGGATTAGACATTTAACTTAATGAAAAGTTGAACTGGTCCACCTAATAAAATGACCCACGAGTGTAATTTCTCTTTCAGACAGGGAGTCACTGGATTTCTGTGTGAAAAATGACCCGCATGTGTGCTTTGGAATGGATCAAAACAATTACTATTATTTTTATTGCATCATCTCACCTGCGTGCCTCTGAAAAAGAAAAAAAAAAGAAAAAATCCATATGGGGCTAAAGTGTGTATAAAAATGAAACTTCAACACTCATAATGCCTACATTTAAAAGCACACACTCACACACATGTATGAAAAACCACTCATAAACAGAACTGCATTTTCTCACAAATAACATTCATACACTCACTGGGATTAGCTCCCCCTCATGCACGGCTGCTTTCATGCAGGCGTGTGTGCATGCAGGCTCGCATACCTGCAGGTGAACAGCCACTCACATATTGCACACACTCATATAATGTTATGCAGAGATCTGCACATTTCAAAACACATAAACAGAGTCGCACACTTTCGTAAACACACACACACACACACAAACTTGAGGCTCCTGCCAGAGTGTGACTGATTGAATTTCAACCCTCTCCATGTCTGCAGGCCAAAGGCAACTGCAACTGCTGAGCAATGCACTTTTTTCCTCCCTCTGCCTATATCAGCCTGCTTGTAAGTGCATCTGCAATGTATGTACTTATTATTTTGCTTTTATTAATTTATTTTAACTGTAAGTTGCGTTTTTACATGTCTGTGTTAAAGTCAAGAAACATATTTCCTTCATTTCTTTTGTGTGCACGTGTGTGAAATGTTCATTTCGTTTGCAGTAATTTCCACAAAGCTCATTTGCTTCCAGTTTCATGTATTATCTGCAACTTTTTAAACTGCTGTCAATTGTAACAAACTATGCTTTTCAAATTGGTTTTGATGGATGTAAATTAAACTTTTGATTGAAGTAGGCTCATCAGCACATGAGATAACGAGTAATCAAGAGTCTCAGCTGAAAGGGCCAAAACAGGATGGAAAACATTTAAAGTAGTATTTAAATAATCAGACACTAAACTCTTCTTTGACAAGTAATCAAATGAAATCAGTTCATAAAATCCATCCCAGCAAGCAATCACCACAATAGCACTTGGGAGATTCATGAATAGCAGAAAATACATGCACGTCACTGAACACACAACAAAACAAAAACTGTGGTTATGTTATTAAAAGGATCTTTTCACTTAAATATTTTGTGCCCTCTATTTGTGAACGGTTAAAGGTAAATGAATCCTACCCAAACACGTGGCTGGTATCTCCGTTTTTCAATTTGCTGTCAAGTCAACTAGCAGACTAAATACTGTAACGTATGAACTATGAGGTTACTGGACGAAATCGAATTCTTACACAAACAGTGAGAAACACAGAATTAAATTGTAAAGGTCAATATGAGCCTCCACTGCAAAGTAATCACTGACTGGGGAAGTAGGACCACTGACTGACTGACGTCCTATTTCTCAAAACAAAACCTCGTTTCATTTAAGTGCCATTATCGTAAAGCTGCTCGTATCTATAAGAGAAGCAGCGAGCCCTTTGTCTTCAGTGCCATGACACACCACATTACCTCAGTACAGAAATGGACTGTGCTTCCAACTGTTCATGTATGGATGCACATAAGACAGATTGCTTGGTACAATCTTTTTTTTTTTTTTTTACCAATAAGTTAATTTTAAAGGCACATTTGAACTCAAACCTAAATCTAACCAAGTGTTTTTGGTGCCTCAGCTTAAACATTCAGTAAGTGAAATAAAATAAAGTTTAAAAAAGAGACAACTAGTGTCAATAAACCTTTCCTGTATTTCTGATTTCATGGCTTCAGAAGACATTCCTAAGTCTGTGGAAGAATCCCATTGGTTTGTTATTTTAATCTGGGTTTCATAGATTCACTTGTATTTGTGTGAAAACATGTGCATTTGCCTTAATTTGCCTCATTACATAAATGACTTTACGTAATCGTGCAGCACCAAACCTGCGATTTGCATTCAGTGTTAAAGCACCATAATGAAAACCACACTGCACATGTGAAGAAACTAATTATTGAACCAATTAAGAGCTTAATTAAAAGAATGAGAGCTTGGTGTATTTTACCCACTCAGGTAAATAAGTGACTACATAACAAGACTGAAGTTATAGAAGGAAAGAGGATCCTTCAACCACTTTATTTATAACACTCTGCAGGCTTTGGTAACACAAACAGTGATTTATGACGACATGTTTTGTAAAACCTCATTTATAGGACTGCTGGCCACTTTTGCCTTCACTGCCTAAGTCAATTGATGAGCCAGAGGGAGACCCTAAACAAATGAGTACTCCATCTTTTTCCTTATCATGACCTCAGCTTGTTTTCAGATTGAGTCCATTAAAGATATATGCATGCTCACATTTACCGATACCAACTGCTATTGAAGGCAATACTGACCACTGACCACTTCCAGCTGTAAATCGATTTGCAAATCACTCAGGGGACACAAAAGTCTCAAAAAGACTGACGACTCAATCTCCATAATAACCGTGACCCAATTTGCTTCCAATTCAATCAACTTCTTACCTTCCAAGTCAGTCCAAAAAATAAAAATACCTTTTGTGCTTGAACAGGTTGTCACTTCTCAGCCAGTTTAGATTTAACTGTGACTCAATGCTAAATACCAAACAAATTTCAAGGCAAAGCCAAGCAATTAGAATGAATGGATTGTGTGCAAATGTTGCTTTTTTGACAAATACATTTGTTTGAGAAAACCAACCCTGCTTGTTTTGTTTTGCAGGTTTTTTCATGAAGGTTATTGTAGTTGAGAGGGCTAGTGGTCATGAATTTATCCTCCGAAAATCTAATTTGGAGAATGCCTGAGCAACAGAATTCACAACACCAATTCAGTAATTCAAAACAGAACCTTGAGCTGGTCCTTTTCGTGACTATATTTTGGTATATTTTTAGTAAATGTTGTGTGACTATACCTCTAAAACCTCTATTACTGTTCTGCAGGTGTCTATGAAACACTAACTTATAGTTGTTGTCTAAAAGAATTACAGAATTTAAAATATTAGAAACTTGCACCATTTGGTGCATTGGGCTACAAGTCTCCGCCGGTGTAATCGGTCAGATGCAGCTGCTTCGGTCTCATCGCATGCGTAGATCATCGATGAAAGTCCTCTGCCTCTGTTGTTCTCTGTTGTTCGGAGACTCCCTGGCGTCTTCCGTGGAGTGGGTTCCACGTGATGGCGATCTTGGGCAGTCAGTGCAGGAGTTGCCGTAGAATGTGATCTCCAAAGCGCATACGCCATTGAGTTGGGATTTTTGGCAGTCCAGTGGTGGATTTCGTCATTGGTGACATGGTCCGGGTAAGCAACCCACAGGATCCGTCTTAGCCATGATGACTGTCATGTCATCACAGCACTACAAACTATCTATCTATGTATATATAGATAATTAGCCTGTCATTAATGTAGTGTCACAAAAGAGAAAGGGCCTAAAGAGCAAAATCTGTAGTTGTTAAATACAGTAAGAGACACTTATTATACACTGACTGCACTCTGACACAACTGCTGTTGTGATTTGTACTGTATAAATCCTCATCAGATCCCCAACAACCTCAACTGTCTCCTTTCAATGTGGAAGAGTTGTAGCTCTGCTCTAAGCCCCTTTCAAATGACGCCACTCTTTACCTATCTCTAAGGTAAAGGCCAGCACTCTGCTGAGGAACCTCATTTCCATCACTTGTTTCTGTAATCCTATTATTTTGGTCACTACCCAAAGCCTGTGACCATAGGTGAAGGTGGAAACAGAAATCAACTGGTAAGTCAACAGCTTTGCTTTTACACACAGTTCTTGATTCACCACAACAGTGCAGTGTCTGTGTCACTGCAGACACGGCCCCAACCTGTCTGGACTCTGCTCTTTATTAGAGGGAAGCAGGAGACTGACAGTGTTCCTCAACCAGGACAAAAACAGCATTGTTCCTCATGAATCTGAGATTCATCACTCCTCCCCAGTACCCTAGCATAAACCTTCCCAGGGATACTGAGGACTGTGATCCACCCTGTAACTGGAGCACACCACCCCAGTCTGCCAGTCCAAATGCACAGCCCCAGATGTGATACTGCAGAGGCATGTCAACACAGCTCTACAACATTGAAGGGGTTATGGAACTCATCATCCAACCCAGCGGCCCTTCCACTAAGGAGTTGTTTAACTACATCAGTGATCTTGCACCCGGTCATTCCCTCGTCCCGAGATTATGCTTGCTGTACAGACTTCTCTGAGGATTAAGGAGGTCAGCAGCACCCATATCGCACTATACTATATAAATCTGAGTAGACCACCACGTTCCACTCCTGAGTCACCTGACGGTTTGCCTGAATCACTTTGAGACAGATCAAAAGTCTTCATCCATGGCACGCCCAGATTTTTGCTTCAGCCCGAGCAGCAGACCATAAAAGTTTTTATCTATTTATTTTAAATACAATCTTTGTCCAAATCTTTATCTAATAGTCTCTTTGGGCACAGACTTAGACTCATGTCCAAGAACACCTAAAACAATTAAGTAATCAACCTCTGATCTAAGTACATCTAATTTACTGTCTCAGCAGCAGCAGCCTACACTTTGCATATAGAATAAAATGCTACCGCAAATATTGATTTTTAAATAAGGCTTATTTGTATCTTTACATTATCTAAGAGGTGTAACAGCACTTAATATAAATGACACGAAGGTAAACCTGTCATCAGTCCTAGCATCAGATCATAATAATTTAATCAAAGGCCTTGTTTGCCCAAGAGTCAGGGTATTCCTTTAATCAACTACACATTAAGCATACTGGCATTCATCCAAGGTCTCTAATGGACAGGCAGTTGGCACCGTTTCATTGATCTGTGACAGCTGAGCTAATTTTTATTCCAGCAGAGGACAAGAATGGAAAAACAGATCTGAGCGCGAGGAAGCAGCAGGAGTTGATATTGGCCAGCAAGACAAACGGACTCATAGTCAAAAAAGCTAACGATGGCAGTAATCTTTGTGCTCTTGAATGACAATAGAAATTACACTTTCGACCATCTAAACCTGACCAAAATGACCACACTGTTTGAAATCTGCCTTTTTCTTTTTTATTGATCATTTTTGTTAAACACCCACGAAGCTTGACATCCATCAGAAGACAGAAAGCAACCTTAGGCACTCAGCAAAGTCTTAACTCTATAGTCAAGGGAAGAAAATGGAAAATGCTGCAGCATAATCTCACTTTTTAAAAAATGTACATTATGCTTGAAAACATGCTGTGAAACAACAAAAAAAGTCCCAAAATCAAGCATATTGACAGAGACAGCTTTATTTACTAACCACACGATGGCCAAAGGTGTCCTTCCAACAGAATTAAAAAGCATCATGGCACACCATACTTCCTAGATGTCTGGTGTCAATTAAAAATGCTAAGCTATACAGTTTTGCCTTGATATTTTTAGCCACACTAGCAGTTTGGCACTGATGTTGCAGTATCAGTCTGCCAGTCCCAACATAGCTATTGCAGTAATCACTGGACTGATTGCAGTATAACAACCTGAAACCAGGATCACTGTGATACAAATGTCTGCAGTACAATTTCACAATTACATTTACTGCTTGTTCATCATCTAACCATGATCCAGTGAGCCTACTGGCAGCTGTCACAGGTGATAGGTAGGTAGTCCTAACTATCACTTTTTAAGAAGGCATTTAAAACCACAGATTTCTTTTTTTATAATAATATGAGACAATGTTAGAGCTATATGAAGTATAGCACCAACAGACATTTAAATACATGAATAAATTGTCTTAATGTGTTACGCCTTCAAATTCACATCAAATCTTCCCCCTTTAGCACAATATCCTTAATTTTTCTCGTCCTGACCCTTTACCTGTAACATTATGGCTAAGGTCACAACACCCTAGGATTGAACATTAAAGTATCTTAGATAAAGACTTTATTCGTGGCCCTTCAGTACATATATAGCCCTACAAGCCCCTTGTTGATGACAGCAGATAGAGACATCTTGTCAAATCCCAGCTAGATTTCCACCTTTTCTTCCTTAACCCAAAACCAACCTGAGAACTCTCGCAATTGGTGCTCTCTGTATTTAGAAAACGACAGAGGGCAAGCAATAAGCCAGCTGTCTCTCAATACATTATAAAAGGACAGAAGCCAGCACTAATTGGTTTTCATTTTGATCTCAGCGGCCTTTGAGTAAGTCTCCCACCCTCCGATAATGGAATGCCCCTGACCACTTTAATTACCATTGACTGTAGAGAGCTGGAGAGAGGGTGAGAGCTGGAATAAAAGATTGCATGATGGGACAAAAATACAGTGGCTGGAGGTGCAGTAAAGGACAGAGAAAGAGAGTCAAGGAGGAGTTTATACAGTAGGTCCCAGAACTGGTTCAGTGTGACCATGATCATTGTTTTCCAATGTCTACCATATTACGTACATTGGTTCCAAGGTTTCTATGATTGAAAATTCTAAACTGGCTATTTTTGATAAGGCCAAGTTCAACTTTTGATCCATGTTCAGACTGTTAACAGATTTGTTCAGTGAGCTCTGAATTTTGTGCTCTGTGATTTACTCAGTCAATTAAATAATCTAAACTAAAAAGTCCAGATGTCACATCCTGAGCAGGTGAGCTGGACTCAGACATGGGATCTGTAAATAACAAAAACAACACAATTTTCAGTCAAATGTTAATCCAGAGGGAGGGACTGTGCAGGGGCAGAAATCCATATATCCAACCTGAAAAATGACACAACTCACAACACAGGAGCACCCTTGGTCACCATTCACCAGGACTGAACACCAGGGAAGACCTGTGCATAGTGAAATACACTGCCAGAAATCACAAGGAACATGGTCAGATGTCACTGGGCTGAGCAGGCATTTCACTAACAAGGAAGGTCCAGCAATGATTGGCTGTCAACCACCGCCTTAAGAAGGAGATGGTGTTTGCTCATCAGATGCATGTGGGTGATCATCTGCATTGTCCTGTCCACGATCATCTCACACATGCACACAGAGGGAAATCTGCAATCACAACATAGAAATATGCATCTAACCAGATTCTTACTCTGGATGGCATTACCTTGGCCTCCAGTAACACTGTGAGGAACCTTGGAGTCATTTTTGACCAGGATATGTCCTTCAACGCACATATTAAACAAATATGTAAGACTGCTTTCTTCCATTTGTGCAACATCTCTAAAGTTAGAAATATCCTGTCTCAGAGTGACGCTGAAAAACTAGTTCATGCATTTATTACTTCCAGGCTGGACGACTGTAATTCATTATTATCAGGAAGTCCTAAAAACTCCCTGAAAAGCCTGACAGACACCGTCTCTACTTTCAAGATTAGGCTTCAAACTTTCCTTTTTGCTAAAGCATATAGGTAGGGCTGGACCAGGTGACCCTGAATCCTCCCTTAGTTATGCTGCTGTAGGCTGCTGGGGGATTCCCATGATGCATTGGGTGTTTCTTCTTCACTCACTATGTGTTAATAGACCTCTCTGCATTGAATCATACTTGTTATTAACCTCTGTCTCTCTTCCACAGCATGTCTTTATCCTGTCTTCCTTCTCTCACCCCAACCGGTCGCAGCAGATGGCCGCCCCTCCCTGAGCCTGGTTCTGCCGGAGGTTTCTTCCTGTTAAAAGGGAGTTTTTCCTTCCCACTGTCGCCAAAGTGCTTGCTCATAGGGGGTCATATGACCTTGAGGCGACTTTTGTTGTGATTTGGCGCTATATAAATAAAATTAAATTGAATTGAATTGAATTGTTGGGTTTTTCTCTGTATCTATTATTGTAGGGTCTACCTTACAATATAAAGCACATGAGGCGACTGTTATTGTGATTCAGCACTACTGTATAAATTAAGTTAAATTGAATCAGCAACA
This sequence comes from Neolamprologus brichardi, assembly GCF_056152115.1. NCBI lineage: Eukaryota > Metazoa > Chordata > Actinopteri > Cichliformes > Cichlidae > Neolamprologus > Neolamprologus brichardi. The sequence continues at coordinate 15,905,578 of NC_142105.1, read as the reverse complement.
GATTTGCTTTTCTCTCCTCTTTTTTCCACCTTTGTCATTTTACCACAGTGACCAGTGAAATTATGCTGGAAGATGACAGTTCAGTGACGGACTTACCTCAGTCCAAATCATAAGGTCCCAAACGAAAGAACAAATGGCAATAAAAAAATACTACAAAAATGAAAGCCTTCAAGTCAACTTTTTCCAGAATATCAGCACTTAATTCACACTGGTCATAGATGCTTACCAAGAGTTTGTAAAGGTTTTCTTGTGCCTGAGGTGACTTGAATGGGCTCAGCCTTTTAGTTCAAGTACAAACAAATCACCAGATTTTGAGTTACAGTAGACTAATTTGCATTTTGCAGCACCATGTGTCAATCAGCAATATCTCCAATCGACCCCATGGTGATGTGAAGAAGAAAATAAACACAAGAGCTTCAAGTTGCTTAAATCCATCACAGTCACACCCACTCGTCTTATAAAAAACACTGAGTAGGTGGATTCAGGTAAATGTTACAATCTATTTAATTTAATTCCTTTAAATCGTGACACGATGTTGTACGCGGGAGTAAGAGGAAAGGTCTGTACTATACATGGTCTAATTTGAACACTTATCCAAACTTTGAAAAGAGGCAAAGTACTCAACAAGTTTCAAGTCCATCACTGAGGTAAGCCAGAGTGATAAGTGCTTAAGAAAACATATACATGCATTACATTTAACTGTTTCATTACTACAGCAACTAAATGATTTCATATTTAAATTTTAAATTTATTATTGTCTTGGCATGCCACTTTTTTATTGTCTCATCGCTCACTAAAATAACTCTAGAAATACTGGAGGACAAGACCAAGCTGAAAGATAAACACAATTTGGGACCAAGGTGTAATGCCATCAATCTTTTTATGGGAAGAGCTCACCTCTGGGTTAGGCCAATTCCTTTTAGCTCCCAAATGAGTGCCAATTAACAGTGGAAGTCCAAAAAAATGACCCCTAAACAAACCCTTCTTCAATTTCCTTCAACAAGGCTAGAGGAGTCAGCCTTAAACATTACTAACTGATGTTCTGCATTTCATTACCAACCCTCCAGTCAACTGGTCTACCAGTATTCACAATAAAATTCACTACATGCTGAACATTTTACAAGGCAGTTATACATATTCCCACAGATTTCAGAAAAAAAATCATGTTATGAAATTCAAAGTCTGTAAACTGGTTGTTTGTCTCTTTCTGGCCACTTCCCCATTTCAGGTTTGACTGACAGGCCTGATCGCACGCAGGTTTTTGTGTCTTAACTACTCAAACATCAGTGGTAACTCTCTGATAAAGCTATTCTCTTGATCAGCTCTCATTACTTTCTTTGGTTAGAATTAAACATGTTCATTCATTTGTTTGCCTCTGGATGCTGAGCATGCAGAGACACTTGTCTTTTCATTCACCAATTTACTGTTTTGGGGAGTAAAACGATGAGATAATCAGGATAGCTCGTCTGACAAGCATGATAGCTTCATTATCAAATCCAATTTATTCCAGTTAGAATAATGGTGTTTTCACACACAGCACATTTGGTCTCCAAGTTATGTTTTCTTGTGATAATCTTATGATGAATTTGCGCTAGTGGGGCAGTTAGCAAATGAAATGTGAAACAAACTAAACTCATGGACCAAGACTGTTTGAAAGCACTGTCAATGACCCCTTGTTAGGGACACCAGTTCAATCACCTACACCTGTTCTAATCAACCAGTCAGATGACAGCAACTCAAATCACTTGGGCACATTGACAGTCAAGACAACTATTGAAGTTTAAATAAATCATCAAAATGTAAAAGAAAGGTGATTTAAGTAATTCTGAACATGCCACAGTTGCTGGTTGGTCTGAGTCTGAGTATTTCCAAAATTGCTGATCTGTTGGGATTTTCCTGCGCAACCATCTGTAGTTATGGAGAATCGTCAGAAAACAAGAGAATGGAGTAAATATCATTCACGTTCCAGTGACGCATCAGAGAACAACTAGAGTTTCAGTGTCTTGCACATGGATACTTTGTATGCAGACTGATGCAGCCAGTAAATGATCTACGAAGCTTCTGATTAGTCGATGACCCGCTCTACCTCCTGAGGTATAGCCATCCCAGTTCATGTGTGAGGAAAATGACCAGATTCTTTTGAGCTGATAGTAAGACAACATTAACTTCAAATAGCCACTTGTTACTGTTGTAGAAGACCATTTCTGAATACACAGCACATCGGATCTTAAAGCAGAGGGGGCACAGCAGTAGAAGATCACACTGAGTACTGCTCATGTCAGCTAACAACTAGAAACCGAATATTTGCACAGGCTCATAGAAATTGGAAAACATAAGACTGGAAAAAACTGGCTTGACTGATGAGCCTCGATTTCTGCTGAAACATTTGGACGGTTGGGGCTGGAATTTGGCATAAACAACATGAAAGCATAGATCCATTATGCCTTGCATCAGCAGTTCAGACTGGTGCTGGTAATGTAGGTGATATTTCCTTTGCACATTTTGGGCCCCTCAGTCTCAACTGAGCATGTTTTAAATGACACAATAAGATTGAGTATTCTTGCTTAGCATGTCCATCCCTTTATCACCACATTGTACCCATTTTCTGATGACTGCCTCCAGCAGAATAACTATGTCACAAAGCTCAAATCAAAATGACCTCAAAGTGGTTTCATGAACATGACAGTGAATTCACAGTAGCCTCCACAATCACAAGATCTCAATCCGATAGAGCATCTTTGTGATATGACAGAAGGGAAGATTCAGATTTAGCCTGGGCAGCTGACAAGTCTGCATCAACTATGTAATGCTGTCATGTCAGTATGGACCAAATGTCTGAGGAATGTTTCCAGCACTTTTTTTCAGCTATGCCAAAAAAGAATTAAAGCAGTCCTTAATGCAAAAAGATTATCCAACCCAGTACCAGTAATGTGTAACAAACGAAGTCTCCTGTAAGTGTACAGTCATATTCTAAGTTGAAGCAACTTGTACTCATGTGTAACATGTATACATGTCTGCTCCTTGATTAACGCTGGTATTTGAAGTCTAAAATAAAATTTCAGTATTTACTCTTTCTTTCATGCAAATTTTACAGGTCCTCTGTTTGGTCCTTGTATCCACCACACATTTGTCCCAATTGTTTTGCCACACAAATATTGCAGGACAGGCTGTTCTTCAGTGTTTTCCCCCTGAGCTGCTGACCTATGAGTTCACAATAATGTAACTGATTAGCTGCAATGATGATCCTGGAGCACTACAAATATGATGTTACAGTAACAACATGCTAATAGCACACATACACAATGTCTGGATGCCAATTAGAGACTGAAAACACTAATTTACCCATGTGAACAATCAGTTAAGAGAATTTTAAATGGATTTGTATCCATATAATGTTTTTCTACTCTAACGAGCACAACAAGCAAGAGAAGCCCCATTCACCCACACATTCATACAGTGCTTAATACTGTGATTTCAAGGGCTTTTTGTTATGACACACACACACACACACACACACACACACACACACACACACACACACCAGTTGAAATATAGTGCCCAAATGTGACACCAATACACCAACCTTTAGGAAAACCACCCTATCTTGTAAGTGATAGCCGACCCCACAATTATACATATTGCATTATGCTGTATGTATGATTATTCAACATTCAATGCAGATTATGGCTTAGTAAGATAAAAGTCTGTATGTTGGGTCAGAACTACCCAAACCGTTGGTTTTAACAGAGTTTGGGATTTTTTTTTCATGAGTGCAATGTATCATGGGACCATTGTTCACGAAAATCAATCTTGATAATGGACCATATAGATGTATATGTTGCTTTTGGGTTTGTTAGTCAAATTGTCGACATTAAAAATTAAAAAGTAGCCTACATATGACCAAAATTGAGTAAGATTTTTCAGTTCTTGAAATGAAAGAAGGAAAAACATTACCTTCAACAACATCTTGGAAAATCTATATATTCTTTATTCATATAGTACCAAATCAGCGACAGCAGTCGCCTTAAGGCATGTGATTATGACATTGTCATACTGGTAAGTTATCGTTGTAACAGATTTATATTATGCAGTTGCATGCTGTAGGGCTGTTGCTACTGCCATGTAACTACAACTGAGACAACAAACATACCTGAAGTTAAAAAATTCTCCTCTCACTCCTGGTGTACCTCCTAAGCAGTCTGTCCTCCAAGCTTGGGTCCTCTACCAGAGGCCTGGGAGCTTGAGGGTCCTGCGCAGTATCTTAGCTGTTTCTAGGACTGCGCTCTTCTGGACAGAGATCTCCGATGTTGTTCCCGGGATCTGCTGGAGCCACTCGCCTAGCTTGGGAGTCACTGCACTGAACGCTCTGATGACCACTGGGACCACCGTCACCTTCACCCTCCACATCCTCTCCCACAGGATCTTAGCTCGGTCATTCTCCACCACCCTTGGGGGCGTCTCCCATTGTGACCTCGGGACTTCCAGGTTATACTCGGCACAGATGTTCCTGTATACTATTCCGGCCACTTGGTTATGGCGTTCCATGTATGCTTTGCCTGCTAGCATCTTGCACCCTGCTGTTATGTGCTGGATTGTCTCAGGGGGATCTTTACACAGCCTGCACCGGAGGTCTTGCCTGGTGTGATAGACCCCAGCCTCTATGGATCTTGTACTCAGAGCTTGTTCCTGTGCTGCCATGATTAGTGCCTCTGTGCTGTCTTTCCATCCAGATTTCTCCGTCAAGACAGGTACTTGTAGCTGTCCTCTATGACTGCAGTGTTGCCTTCTGGTAGTTTGATCCCCTTCTCTTCGTTACCATCCGACTACACTTCTCCAATCCGAATGGTATTCCAGTGTCCTTGCTGTATGTCCTGCTGGTGTGGATCAGTGTAATGTCTCGTTCACTTTTGGTATACAGCTTGATGGGCACTATAAGGTTTGATGTTTGTCCAGCTGCTGCCATCTTTGTCGTTTTGTAGTGTTTTTTCCATTAAGCTGATGTTCTTACTACCCCACCAACACTTGAACTTTCTTCACCTTTCCATTCTTCCTTTTTTCTTCTCTGCTACCATTTCCTCTCCATTCATCTTTCCCTTTTCTTTTCTGAGTCCTATTTGCAGATGTCTGCTGGCTTAAACAACTTCCGAGACGTGTGTGTGTGTGTTCTCTCAGGGGGGTGTCTTTAGTTTGAAGTGAAGTATTTCTTTAAGGCTTGTGACCTTAGAACCTCAATTGCACTCACAGCAGGTTCACGTGTGTGTGCGCGCACACACACACACACACACTCTGCCCTGTCAAACAGAGTTAGTGTCCTGCTTTCATGCATGTGCTTCACTCCTCCATGTACTTTCTGTGCTGGTTTTGTTTATGCCAGCAGCACTTTTCATTGAAGATGTATGTTTGTGTTTCTGCATCCATTTTTATTTTAATGTGTGCCTTGGTGTGTAAATAACTTTTTCAATGATCTTGTGTTCTGAAAAGGATCTGTAAAACATGAGAGCGTGAAACCGAGCCACAGCACACAATGGGTTATTTTCGTAAATACAAGTGCAAGATGCTGTTGTGGAAGTTTTCCACTTAAATAAAGCCTGCAGACGAGCGGTTAGCGGTAGCTAACATTCTTTAATCCAAGCACACAAAGACAACATACAATCAAGCTTGATGAAGTCCCTGCATGACCGCGGGACAGACGGTCAGCAGAGTCTCCCTGAGCCTAGCATGGCTCTCAGTTAAATACCTTCTTCAGGAACAAAAGGCAGTACACAGCTGTTTCACACCTTAAGGTTCACACTCCCCTGCTACTTCCCAGAGTCTTCGAAGAGACAAAAGACTGGTCCTCTGGAGTTCCTGTTTCCCCCAACATCCTTACTACACCCCCTACCATTTGTCTTACAGTATGAGTGTCAGACATGTTAATACAATAATGTGATTAATACCTAGGTAAAAGAAATTCCTATACAATGCATTTTTGGCTTATTCTTTAGCATACGTACAGTTGTGGTAAGAAATTTACATACACTCATTATGTGCATGAAATCTGACAAGGAGAGTGGACAAATACCTGGCTACAATTATACCACAAGCTTGTCGATGACTACCAAAAGTGTCTCGTTAAGGTTCAATTTGCTTAGAAATGTTTAACCAAATATTAGTGCAGGTGTCTGCGTATATTTGACTGCATAATCCAAAACAGGTTTAAATGTATTTGATTTCTAAAATGCATGACGACAAAATTTTTGCCACTCGGAGCTAGAGATGGGCAGTAACGCGTAATCCAATTACTTTTTTCAAGTAACGGATAATGTAAAGGATTACCATTGCAAAAAAAGTAATTAGATTACAGTTATTTTCCCGTAAGCATGCAGCGTTACTGTGTTACTAAACTGTTATTTTGTTTGTGAAAGCGTCTCATGACAATGGCGTAAGCGTGTGCAACGTCCGTGGCAGCAACAGACGTGTGCAGATCAACAATGAGTAATATGGAGTGATGGAGAGAGTACGATGATGCAGCGTTTGAAGCGTGGAAGTACTCACATTACTTTGAGTTTGATTCCATAAAAAGTGACAAAAACATTAGTGTCAGCTGTTCACTCTGCGTGTGAAGAAAACTTCTTTCTACAGCAAAAAGTTAAACTTCTAATCTGAACGAACAGCAAGCACGCTGCCACGGACGTCGCACACGCTTCCGCCAGCATAATTGACAATTTTTTGACGGGGCTCCCACACAAATGCAAACCAGGAGATGAAGCATTGCCAAATATTTTTCCTAACCAACTTATTTTCAAGCCAAAGACTAGAAAATATGGTGAGCATATCTTCCCTTTGGCTTCACCTGCACAAGTGCCGAGGTAGGTCTCCCCTGCAGAACTGGTTTTCCCTTTGTCGGGAGCAGCGCTGGGTTGTTCAAATCACGGACAAACAGGATCCCACAGTTGTTTATGTTTTTAAACCCATTTTGCACAGAGAGGCATTTTTTTGAAAAATGTATTGATAGCAATGTTGAATATTATTACACAGGAAAAAAACAACTACACGTAAAATAATTACACCGTGACGCCTCTGCCTTTGTAAATAGAGGGACAGTAACTGCGTGTAAAACCTGCAGATAGTCAGATTAACAGTATTTTGTCTCTATCTGCCATTCTGCAATTCATCTCATGTAAACAATAATGTGGCGCACAGCGTAACGTGATAAAAGACACATACCTTTGACGTTGCGTGACTAACTCTGTATTCCTTGTCCACACGTAAACGCAAAAAAATGAGTTTTAAAAAATCTCTGTTTTCGGTGATTCGAAACACTGTTTACGTGTGGACGAAACAGCTGCATTTTCAAAAATACCCGTGTAGGTGTGGACGTAGCGTAAAAGACTTAGTAGTTGTCAATGGAAAATTGTACTTAGTAGTCAGTATAATCTTTTAATGATATAAGTTTGAATATGGTAGAATACTGCATGTAACCATTTGTGTTTAGAAGTATGTAGTTGGTCTCATCCTAGGAAGTCTGTAACATTCCAGGGTGTTCTGGCATTCACCCCCACATCCTAGGAGCATGGGAAAAGGTCGTACTTTGTTTTATTGTTTTACGGTAGGATTAACGTAATTATATCTGTTTCCAGTCTAAGTGGTTTTGTTCAGGTGAACTACTGGACTTTCCAGACCAGCAGTTTTAGGGAAGTCATTTATGGGGTCACACTCTGACCACACACACACACACATACACACACACACACACACACTTCAATGTATGGAACAAACGCTCACTGAAGTGTATAAATAAAGGACCAGGGCAGTCCTCAGGGCGGATCTCTGAGTCTCACTCTAGGCTGCCCTTGCTAGCAAGAAATTCTGTGTGTTTCTCCTCTCTGATTCTCTATTGAAGAAGTGTTTTAGAATATATCTCTTAACAGTAGTGTATTTTATTACGACCTGTAATTTATTGCAGATTACTTTTATTTGTTTAATTGTTTACTAAATGTTTGAGGTGTGAAATAAACCGCAATGGAGTTTGAAAACAAAATATGGGCGTGTGTGTTTGGAGGATGTGTTAGTGCGCGGGGGTTTCGGGGGGATTTTTCTTGTAAAACAAAGGGGGGGGGCTAGCAAAAAAAGTTTGGGAACCACTGAGTTAATTAGTTAAAATTAGAAAAATCAACTTAAACCTGAATTAAAACAAACTAGTTTGCAACATTTCAAAGTTCCATTTCTATTCTGATAAACTGCCATGTGTCCAACCCCATACCTTCCACTTGCTGGATCGCCTTTCACTCATTAATTTTAAAACTGTCCTCTATCAGGATATTCTTCAGATTTAGAGACACTCTTTTGCACTGGGTGAAAGTCATAACTCAAAACTAAACTACAAATAACAGAAAAATGCCTCTCATGACTATTATATCTTAACATCATTACATCTTACATGTAACATTGTACATGTAACATCTTAACACGAGGACTCGGCTGCCTCCCCAAGCTTATGCACGTTGTGTTGCTTTGGGAATAGCTTGCCGTCCACGCTTCACCAGGGCTGCCATCATGATCTGCATGTGTATAATCATCCTGTGGGAAACGGACTTTCTCACCAAATACCATCTATCAGGACAGCTTCCCGTCGTCTCCCAACTAGACTGGACAGGAAAAACAGAGGTGCCAACACCACTAGTGATGTGCGGATCGATCCTGAAATATCGATTCCTCCGATACCAGTCATTTATGTTCTAGAATCGATTCTCACATTAAAATATCGATATTTTAGTAATTTAGGGTAAATTTGTAGTTTATTATTAACAGGAACACAGTGGAAAGAAACTACAACATTCGGATTGTCTACATTCAAAGGAACTACTTCCTCTTCCGCCTTTCATAGTCATGTGCGAAATACGGCTGTATAAATGTCTCGCAGCCCCTTGGCATGCGCACACACAACAATGGCTGAGCGTAATTTTACCTCCACAAACAGCTGAGACGTGGTTTGCGATACATGTGGCAAAAAAAGTGCGGTGTTGTGGCCATACTTGCCAACCTTGAGACCTCAGAATTAGGGAGACATTCAAAAGGGCTGTTGGGGTGGGGGGTGATAAATACATTTTACAGTGTTTATTTATCGGATAAAATACGTTAAATGTCACCATTATTATTGGCCGGCCCGGAAACAGCGGGGGGTGTCCAAATTCAGAGGCTGCTTCCACCTGAGGACCCGGCCTTCGCTGTCTAAAGAAAGCCAGGTACGTCACAGGCTCCCTCGGTGGAGTGAAACTTGCCGTCTGCTCCTTGCTATCTAAAATATAACCGGGCACTCACTTAAACTCTCGACCGTCTCACACTTCTGTTTAATCAGTTTTCTGTTTGACGTTTATTCAGCTTTGTGAAAACCCCGGAGGAACCCTCCCGAGGGATTAATAAAGTTAAATTAAATTTAATCTAATCTAATAACTTTAATCTCAGCCAAACTGATTTACTCACAAACAAATAAAACACTGAAAAAGCCAAACAATAACATTTTTAAGTTATCAAAGTGACTTATATATCATGTTTAACCCAAGTAGTGAAAGACCACGGGGGTTTGAAGACGATGTGTCGGCTCAGATATTTGAAGTTTACACAGCTACATTCTCACCTGAAAATATGTTAAAAGTTCTTTTGCGACCCTCTATTGTACTCTGTTGCTTCCATTTGTGACTTACTGTCTGGAGATATGGGGTAATGCATATAAAACGAACACTCTTTCTATTTTCAAGTTACAAAAAAGAGCTATAAGAATTATAAACCAATCAAACTATATAGAACCAACTAACATTTTGTTTATTAATCTGAATACCCTGAAATTTTATGATTTAGTTGAATATAAAATGGCACAGATAATGTATAAAGCACAAAATAACTTGCTTTGCCCCAGTACTCAGAAGCTGTTCAAAGTCAAAGAGAGTCAATATGACTTAAGGGGAACAGATTTCTTTAAAAAAAACAAGATAAGGACAAATATAAAGCAGAGATGTGTTTCTGTTAGAGGAGTTAACCTGTGGAATAGTTATGACAGTGATTTAAAAAGGTGTAGTTCATTTTCCTTGTTTAAAAATATGTTTAAAAATAGAGTATTAGAAAAATATATATATCAAGAATGAAAAGAGCAAAAAAACCCAAACAAACAAACAAAAAAACCTCTTGATTCTTTTGCTTTGATGTAGTTTCTTATCTAAGGTGGAAAGGTTTTTTTTGGGGTTTTTTTCTTGTTTGTTTGTTTTGTTTTTGCTTTGTTTTATTATTTGCTTCGAGCCCTGTGTACAGGAGCTGCATGCAAAAAGATCTTTTGTTAAAAGGGTTGGCGTAATAAGCAAATGCTTCAGCCAATACCTTTTGATTAGCCTTGTCTCATGCTTTCTTGCTTTGTGGTAGATCTTTGTTCTGTCTTCACTGAGATATTTGAATGCTAATCAATAAAACATATCACTCACTCAAACACAGAAAGAGAAAAAAGAGTCATATTAAAACTAAGTCGCTGCTTAGTTGGAAACTGGAATTGGCTGGGCCAATCTGGGATATGGTTTTTCAATTTTGTTGTCCGGGTGGAAAATCGGGAGAAATTCGGGAGAATGGTGGCTCTGGGAGATTTTTGGGAGGGGTACTGAAATTCGGGATTCTCCCGGAAAAATCGGGAGGGTTGGCATGTATGGTTGTGGCAACATCACTAACCTTGTCAAACACCTCAGAGTAAATCATATCACAGAATATGACGAGCTTATGTTGAGGCGAACTGAAGAGAAGGAGAGGGACAGGTGCTGCTAGGGCGAGACAAGTCCTTTAGTGCTGCAGGCAGGCAAGGTGTTCAAATACTGCACAACTTCAGTTTTTTATTTCTGTATGATGAACTCTGCATTATTAAGTGATAAGAACAAGTAATCTGATGTCCTGTAATCATTATGACGATATAATTTGAGATACAATAAATAAAATAAGTTTTTGTACAAAGTATCGGTATCGGATCAGTATCGTCGATACCACCCTGAATATTACTTGGTATCGGATCGGAAAGGAAATCAGTGGTATCGCACATCACTAAACACCACCAATTTTCAGCATCTGGAATTTGTACCATCTGGTGCTGTCACACATTCAGTCTCGGATTCTTCACCACTTAAATTGGCATTAATCAATGCAAGGTCCGTGGTGAACAAGACTTTCATATACCGTGACCTGTTTGTCTCTCATGGCTTGGACTTTCTTTTTATTACTGAAACTTGGCTACCTACTGATGATCTAGCTGCTTTTGTGGAATTTCTTAACACACCTAGGACCTGCCGTCATGGAGGCGGCTTGGCAACAGTTTTCAGAGATCACTTTAAATGCAGAATGCTACCCAGAAGTGACTACATTAGTTTTGAACTGCAACTGTTTATGCTGGATCTGTGCTCTCCTGTACTCTGTGCTCTAGTTTATAGGCCTCCTCACCTTAACAAAGACTTCATTCAGGAATTTTCTGATTTTCTATCTGTGACACTGCCAACCACTGATAGGCTTCTAATCCTTGGTGTCTTCAATATCCATATGTGCTGCCCCTCCAAACCTTTGATTAGGGAGTTTTTACAACTCTTGGAGTCATTTAACCTGAACCAGTCTGTCAACGGCCCTACACACAAGCAGGGCCACACTCTAGACCTCATCTTGTCACCTGGGCTCTCAGTGTTTGGCGTTGAGGTGATTGATGTGTGTCCGTCTGACCATAATTTAATTTTGTTTAATATTCCAATTCCTCACTCATCCTCTAAACAATCCCAGGCCCCCTCTCTTATACGCCCTATAACACCTGAAACTGCTCCTCACTTCTCAGCTGCCTTCGCTGCATCTCCTTTAGCCACCTCTGATGAAAGTTCTCTTCATTGCAATAATCCTGATGAGCTACTTGCATGTTTTAATTCTGCTTGTATCAATATAATGGACTCAATTGCTCCTCTAAAATGTAGACGGCAAAAATTTAAAACTCAGCCTTGGCTAAATAAGGTCACTCGTGCCGTCAGGCAGGAAAGCAGAATGAAAATGGAAGAAAGATAAGCTCCACGTTTCTTACCAAGTGTTTAGAGATTGTTTAATCAGCACACCATCAAGGTAGAAAGAGTAAATTATTTATCCAAGATCATTACTAAGAAGTCTGGTAATCCTAAAGTTCTTTTCAACACAATCAACTCTGTCCTACATTGCACCACTTCAGCCATATCTGAGACTGCCTCACACGAAAGTTCTTTACTGAAAACATTGATAATATCAGAGCACATATTCCACTCCCATCCCAAGACCCTTATGAACCACCTACATGTTCATTCTTTTTCAAATTTAAACCAGTTTCATTATCCCATCTTACTGATATAATAATGCACATGAAACCAACTATGTGTCCCTTGGATGTGTTACCTACACCATTTCTCAGAGATGTGCTGAAGACAGTCGGCCCTAACATCCTCGCTATTGTAAATAGCAGCATCTCAAATGGAACTGTTCCTCATTCGTTTAAACAAGCTGTTGTTCAGCCGCTTCTAAAAAACCGGGTTTGGACCCGTCAGTTCTTGGCAATTTTAGACAAATCTCTAAGCTGCCATTGTTGTCTAAGGTTCTTGAGAAAGTCGTCCTCCACCAACTTTCCTCATTCTTAGACACACTAATATTCTGGATAAATATCAGTCTGGTTTCAGAGCCTTCCACAGCACAGAGTCTCTACTGAAGGTGTTCAATGATGTGCTTTTAACTGGTGACTGTGGAAAAAGTACAGTTTTAATTCTTTTACACCTGAGCGCAGCATTTGACACTGTCGACCACACAATCCTATTAAACCGTCTAAAGACGTGTCGGCATTCAAGGTTCTGCTCTAAAATGGTTTGCCTCTTCCCTGGAGAGCAGATCATACTCTGTGATGCTGGGTAACAAATACTCTTCCCAGCTACACTCATTTGTGGAATACCTCAGGGCTCTATTCTGGGCCCTGTCTTGTTCTCTATACATGCTCACATTAGGCTCCATTTTTCAGAAACACCAGATTTCCTGTCACACTTATGCAGATGATACACATTTCTACCTTTCTCTAAAACCAGGTGCTGATAGTGCTGCAGAAAGTCTCAGAGTGTCTTAGCGATATACATTGGTGGATGTCTCTGAACTTTCTCAAATTAAATCACGACAAAACCGACATGATAATTTTCGGTAAGCAGGACTCTGTTAGTCTTATAAGAAATGATTTGTCCCATTATCAGCTAACGTACATTCCCACGTAAAAAACCTTGGTTTCATCTTTGATTCTACCCTCAAGCTGGACAAGCAAATAAGTCCAGTTGTTTGTGGCAGTTTTTTCCAACTCAGGAGCATTTCTAAACTCAAAAATATCCTGTCATCTGAAGACCTGGAAACTGTTATCCAAAATTTCCTATCATCACGTCTTCACTACTGTAACTCTCTCTACTTAGGCATCTGTCACTCAAGCCTGTCCCACCTGCAACTTGTTCAAAATGCAGCCGCAAGGCTCCTGACGGGTACCAGAAAGAGAGAGACTATTACTGCGATACTCGTGTAACCCTGGTTAACATAACTGCCAATAAATAAAAAAGCCTGTTAGTAAAAACAGTCATAAGAAATATATTACAGGTGATAAATAGTCAATAAATAGATCATAATGGTTAGAAAATTCATTAAAAACATCAGCAATGATATAATTCATGGTATAGGATTTCATTTGTGTTTAAAAACATGTTAAAAGGGTAAAAAACTTGCTAATTCATGGTATTTTTATGTTAATTCAGGTAAAATGGCTAAAATATGTGTTGAGACTCTTATTGTGAAAGGGCACGCTGCAGCGTGACTCCTGTGATAGCCACACCCAATCGGGTTGTTCCTTCTTTTTGATGCTGGAGAGGGAGAAATGCAGACAGTCCTTGCAGAGCTGCTGCCTAAATGAGTGAAAAAATAGTAAAAACAAGCCAGAAATCTACATAAAGCCATTTTTGTACTCTGGAGAATGTATTTTTGTTTTTCCGACCTGTCCTTGCCTTGGTGACGTTGTGAACATAACCGAACGGGACTTGGCCATTAAGGTTTGGATCGGGAAATGCCGAGCTAGAATCGGAGTTTGATCCGCTGAGCGAGAAACAAGATGGCGAGCCACCCACGGACCCATTGAACTGTACCGAGCAGTAAAAGGGAAAACGCCCCCTGCTGGACGTTGAGCTCTTTCGCTGAAAAAAACTGGTAGGATTAATCCATACACCTCTGCAAAAGAACAGCGGACTTTCAAAGCACTGGATAATCGTTTGGAGTAATTTCAGGATTAATAGTTAAATGACACAGAGACAACTTTCTTTTGTTTATTTGTTTGTTTAAGGGATTTATTCAGCCTTTTGCTGAATTGTTTTCAGTTTTTACATGTTTTGTAAATTATTTTGGTCAACTTTACATTTTAATGCTGTAATGGTGTTAATGGAAATGTAAATAAGTTTGTTGGGTTAAAACAAAATAAGAACTGGTTGAAATTGAAAGGTGAACCTAGACCAAGATTAAATTAAATCTTGGGCCTAAAGAACTGAACTTGATTTAAAATAACACAGTGTTAGTGCAAATAGATCGAAGGATAAACTTGAACTTAGAACTTGAAATAAATAAGACAATAACCTAGGTTGAAAATAACATCCTTCTAAAGCCAAATAAAAGGTTTTGAGATAAATAGGATAAACTAACAGAACATACTGAACAAAAAGGGGAAAGAAAATATCTTGTTTTTCTTAAATGTGTGATGTTGGATGTTTTATGTAATGTGTCTATAACTGTCGATTCTCTGTCTTCACAAAATAATAAGCCGGCAATTTAAACTTATTTTCTGGTCTGTGGTCTTTATTACATGCTACACTCATTACTACTCTAGTAGTCGAACCTAACTGGTCCTAGTATACTGTAACGACTCCAGAAGTGTTACACTCGCATCGCTACATTGGCTGCCAGTTAAATATAGAATTGATTTTAAGGTTTGTTTTTAAAGCCCTCCATGGTTTGGCTCCAGGTTACATTTCAGATCTTCTTAGCCCACACCGACCCACTCGAACTCTGCGCTCCTCCAGTCAGATGCTGTTATTAGTTCCATGCTCCCAGTTCAAATCTAGAGGTGACAGGGCTTTCTCCATTGGTGCCCCAAAACTCTG
Organism: Neolamprologus brichardi; assembly: GCF_056152115.1. Classification (NCBI taxonomy): domain Eukaryota; kingdom Metazoa; phylum Chordata; class Actinopteri; order Cichliformes; family Cichlidae; genus Neolamprologus; species Neolamprologus brichardi. The sequence continues at coordinate 15,890,411 of NC_142105.1, read as the reverse complement.
GAACAGCCTTCCCCCCTTCATAAAATCCTCTTAATCCTTGGAAGTCTTCAAATCGAATCTGAAGCCCTTCCTATTTCCAAAGGCTATCGGATCTCTGACACCTCTTTTATTCTGTTTCAGCTATTCTGGTCTTTTATCTCATTGGATGACGTTTGCATGTGTAGACACGTATGCATGTATTTTATGTTCACGTATGTGTGCTTCTGTGTGAATGTGTACATTTTTGTATATGTATTTGCATATTTGCATGTACACATATTTTTTACAAACATATGGATGTCTTACAATGTTTCTATAATGTTTTCATCTTATCTATTTTAATTATTTTTATTATATTATCCCTCTGTTCAGCACTTTGGCCGACACTTGATGTCTTTTAAATGTGCTATATAAATAAAGATGACTTGACTATAATATTAACATTTCTTGAACAGACTAAAATAATAATCCCCTTGTCTCAGCATGGCATAGTGCCCATTAATAAGGCTGCTGTTTCCCTACAGGTCGCGCTTCTCCTGCACTCTTGACAAAACTCACAAAAACAGCTGATTTAATCACCTTGTATTAGGTCACTGCAGAAACTGAAACAACAAAAAATGTCTTCCACTATTGTTGATCCAAGCAACTTCCATCTTGTGGTTCCATGTGAGGATTATGAGAAGGTCCTTTGAAGTTTCAGGTGTCCCTGGTCCAAAAAAGATTGAAAAGCCTCATTTTATACATGTAAACATATAAGATGAGGTGTTCTGCTCACTGTTTTCAGAAGCAAAGATCATAGAAACTTTTACCTCCCAACCAGTCTCAGTTGAAGGCTCGTTTCGCTGATTTGGGTTTTTTCAACGCTTTCCTTCTGACAAAAGGCTGTTCTTCCTGCCCACAGTTGCAAACAGTTTCTCTAAAATGTTGTAGGGCTTTACAGTATAAGGCACAATATAATGTAACTGCTGTTGTGAACTGAACTATACAAACAAATCTGAAAAGAATTCAACTGAATTGAACTGGAAATTTTAAAAAGAACACAGACACAATAAGAGCACACTGTGTTAGTCACACTGGTGGTTGATTTTAAGTCGAGTACATTTTTAGCCTTTAAGCTTATACAATGCTGAATTAAAGTTCCCAGTGTTCTGGTAAATCACGTAGTAACTGAAAGTGTAACAAACGTCCCTGTGTACTGCTGTCTTTTACTATCCAAATGGCCCAGTGACCTTGTTTTACAGGTATCATCATTCACGTATCTGCAAATCGGTTTAACGATTGCATTATATTGTCTGTTTGTCCTTGTGAGAAAAAACAACTATTCACGTATGCACACTGCCTTTTATTAAAATAAAAGAAAGTAGATATTGACTTTTTTCAGACACCAGTATTCAGTGAGTGTGAATGGCAGGTAAATAGACATCGATTGTCGATAATTGTCACAGTCCTCTATGGATTTGCGCGGAGCTCTAGAAAGGGCAGATGATATCTTGGCTTTAACCGTTGCCTAAGCTAAATGTAGAGACGCCAGTCTCTCAGTCTGCTGGTTCCAGAATGACACAGATGGTTGAACGTCTCAGGTGCTTTGTGTGTGTCAGGAGTGAGGTCGCTGGTGAATGCGTCCATCTCACTCAGCCAAACACAAAGTAAGTGAGATAAACTGGCCTTTGTTGACTTTTTTTGTCTCTGTTTTACATCACTCATATTTACAGTCAGTCTGTGTTTGGCTCCCTTAGTCTTTCCATTTATTGTCTTTACGGTTTCTCTTCTACTTAATACATCAAACAGCATTTATAAGAAACACAACTGACTGCCTGTTGCCAACAGGGCCAGAATCCTTTTTTAAAATAAAGGGCTGTTTTAATTTTTTATGTGTTTTGTTTTTTATTTTTTACTGTTTTGTTTTATTCTAGTGTTCTTAACTTATTTACTGTACAGCACTTTGGTCCTGTGCTGGGTATTTTAAAAAGAGATGGATTGGAAAATAGCACAGATAAGTATGGACTGAGTTATTCAGTCATATATGCAGTGTCATATATTATAAGCTGTACACTACTACTCAAAAGATTGGAGTCACTTTGAAATGGGTGGGTTTTTTGGTTTTTTAAAGATAAGCATATGCTTTGTAATCTATTATAACATGAAGTTGAAGGAAATAATGAACACCAATAACTTAATAATGGAAACATTAATTATAAATCGGCAATGATTTTAATGGCGTATCGACACAGGTGGAATGAGGACTATTTACATAAAGAATCACTCCTGATTTCCAGTCTTAGACTGTATAGAAATGACTGTTTTCTAAAGCAGCGGTCTCCAACCTTTTTTGAACCACAGGCCGGTTTATTTTAAATCTTTTAAACTTTTAAAGTGCAAAATGATAAAAAATAAAGCTAAAAACTGATGAAACCCCTAAAAACCATAAATTTCATACCCGAGCCTCAACTCTTGCGGCTCAGTACCAAACGACAAACGGACTGGTACCGGTCCGTGACCCGGAGGTTGGGGACTGCTGTTCTAAAACAACAAAGTTAACATTTTGACTGCTACCATGGTCATTTTTAAGAGCCAGTGGTGACCTTATTTAGCATAGAGAGTGGAGTGCTAAACTGTGATCTAATGCTAACAAACTGAGCTGACAATTGCCTTTTATAAACTAAATACTTGCTTTTAGCTTCACATCATTGCTTTATATCCAGTAATCAGTTATTCTCCTGGGATCATGGTGGTGGGAAAAGGCAAAATGCCAACAAAAAGCAAAGAAGAATATTGCCAGCCATTCTGTTTGTTTGATAAGCAGCAGTTTTCTTAATTTTCTGCTTTTATAAAACAGAATTTTATGGGTTAATGATGTATTATTGTTGAATGACATTTTCTTATCCCCCCCCTGGTCTTCCTCCAAAAAATAATTGATAAAATCCTTCCATGCATACACATATTTTCTCCAATTCTTATCCAATTCACAGTCATGGTGGGACCCAGATATCACAGGGTGAAAAGCTGTATATGCCCTCAACGTCCTCTGCTGTAAGAGCAGCATCCCCACTCATCGGTGACTGCTACACCACCTGCATAAGCGTAGGGTGGTGGTAAAGGATCTGGAGGAGGTGACAGTCCATAAATCTAGAATTTCAAATGTAATTATTACCCAACATGACCACTCTCTAAACTGTCTGATGCATGTTGTCAGCATACTGAGAGGCAAAAAACCCCTACATACTCAAGCTGGGAAATTTAATTACTGCTGCGAATTTATGGAAAAGGGCAACAATACAGAAAAAAATATGACACTGCGTGTAGATAATCTGCACATAATTGATTGCCATTGTTCTGGTATGAGTGTAATTCATTCTGTCACCCTCTGCTAAGGAAGTTTATGGGACTGCTGTGTCATAATAACAATAATGCACCAAGTGAACTGAGCTGAACTTCATTATTTCAGCCTCAACTGTCAGACAAATACAAAGCAACTCCAAACTATGAATATGTCACTGAAGCAAATAACATATCTGACTGGCCAGTATGATGATAAATGTCACGGCCTGAGGGACATTGTGCAGCCAAGACACTCGATACACACACTCCATCTTCCATTTAGCCATTCGTACCAAGATGGCATAAATATAAACTCTTATTTGTTGGTTTTGGTTTTGTCCATGGCTCCATCTCCCTTCACTGAGCCTGAAGAGAATAGCAAAATCACAGGACAAACTACACAACCGTTATTGAGGGAGGCCTTGAGATTGATTTTGTTGTCTCACAGTGTAAAGGTGGGAAAGGCAGAAAGGCCAAGAGAAAGATATTGCCATGAAGAACACACAGCACTTTAGATAAAGATATGAAGTGACAGAAGAGGGCAAAAAATAGGGAAGTCTTGAACAGAACTCAGGCGATGCAATGATAACAGCAGTAAGTTAGAAAGTTTGAGTCTGGAATAGGAAGAAGAATGACAAAAATGGAGAGGGACAGCAGTCACTTAAAAGGTAGAGACGGTGAAATAGAAGGTTGAAATTGGAAGGCAGGAAGATAACAGATGCTTCAGCAGCAACACGAAGCCAAAGCAAGCTGACCCTGAACAACCCTCGAATAGGGATCTGTCATCAGTAGTTTAATACCGATGGTTTGTAACCAGGTCAGCAGAAATTTTTACCAGTCAGAGGAATATTTTTATTTGTATTTAATATGTTAGTTTTATTGCTTATTGTTTTGAGTAATTCCCATCGGGATGACTATCACTGGTTAAGCCACAACATCAGACAGGCACATGCACCTGCTATAACACTTTGGAGTTTTTAAAGACTAAAAAGCAAAGGGTTTGCTGAACTACCAATAATTCAAAGGATGCAAACGTGCCCATGCATGAACAAAAATGTTGACGAGTGTCCAAAAGCTGTTAAACTAACTTTTTTCTTTTTTTTCTTATTTAGATGAACAAAGTTCAAGAGGTAGTGTCAGGGGTGGGGGCCTATGGCCCAGCAACCTTTGAGTTTATATTGTATTTTTGATGTTCTTAGGTTAAGTTTATGATAAGAGTTTTGTTGTGTTATTATTATTTAGGGTTTAGTTGCGCTTAGTTTAGGCCATATCGTTACCCATGGCCCCTGGTTGATGTGTCATATTTCCTCCCCAAGCATGTGTTTCACAGCTTTGTGTTTCATGTTGTCAAACTTGTTTGGTCACGTCATGTTTCCTGTTTTATTTTGGAGGTCTTGTGTTTCTATGTTCAGTGTGTTTAGTTTTGCTCTTCCCCTGTGACGTCTTAATGTTCATGTTTGTCAGCTGTTTCTCCAGGTGTTTCCACTTCCCTCATTATCCTCCTGTGTGTATTTAGTCTGTGTTTCTTCATTCAGTCTTTGTCAGGTTGTCTGTTGATTCACACCATGTTGCATGGTCTCTTGTAGTCATATCCAGGTTTGTTAATATCAGGATTCTTCATGTTGAATGTTAGTTCACTCAGTTTAGGTTCATGTTTATTTTTGCTCCTTGCTTGTGTCTTTTTATCAGCCTTATTAAACGGCTTGCATTTGGTTAATACTCATGTTTTGTTCCACATTTCTTTGTGTCCACTCTTCACAAATTCATACAGTCTGCTTGGGCACACTGTGACAGGTGGTGTTGCGATGTGTAAAAGTTCATCTCAACATCAAGAGAAAGTCTATCCTCACACGATTTTTCGCACTTGCTGCAAAGACCATTGGTTGAATACTTCATTTCAGTGGTAGTAATGTTGTAATGTTATCTTCATCTACTTCCTGTTTTTACTAGAATGTAGAAAGAGAAGACAAAACAAAAGTCAGCAGCATGAGAAACCGATGGAGGCTGTTCTGAAAGCTGTGGATGAAGCCCTTTCACTACAGTCTGCATCTGCACTGTTTGTTCTCTCTTTTTAATGCTAGCATTTTATTCAGTGCTATTCAAGCCTTGCTAAGCTGTGAGTGTCACTTCAAACCTTAGAAACTGAAGGTTCTCCACCCACTGCATCTTTGGCCTTGGCAGATAAGGTTTGAAAGCACACGAGAAATCCCTGTTTGTTGATTGCTGACTTTTTTCCTTGATGGTTATGCATCGATGGGGAAAGTGGATAAAAGTGAGAGGGTATTCCTCTTACATGAGGAAAGCTAAACAATTTACAGGTATTGCGTTGACATTGCAGGCTGGCTATTGGTCTGCAGTGCACATGGTATGTGCTAACTGTTTTACATAAGTTAATGATAAATGCAGCTGTTTTCTGCTCCACAACAACTCTCTCAGGCGTTATGTGTTTGTAACTGCTGGCCAGAGGCAAGTCCTGTGACAGCTGTGTAATATAGAGTCAGAGTGGTGCATGGCTGAATGGGCCTGTTTAGAACGTATTATCTATCTGCAGTCTAAAGATGTGCTTTGTGATAGGCAGTACTTTGAAACGCCATCCAAAGGTACAAAAAAAACCTCTTCTTGACTGGATTTCTTTTCAGTCAAGAACAAAAAGCAAGAAAATGCAACGCTGGCTTTGCTGTCACACTCGTAGGTGATATCTGTGATTTCCAATTCAGCGGATAAGCAAGTCTTCCAGATATGAACCTTTATTTTACCTTGCACATAAACTATATTTATTGTGTTTTGTGATTTTTAAGTTGTAAAGTTAGTGTTATTAGAACTGTTTTTAATATTAGTCAGGTATTGTCAATCATCCAGATAAGTAAATCTCCAACAGTTGATTCTGTTCATCTGGACGTAGCTACGAAAACGCTACGTCCAGATGAACAGAATCAACTGTTGAAGATTAGTCAGGTACATGAAATTGACTTGATTCTCAGCTCGGGTCATGATTATGAGATAAACTGTACCAGCTGACCTTTGTTATGGCCCTGGCCATAATCTGTTTTGGTTGCTGTTTCTTTGTCTGTGTCTTTAAGTCTTTGCAGGTCCCTGGGTGGATGAGCTGACAGCTGCTGATTGGTCCCCTGGTCATGTGGTCTCATTCAAAATCCCTCACCAGCAGTTGTCCCGGGGCAGCCACTGACAGCAGCAGCAGACCTGACCCTGGCCTCCAAAACCTGTGACATTTGTGCCTGTGACTTTTGCGACTTTCTGAGTTCTGTATATAGTGTGTACATGCGTTTTCATTGTAAATAGCACATTGTAAATAGCACTGGAACAGAAGGGGTGAGCTGCCTTATTGTTTTCCCTTGCACTGTTTTCTCCTGTTTATCTCAGTTAGGGAGTTAGGTGTAGCGCTTGTCTTTTGTTTGATTTTTGATTTCACATAGGGTTTTAGATAGCACCTCTCCCTGACTTAGCTTGTTTTGTTTGTTATTTTGGCCTTTGTTCACTCCGGAGCTTCATTTTGCAGTGTAGAAAAATAAACCACCGGTTTATTAGGCCTATAAAGTCATTCAAAGTTATTTCCTCATATAAAAATGAATTCATTTGTTAATTAAATTCTGTAGGGAGGTGAAATAAAAAGGAAAAGAAAACTTAAGAGAATGTTTTTCTTGTACATTCTATACAGTCTACATCTTATTGACACTTCCTCTGATGCCACAGTTATCCCCCTTAGGGACACAAGAGAGACTTCCCTAGTGGTGCATTCGTATTCCAGCACACATGCTGACACACACAGTTTGATGATGCTCATTATCAAAGTGCTGTTTTTTTAGCCCACCTAAAGCAGGTCTGTAGTATTGTATTGCACAACTGTTGGAGCAATTAGCATATGGTAACCACAAGTGCGCACACTCACACATATGCAAACAGACACATGGTATATGCTCTCTAACGCTCTGTTCCTACCTCACCCAGGAAATGTATTTAACTAGTGCATAAAACATTATGTTGAAGCCACAGGAGACAGACTCTCAGAGGACAGTTTTTAGGACTACTTTGCACTGTTTACAGCAAAATAGAGCAAGACTCTCATAAAAGATCCTAAAAATCATGTTTGACACTGAATGATTTGCTTCAGTCTTTTGATGTCAAGTTAGCAATCGACCACTCGACAGGCTACAAGTTGACAAAAGACTGACATGTGAAGAGATTACATAAGTGATGTGTAGAGAAAAGACTTTGTATTTGCTACAACAGCAGTGGGGTGAATGAACCATGCCTATTAAAACACGATGGTTCGGTGCAGCTGAACTGCATTCAGATTTAGTTGGCATTCTTAAATTTAAATATAATTGTTTTCTGTCCCATTCCTGCAGATGTATAAAATCACTTAGCCACACAGAAATCCGATAGAATAAGCACTGGAAGTATTTCCTGGAGGATGAAGGACTCCATTGATACTGATTACTGACAATGTCACACTCTGACATTGTCAGGCATGCACACACAGGCCAAAGCCTGCTTTAAATGGACATGCATCTACTTTGATTTTTGTGAAGTCTTTGAATTCACCACCCTGCAGATTCAGAATTTCAATTTGCATCAAACTATGCAACAGCCTTTTGTTCCTAACATGTTACCCATTCCATATGAGTATATCCAACATGATTTCTTTTTCCCCCACTGAGCTCTCACCTGTTTTCAAATTTTTCCTTTAACTTTTTTTAGCTGTGTAACATGAACAGTGATAGCTGTTATTAGCCCGCCCACCATTGCTGTCACTTTGCAAGCTGCCTTGCAACCCATCTCTACCCCAGTCCCTCCTCTCATGCTGTGTCTGACTTTATTAGTGTAATATCTGTTTTCATTGGTTCCATCTGTGGCCACCTTGTGCATCCCATATAATGAATAGATATCTATTATTGTACCTTTGAATACACCAAACAGTGTTCCTTTTCTTGTTGTTTAGCAGGGACAGCTTGTCTAGTTGCAAAAATATATATAAAACAACATTAAATTTACTTTGTAAATTATAGTTACTGCATACAGTTCACTTAAAAATATAACAGCTTTACATTATACATACATATACACTCATATTCAGCTTTAGGTATTTTATATTTTGCATGAATTGACTTCCATCTCTCAAATATTAAGTTATCAAGAAGGTATACTAGAAAGACAGCATGTAAGCTTTAAGCCACAGTGTCATTAGAAAGAATCACATCAAGGGCTTAAGGTGCAAACATTGAAAAGTAATGAACAGAGATACCTGAGTCTCGGGGTACCTGTAGCTCAGGAGGTGGAGCAGGTCACCTATTGATCTGAAGGTTGGAGGTTCGATCCCAGGCTCCTCCAATCTGCATGCCAAGTATCCTTGGGCAAGATACTAACCCCAAGTTGCTCTCCGATGCATCCATCGGAGTATTAATGTGTGTGAGTGTAGTTAGAAAGCACTCAGTATAGAGGTAGTGCTTGTGAGAATGGGTGTGACTGGGTGAATGTGGCGTGTTGTATAGAGCGCTTTGAGTACTCCGGGAGAGTAGAAAAGCACCATATAAGAATCAGTCCATCAGTAATAAGAAAAAAAATTATTTTAAAAGCCAGTTATTATTAGAAGTTTTCACCATATTGGCAATGAAGACTTAAAAACATCTTTTCAGCTACCAGAGCCTTGGTGTGATCATGCTGAGCCTGTTTGAAAATGACTATAAGCATTTTATAACCTTTGTAGGACACATTTTAAGCCTATGTTGGATTTTGTCCCAATTTATTGTATAATAATAACTCCTAAGCCACAGGGACCATGAGAAAAAACAAGGTGCTGGCACATTGTGATGAGCTACTCAGAAGTATAGCTGGCAGATTTAGACCTTTATTTTATTTATTTATTTTACTGATCCACTACAGTCTCATTTGGGGGAGGCTGTGAAATTCTGCAAAACTGTTATTTTCATTTCAGGCATCTGACAGATAAAAATGTCCTGCTAGATGTGGCATGCCCACCATGGAACTTCACACACTGCATCTAAAGAAAAAGATATAATTTAACAGCTTAGGGGATTTCACAGCAAACAGATTTGAGCTCGCTGATGAGTTTTCAGGTCAATTCAATTTAGTTTTTTTTATTTAGTATCAATCAGAACAACAACGAGCTGCTGCTTAGTTTGGGTTTCTTTCTAAGTTTGCAGGATCTTTACTTTACAATAATTACATGGCCTACTATGAGTAAGCACTTTGTGACAGTGGGATGGAAAAACTCCCTTTCAACAGGAAGAAACCTCTGATAAACCAGGGTCAGGGGCAGGGGGGAGTCATCTGCTGTTACTGGTTGGGGGCGAGGGGACGGAGACGAGAACAGAGACAAAACTATATGAAAGAATGAGAGAGTTATACTACTAGTGTATAAAAACACAGGGTGACGAGATGAGTAAAAGGATGAAAGTCTCGGTGTCTCCTGAATCCAAACTGGAAGCTGGTTCCTGAAAACTGAAGGCTCTGCCTCCCATTCTGCTTTTAAATACTTTAGGAACAACAAGTAAGCCTGCAGTGTGAGAGTGCAGTGCTAAATAAAATATACTATATAATTAAAATATACCAATGCTTACAACATATAACAGGAAAAGCAAGGATGCGCTCTGATGGCCTACTTGTTGTTCCTAGAGTATTTAAAAGTAGAATGGGAGGCAGAGCCTTCAGTTTTCAGGCCCCTCTTCTGTGGAACCAGCTTCCAGTTTGGATTCAGGAGACAGACACTATCTCTACTTTCAAGATTAGGCTTAAAACTTTCCTTTTTGCTAAAGCATATAGTTAGGGCTGGACCAGGTGACCCTGAATCCTCCCTTAGTTATGCTGCAATAGATGTAGGCTGCCGGGGGATTCCCATGATGCATTGAGTTTTTCCTTTCCAGTCACCCTTCTCGCTCACTATGTATTAACAGACCTCTCTGTATTGAATCATATCTGTTATTAACCTCTGTCTCTCTTCCACAGCATGTCTTTTATCCTGTCTTCCTTCTCTCACCCCAACCGGTCGCAGCAGATGGCCGCCCCTCCCTGAGCCTGGTTCTGCCGGAGGTTTCTTCCTGTTAAAAGGGAGTTTTTCCTTCCCACTGTTGCCAAAGTGCTTGCTCATAGGGGGTCATATGATTGTTGGGTTTTTCTCTGTATCTATGAAGCGCCTTGAGGCGACTTTTGTTGTGATTTGGCGCTATATAAATAAAGTTGAATTGAATTGAATTGATGAATGAGGATTTCACAATGTTTAGAAGCTGCTACAACAGCTAATCAGTACTGTGTATAAAAAAGACAAAGGAACAAGATAATAAATGAAGTAAAAAAGCATTGAGCTCACCTCTGCTGTGCGCGGTGCCAGATTCAGTTAAATGTTTGTTGTCTTTTATTACATGTTAATTAGTTGAAGGTGTGAAGACTGCATCGCAAGACCAATACTGTGCGTTAACCTCTGCCTTTGCTTGTGTGAAATATCTTCTCCCACTCAATATAAACGAGTAGACCTCAATACATCAATACCATTAGACTAGTGCAGGTCAGGGCGTAGTACATTGCATTTGTAATCCGATGCAGTTACAAATACAGATGAAAGGAGAAGCAGAGTGCACATCCAAGAGAAACAAATGACCAAAACACTTTTTTGCGACTGACAAACAGGACATAGGGTTGAATCTTTTGAAAGTAGTTGGTGTGCAGTCACAAAGCAATCTTGAACACTTCCCACAAGAGTGTGTTGATAGGAATTTGGGAGAATTCTTCCAGAAGCTCATTTGTGAGGTCAGCCAGTAAAGGCTTGCTCACAGTCTCAGCTCTAATTCCTCCCAGAGGTGTTCTATCAGATTGATATCAGGACTCTGTTCAGGCCAGTCAACCTCGTCCACACCTTTATAGACCTTGGTTTGGGCAATGGTGCACACTCATTTTGGATCAGGTTGGGGCCATGTCCAAAATGTTCCCACAAAGCTGGGAGGATGAAATTGTTGAGAATGCCTGAAGCACTGAGAGTTCCTTTCACTGGAACTAAGGGGTTGAGCCCAACTCCTGAAAAACAACCCCACACAATAATTTCTCCTCCACCAAACTTTATACCTGGCACAGTGCAGTCAGACAAGTGCCGTTGTCCTGGCAACCACCAAACCCAGACTCGTCCATTGGATTGCCAAATGGAGAAGCGTGAGAGAACACATCTCCATTGCTCTAGAGCCCAGTGATGGTGTGCCTTGCACCACTGCATGCAATGGTTTGCATTGTACTCGGTGATGAAAGGTTTGGATGCAGCTGCTCAGCTATGGAAACCCATTCAGTGAAGCTCTCTTGAACTGTTCTTGAGCTAATCTGAAGACCACATAAAGTTTGGATGTCTGTCTCTGTAGAAAGTTGTTGACCTCTGTGCACTATGTGCTTCATTATTTAATAGTGAGGAGATTTTATGACTATCATGGTACCTCTGAGCTCCTGAGAACAACCCACTCTTTCCCAAATGTCTGTTAAAGCAGTCTGCATGCCCAGGTGCATTGCTTCCTGTTGTCATGGAAGTGACTGGAACGCCTGAAATACTTTTGGCAAGATAGTGTTTAGTAATAGTTTATGAAAAGAGTGGACACATGCAAATAAAGTTGTTTGGTAATTACATTTATATTCATTGATTTTTGTATTTCCATAGCTATATAATATTATTTCTTATTCACGGAGGTTAGGGCATGCAGTTGTTGCATCTCTTCCTCCTCTGGAGTTCTGTTTCACTTTGCCCCTCTCTCTTTCGCTCAGTCTCCACTGCTGTTGTTCCCGCTCAAAGAAGGTATACATGAACAAACAGACAAGAAATACAACCACAGATACTACACAGGATGGATTAGGGGGAGGCAGACATACTGCAAAGGTAAGCTATGATGATATGATCCCACGATGTCTGCAATGCAAAGACACTCACACGCACACCACAACTGAAACACCTTCCCAACTGCCTTGAGGCGTTTTAATTATGCTCTCAGCCATCGTAATATTCTGTGTGTGTGTCTGTGTGTGTGTGTGTTGGTGGACTGGTGGTGCGTAGGGGGGCTCAGAAGCACAGTTGGTTTTAAAATAGTCCCTGTTGTCTCCTATTGTCTCTCGTGCTTTGATGTTTCTGGTAGTGAGTGGTTAGTAATTAGCACACCCACTCAATTTGGTACATCTTCTCCTCTTTGTCATTCTCCCTTCCATTTTCTTGTTCCAGATTAACAGCCAGCACCTGCCTTTCCTTTGTTTCTATCCTCCCTACATCGCTTTTTTCCTTGATCTAGCGATAGAAGTAGGGTTCGAGCATCAAATAACAAGCCCAAATATGTCTACTTCCATCTGTATTATTCTTTCTTCTCATGCATCTCTTTCTCAGCCTCTTGTGCTTTCTCCCTCTTTTTAAAGTAGCATTTGCCTTTTCTCATAATAGTACAGCAGTGCGTTCTGCTTGCAGAGAGAGCCATGTAATTTATCAACACTGGGGAAATTACCGCCTATTGTTGTTGGCGAATGAACAGGGTCGGCGGAGTAAAATAGGTTTAAACACACAAATGAATCATCAAGCCAAACACCTTATAACTCATTCCTCCTCTGGATTTCTATTTCATTTGTCGCTCTCTCTTTCTCTCAGTCTCCGCTGCTGTTGTTCCCTCTCTTCATTTCATTTCTTTCCCTCAAGCCTGATGTCTATTTTCAGTCTTGGTTTGTTTCGTTTCACGTAGGGAGCTGCACCCTGACCTTTTGCAGCCTTTGCTATTATTGGTTGTTATGCTGGATTCAGGATTTTTCAGCTTACTGTAAACTCTCTCTCAACGCTGGCCTCAACTGCAGAGAGAACGAGAACCTTCATACGAGCCATTAGGATTTATGTTCAGTCCAAATTGTGCAACATATCGTTGGATGCTGGATGCATTGATTTTGTTATTTTCTTAAAAGATGAGCCTATAATGAAACACTCTTTCTGGAGTGAGTGGTCAACAGTTCTGACTTTTAAATACCATCAAAAAGTCTTAACGTTTAAACTTGGAGAGATCATAGCATGGTTCCAGTTTCCCTTTTTCATCTTTGCGAGTTATCACAAGCTAAAAGCTGTTTTCTGATCTCCTCCCATTTTAATTTGCTGTTGACGCTGTGTGCCTTTATATCCACCTCCTGTCGTGAATTCGATTAGGACTTGAGATTCATTACAATGTACCTCAGCGCTTTGACACCTGATGTTGAATTAGTTTTAGTGTAATAGTTTCATTTTCACCGCTTCAGTTGTTTTCAATTTTATTCAAGAAAAGCTAAAAACATTTCAGTCTACTTCCATCACATCTTTGTGTTTTTCATTTTTCTACTCCTTACTTGGCTGTCATTATCTTTTGTCTACAGTTACAATGGTTACAGATGCTCTTAGTCTGTGGTAAGTCTAAGAAAAAAAAGGTGTAATGTGAATGTCCCTCAACTCTACAGAGAGATAACAGTTTGACACCAATAATTCAATCCTGTTAACTTTCCAAACAGAACCACTCTCTCTTTGTTGACTTGTTCCTTTTCCACTAGCATCCGCTCAGCTCGACTTTGCTTTTAGGATTTTCCATTAGTTGGTAGACCTGACCAGCTGCATTTTTAGTACCTGCTTGACCGGAGTTCCAAGCAAGCTGAGTCAATCCGAAAATGTTTAACAAAAAGGTGTACATATCATAATATGTGTGTGTATGCTTCAGATTACAGAACATCATTTATTAAAGATGTTTACTGTACAATCATTCAAGCCTGGGTTTGAGCAAATCACAGAAATTATTAACAGCCCAAAATGATCCATGATGCATGTATGTAAGCTCCTGACCACAGCAGGTAAGGAAAAACTATACTGGTCTCAACATATACTTGACCTTTCAGCCTGATCCAGTTTTTTAAGTTTTGATCCAGACCTTTCTTCTAACATGGAGACATTTTGGAGAGTCCTCATGTTGACCTTTCACAACAATTCTAAAGGTTACAAGGCTTCTTCAAGTTGCACAACTCATGATTTGGAAGCTAGAACAAGTACTTCCAAGAAATACTACTAGACTACTTTGAGGCTTTACATCTGAAATTAATTGCAGGAAGTCTTGTTGATGTAATTTAACAGAAATTAAAACATTTGTTATCATAGTTCACCAAACCACAAGGCTGACATCTACGAGTAACATCAAATGACCTTTTATTAAAACCTGGAGTAAAGCAGTAAATATTAAACTCAGCTGGCACAAAACAAGCAAACTGAACCAAAAATTCAACCAGAATAACCAAAAGAGGGAAGTCTGAACTAATCTCAGTCTTTAAGAGTAATTTAGATAAAACATTCAAACAGTGCCTCTGAGAACATACTTACTTATTTGACATAAAGTACTTTTATCCCACATGCTGCTGGAATCGTACCGCTACAATTAGTTAATTTAAAATGAATAATAATATTTAATAATGTTGAGTGTAGTTCTGTTGTCTTTCCTCAGTTTCTTTTTGCTCCTTTACCTTTTGTTTGCTGTTTGTTAATACCTCTGTATCTTACTACTCCTCTCTTTTATCTGTTTTAGAACAATAAATGTCACATTTATCACAGAAATATAAACTCCTACATTTTGCATCTGTCTTTGCTACTCTTACAGCCCTGGTCATTTTTTCAATCACAGTGGATGGATTTTGTCCCATGTGTGAGTCCTGTACCTTTAAGAGTCTCTGCAGGTCCTTCTTGATTGGAGAGCTGGCAGCTGCTGATTGGTTCCATCATCAATTGGCTCTTTTAAAAACCCTCTCCAGCAGTTGTTCCCTGACAACAACTGACAGCAGCAGCAGACCTGTCCAAACCATCTATGACAAATTTGTGCGCATGACTTCAGAGCATTGTTAAGTTTTGTATATAGCGTGTAGCTACGCGTTCACTTGTAAATAAGCACTGAAGCAGAAGAGTGAACTGCTTTATTATTTTCCTACTTTTTCTCTTGTTTATTCAATTAAGGAGTTTGGGATAGCTCTTGTCCTTTGTTTGGTTTTTGTTTCACACAAGTTTTGGCTTGTTTTGTTTGTTATTTTGGCCTTTGCTCGCCCCGGAGATACAGAGGGTGGAGTTATGGCTTCGGGGACCAGGGCGGGGTCGCTTTCCTTTTAACCCTTATATTGTGCTCCTGTACCCCTAGACCGGGACATAACAGCTGCCTCTCCTGACCCGTCCACCCCACCCACCTTCTCTGCCTCATTTGGTAGCTCCCAGGAAAGATTTCTATGAGAACTGAATCTCCAGCTATTCTTTCTTTTTCCTCAACCCGCTGACATCACAGAGATGACTAAAGTGTGCATATGTGCCTACAACAGATTCATGTGAAGGTCTTGTTGCATCACAGTCCACTAGATTTAGATCCATAGGCATTATTCTTTTGGAAAAACAAACAAAAAACTGCTCCATCATGTCTGTTAAACAGGAGGTTATTCAATCATCCAAGCACATATTTCTGAACAGAAGTCACTTTTGCTAAACAGTTAATCTAAAACCCAAAACTGTGCCTGTGCCAACATGACACATTTCTTCTGCATGATGCTGCAAGTTACTAAAAACAAGCATAATATGGCATGATATTCCACAAACTAATACAAAAAAGTGTCAACTTTGAAATCAATGACAGCTTTTGATAGTAATAAAACTACTGAATGCAACATTTATTGGACCAGTTATTTTACCACAATATAACTATGATTCTTATATGAGTGAACAAAAAAGGCCTGGTGACCTGTAGCACTTCTCTTGTAGCCATAGACAGTATAAAAACCTACCATGATGTCACCCATTCATTTGTCACGACCATTATTAAGATTCAAGAACAACATTATGCTGTAACCACCTCAGTGTTCACTATCCTTTGGGCTAAAAACAGACATGCTGTAAGTCTCAATGTTCTTGGTCAACAGGTTTCTGAGTTCAGCCACCAGTTTGCACATAGGAGACGGAGGACACTTCAGTGATGTCACCAAATCTTTTCAGAAGTCCGAGTGGTCGAGTTCTGAAAACACCTAAGTTTGATTTTTGTTTTTTGGAGCCAAGTTATTATTGTTTTTGACCAATAAATGATAAGATAATAATCAGCTAATGCTATGCTTGGATAGCAAACTACATCCATCAGCTGTATGGGTGTAACACACAGACATATCAGCTAATTAGTGGTAAGTACAATTTCTTTGTACATATACATTGATTATAAAGGGCTATTCTATTATAAGTTGTGGACTAATAAAATGCTACAAATCCATTAAGTGGAAATGTAGCACAAATGTCTTTCATCATATTTATCAGATAATTCCTTTAGAAATGCTCCAATAAGGAAACAATCAGTGAAACGAATTAGCAGAATTGAGGCCGTGCAGCCAGCTGTTGGCTACACCTGCCTGTAGCACACTAATATTGTGCTACAGACACTTGTACTTAAGCACATGCCTTATTGATACGAATGGGAAAAGTTCCATTGTGGCTAAAACAGATCTTAGGCTGCAAACACACTTTTCAATACTGTTTAGTGGCATCTTAACATGGGAGACTCACTTTTGGAACCGGCGACAAGTGGCCACGAAAGGAACTGCAGTTTCAGTCACTTTCTAATATTTGTATAATATTTAACCCCAAAGGCTGCTTCATTTATTTTATGTGCCATAGCCACTAGAGGTTTCTTGACAATAGACTAAATGGGAAGATAATGGGAAACAAACAATAATAAGAAGATCCATTCACACCATACTGTATAAAACTCTGAATTATATATTAATACATTTTTTTTAATATCAAACATTTTACTGGTTTATTATTAACATGCTGTCGAAGGTCTGACTTGACAACAAATAATAAAAACTCTTTTACATGGTGTTGTGAAGAAAGAAATGCTGTATGCAAGAAGAATAAACTGTGAGCAGTTATGAAAGGTCACTTAAAGAATATGATCTTTCTTTCTTTCCTGTAAGTCTTGGCTGTTACTAACACCACCCTTGAAACACTAATCTACAAACAGTGAATGGACATAAAGGGAGAACGCTGAGACCTTTTACTCACCAAGACACAGTACTGTAAATACATACTGTTGCATACAACAGACCTTGGCATATGACCTGCCTGCTCATAAGGGGTCACATGATAGTTGGGCTTTTCTCTGTGTGTACTATCGTATGGTCTATCTTACAATATAAAGTGCCTTTAGGCGACTGCTGTTGTGATTTGGCGCTGTATAAATAAAGTTGAATTGAAATTGAATATGCTCTCTTACTTATTTGAATTGGTATCTGCGTCTACACAACCTCAGAATTCAATAAAGAGGCCAGCTGACGTTGTGACAGAAAGAAGATGAGTCGTAGCAAAGGAAGCATGATGGTTTATCATCATGATGCAGACATTCAACCTTCACCTGCATCAGTGGACATTTCAGTAGACTGCAAATGTGTGTAAAGCAATAAGTGATCTTTCACTTCAGCTTGGGTATGATATTTGTCTGTTAATAAGAAATCATTAATGAAGTATCTTGCGATCAATCTTTGAGCTCTACAATGCATTTTTCAATTAGCCACAGTGTGAATGGATCTCCCTGTGATTTATGACAGAAGCGAAAAAGTATGGAACTTTAATTAGTCCTGTGTTCTTAATTATAACAGCACCTTTAGTTTCACTATACACTGAACAGCCAGAACATTAAGACCACTGAGAGAAGAAGGCGACAAGGTTCAGATGAAACATTTGGTCATGTGAACCCTGAAAACACTGTAAATGGCTTGTAAAGCGATGGGGATCCAGCAGTGTCCTACACATCCATTCAATCCTCCATGCATACAGTTTCTCCTGGTCCAGAGTCCAGTTCTTCTTTATTCCTATATCAATCTCTCCTGCACAGACCTGATACTGTTTGGAGTAGGCTCGTTTCTTTATTTTTCCTTTCTGTTTTTGTGGAATTTACAGGATATGGAATCTTGACGATCACATACACTTTGACATCACAGGGTTAATAAATGCATTATTAATACACTGGACTTGAGTTTAGGGAATTAATAAATACATTTGTAAGTGTTTTCATAAGTTTTGGCAACTGGCAATTTACTTTTTCCCGTAAACAAGTTTTGCCTTTTTTTCATAATTGAAGGGTTCTGAGCGAAAACCTTTAGTTTTGCAGTCAGTTGTGCTAACAGGTTTGTAGCAAATCTGTTCTCAAATTTACACTATGAAAGCCAGCATGTGGTCAGCACATATTAAAGGTCTCTGAAGTTCTATTTTGGAAAGAATCAGTGTACAAACTGTGCAAAGTCTAAGTGTGACGGGAAAACCTCAGGCTCTCAGCACTCATATCTTGACAATGGAATGACCAGCAGTGAGGTAATTGATTAAAGTTGGTGAACTTTGTTGTGGAAAAACAAAACAAACAAATTATTATTCCAAGCAGAGCATTTTCCCATGTCTGGGGAAATTAGGTTTGCAGCTTATTGTCAACCTGAAAGTAATCCAATGAAAGCCTGCGTGACTGAAATGTTAGATTTACTGTCATATAAGTCCACAGTATCTTTTTGTGTGATGATTGTGTGGCGTGAATAAGGCACGGCGGGACCAAAAATCATAGTTTAGATCCACTTTATTGATTTCACATCACACCACAACACCCACAAACCCTGAGTCCCCGTGTTTTTAACTAGGCGGGCGTGATTAAGGATGCCGTGCGCCCCCCCCCCGCCCCACAGATTGCAATATCAAACTGCACTGCTAATGTAGCCATTATATTACTTACAAATGATATATGCACAAAGTCATGTCATAGGACACGTAGACCACCAGCAGTGGTTCAGATTCTTTTCTTTGTTCCCTGACTGCCAAAGAGAAAAAATATATGAACAATGTATTCTGAGTATATGGTTAGAGTTAGTGTCATCAACACCATTGATAATTTGCGTGAGCGGGTATTATAAACTGTTCAGTTTTATAGACTCTACATATCAGTTGGTTTGTAATGTCCTACTCTGAAGGAAAAAAAAGAAGGTGGCCATTAGTGAGAATGCAGGTTTGCATTGTCATACTTTTCAGCCTTCCTGTGTCTGGGCCATCTGTTTCCTGTTTTATTCTGATAGTCACTTGCCCTGCATGCATCATGTTCAGATGAGTTAGATTATGTCCAGCTGTGCTCAACAGGTGATTCTTCTCTGTCCTGATTCCCTCTGGTGTATATATTGTGTGTGACTTTTTCTCTCTGTTGTCGCGATCTCCCTCATGCCTTCAGCTGTGTGTTCTATTTGTTTGGTGTTTCATAGTCTAGTTGTTTCTGAGTGTCTCCATGGTTTAAGTTCTTGTTCGTAATAAAGCTGTTTTTGAGTCCAGCTCCACCTGAGACTCCTGCATGTTGGCTGCAGGAGTCTCATTAGAGTTGTAGCCTTGCCTCACTCAGCTCATATGACGATAGGGTCTTAGAAAATATCGTTTTCTCAAACACTATTAAAAAAACAAGAAAACTGGAAATGGTGTATTTGAAACCAATCCATTATTGTAAAATTGGCATGTATTGTGTCTAACCCTGCCTGAGCTTAAACATATGTCACTTAAGGAACACTTACATGGCCTGTCTCAGACAGAAAGAACAAATTACTTATATAATTGCTCAGTTGGAGTACTCAAGCTCATGCCTGCAGCCAAAAGTGTACACTACATGTGCGTGAGTAAACCAGAAAACCAAAGAAAGGATGAGGGAGCTTACCTCATAAGAATGAGTTGCTTGTGTGTTTGCACATCGCTCAGCGAATGACTCCATGTCCTTGTACTGGAATGAGGGGGTGATAAATCCATTTATGTCACCCTCAGTGACAACTGGCTGGTGGGAGGGAAATTAAAAAGTACTGCATCAGGTAAACAGAGCCTCTCTCTCTCTCTCTCTCTCTCTCTCTCTCTCTCTCTCTCTCTCTCTCTCTCTCTCTCTCTCTCTCTCTCTCTCTCTCTCTCTCTCTCTCTCTCTCTCTCTGTGTGTGTGTGTAGCCAGGTTTTTCATATGTCAGTTTGTAGAAACATGATTTTGTTTGTGTGTGTGAGAGAGAGAGTGCATATGTGTGCCCTAGAAAAAAAAAAACTCCCCCGTGCCTCTAAAACAGATTAAAAATAAGCACAAGTAATTAGTATTTTGGGTACCAAAACAATAATTTAACAATATACACAAATAGATAAATCTCTTGTGCTTAAGAGGATATTACATCTGGCCTTATAATTCCAGGAGAGCTAAAGACATTACCATAAAAAGTAATTATGTTGAGGTGATGTGTGTATTTTCCACAAACCAGTTCCAAGTCAGTTTCATTTCCAGATAAGATGTGATGAATTCATGCTTACGTGTCCTGAGACAAGGTTGCTGAATAACTGCGATCCCATTCTATGGACAGAAATAATGCTGTGAAACACAATGTTAGTTACTTTATAAAATGTAACACTACACTGTTATGTTATTAATTAGGCATGTGGGAACATGTCAGCTTCAGTGTTGGCCTATAGACATTGCAGTTAGTTGCAGATGTCTTTCATTGCCTGGAGCACATTGTACATATAGAGCGGATGAGAGGAGGAGGTCATGTGAAACTTGCCATAAAGAATTAGTGATTGTTAGGTTGTTAAAAAAGAAATGGGAAGCAAAACGCTGTCCAAGAAACAAACACAAGTGAAAGGACCATAACTCTAGCTCAGGATTTATATTATTTACTTGAAAACACACACACACACACACACACACACACACACACACACACACACACACACACACACACACATATGATACATTTGCCACAGGACACTAACTTCAGAAGCTTGAGGCTGTGGTTGTGTGAGGCGTGCAGGTGCAACAGCTGGAGTCACTACCATTCTCCTAACTGTAGTTAGGGAAGCTGGGACCCTGGGCACATGTTGTCTCCTCTGGATGTGCGGTGTCACCAGTGCCTTGCCTAGCTCCTCAAGGAAAAGTCATCTTCTTTGGAGCTTCCTTTGGTTTCAGTTGAGGTTGACTGCCATCCAGAGTGTTAACCCATTACAGGCTGAGGTATCCAAGTGCTGTAAAAAGATTACGAGTGGCTACCGTAGCGTTCTTCTGTGGCAGCTGTAGCAGGCCAACAGCTTGGTTGGTCAGTGTTGACTGTGAGCATAAAAGCTGGAGACTGGACAGTCCTTTTCTTCACAGTGAGAACTGCAGACGGAGGCTCTTGCTTACTTTTCCTGATTGTTCCAACCACTGTCTGTTTTCTTTCAAGAGCTCCCGTCCCAACTGAAAACTGTAATGTTAATGTTGGCAATGCAGGTACTGTTCCAGTGGACTTTCCTCCTTACTTGTAGAAACCAACAAGGATGAGGATGCCAAAGTAGGCATGCAAATGGATCATGTCCCTCTCTTTCCACTGGTCACCAAAAACACGTCTCCCCTCATATCTATTATAATTTTCTGAGCGGCTCGCTTTTGGCTGCTCTGCAGTGCTCCTTGTGGTGCATATTCCAAGTGAAGGCCACCTTCAAATTCACTTTCAGAAACTAAATACTCTGAATAGATTTCTAAATTATCCTCATATTCTGAGATATCTACCTCTCCCACACTGCTGTGTGCCTGGCTCTTCAAATTTGAGGTCTAAAGCCATCTGACAGCTAAATCTTTTAGTTATACTGGAGTAGAAGATTCTGCACTGTGAATTCGAGGTATTTATCTTTTGTCCCCACTCCTTGATGTAAAGGTGCAAGAAAGAAAGAAATACACCGTGAGAAAATATGGAATATGATGGGCACATGACAGAGGGTAAAGACCGTGGGGTATAACAGCCTTTGTGCTCTTTTCTTTTATTAGGTAAAGGTCAAACACAGAAAATACCCAAAGGAATATTATAAAAAACCTGGTGTGAAACATGACTTACTCTTCCACCACTACTTCACTGACATTCCAGCCTCCATCTGTTGACTTTTTGCCTTTTAATCAGTATATATTTGAGAGCACACTGATGAAAACACGTGTTTCAATTCAATTCAATTCAATTTTATTTATATAGCGCCAAATCACAACAAAAGTCACCTCAAGGCGCTTCATAGATACAGAGAAAAACCCAACAATCATATGACCCCCTATGAGCAAGCACTTTGGCGACAGTGGGAAGGAAAAACTCCCTTTTAACAGGAAGAAACCTCCGGCAGAACCAGGCTCAGGGAGGGGCGGCCATCTGCTGCGACCGGTTGGGGTGAGAGAAGGAAGACAGGATAAAAGACATGCTGTGGAAGAGAGACAGAGGTTAATAGGAGATATGATTCAACACAGAGAGGTCTGTTAATACATAGAGAGCGAGAAAGGTGACTGGAAAGGAAAAACTCAATGCATCATGGGAATCCCCCGGCAGCCTACATCTATTGCAGCATAACTAAGGGAGGATTCAGGGTCACCTGGTCCAGCCCTAACTATATGCTTTAGCAAAAAGGAAAGTTTTAAGCCTAATCTTAAAAGTAGAGATAGTGTCTGTCTCCCGAATCCAAACTGGAAGCTGGTTCCACAGAAGAGGGGCCTGAAAACTGAAGGCTCTCCCTCCCATTCTACTTTTAAATACTCTAGGAACAACAAGTAGGCCTGCAGAGCGGGAGGAAAGTGCTCTAATAGGGTGATATGGTACCACAAGGTCATTAAGATAAGATGGGGCCTGATTATTTAAGACCTTGTATGTGAGGAGCAGGATTTTGAATTCAATTCTGGATTTAACAGGAAGCCAATGAAGGGAAGCCAAAACAGGAGAAATATGCTCTCTCTTTCTAGTCCCTGTCAGGACTCTTGCTGCAGCATTTTGGATTAACTGAAGGCTTTTCAGTGAGTTTTTTGGACATCCTGATAATAATGAATTGCAGTAGTCCAGCCTGGAAGTAATAAATGCATGAACTAGTTTTTCAGCGTCACTCTGAGACAGGATATTTCTAATTTTAGAGATGTTGCGCAAATGGAAGAACGCAGTCTTACATATTTGTTTAATATGTGCGTTGAAGGACATATCCTGGTCAAAAATGACTCCAAGGTTCCTCACAGTGTTACTGGAGGCCAAGGTAATGCCATCCAGAGTAAGAATCTGGTTAGATACCATATTTCTAAGCTTTTCAGCGCCGAGTACAATGACCTCAGTTTTATCTGAGTTAAGAAGCAGAAAGTTAGTGGCCATCCAAGTCTTTATGTCTTTAAGACATTCCTGCAGTTTAACTAATTGGTGTGTGTTATCTGGCTTCATGGACAGATAGAGCTGGGTGTCATCTGCATAGCAGTGAAAATGTATGCTATGTCTTCTAATGATGCTGCCTAGGGGAAGCATGTATAATGTAAACAGAATTGGTCCTAGCACTGAACCCTGTGGAACTCCATAATTAACCTCAGTGTGTGAAGAGGACTCTCCATTTACATGCACAAATTGGAGTCTATTAGATAGCTATGATACAAACCACTGCAGTGCAATACCTGTAATACCTACAGCATGTTCTAATCGCTCTAATAGGATATTATGGTCAACAGTATCGAATGCTGCACTAAGGTCAAGAAGGACAAGCACAGAGATGAGTCCACTGTCAGAGGCCATAAGAAGATCATTTGTAACCTTCACTAAAGCTGTTTCTGTGCTGTGATGAACTCTGAAACCTGACTGAAACTCTTCAAATAAACCATTCCTCTGCAGATGATCTGTTAGCTGTTTGACAACTACTCTTTCAAGGATTTTTGATATGAAAGGAAGGTTGGAGATTGGCCTATAATTAGCTAAGACTGCTGGGTCTAGAGATGGCTTTTTGAGTAAAGGTTTAACTGCAGCCACCTTGAAGGCCTGTGGTACATAGCCAATTATTAGAGATAGGTTGATCATATATAAGATCGAAGAATTAATCAATGGCAGGACTTCTTTGAGCAGTTTTGTAGGAATGGGGTCTAAAAGACACGTTGATGGTTTGGAGGAAGTAATTATTGAAGTTAACTCAGAAAGATCGATTGGAGAAAAAGAGTCTAACTTAACATCAATGGTACTAAGAGTAGCTGTAGATAATATTACATCTGTGGGATGATTATTGGTAATTTTTTCTCTAATGATAAAAATTTTATTTTCAGCAACACAAATCAATACTGTAAAATCCATGTTGAGGAAGGAAAAAAAACCAAAATATTTGTGTTCAGAAACTCCAAGAGTCTCAGACCCGAGGCTCCACAGCTGCAGCATCTCTGGCAGCTCCCAGTGGCTTTGACTAAAACTCAGTATGAATAATGTACTGACATTTATATAGCACCCTTCCCAGTTTTACTGACCACTCACAGTGCAGACCTGCATTAACCTCAAATCACATTTTTTAACCATATGTTCATACAGTACTTTATGCTACACACTAACAGCACTTCATCTTTGCTTTTTTTAAACGTACATAGAGGCAGGGCTGAACTGGGACAAAAAAGCCCGGGCATTTGGACCAGAGACCGGCCCACCATTATAGGAAAAACCATAAAGCCTTTGAAAGAAAACAAACACTGTTGTGACAGTGATGTACACTGTCTTGTTGGTATATTTGTATCACTCTAATAAACTTAAACCTACACCATCCTCGACCAAGCAGTCTTTGGGTTTCTGCTAAGTACTGTTTAATCTCCTGAACTACCTACAACACATGGTGGAACCCTGACATTAAGACAGAGAAGACTGGAGGTGAGACATGATCATTACTGGATATTAAAAATAATGAATGACAGATTTAGTGATATTTTAATAAACAGTTTATTTACCACATTAATAAACAGCAGGCAGGGCAAAATATTTTTTCTATCTTGGCAACCTTTAAAAAGTGAAAGGAGACAAAAAGATTTCCAGAGGAGTTATGACACCCCTTCCCCTCCAATAATCAGGCCCAGCCAATATCCCCCCCCCCCCCCCCCCCCCCCACCCCAATAAAATTATGAATTATCTTGCATAAATAGGCTGTTGATTTTCTTTACTCATTTCAGGTATTACCAGCAAAATATTTAAATGTTTAATCTGGGAATTTATCCAGATTTATTTATTTATTTAGACAGAGATCTTGACACCCCCAATGTTCAGCACAAAGTGACGCCCATGCATCAGCTGATACTAGAAAGTAATATTAAATAAATTCTAACAACAGCTTATCAACCTTAAACGAGATGCTGTTGTTTATCCGCTGGTTTCCTCTTTCTGGTGCAAAGTGGGCAATAAACAAACAAGAGAGAAAAGCTGATCAGCTGATCATTGATCAGTTTCATGATCGAAGTGGCAACAGGAGAGGGAGGGGAGAGAATGAGAGAAGTAATATTAATATTTTCTCTGAATACGGGACGATTCCTAACTAACTCTACTAACTAACCTTATTAATAAAATAAAGTTCACTATCAGTAACATCAAAGCACCCATCCAGCTGTAGAAACTCCATCATGCTAGCTAGCACACAGTACGAGTTATTGTAACTGACTGGAAAAAGTCAGCACAATAAAAATAAACTCCACCTAAACTTGGTTTATATCTGACCCAGATAGACTGCAGGTCATAACTTCTCGGACCCGCGGCCGCCTCGGGTCTCTCCTCCTCCTGCCTCCCCTTTCCCACATCCACCTGCTGGCCTCCACCACTTGCTAATGTTACTGAATCTGTGGAAGCTCCGTCATAACTACCACCACACAATTGAGTTATTTTTACACATTTGCCAGCATCTCGCCAAACCACCACCTTTCATTATAAACAAAACAAAACATCAGCACATAAAAAACAAAAAACCACCATTAGCCCACCGGGATGGTCCAGCTATGCATACAGGGACAATCGAGAATCAACAATTAACCTAACATCCATGTCTTTGAATTGCACCAAGACATAAGCAAAGGGTTTAAAAAATGGAATCTGGAAAGACATTATCAGAACGAGCACACTGCATGCATTATAGATTGGTACAGAAATATTCAATTCTTTTTGTCACATACACACACGACCTTCAAAGTAAGCCTGTGGAACATCGTTTTCCTGGAGCCAAATTGGCTTTTGAAGTGACTTTGCATGTAGTTGAGACAAGAGTATGCTTTACCTGTATTTATATAAATCTATATCAGTCTATACTAGTCTGTTCATGTTCACATATATATGTGTTATTAATAGAAAACACCTAACATGTAGAATGACTTTTTATGAGCCTATTCTAAAGAACTGCAATGGCCCAAAGTATAAAAAGGTCTTTAGAATTCTGAAGCAGCATCAGAGAACTTTACTCTCAAAATATGTACTGAGGTCATGGAGGGTGAAATATGTCCAAAAACATTATATAACACATGTTTAAAATGTTAGTTATATTTAGTTAGGAGTCCGTTCTTTACGTTTAATAATTACTTTTTATCTATACAATACCAGGAGTTCGGTTAACTGGTGATTCTGATCATAACTGGTTGTCTGTCTCTTTGTGTTAGCCCTGCGTGAGACTGGCTCTGTCCAGGTTATACCCTATGGTAGCTGGGTAGTTGGCTCCAGGCCCCCCATGACCCTGATCCTAAGGATAAGCAGAAGAGAAAGAATGGATGGATGTCTGGATACAGACTGTAGGTAATCACTTTGCTGTAGTAACAACTATTATGAATCTATTTTACCACGTTCCTATATATCTTTATCCAGTGTAATAATACAATAATGCACTATTTCCTTTGTGCTCATATTACCAACCTTTTTGACACCTCTTCCTGGACCTGTTGCTGTAAAACTTTATCTCTACCTACAGAGGCCTCTCAGCTAATACTGTGTAGCCACTTGATTGGCTCTGCACCTTAGGTAAAGCTGTGTTCAGCTCAGGTGTGCAGGTGTTATTCTCTAGCATGCTAAAACATTTATAGACTTATAGACATGGTCTTCTGTCTCTGACTTAAATAAAACAAACTAGTGTTCAGTCAATCTAGTCTACAAATCTACAAATTCATTTAACCCTTTGAATTATTGTTTTTCAGTGTGTTACATAATCCAAACTGTTACCAATCTCTACATTAAACCAAATATACTTTGGTCAGATTACTTCGACACGTCCAGGTTGTCGTAGCAGATTCCTTCATTACTCCAGTTTCTTAAGCATTCTTATTGAAGGTGTTTTGACTGTTGTACATTTCATGCTCTGGTTCTTAAAATATCGCACTGAGAAATGGCACTAAAACACTACTGACTACCACAGGGGATGCTGTTGTTTTGCCTTGATTTCTGGCACAACAAAGCTGCTACACAAAAATTGTGTTTTTGATATAGGAACACAGCAAAGCTTAGTGCCTAAACGATCACTTCCTTACAGATCAGCACCTTATGAAAAATACAGATCAATGTTATTCAAACTTTGAGTAATTACAAGTTTTAGCAACCATTGGCAGAGCTTTCTGTAAGAGGCTATTGAGACTCACCAGTAAATATAGTCTAATCCCATGACTGATTGATTGTTAAGATTTTTTTAAGGGAAATCTTATTAAGGAATCCTATCTCAGAGGGTTAATAGTTGTTTGGCCAAAGACTGGGAGCAGAAGAGAGCGAGAAGAACATGAGTCCACAGTTATTACATGATGTTACAGTGTTCTGTGTTCGGCCTATTCATCAAGAATATGTAAACAAAGGCTTTGCACCACCAAGAGGCTATTGAGACTCACCAGCGAATCTAATCCCACCATTGATTGATTGAGATTTTTTAAGGAAAATGTTATTAAAGTTGAATATTTTCAGCTTTTACTCGTGTAGCACAGCAGCAGAACTGGGATCACACCGAGGATTTGTTGGGACCTGCAAAGACCAGTTAGCTGTCAGTTAGTAATAAGTTATGTGAACATGAGACTCTGGTGAAGCTAGTAAATCCTGCATGTCAATAAATCATGCAGCACGTAATCATTTATCATCATACTACATATAATGTAGGAACATTATATATGTGACATCAGTTCAGAGCTGAGCACATTCCACTCGGACAGTCCCGAGCTGCAGTGTCGGAGTCGTCACTGGTAGCAAAATGCTGCATAGGACGGCTTTTATTGTCTCCTGTAATTGAATAGTTTTTTTCTGTTCTTTTTTGTTGCTTTGCCCCTTCATTGTACATTATTATCCTCTAATGATTGTTATGGAGTGTTTTTTTTAAATAATATTTCCATGATAAATTATCCATGCAGGGTTAAATAATGCTGAATGATTTCTCTGAGCAAAACCTGAGGCTACCTTGACTTTCACTGGCAACTTAATGCCATACCATCCAGCAGCTGCAAAAACAACAATAACTGAAAGATTTTCATTTGTCATGTCACTCGTTTGGATTTGGATTTCTCTCTGCGTAATTTTTTATGTTCACCTGCTGTTTGCATGTTTCTGTTGTTTTTCCTTTTAAACCCGTCTGGCCTGATTGCTGTGTTGCCAAACAGGTGATCATTATCATGAGCTCGGCCTACACTGTGTTGATAAAAGTGCCATTTAAGATCCTGCAGCAGCGTACTGTTCCCAGCACTGTTAGTCATCAGTCAGAGGGCAGTGAACATATTTACACCTAAATGATGGGTTTTGTAAACACCAAACAAATCTGTGGGTGGGTGTCTAATATACCTCAGACTCAAAGAGGTGTGCATGAATTATTCATCTCCCTGTTGGTTCCAAAGCTCTGTCAGCAGGTACATTTAAAATGATAAACTTTTAATTATGCATTTGAGGAGCATTTATTCGTCATGCTGGCACTAGAGAAGTAGAGGAAGGAAAGATGACCTGTGTTG
The DNA here is from genome assembly GCF_056152115.1 of Neolamprologus brichardi. NCBI lineage: Eukaryota > Metazoa > Chordata > Actinopteri > Cichliformes > Cichlidae > Neolamprologus > Neolamprologus brichardi. The sequence continues at coordinate 15,861,360 of NC_142105.1, read as the reverse complement.
TGAAATATGAGTTGTTTTTTAATGAGCCAGCAGTAAACGCATAATGACTTCTCTGTGCTTTTATAATAGGATTGTTGTAAACCCTTGGTGCATGTGTTAACCCATCTTTAGTCTAAATGACTGTGCTTCCTTTTCATTATCGCTTAAATTCAGGAAATAAAGTGAACAAGTCAAGAAGTACCAAAAGATTTCAGTTAAAGATGTGTTGTTGATGATGTGTGCGTTTGTGTGTTACATTTGCTGGGTTCGGTTTGGTGTAAGTGTGAAAATTCTCCATCTGTTGGCACACAAACAAAATTCTGTTGCCACCTGAGTCCAATTTTTACATAACTGCCCTCGACCTTTTCTATCACCCCTCCAGAATGTACACACAGTAACACTCTCAGTCTCTGCAGCCCTCTGAACACACAGTCTGATTGCATCTATAACTGTATTTTTATACCAAACTACCTCCCCTGGTAGGCGAAAGCAGAAAACAAGGAAAAACAAACGCATAACGAATGCAGCTTTCTATTCATTTCCGTGTGAAAACATCCCAGAGATAGGGAATTTCAATTAGGACCAAATATCAAACCAGAAGCCAGGGTTCAGAACAAACATCTATTTTGTAATTCCCTCAGTTGATCAGCTCATTTCTAGAATTTCCTGCTATGAAATATTTCTACAAAATCTGATCTTGTTGGCAATATTAGGAAGTACAGTTTAAACTTTGAATATCCACCAGGTGACCCGACGGCAGGGCCTACCATCCCAAATAAAAGCTTTTAAAAGAAAACCTATAAAGACAAAATGATCAGCTTCATTAGAAATATATCTAGTTTAGTTCATTTGGCATGTGGCAGAACTAAACCCAGTCATAACCATAACACTAGGGTCAGGGAGTCGTGGATGAATTTAATGCTAAAACATGATTATGGTCTGCATCCAGCTGGAACAAAATATTCTTCTCCCCACACCATAAAGTGTCAAAATTACCATTCACCAGTGTTTCAATTATTATTATTCTTAAGCTGTTGAAAACCCCCACATGTTGAGTTCATCAAGTTATACAACACATTTTGAAGTTATCACTTACCTAACAGTGCACGATGCAAAGTGTCGGATGCAGTGGTGTTACATACGTCTCCAGTGGTCTCTTAAGGTCTGGAGACGTGTTCTCTGTCTTTCTGTTGACATTTCAATTCAGTTCAATTCAATTTTATTTATACAGCACCAAATCACAACAACAGTCGCCTCAGGGTGCTTTATATTGTACAGTAGATCATATGACCTCCTATGAACAAGCACTTTGGCGACAGTGAGAAGGAAAAACTCCCTTTTAACAGGAAGAAACCTCCGGCAGAACCAGGCTCAGGGAGGGGCGGGGCCATCTGCTGTGATTGGTTGGGGTGAGAGAACGAAGACAGGATAAAGACATGCTGTGGAAGAGAGACAGCGATTAATGCTTAATTGTTGCTTAAGCATGCTTCTCTGCTGGCAATCAGACGAGTCTGGGTTTGGTGGTTTCTAGGACACTTCATTGTGCATTGTACCGAGTGTAAAGTTAAGGAGTTATGGTGTGGGGTTGTTTTTCAGGATTTGGGTTTACCACCTTAGCTCCAACCAAATCATTTTGGAAAATGTCACGCTCTTTGTGCAGGCCTGTCAAGAAGAGCCCATCACTAAACCTGCTTCCACAGAGTCCAGACCTCAGCCTAATAGAACAGCTTTGGGATAAATTAGAGTGAGGCCTGTGAGCCAAACCTTTTCATCCAACATCAGTGTCTGACCTCACAAAGGAACTTCTGGAAGAATGGTCAAAAACTCGCTCCTAAACTGTGTGCAAGTCTTCCCAGAAGAGTTGAAACTGTTATGGCTTAGAAGGGTGGACCGACATCATCCAAGCAAATACTGTTGACATTAATTTAGTTCAAATATTGAGGCTAACTGACTAAACTTTGCCTGTACCTCTAGCAGCCATGTTGCTCATTTCCTGTCAGACCAGTCTTAATCAGGTAACTTTACCTTCACACATAAATCCGTACACCACACTGTTTTTCCCCTGTATGCTGTTTCATGCTGCACAATTTGAACACCAAGCACTGTTGGGCAAAATCCTGAACAATAGTAACAGTAACACCTGAAAAATATCACTGGCTGACATGAAACCTGTGAGCTCTGTGTTTTTATTGGTGACAACCCCATCCATGTCTGACAGTAACTTTTTTCCATTGATTTGGAAGAAAAAATATACTTAAAAAGGCAAAAGTTAGGGTTAGAATTAGATTTAGCATTGATCGAATCACTGATGAGCACTTAGATCTCAGAGGGTTAATACTTGTTTGGCCAAAGACTTAGAGCAGAAGAGAGCGAGAAGAACATGAGTCCACAGTTATCACATGATGTTACAGTGTTCTGTGTTCGGCCTATTCATCAAGAATATGTAAACAAAGGTTTTGCACCTTTTCTGGTCTTTACTATGCTAATACAGTTCATGAATGCAGCTTGCTAGTGTTGTTAAATTTAACACCGTCTCATCCAAATGTACATCAAGGTTTGACAAAATTGTTCATTCTAATAGTTTTTACTGGGATGGGAGTATTGAGTTCTAACTTTTGGTTCTTTATTTGTCTTTTTGTTTTTCAAGATTCAAAAAAAGCAACGATTGCCTTGCAAAGATTTATTAGCTAATTTAACGGTGCTAGTGCTAACGGTGTCTGTTTGTGGGAACACAGAGGCAGCCAAGTCGTAAACGTACTATGGAATAGCAGAAAATAGCCAGTGACTGTTTTATCACTTGCCTATCAAAACAAAACATGACATTTGATTTTTAGTGATATCAAGTAGTTGGTTACTTTATTGTTTTCACTCAGAAAACTCTTTTAGTGGGAGGTAAAACTGGCATTTGAAAACCGTGTGTGAGTTGTGTGGGTGGGTTGGCAGAATACGGTGCACGCAGCAGTGCGCTGTGAGGGCAAACAGCCTTGGCATGGGGAAGATCTTTTTGTAAAATATGCTAAATCTTGTGAATATTCCAAATCTTTGTTCTCTCTTTTGGGCAGGGGAAGGCACAAAGAGACTCATTAGAAAACATTCACTTTACTTACCTGAATGTACGATTAAAAGCAGCCGAAAGCTCCATGGGCCAGCTACCGGAAAATGACACCCATAAAAAGAAGCTACATGAACCTTTTCTCCAAAATGTTATCAAACACGATCAAAAGGTAACTTCCTTTACTCGACTATGCATTTCCATAGTGTCTATGTAAATGCCAAAGGAGGCAAAAGACCACTTTTTATTGTGCATCACTACATAAAAACAGTCAGTGAGTAAAATAAAGCAAACGGTTTAACATGCCCCTAAAATAATCTTGTCTCTCTGTCAAAGCTGGCAGCTCAATTAAAATGGCTCCATCACTTCCCTTTGGGGCCTTCAGGGACAATGATGGAGACTGTTTAAATACTGGCTACACCTAATTTTCTGATCAAAAACAACAGAGCTTGTGTTGCAACCTAAGAGTGGTTAGAAAACTGACATTTCACCAATCTCTGGAAAATCTTTAAGGAGTATACTGATGTAATTGTGTTTTATTTTTGGATACATTTTCAGTGAATTATTTTAGTTTTACTATTTCTGAAAGGTTAGAGTTCAGACTGTGACGTCATCGGTGAGCACAGAAGAAAACAAAAACAACAAACAGTGCAAGACGAGAGAGTATCAGTTGTTGATGGTTTATATTCCCAAAATGACCTTCATTGGAAAATGCATTATTAAAATCCTGCAAGGACATCGAAAAGTGATGCGTAGCCAAAGGGTGAATACCTCATACCAGCATTAGGCTTAACATTGGTGTTGTGGAGATATCAGGGATAGGCACGATTGTGGCTCTGATTCAAGCTTTAGCACTACAGTCACCCCGGTGTGTCGGTGTTGTGGGATTTCTCTTTAGTGTATTGTCCTTTAATGTATTGTCTTGCTTTCATGTTACTTAGTTTAGTATGGGTTGTGGGATTTCTCTTTAATGTATTGTCTTGATGAAATGCTTTCATGTCACTTAGTTTAGTATGTCTGGTTCACACCTTATTCACGCTGGGAAACAGACGGTGAGAAACTGGTGAATGTCTCCCAGGATGCGGAAGCTCACACTTGACCCCAGGAAGGAAGGCTTGACCCCAGAGTGGGGGAGATTCACACAGATGATAGAGAGTCTGTCTGTTTAGAGCCAAGGTGTGAACTGCAACTGTAAAAGCCTTTTGTTCTGTGACTGTGTAAAAAGGACCTGAACTGTTCATTGTCAGAGACGACTTTCAGTGCCCCCTGACTGACGTCCCTCCTTATGCATGAGATAGCTGAAATAAAGGTGTTGTTACAACTCATCGTGTCTGCAGGCTTTGGTAATTGAAATTACCACATCCCGCTCTGCACCACACGACTCACCGCCAGAAGATGCCAGCGCCAGTTCAGCGACTGAGGAGCGGCAGCCCCGCCAGGAGGAAGCGGGAAAAATGACACTCAGACCCAGCAGAGGGCCGAGAGAGGCCCTCCAAGCGCTCAGTCACACACGGAGCGTGTCGCGAGCTGGAGAGATGAAAGAGAAAACACAGGGACGGAGGAAAGAGAGAGGAAAGTGGAGAAGTAAGGACAGCCACCATGGATATTACGTCCTGCCTTTTGCCACGGATCAGCCTGAATATTGTCCCACTGATGACGAGCGGGACGATACGGAGAGTGCAGACAGCAGCGAGGAGGTCAAAAACCTCCAGACTGTGCGGAGAATGCGGAGGCGGCGACAGGCAAGAGGAGAAGACCTGCAGCTCCCGATGGTGAAAGTGGCAGGGCCCGAGGGACCCATTTTAGTTCACATACCGTGGACACAATCGGACATTGCTGACGCCATCTACCTGACCCTCTCGTGTCGGGGGCAAGGTTCGGTGAGCAGCTCCTAATTTTCTGCCAAGAATATCGTCCCACAGGTCAAGAAATTAGACGCGCAGTGGCAGGCAAGCTGAAACCATGCGACCTGAGGAGAATATCACCTCACTTGCCTGATCCTACGCTGAGGATACGACACCTGACCTATGAACATGGCGAAAACCGTGAATATTGTACTGCAGTAACCCACCTGATGGATAAGCTAAAGGAGGTTTTCCCGGATAAGGTGGACATGTTAAAGATTCAAGCTTGCAAACAAAGAAAGGACGAATCTGTGGATGATTTCATACATCACATGACAACTGTGTTTGAAGTTAATGGTGGAATACCCAAAGATGACATGATGGGCGCCTCCGCCTCCACATATGAGCACCATCTCTGCGGCCATATTTTCTGGGGACTGAGACCAGACGTGGCAGCCGTGGTGAGGAGTTCATATGTGGGGGGAGAAGATGAACCTCGGCTAACGGAACTGCGACGCCATGCCCGCCATGCTCAGAACCACCTTGACGAAAGAAAAAGCAAGAAAGAGGAAAAACAGAGCGCCGACCTCCACAACGCGGCCTTAACGCTGTACAAGACTGCAATGAACCCGCGGAGTGACTTCCACGGTAAAGGCAGCTGGCGCGACCGAGGCCGGGGAGGAAGACGTGATCGAGGACGCGATCGACAACAATGACAGTTTGGAGGAGACCCAGATACCTGTTTTCTCTGTGGTGAACATGGACATTGGAGGCGAAACTGCCCTAAATACGGCCACCCTAGAGGTGACCAGCATCAACGGCAAAGTGACCAGGGCCAGCAGTGGGTGCAGGCGGACTGAGGCCGGGGGGAAAGGACGCCAGAGTACGCTTCAGGCTGTGGTTTGCCCACCTCATCAGAACAGGGAAGTGAAAATCACACACACATACACACATCCACTGATGTAGAAAGTGTTTTACACACAGACACACACACTTTAAGACAGCACACTTTTGAGCATGTAGAGCAAGTTTCTTTGTCACCAGTTGGTACATATGTACATTTAAATAGCGCGCCTTATAAATCACTGCCCTTGTATAAAATGTTAGTTTGTAATCAGGAAGTAGAATTTCTTGTAGATTCTGGGGCCACCCACTCTGTACTATGCTCAGATTCTCTCTCACCCCAGTCCGTGCTGGGTGAGAGGTTCACTCATTCTGTATCAGCATCAGGAACCATACAGAGAGAAACTTTCACCATACCCCTGTATTGTGTAGACGGACAGGGTAGAAAATTCACACACGAGTTTTTGTGTTCAGACCTGTGCCCGGTCAATTTGCTTGCAAGAGATTTGATGTGCAAACTGAAAATAAGTTTAATCTCCTGCTATAATGGCATCACAATCACGCAATCTGACTATGATTATATGATGGTGAAATATGACCCCGTGACTCCAGCTTTCGCTTACGGGTGGAAGCTGGAGGAGGGGCCGCTTGTTACAGAATTCATGCAAGCGACTCGCAACTGCATGCCTCCAGATGTCTGTTTTATGGCTCCTGGAGAGTTGAGTTGCATGTCTCACTTTTCTCTGCATGGCCCTGATGACAGTTATGAGGTAGAATGGTACAGAACCGAGAATGATTTGCTAACTGTGAAATGTATGTTTTGGAGCTCCACATTTGCTGCGCTTGCGATTTCTCTCACCGATGAGCAAAGAAACATGTTTACTATTGATGCATCCGTCCCACATGTTCCCCTGGCAAAAGCTCACAGCTGCCAGTGGGAAGACATGGGAGAATTTATGCACCGGTGCTACCGCGCTTGCGATTGGGAGACTACAGAGAATCCCACAGTACTGTTTTCTCGAGAAATGAAAGCCTACAAAAAGACCATGACGTATACAGTCCAGTGTGTCCGCTCAGTTGAGCTAGTGAACATAGCTGTCGCACACTGTCTGTTTCAAACGACACCTCCTCTAAACTCCTCACACCCCCTGCTGACAGAGGTGCCTGACGGCCTGTGGGCCTTATCTAAGTATGATGTAGGCCTGATTACAGATTGTGAGCCAGTGGTAATCACTCCAAAGTCCTCGTTTAGACCATGCCAAAGACAATATCCTCTGAAACGGGAAGCCATAGAGGGGATTACTCCTGTGTTTGAATCCCTGTTAAAGGCCGGAGTAATTATCCCATGCCCCACCTCTCCGGTTCGCACTCCACTATTCCCTGTGAAGAAAATCAGAGGACCAAATGAACCTGTTGAGTGGCGGTTTGTGCAGGACTTACAAGCTGTGAACAAGGCAGTAATCCCCAGAGCCCCTGTGGTTCCGAACCCCCACACCATTTTGTCCCAAATCCCATCTGACACTATGTGGTTTACTGTTGCTGACCTGACTAATGCATTCTTCTCTGTTCCAGTTCACCCAGATAGCCAGTTCTGGTTTGCTTTTGAGTTCCAGGGAAAGGCTTACAAATTCACTCGGTTGTGTCAAGGCTACTGTGAGTCCCCCACGATTTACAATGCCGCCTTAAGAGACTCTCTGTCAGACTTGATCCTCTCCGAAGGCACAGTGTTACTGCAATATGTCGATGATCTGCTACTGTGTGCACCCACACAAGAGCAGTGTCTGGCAGATTCTCTCCCTTTACTGACACATTTGCATCACAAGGGCCACAAAGCTAGTAAGTCAAAACTGCAGTTTTGTAAAGAGCAAGTCACATTCTTAGGGCATGTGATTTCTTACAACTCTCACCAGATTTCCTCCAAGAGGGTGGAAGCTGTAATGACCATTCCAAAACCTCTCACCAAAAAAGAGATGATGTCATTCCTAGGAACCACATCATACTGCCGCAATTTCATTCCACACTACTCCTCTGTGGAAGCCCCACTCACTGCACTCATTCATGGTGCAAGTCTGTCAGCCAATGATCACATTTCTTGGACACCAGAGGCTGAAGCTACCTTCACTTCCTTGAAACAGCTGCTGCAAACAGCGCCCGCTTTAGCGCTTCCAAACCCATCCAAACCATATACACAAATGGTGGATGAAAAGAATGGTTTCATGTCCTCTGTTCTTTTACAACAGCATGGTGATTCACTTCGCCCGGTGGGTTATTACTCTTCCAAGCTTGACCCAGTGGCTGCAGGACTGCCTGGATGCCTACGAGCAGTAGCTGCATGTGAGAAGGCCGTGCTCGCCTCACGTGACATCGTAGGGTACTCTCCTCTGACAGTGCAGGTACCCCATGCAGTTTCTCTCATTTTGCTGGAGCAGAAAACTTCACACCTTTCTGCAGCTCGTTGGCTCAGATACTCTTCCATACTGCTTGACATGCCCAACATCACAGTGAAACGATGCACAACACTTAACCCAGCCACTCTTCTCCCCACGCGAGAGGATGGTGAACCACACAGCTGCACTGCTGTATTGGGTGAAACTTGTACACCTCGGATTGACTTGTTAGATGTTCCCATCGACAACTCTGACATAGTGTTATATGTAGATGGCTCCTCCTCACGTGATTCACGTGGAACTAACCGGGTGGGTTTTGCTGTGTGTTCTGATCATGCCACTCTCGTTTCAGGCTCGTTGCCCAGACACTTCTCAGCACAGACTGCGGAACTTGTGGCGCTCACAGAAGCCTGTAAACTTGCGGAGAGTCAGTCGGCCACCATCTACACCGACTCTCGCTACGCGTTCGGTGTGGTGCACGATTTTGGCGCCTTGTGGAGGCACAGAAAGTTCCTGAAATCTGATGGCAAGCCCATCCTCAATGCTAAGGTAGCAGCACTGCTAGATGCCATCCTCCTGCCTGCTCGCATCGCTGTAGTGAAGTGTGCAGCACACACAGGTAAAACTGATTCTGTCTCCCAAGGAAATGCCACCGCCGATGCAGCAGCCAAAGCAGCAGCCGAAGGAGGCTTACCCTTCCAACTTGTCTTGGCACCACTGTCCACACCCAACCTCGCTGATCTTCCTGCTGTACAGTCATTTGCCTCCCAGCCAGAGAAAACTCTCTGGCGCAAACATGGCTGCACACTGGTCGAATCTGTCTGGCGATCTCCGCCCATGTCTACCTAAACACTTCTTCCCCTGGTTTCTAAAATGGACACATGGGTTAGACCACGCGTCCAAAGGGGGGATGCTACAAGCAGTAACATCGCTATGGTTCACCAAAGGGTTTTCCACAGCAGCTGAGAGGTATTGTAAAAGGTGTCTCATTTGTGCGACCAACAATGTGGGACGCCCAGTACAGGTAAACACTGCAGCACACCCCCCACCAGACATGCCTTTTGACCATCTAATGATGGATTTCATTGAATTGACACCAGCCGAGGGAAAGAAATATTGTCTGGTAGTAGTGGACATGTTCTCTAAGTGGGTAGAAGCATTCCCCACTAAAAGTGCAGACAGCAGTGCAGTGGCAAAAGCCCTCCTGTCAGAAATCATTCCCAGGTGGGGCATCCCAGGAAAAATCACAAGTGATAATGGTACTCACTTTGTGAACCAGGCATTGAAGGAAATCAGCAAGCAACTAGGTTTCAAATTGCAAACACACTGTGCATATCACCCACAATTTGGAGGTGCTGTGGAGAGAATGAACAGCTCCTTAAAATCCAAGCTGGCAAAGAGCTGTGAAGAAACTGGCCTCACATGGCCAAAAGCACTTCCCCTCGTGCTGATGTATGTGCGCACACGAACCAGACCTCCAGCACACCTCAGCCCTTATGAGGTGTTGTATGGACGACCTGCCAGAGTGGGGGCAGAACCCCCCAAATGGACTGGCATATCCACAGAGTTGTGCAATAGCGAAATGATTGTGTACTGTCAAAATCTCTCCAGGACTCTCTCGCAGGTACACCGAGCAGTGAAAGCAGCCCTGCCCAGGCCAGCAGAAGGACCCCTGCACCCATTCAAACCAGGGAACTGGGTGCTAGTGAAGGACTTCAGGAGGAGACACTGGAAGGCGAAGTGGTGGCTGGGCCCATTCCAAGTCCTACTGACCACACAAACAGCGGTAAAGGTTGGAGAACAAGTTACTTGGATCCACGCCAGCCACTGTAAGCTGTTTGGAGGAGAACCACCCAGAACGGAGGAGCAACTAGAAAAGACAAACGGGGCAGAATAATCCCCGCACCTCATTCAGGTAGTGGGCAGTCTACCCCCTACCTGCAACAATGCGACAAGCCAGGAAGCACCTCATCACTGGGGTAGCTTTGATGCTCTTCAGTGGGCTGATGGTTGCCCTCTGGTGGAGCCTCTGGAGAGATCAGCAGCTGAGCACCATGCCAACATCCAAGGAGGTTCGTGCAACAGAAGGAGCAACCCACGAGATGAGAGACAAATGCCTTACTGAGTATGGCGGATACATTGAGCTACACTATACGTATGCGACTACCCAGACTTTCAGCTTTGATCTGTGCAATGTGATAGACTGTAAAGGCTATAATGAAAGCTGGAGAGGTTATGATGTTTATTTGTGCATATTTGGACATGGCGTTCCGGGATACCAGAAGTGGTGTCCAAGTTGGAGTTTTGTGTGGTGGCATTCCAGGCCGGGGTACTGGGGAGAACAGGCAAAATCAACAGAGGGTAAGATGAAAAGTAAGAACAGTTTTTCCTTTGTTAGAGCTCAATTGGCGACTGGTACCGGCCTGAACCCATTACTGCTAACAATTAAGAACCTGAATTGGAACCCATTTTCCAGGAGACCAAACTTCCCAGGACAATGCCACGACTCCAAAGAAGACTCCTTTTATTTAATCATAGGAGTGGACCAGGCCGGTGCAGACACAATGGGCATAATAAAGGTAAGACTACATCATGCATTAAGCCCAAACCACAGTATGACCCGTACTAATGCAACAGAGGTCACCGCCACCATAGCCAAGCAAATGTTCAGACCACTTGCGGACCCCTTTGTAAATTATCTGAATATCACCTCCCCAGAGAATATCGTGCAAGTAGAAATGGGTTACATAGACAAAAATACTTGGCTTGACTGGATAACATACACAGCCGGGGTAAACAACATGACAGACTGTGTGGCCTGCTCTGCAGCCCGTCCCACACTGTTCACTGTGCCTGCCCCTTTATTGTTGTGTTTTGGGAGGACAGGCCAGGATTTGATTGCATGCTACAACTCCACATGAGGGAGAGGGTGGACCATGATTGCACTGTATTGAGTACTCCTTTCCCAGTGGTAAGGAAAAGTGTCACCCCCCCGTGTTCTCCCCAAAAGCCGGAAATTATACGTGCCTAACTAGGGTAAATGCCACCCCCGTAGCTCCTGAAGATTCGTGGTGTGCTAAAATAATAAATGTCACAAAATGGGAAAATATGAGCAGCATTAATGTGGCTCGAGCCGATCTGTTCTGGTGGTGCGGTGACAAGGTGTTAAGAGACACTCTGCCCAGCAGCTGGTCAGGAACCTGCACTGTTGTGAGGTTGGCACTCCCTATAGTGTTAGCAGGGTCCCCCGCCTCTGCAGAGGCCCGTGTGAGAAGGGCCCCTAGGACCACAACGGAAGATTTTGATTTGACAAAAAACTCCCCAACTTATATAGATGCTATAGGTGTCCCCAGAGGTGTCCCTGATGAGTTTAAATTGGCCAACCAGGTTGCAGGGGGGTTTGAGTCCATTTTCTTATGGGTAACTCCGAATAAGAATGTGGACAGAATCAATTATGTACATTACAATGTCCAACGACTGGCCAATCTGACACGGGATGCAGTGGCGGGCCTATCCGAACAGCTGGCTGCCGCATCTTTGATGGCCTGGCAGAATCAAATGGCTCTGGACATGCTCTTGGCTGAAAAAGGGGGGGTCTGCACTATGGTAGGTCCTCTGTGCTGCACTTTCATTCCAAACAACACAGCCCCAGATGGCACTGTAACCAGAGCCTTGGAAGGGTTGCGAACACTGTCATCCCAAATGACAGAGGACTCCGGCATTACTAACCCCTTAGACGGGTGGTTCAACAAACAGTTTGGGAAGTATAAGGCCATAGTAATGTCGTTGCTGATGTCCATAGCCACTTTTATTGCCATTCTCACATGCTGCGGTTGTTGTCTGATCCCATGCCTCCGTACCCTATTGAGTAGATTAATCACAGTGGCACTGACAAGAGAAAGCGAGTCTCCCAAGTTGCAGCTTCCGCTATTGCAGGCTGAAGATTACATTGAGGATAGCGAAAGCGAGGATGATTGTGATGAGTGAAATTATTTTCCTGACACTGTAAGAATGATGCATATTGTGAAACCTTTTGAGTGTGCAATATTGCTGATGTCCATCCATCCATCCATCTTCATCTGCTTTATCCGGGGCCGGGTCGCGGGGGCAGCAGCCTAAGCAAAGAGGCCCAGACCTCCCTCTCCCCAGCCACCTCCTCCAGCTTGTCCGGGGGAATGCCAAGGCGTTCCCAGGCCAGCCGAGAGATATAATCTCTCCAGCGTGTCCTGGGTCTGCCCCGGGGCCTCCTCCCGGTGGGACATGCCTGCAGCTCTACTCTGAGCCCCTCCCGGATGGCCGAACTTCTCACCCTATCTCTAAGGGAGAGGCCAGCCACCCTTCGGAGGAAGCTCATTTCCGCCGCTTGTATCCGCGATCTCGTCCTTTCGGTCACTACCCACAGCTCGTGGCCATAGGTGAGGGTAGGGACGTAGATCGACTGGTAAATTGAGAGCTTCGCTTTTACACTCAGCTCCCTCTTCACCACGACGGACCGGTGCAGCGTCTGTCGATCTCCGGCTCCCTTCTCCCATCACTCGCGAACAAGACCCCGAGATACTTGAACTCCTCCACTTGGGGCAGGAACTCATCCCCGACCCGGAGTGGGCACTCCACCCTTTTCCGGCTGAGAACCATGGCCTCAGATTTGGAGGTGCTGATCCTCATTCCCGCTGCTTCACACTCGGCTGCGAACCGCTCCAGTGCGAGCTGGAGGTCCTCACCCGATGAAGCCAACAGAACCACATCATCCGCAAAGATCAGAGATGAGATTCTGAGGCCACCAAAGCGAAAGCCCTCCGCCACTTGGCTGCGCCTAGAAATCCTGTCCATAAAAATTATGAACAGAACCGGTGACAAAGGGCAGCCCTGGCGGAGCCCATCACCCACCGGGAACGAGTCCGACTTATTGTCGGCAATGCGAACCAAGCTCTTGCAACGGTTGTATAGGGATCGAATGGCCCGTAGCAATGGGCCAGACACCCCATACTCCCGCAACACCTCCCACAGGGCACCCCGAGGGACACGGTCGAATGCCTTCTCCAAGTCCACAAAACACATGTAAACTGGTTGGGCAAACTCCCATGCACCCTCAAGTATCCTCGAGAGGATGAAGAGCTGGTCCAGTGTTCCGCGACCAGGACAAAAACCGCATTGTTCCTCCTGCATCCGAGGTTCGACTAGCGGTCGAACTCTCCTTTCCAGCACCCTGGCATAGGCTTTCCCGGGGAGGCTGAGGAGTGTGATCCCCCTGTAGTTGGAACACACCCTCCGGTCCCCCTTCTTGAAGATGGGGATCACCACCCCGGTCTGCCAATCCACGGGTACTGCCCCTGATCTCCACGCAACATTGCAGAGGCGTGTCAACCACGACAGCCCTACAACGTCCAGAGCCTTCAGGAACTCGGGGCGGACCTCATCAACACCAGGGGCTCTGCCACCAAGGAGTTGTTTAACTGCCTCAGTGACCTCGCCCCCGGAAATTGGCGGGTCCTTCCCCTCATCCCCAGACTCTGCTTCGTCCTCGGAAGACGCGTCAGTGGGATTAAGGAGGTCCTCGAAGTATTCTTTCCACCGCCTGACAATTTTCTCAGTCGACGTCAGCAGCGCTCCGCCAGCACTATACACAGTGCAGGTAGAGCACCGCTTTCCCCTCCTGAGACGCCTGACGGTTTGCCAGAACCTCTTCGAGGCAGTCCGAAAGTCTTTTTCCATGGCCTCTCCGAACTCCTCCCACACCCGAGTTTTTGCTTCAGCCGCCTTCCGCTTGGCCTGTCGATACCTGTCGGCTGCCTCCGGAGTCCCACAGGCTAACCAAGCCCGATAGGACTCCTTCTTCAGCCTGGTGGCTCCCTTCACCTCTGGTGTCCACCATTTGGTTCGGGGATTACCACCACGGCAGGCACCAACCACCCTGTGGCCGCAGCTCAATGCCGCAGCTTCGGCAATGGAGGCGCTGAACATGGTCCATTCGGACTCAATGTCCCCCGCCTCCCTCGGAATGCTGTTGAAGCTCTGCCGGAGGTGTGCGTTGAAGATCTCGCGGACTGGGGCCTCTGCTAGTCGTTCCCAGCACACCCTCACTACGCGTTTAGGTGCACCAGGTCTGTCCAGCGTCCTCCCCCGCCACCTGATCCAACTCACCACCAGGTGGTGATCAGTTGACAGCTCAGCCCCTCTCTTTACCCGAGTGTCCAGAACATATAGTCGCAGGTCTGGTGATACGATTACAAAATCGATCATCGACCTACGGCCTAGAGCGTCCTGGTGCCACGTGCACTTATGGACACTCTTATGTTCGAACAAGGTGTTCGTTATGGCCAAACTGTGATTAGCACAGAAGTCCAATAACAAAGCACCGCTCGGGTTCAGATCAGGGAGGCCGTTCCTCCCAATCACGCCCCTCCAGGTCTCGCTGTTGTTACCCACGTGAGCATTGAAGTCTCCCAGCAGGACAGGGCGGGGCCCCGGTAACCCTATCCCGGGCAGGGTAAACTGTTCTCTCGGTGTTTTTTTCATAAGGGTCTTCTGAATCGCTCTTTGTCTGGTCCCTCACCCAGGACCAATTTGCCATGGGAGACCCTACCAGGGGGCAAAAGCCCCCAGACAACATAGCCCCTGGGATCCCTGGGACACACAAACCCCTCCACCACGATAAGGTTGCGATTCACGGAGGAGTATTGCTGGTGTAATTAACAGAATGTTAGGAAGAGAAATCCTTGGTACTAGTGATTGAGATGCAATCAAGAGGGTGGGAACTGTTGTGGGATTTCTCTTTAGTGTATTGTCCTTTAATGTATTGTCTTGCTTTCATGTTACTTAGTTTAGTATGGGTTGTGGGATTTCTCTTTAATGTATTGTCTTGATGAAATGCTTTCATGTCACTTAGTTTAGTATGTCTGGTTCACACCTTATTCACGCTGGGAAACAGACGGTGAGAAACTGGTGAATGTCTCCCAGGATGCGGAAGCTCACACAGGAAGGCTTGACCCCAGAGTTGGGGAGATTTACACAGATGATAGAGAGTCTGTCTGTTTAGAGCCAAGGTGTGAACTGCAACTGTAAAAGCCTTTTGTTCTGTGACTGTGTATTAAAAGGACCTGAACTGTTCATTGTCAGAGACGACTTTCAGTGCCCCCCGACCAGTGTTGGGTAAGTTACTTTAAATTAGTAACTTAGTTACATTACTAGTTACTTCTATCAAAAGTAACTCAGTTACTTCAAGTTACTCGTTACTTTCAAAGTAACTAGTTACTAGGGAAAGTAACTTTAGTTTTACTCAGAATTCTCTTGTTAATGTGTTGCTTCCATAACTTTGCCAGTCTTCTAGCTTGTTTACTTGCCACAAGTGCACTGTGCCACCTACCAATAGAAAAAAAAATAATGTGCATATTTCCACGAGAGAAATCCCACACCTGGACCGTCATTGACTGCTGCCATGATTCTAGCCTACATCACAGCGTCATGTGCGCCTTTTACATCCAACACAAAAACTGCAGTTGTGATGCTTTCGATTGTACTCAGAGCTCTGAAATTCTGCCTTCTGAGTAGGAAGATGTAGGCAACACCAGACTGCAGATGAGCTGCATACAGGGCTGGACTGGGACAAAAAATTGGCCTGAGCATTTTGACTAGAGACCGGCCCACCATTATAGGAAAAATCATAAAGCCTTTGAATGAAAACAAACGCTGTTGTGACAGTGATGTACACTGTCTTGATGGTATATATGTATCAATCTATCAATCGTTTGTTGTAAGATTCAGATAATTATTTTTTAAAAGCTAGACATTTTAAATGAGAATAAGAAAGTAAATGGTAAATGGCCTGTATTTGTATAGCGCTTTTACTAGTCCCCCCTAGGGACCCCAAAGCGCTTTACACACCCAGTCATCCACCCATTGACACACACATTCACACACTGGTGGAGGCAAGCTACAGTTGTAGCCACAGCTACCCTGGGGCAGACTGACAGAAGCGAGGCTGCCATATCGCGCCATCGGCCCTTCTGGCCAACACCAGTAGGCGGTAGGTGAAATGTCTTGCCCAAGGACACAACGACCGAGACTGTCCGAGCCGGGGCTCGAACCGGCAACCTTCCGATTACAAGGCGAACTCCCAACTCTTGAGCTACGATCAAAAGAAAAGCATTTCCTTGTGCCCACCTCTCCATGTTAATGTCCTACCTGGCCCCCCTGGCAAAACTTTGCTAGATCCGCACCTGCACAGTTACCAGCTGTCAGCTACTTAGAAAAGGATCCTGGTGTTATTTGTCTTTCAGAAACAGTTTACAGTTTACTAAAAGGTGAACCTGTTTCTCCATCACCTGTTCAGCTCTGATGATTCAGTAAGGACATCTCCTGGTTTCATCTTCATGTTTCCCTCTCACCAGATAACCAAACTGATATCATGACCGGCAGCTTTTTTGCAGCTGTGGCTCCAGCAAACATCAGCTGATACTAGAAATTAATATTAAATAAATTCTAACAACAGCTGATCAAGGTTAAACGTGCTGCTGTTGTATAACGCGACATTGGCTGGTTTCCTCTTTCTGGCGCGAAGTGGGTGATAAACAAACAAGAGAGCCGATCAGCTGATCATTGATCAGTTTTCATGATTGAAGTAGAAACAGGAGAGGGAGGGGGGAGAATGAAAGAAGAAGAGGCAGCTGTGCAGCAAACACAGAATAAATCCAGCTTTGTGCCTTTTTCATTGTAGCTGAATTACGGGACAAACTGTTCCTTTTCACCTCAATAAGAAACGCATAATATTTTCTCTGAATACCAGACGGGACGGTTGACAACTCTAATAACTTATGAACAAAATAAAGTTCAACATCATTAACTTCATAGCACCCACCCAGCTGTATAGAAACTCCGTCATGATAGCTAGTACGCAGTACGGAAAAAGTCAGAATAATCAAAACAAACTCCACCTAAACTTGGTTTATATCTGACCCAGATAGACTGCAGGTCATAACTTCTTACCTGAAGTTCACACTTGGACCGGTGGCCGCCTCGGGTCTCTTTTCCTTCTGCGTCCCCTTTCCCTCATCCACCTGCTGGCCTCCACCACTTGCCAACGTTACTGAATCTGTGGAAACTCGCGATAGCCACCACACGAAGTAACGAGTATCGACCCTATCTAAATCCCAGTAACGACTAACGCGTTCCTGATTTTGGCATAATAACTAGTTACCGTGCTCGTTACCACAATAATAACGTAGTTACTGTAACGCGTTACTTAATAACGCGTTAGTCCCAACACTGCCCCCGACTGACGTCCCTCCTTATGCATGAGATAGCTGAAATAAAGGTGTTGTTACAACTCATCGTGTCTGCAGGCTTTGGTAATTGAAATTTCCGCAACAGTCGGCCAGAACACCACTTAAGGCCAAATTGTCCCAGAGTATAAAAGGAGGAGCTCGAGTTTCAGTTTGAGGCATTTTATTGTCACAACTCAATTCCTGTGGCTGTAAAAACAGTTGCGTGTGTGTGGTTTTCTACAAAGGAAATAAACATTACAAATAAATAATAAATAAGGTGAATAGATAAGTGGCGTATTCAGATATAGACATAATACAATATAATTAACATAACCATATTTATAGATCAGAACAATATAGAACACTTCAAACTGCTCACTCTATGTGTCAGTATCAACACAAACAAAGGCAAAATGCAACACAGGTTAATACTCACTCATCATTCACGCACACATAACATCCCACAGGGATCAGTGCACCCCCACCGGACCAACACTGCTCATCCGACATTAAACTGCCCACCTTACTAACTGGATGATGTCACCAGACGGTGGGCTGGCCCAAACTGACAGAGGGTTGAATATTCAATGAACAGTAGATAAACTTATATAAACTTATAAACACCAATAGAATTATTCTGTGAACTTTGGGGCCTTTTATACAATTGGAGCGAGATGGTCATTACCTTACATATTTAAAGCAATTCAAAGTGATGGTTGGTGGGAACTGAAGACTTAGGACTGGCTTTAAGTTGAATTTTTGAATTTTCCCCAGTTATTTTCTTTCTTCATAAACATAAGAGGTTAAGCAAAATAAGCAGTATTTGATCAAGAAGAACACATAAAAACACATGAGTAAAAATTAAGTGGCTATGCTGCTTTTACTTTCTCAATCAGCTGTATGAGTAATACAGAAAAATGCATAAAGCATATTTCAATAATCCTTTTTAATGGGGTTGTAAAATAGTTTGTTTAGCTATGTGAAAGCACATTTGTCCATGCTTTGTAAATGTGAAATAGGCATCTAAGACTGAGTTGGTCATTCACATATGAAACATTTCATGCAGTTTAATGGAAAAGCAGTCAGTAAAGAGGACGGTGTCTTAAAGTTCTGCAACGGCTCTGCTAAACAAACCTCAACAAATGCTACCAAATACACTGATGAGATCTTTTTTTCTCCATGCAGAAAAATGTCAAAATCTGTAGTGTTATGAAAGACACACCAGATTTCATTGATATAAGACGCACCAGATGAAGACTCCTACACTTCTGTTATTGGCATGGATGATTACTGACAGTTTGATTTATGCCATTTACTTCTGCAGATATTAGAGTCAGGTTTAAGCTACGTGATAGACTGGTAAACTGTCCAGGTTTTACTGTTTTGTGCCGACTGCACACTGGGCTCATTATGCTGGACAGGTTGGCGGTGGGCTGGAGCCAATCCCAGAGAAGGAAAGCTATAGATTGGCTTTTATACAAAAGGATAGTGTTTCCCTACTCTTACAGCTCTGCTTTTCCTTTTGAATTTAGTCTAATGTAACCTTTCCTAGGTGGTCCACAGCAGTGACATAGTGGCTGTTAAGAAGCCAAACTAGCTAATCCTGCTTTCAAATGTTACTTTAACCCTGTCAAAGTATCCCGAATGTATCCCGAATCTTTTAACAGTCACATACAGATAATGGAAAGGACAGTTGGAAAAAGCAGATAAACATCTCAGATTGCAAATCATCCGAGGTAAAGGAACAAATAGAGAGACTGACTAGACATTGCTTCTACATTATCCTGCTACTTATATCTCTCATGTTTGTTCATTTCATTTTGTTTTAGTGACCCTGCAGCAAACCTTGAGCCCAGGATCCTCCCAGAACCTCACACGGCCACTTCAGAAACAATTTACAGTTTTGAATATAAGGCGACGCCGCTGTTCATTATACGGTTACATCTTTTTTCTTTACTGTACAGTGTTTGAGCTTTGACATCACTTTAGGTCATCACTAACACTTCGACCCTGATCCTTGGTGGTGACGCTAACCCCCCCCTCACCATGTATGTTGAAAAAAGACAAAAATTAAGGAAAAGAATGTAAATTTTTAATGTGTAACAATTACAATGATGATTTTCTTTGTTCCCTTACACACACACACACACACACAATGGGAGTGAAATAAAAGTGTTGTCCCCTGGCACAACAGCCAGCTGCTGCTGCTAATTCAAAACTCTGTGTACACAGGTAGTGTACCAGTAGTCTGCAATGAATTAGCTACCAGCTGCTAAACATAGTACAGCGTCTGGCAGCTAAAGAGATGGAGGATTCTCTTTGGATGTGCCAAAGAAAAAAGGATTTACAATACAATATTTATTTTACAATAAAACCAAAAATAAATCCACATTGACATAAAAATTAAAACTTTTGGCTACTAGACCCAAGTGAGCACAAATGTTCTGTTACACATTTATCATTTAGCCATGAAGAGCACGCAATTATGATTTTTTACAACTAATTTCAAGCTGACATTAATTAAGTGCTGCTTTTCTTTAAGGGCTTCTTTTATTGCTATATAACTGGCATTCCCTTAGCTGTCCACTCCTTACATCTAATATCTAATTCATTTAATGTGAAAAGTTATTTTCCAATTAAGGATGTCAAGTTTGTAATCATTTATAATAGTCTGACTTTGTGGGTCCATTTAAGATGGGATTATATAAGAGTGCCTGGGTTTTCTCTCTTCAGTTGTTGCACCAACATATCAGCCCTCTGCTCTGCAGTAATCTCTAACGTCGAGTCGACCTTTGTCACCTCTTTTTGTTTATGACATTGACACTGATGAAAATGTCATTGAGGTCAGGAAAAGGTGGTTAGGAGAACTGATAAGGAAAGGAGAAGAATCCAAAGGACCTTACACTAATCTCCAGCAGTGTAAGCCCAGATGATTGCCATGTTGAAACCACAACGTGCAGAAGATAGACTACGATATGGCTCTTTTAACAAATCACCCTAATGTGTTCTAACCCTGATTCACACAGGTCATGTAAATGAGAACGGTGAAAAATATCCCTTCATCACAAAGATTGGAATTTTAAAGAAGACAAACCACATTCAGCCAGATTTAGTTACAGTCTGCAGCAGCACAAAGCCCTGTTTTGATGTTGGAAAGCTACGGGATTTCCTCAAGAGGCATTGTGTCAATTATGCTACTGAAAGTTGTGAACAGAAGCATTTTACAAACTGGCCTCATGGAATATGTATTTCTATGAGTTTTCCTTTCAGGAGGGGAATATTTAAAAAGTCTTTGGCACACAATTTACCACAAATTAGTTCCAAAAAAATCCTATCTTGTGTCTGCTGTGGTTGCAATAGTTGCTACATGGAGTGAATATGTTTCTTCTTTATTATGTTGATTGTTTTCATAAATGGTCAGATGGTCCATTGCAATGAATTGTGGGATGGCATGTTGTTCTTTCCTTTCATAAAGGACGGTCCCAGTGTATCCTATGCTAGAGTGGGCTGATCATTACTTCTGCCTACCTGCAAAATTTAAATCCAACTCTTCTCATCCTTCGCTGTCAGATTGTTGCACTACCTTGATGGTTGCATCGTTTGGCTGCATGCTTTTCTTTTTTTTTTTATCACATTCAATCTGCAATTTTTCTACATAGATTGGAAAAAAATGGCACTTTGTATTTTTATATAAGAATATGGTTAGAATTTATTTCTGTTAAGCCATAATGGAATACACTGACTTCTCTCTTACATAATGGCGGATGGGTCCGATTTTTTATTTTTTAAGTTTCTGCCTGCTTGATTAATCTAAACTAGAGGGTAGGAATGACAATTATTATTAAAAGTGAAAAACCTTTAAATCTATAAGTGAAACGAAAAAGAGAAAAGGCATGAGATGACTGTGTAGTAGATGAAGTGAAAGAAAAAGAGAGCTCTCGCTCTGAGACAGTCACCTCTGCTCCGAGAAACCAAATTTTCCCCCTCTGATGTCTGCCTACATCCATCACTCTCATGCTCCTCCTCTCCTTGCCTTCCCTGCTCTGAGAGTCTGTACTCTCTCTGATAAATGAGAGGAGCCCTGGTTGAATCTATTAACAGTGTGTAATGCCGCTCAGTCTGCAAATAGCCCACACTGTCCAGACCTACTTTACACTTCTCAAGGTAGCGGTGGCCTATTAGGCCAAGTTTGGGCTGTGCCATGTTGTCTCTTGTTGGGTAGCTGTTTCTGTAACTCCCTCTCTCCTTTTTTTTGCCTTGTGCCTTTTTCTGCCCTTCTGCCTCCCACCACGACTTTCAGTTCCTCCTCCCCAGTTGTCTTCCTCTCCTCTTTGTGGCAGTTTTTCCTCTCTCTCTTCTCGAGCTATCCTTGGCCCTATTAGTGGTGGCCAAATCAGGAGAGTAATCGACCTGAAAATGGCATCAATCAAAGAATGTACTTGCACCTTCACAACCTCATTTACTTTACTTTTTTAGAAGCTGGTCTTTCTTTGCAGCCTATTATTCACTCTCAGAGGGGAATATCACATTTTACTGTAGAAACATTTCCAAGGGTTTGTAGCTGAACACAGCCACAAGTGGCAATTATTAGATGATGCCACATTACAGTCCCCTTAATTTCCCAAGATGCTTTGACTCAGACTCCATAGAAGCCATAACTGACGGTGGAGCTGATTACCCAGCCCACCAGAGTTCTAGTCATGGGCTTGGCAGTGGGTGGCTGCAAGGCGAGCGGGATGAGGCCATTGGAAGAGTAAAAGGTAGGCTGTACCCCGTACAAGCCTTATGTCCTTAATAAAAAGTTTTGTGAGTCTATTAAGGTCATTAACCTTGAATGCTTTGAATAATCTCCAATTGAAACACTAACTGGCAAAGCAGCCCTTTGATTTGTCTGTCTGAGCCCTTTTTTTTATTTTGCAACTGAATCCACAAACAAAACAGCAAATTGTTATTTATATTTCAAATATTGCTCTTTGCTGTTCTTAACCACATGGCTTCAGGTTTAGATCATGAACTTGTCTTCAGATTTAGTTATAATCAAAAGGGTACCAGCTAACAGTTCCTTTAGGCTAGCAATTATTGTTCTTAAACTCTGATAGTTTATGACATTCAAAAGTAGAGAGGTGGAGATGGTGATGTAATCTCCCTCAATGGGCAACAATTATTGTTTCAGCCTTGATGTTATTTGGCAACTTCAGAAGTGCTTTTGTTTATGGGTTGTGACAGGAACAAATTAGTGGAAAAATTGTTTTGCATGGGAAGTTTCTGAGTGTGTTACTGGTGTTTATATTTGTTTGTATTTGGGCAAACAGTTTGGATGTGACTGTTTCTGATCAATGATTTGGAAAGATAATACTGCAGAGATCTAAACACTCTGGGAGTGAACGGTCACCCGTAAATGCCCCACAATGATCAAGTAGTTCAAAGTCAAAATGAAAACTCGTAATCCTGTTATGCATTATGTCCCGTTCACTACAAAGACAACTGTATAAATCTGCTCTGTTTATGCACAGTTGTTGAAAAGTTGAAAAGCACAAAATGTGTTACAATGACTAAAACTTTGACATTATCATCAAGTCAAACTTAAACAAAGAAAACCTTGTTAAATGTTTCAAATTTTATGGATGTCAACAAAACTCGACTGATACTATGCTAATTAAATGTCTATTGGCTTCATTTACTGATAAAAGGCACCAAACCAAAAAAATAAAAAATAGATATTTGCGCAAATGTAGGCAAAACATGATTTGAAGCAACAGTGTCAGCACACTGTCACTATCAGCACAAACAGGAAGTTCTGTTTGTGCTCTTCTGCCAGTTTGACTGTCAGACAAACATCAACCACACTAAACTGAAATCAGATTGCTAATGACCTCTCTCAGGGAGGATGCAAAAAGAAGCTAGCTAGTCCCAATTCATAGGCCGCATCCTTGGGAGGACCCGGCCTTCACGGCTGTTGGTCCTTCGAAGGGCGAGAAGGCCGGAAGTGCGAGGCTGTAAAATTGGACGGTCTAGCCTTCAGATTTGTGTCACCATCTCGGTGGAGTTTAATAAACTCAGCCGTCTGCTCCTAATGCATAACAGGACACTGGAGTAAACTCTCGACCATCTCACACTTCTGTTTAATCAGTTTTCTGTTTGACGTTTATTCAGCTGTGTGAAAACTAGAACTTTAATATCAGCCAAACCGATATACTCAGGAACAAATAAAACTGTTCTCCTCCTGGTCAGCTATCGAGCGGGTGGGTAACGTCTCCGAAAACGTTGGAGCACTTTTGCAAATATGGTAAATGGCCTGTATAATATGTGATGTCTTGATAAAGCGAGCAGATATTTGAAGTTTACACAGCTACATTCTCGCCTGAAAATATCTTAAATGTTTATTTTGTGACCCTGAAAGAGTAATGAGAGTAATATTAAAACTTAGTAGCGGCCGCCATTGTTGGAAACTGGAATTGGCTGGGCCGCGCTACAAATTCTGGGATAGGTTGGGCCACGAAGGACACACCCGACCCATCCTTCAAATCTGGGGAAAAGGAGGACGCATTTGTCAGCCTTCGTCGCCTGGCTGTGACGTACTTGGCTTTCAAATGCGGCCTCAGAAGAATGCGGCCTCGGTTTGTGGGCACAGCTGCAGGAAGAGCTGCTCACACCTCCATTCTCATGAAGGCTGGTTTTAAAATTCTGACATGATGACAGTAAAAAGCTTCACAAAGAGGATTTCACTAACTTACAAAGAACATCACGAAAAACTAATCACTAAATCCAACACAAAAAATAATAAGCTAGATATTTGCATACGTTATAATTAAAAGTACTTAAAGGACAAATACTCAAAGTCATTTTAGTCGTAGAGTTTAGAGTTTACGAACTGTTACCAAGAGCATGGTTATCTTTTTTGTAACATTCACTGCAATCTGCACAGTGAAGTCATCCTCCAGGGTGAGGAAATCGACTAAAAAAAACAACCCTTAATTGATGAGATCATGTGACTGGGGGGTGGGATGGGGGTGAGAATTGCAAGACAATTGTCATCCACCCTTCATTTGTTCTTGGCAGAGTTTTTCTCTTTCCTGGAAGGTCGTTGTTTTTTGAAAAGGGGAGAGCAGGCAAATTTTAAAATCATGTATGATTGATGTTTTTTTTGTTTGTTGTTTTTTTACAGCTGATGCTGGAACTAACTTACAATGGTTTATTCTGTAAAAGTGGGCCTTCCTCACTCTTTTAACTGTAACCCAAAATACTTCTTTAATGTGAATGGGAGTCATTTTTCTTTGCTCGTTCTCAGCTCCACTCTGCAAACTGTCAACATAAAGGAATTTTTCAACATGCCTGCTTACCTGAAAGTCATGGATATCAGTAACTATTTATCTAACAACATTCTGTGTTCAGTGTTCTGTGTTAATGGAGCCCTAGGTCTTCATTACAACCCCCGTGTTGTTGGAATGAATAATGTCAACACGAAGGAGGTGTTATTGCCTTTGAGACCAAACAGAGAACAGTGTTAGAAAGAAGTTAATAAGGTATAATTTGGTACCTGAGATACATTCACTTACCTTCTGAATTAAAGTCAAATAAAGCCTTTTCTTCATGGTGCTGTATTTTGAGGAAAAAAAGTGGAATTACCTCACTGAACAGGCAGGCCGTCTTTCACTGAATACGTAACTAAATATGGGCATTGTTGCTGCACTGTGGGGAGGTCTGGAACATGCGGAGGGAAAATAAAATTCATATCTATCCTCTTTCATATTGAATGCATGGTGTAATTCATACCAAGCAGCTACCAAGACTTCCTTGAGGCTAAACTCTCACTGAAGCCTGTGTGGCTGATCTCTTGATCACACAATGCCATGTAGGAACAATGCCATGTTGCAACTCTGGCAGGGCTTTTTATGAAGGCCAGGGCAAATGTGATGCAATCAGCTGCTCTACTTTGGCATTCACATGGCAGCCAAGAGGAGCCGAGAGAATGTTAGGCCTCGACATTGCTAAACGTTTCATTTACCATCAACTGAGCTGATACGCTTATGAAAATGCATGCAACAACATTACAGGGAAAAGAAACAAGCAGTGTGAAGGACTGCTGAGATTTAGCAGCAGAAGAAAAAAATGACTTTTACGGTGGAAGGAAGAGAAATGAAGTAGAAGGCAAAAAAAAAATAAGAGAGAAAAGGCAAACAAGCGTTAGAATAGAGGAGCTCTCGTGAAGGGAAGAGACAAAGATTGAGGCAGACGTAAAGACAGAAAAAGAACAGTGGGATGCTGCTGTTACCCTGGTAATCTCACTACAGAGGTAGCTTGATTTGTGAAAATGGAACTTTAAAAATGGTGACAACTTGACAGTAGCCTGGGGTAAGCGGTATGGGATAGCCACACTCGGGGAAAAAAGCGTCCTTTTTTCCTCCTCCTTGGATCAAAAAGGGAAGACCTGCTAATCACTTATATAACCCAGCAGCACTGAGCAAACGCCTGACACAGAGAGACACAGGATGTCCAGATCTAGAAGAGAGCCAAATACTGAGCTACAATTGAGGTAAATTGCCTACAAAAATTGTTAAGTCGACTCCGTCTGCTATTGTTTCCATTTCCTTCTTTGTAACTTGAAAGCATACAATGCACAAATGCTAACAGAGGCTTCGGTGTAATTGGGTTCTGGCCCCGTATAATCATGTAATTGGACTGCCCTCTGGTGTGTTCCTAACCCTTCACTTTTCCAATCTAACCACTGACCCAAAAACACACTTTCCATTCCACGTGGTAACGTTTTCGAATCTGCCAAACATAGCAAAATGTTAGGTCAATAGCTAAGTTAACCCCGGGAACCCAGAGGACATGTGTCTTCATCCAAAAACACACGCCTTCTCTCTTGGAATCATAACTTGCTCTTTGACGAGAAGAGCGCAGTTAGTTACTCAACTGAGAATACATTTAGGGAAGACATTTTCAAAAAGTACTAATGTCACCGTGAAATGGATTTGTTTTCTTCAGAATTGAAGATAATGGAGTTGATTTTCTGTGTATGTGTGGTTACAGAGGAAACCTGAGGATGTGAATATATTCATACAGTGGGCTTAACTGTAGCCCAGTGATAACTCCTTCGGATTTGGTTTATATGATTCAGCTTCTTAGTACAATATTAGTATTGTAATGTTTCTTACACGCCTCCTTAGTTCAGGGTTTTTTTTTCCTGTTTTTTTTTTTTTTACAGTGCAGAAAAATTAGAAAAATATGTGTTAAAATTAAAAAGAAAGTGTTGCCAAAATGTAAACAAGCAGAATATGTTTCAGATTCTGTTTGCACACCCTTCATACCCTTCATCAAGCTTCACAAATCTGTCACCCGGAGCGATTCCAGTCGTGAAGGTGTTCCCAAATATATACATATACATATATATCATTGCTAATTTATATTTTGTAATATATCTATATTATGGCTAAAGCACTTTCTGGATGGATGCAAACTGCATTTCGTTGTCTGTACTTGTGACATGCTCAGTAACAATAAAGTTGAATTCTAATTCTATTATCCTAAGCTCCTGTTCACTGGGCTTTCTTCTCTCTTCAGTCCATTTCATTCCACACCATCTCACAGGTCATGTGATTGTGGAGATCACGCAATCACGCTATTTCCCTTAGCAAGGCTTGTTGCTGAAAATGATAATGATCATCTGAACAAATTCAAATCAGATGCCATATGGTTAAAATGTTGTGGCTAAGTTTTGCCTTGAATTTTGATTCTGAATAAACCATTAATCAGTAAATGTTGAATTTTGGGCATATCTAGCCTGTGGCTCTCCTACAGATAACTGATGTGTCAACTACTTAAGTGGTAAAGCACTAATGTAGGGTTCAAATCTGTCCTCTGTCAGAAATGTTAGTCTTTTCTTATTATGTTTTAATTCTAAAACAGCACACAATAATGTTTCTGATTTTTTTTTTTTTTTTTTTTTGGGGGGGGGGGGGGGGGGGGGGGCTTCAAAGCTTCTTACTGCAATGATGAGCTGTTGAACAATGCTAGTTATTCAGCAATTAAGTGAAGCTGTAAGTAACCAGATTTCATGTGATGAAAACCAAAGATGTCAGGTGTCTTTTTTAAAAATCCAGCTCAGATTTGTCGGATGACATCATCCATTCACAAAACACAATCCTATAAATGCCAAAATTTGAACCGAGTCAAGGGGTGATTGGTTTATTCCAGTATGAGTCAATCAGCTCCATCTGGAGGCGTGCTTAACCAGTTCTATTAATGGATTATGAATCTGTGTTTGAGCTTAGTCATCAATGATTTGTCACTGTTCCATACTCAGTGTATACTGTGTTTTCAACTTTACCAATGTAGTAAACATGACAGAAAGGGTGGGAAGGTTATTAACCCAAGAAAGTGTCAAACGAATGTTCTCATTTGAACACAGCGTGAACACTAATGTCACAAGGATAGCAATGCAATGGCTTCAATTAGCATACAAATACACGATAGGCATCCCTCCATTTAAATTAAGTATCGGCAATTATAGCTTCCTAACTGGAGGACATTTTTGACCCTCTAAACTCATGTGGGAACAATTAATTAAGAAAGATTTGACTTAGCTGTGACCGCGAGTGTCTCAGTTATTAATGCTAAATGGTTTTTGTCTTTCAAATTTTAATTGAAAATGTGGAATTGCCCAAGTTTCTAATTGTCGTGCTTGTATTCTCATTACAAGCCTGTGTGTGATCTGGAAATAGATTGTACTACGAGATTCTCATAACATCATTTCTGTATTATATTAACATTGGTGGTAAGTGTATCTATCAATGTTACATCTTAGTTTATGTAAAGAAAAAAATATCCAGTGTTAATGTGAATTTATATTTATAACACACTTCCTAAACTCTCTGAGATAAACATATATGGTGTGATATTCACACATATGTATGTATGTATATATTTTGTATACATGATATCCATTTTAAATTAAGTATATCAAAAGATGTAACTGTCTCTCATCTAAAATAGCCTATAAGGACGAAGAACTCATTCGACTTTCCATTAAACTGCTCGTCTCAGTTTAACAGACAGGATTATAATCACATTGTAAATCCTAATTATGATTAAAAACTGTTCAAAATAGTAAAGATATACAGTAAAGTAAAGTAGTTTTTTTTGTATCAAGCTGCACAAAATTAAAACGTTAAACAGCCCTTTTCACAACATGTTAGCAAAAACCTTCCAAGAATAAACTGGGCGCAGTAAAGAAGTTTTGCTATACAATATGAATTATGCATTTGGAGTATTTTTGTATTATGGTCTCATTTGGAGCTCAGTTTCAACATTCACTCACGTGTAGCACTTGCTCAGTAAATAACTTAAAATGCTATCTGACTTCCTTCATTAAGTAGCTAACTTGTCACATGATATTTCGAGCTGCCAGTTACTTGCGAGTGGGTTGCTAGTTAACAACTGTATGTCAACATTGCTAAGTGTCAAAATGTTTTAGCTTAAACCAAAGAGAAGAAAAATAGAGTGCCCCCCTCCCCCAACTATACCCTAAAATAGGCTAAAACCTAAATATCATGCCTTAATAAACTCATTTTCTATTCATGCCCTTGCTACCCTACAGATGTCCCAAAATTGCCTTGTAACAAAAACACAGAACATCTAAAGATCAGGTGAATGGGTGTCTCATGAACTCTTTCAAAACCCAACTAGATAAAAACCAAAACAGCAAGTGAATGTCATACTAAACATATTTCGAAATAAAACCAACCTGATGGTTTAAGTTTAACCTGCACCTGTTTTTAGGTTCATTCATACAAGACTCCGCTCTCTCTTTAGTCTTTAGTTTATTAAGTGCTTTAAAAAAGGGCAGGGACAATAGAAGGGAAAACAGAGGATAGATGATATTTAAAGCTAGGGCAGTTTTTAAACTAAAATGAAATGTGAGGGATACATTACACAAAAACACTGCTAAAACTGAGAAAGCAAGCCAGTAAATACGAAACTATTTTCTTGCAGTTTATGAGGCTCCATCCATCCGATCTCTAGCATCTTCTGTCACACCAACCTCATACGTGTCCTCCTTCACTACATCCATGAATCTTCTGTGATATTTCCCCCCACCTGGTAGTCTAATCCCTCCTCTGCACATGTCCACACCATATCAGCCTTGCCTCTTTAACTTCGTCTCCAAACTGCTCAACCTGAGCTGCCCCTTTGATGTACTCATTTCTAATCCACTCCCAACAAAATTCTTTACATTGTCAACTCTGCCATTTCCAGCTTTGCCTCCTTTTTGTCAATGTCACTGTGTCCAAACCGTTCATCATAGCAGGACTCACTCCTGGCTTGTAAATCTTTCCTTTCAGTCTTGCTACTGTCCCTCTGTCACATATCACTCCTGACACTATATGCAGCAGAAAAAAAAGAAACTCAGCACCAACTACTATATGGTACAGTAAAGTCACACTACATACACCGCATAACATTATGAGTACTGACAGATGACAAGAGAATAGCACTGACTGTCCTTTTGATATGTCAGAATGGGGCTGCAAACCTGCAAACCAGTCAGGGTGCCCATCCTCACCCCAGTCCACTGCTGAAAGCACCAGCAATAAACATAAGAGCTTTGGAAGAAGGTTGGAAGGGTCCTGCTGTCCATGTGGATGTTACTTTGACCACCTACCTGCTGTAGACCAATTCAATTTTATTTACACAGCACCAAATCACAACAACAGTCACCTCAAGGCGCTTTATATTGTAAGGTAGACCCTACAATAATAGATACAGAGATAACCAATCATATGACCCCCTATGAGCAAGCACTTTGGCGACAGTGGGAAGGAAAAACTCCCTTTTAACAGGAAGAAACCTCCGGCAGAACAAGGCTCAGGGAGGGGCAGGGCCATCTGCTGTGATTGGTTGAAGGAAGACAGGATAAAAGTCGCCGTTTCCATGAAACACCCTTTCATGGAAACAGCATTCCCTGTTCCCTGCGGGCTCTTTCAGAGGATTTTGCTACAAAGCAAAGACGGTTTAGGAATGGTTTGTTTGAGGTGTTGACTTGGCCTCCACATTTAGATCCATTGACAAATTACAGGACTTGTTGCCAACATCTTGTTGCCAGATACCACAGCACAGCTTCAGGGATCTACTGGAGTCTTGCAAATAATCTTAACACAAGGAGTCAGCAACGCCGTTTTATCAATAAGATCAAAAAGATAAGAAGAGGTCAAAAACAAAAAAGGAAGCAACTACCAAACAAACAAAAAAAAACTCCACACCACGAGGAGGCGCTGTCGAGGGCCCACAGGCCCAACTACTCACTTAATGGCACGGGCAGGACAAACACACAATGGGACCTTTCCAACAGTGACAGGAAAAAACCACACAGTTCTTCCCCAGCCTATATAATCTCAGAGAGGTGATGGCTGACTGGGTCCAGCTGCCAGACAAGGGTAATGAACAGAAGCTGTGTCCTGGAGAGAGGGCAGAGTGAAAGAATGACAGAGGGGTGGGAGGAGCAAGAGAGGAGGAGGCGCGGAGAAGAACACCACACCCACACAAGAGCTGTGTCCCAAAACCAAGGTTGCATCCTTCGGCGGACCGGTCTACGCGGTCTACGTGGGCCGGGTCCTTTGAAGGCTGAGAAGGCCGCAAGTGTGAGGCTGTGAAATGGGACGGTTTAGCCTTCAGATCTATCTATCTAAAATTCGTCGAGAAATAAACTCTCGACCGTCTCACACTTCTGTTTAATCAGTTTTCTGTTTGACGTTTATTCAGCTGTGTGAAAACCAAGGAGGAACCCACCTGATGGATTAATAAAGTTTTATTTAATCTAATCTCATAACTTTGACCACATCCAAACCGATTTACTCAGAAACAAGTAAAACACTGAAAAAAGACCCAGAAAGATTAATGAGAGTAATATTAAAACTTAGTAGTGGCCGCCATTGTTGGAAACTGGAATTGGCTGGGCCGCGCTATGAATTCTGGGATTTGGTGGGCAACGAAGGACACACCCAACCCATCCTTCAAATCTGGGGAAAAGGAGGTGTGTCATAAGCAGTCCCATGATGGGCACCTGTGATTTTAACATGCGTTAATACAAAAACGGACCTGTAATGAGTCAAAGTTATTGTTGTTGTTTCTCAGTTTCACATAACAAAAACAGAAAAAGAAAGAAAAAAGAGAAATTTATACTATTTACATAAAATAAAGAGCTGCATGTCTTCAAGATGAAGAGATGCAAAGAGGGCAAACAGTAGGCATGGATATTATTGTGTATTTTAATATAAAGTAAGCAGTAAACTTACTGATTAAATAGTCTGGGTCTTATTTGTTTAACATTGTGGTAACGATCTGTTGAAGCTATATTGCTGTACATAGCACCTTTAACATCTCTTGAAAACAGCACAGAAACATGTCTGAGTGTTTTATCAGTGTCTCGACACATTATTCAAGGTCTGCTAGCTCACCTTGCAGTCTGCTTTAATTGGTTGGCACCGTCTAGGCACAGCCTCTTTCTTTCTTTCCTCATTTTCTGTTTGAAGTCTGCTAATTTCTCCGAGGAGCTGACTGCGACTGAGTGTCTGTTCTTTCAAATCATCTCTTCTTTAAATATTCCTACTTTAGCTTCTGCCTTAAACATTTTTTCTCCATTGTGTCTCTGTTGCTTTCTTTCTTCTATTTTAGCTCTATAGACTAATTATGACTGCTCTGCTAACTTCATATGTTAGCCAGTGGGTTGCATTTCGGTGACTGAGCAGGAAGCAGCAAAAGAAAGAAGAAGCTATTTAAAGTGACAGAGCAGCAGAGTGACACACAGATGAGAGGAGAGGGGACAAAGAAGTGAGAAAGCTGAAGAGTTGTATTAAAAGAGATGAAAAGTGATTTACTGGTTCAGAGACTGTATCTCGTCTGCTCATGGGGAAACGGCTTCGTTCTGCTTATACTGTGTGTGTGTGTCTTTGAGAATATGACCATGTTTGTGTGTACTTACTCATATGCATATGCTTTCTGGTTTCTTTTTGTGTGTGTTTACGAGACCAAGATCTTGCTAATCAGTGTTGTTTGGGACTTGCAGTGAGAGATATTCATCGGGTTTTTGCTCTAATTATCTCCGTGGTGATTTTCACCAAGTGATTCAGGTTTGCTGTTTGGTGTGTTGCATGTGTGTGTGTGTGTGTGGCAGCTTTGCTGGTGTTTTTCTTTGCTTTAACTTTTTTTTTTCTTTCTTTGTTTTGTTTTTGATTAATGAGATTCCAACCAGCTCTGTCTGGACAAAAGAAGCTCCTAAAACAAAGAACTCCATGGAGATTAGAAAGCAAGCAACAGGAGAAGAAGATGGTAGCCAGACAGAGGACACCTCTCATTGAAAGCTTGATAATCTGAAGTGTAATTCATCATTGCGATTATATTAACCCTAACATATAAGAATATGTACTTTTAAAAGTCTTGGCAGAGATTCTAAATGATATGTTTGAAAAACTATTAAAATGTGTCTCAAAAAACATTAGGGTTCAGCTTTAGGGTAGAGCTATCACTTAGACCTTACAAACGCTCAAATGAAGACCTCATTTATTATATTATATCTATTATTTTCTCAAACAATTTGCTTTTTAAAATCAGCAACCTCCAGTTTAAAATGTAGTTCAGAAAATACCAAAAACTGAACTTTCTTAGTGGCCGTTTCAGGGTGATTCTGAAAGACCATCATGTTTATACACAACATCATGCATTGATTAGTCCAGTCCAGCTTTAAGCCTTGAATTGAGCATTTTGCTATGGCCATGTTGAAGCTTTGAAACTCGACATGATCACAGAAGGAACTCAGTGGGATACTGAAGCACAAATTGCACACTTACCACGTGCAGCAGAGGTGAGCCCAACCTAAAGCTAAAGCTTTGGCCACGTTTTTGACCATCATGGGGATCATAGTATACACAATAAACATCATTAAGTCAACAAAATCTTAAAATGATCAGATAACACTTGTCACTTACATGGTAACTTAACTGGCCTTGGTTTGCAACATTAAAAACAAAACATTTTTAAAAAGTAACAGTAAGATAGAAAAACAGTAAGAAAGTCTTGTAATGCCCCCCAGTAACAAGACTAGAGCCCAGTTTGGTTTTATTTCAAATTAGGTAACCATAATCCCATCCCATGCCTCCTTTAGCAAACATTTTTTTACTTTGCCATCATCATGGAGTATTGTGTGTATAATTTTGTGTTGAAAAATTAAGTTAATCGACTTTGGAATGAGCCTGTAAAAAGGCAACATGTGGAGCCAGTGGAGTCCTTCTTTTTCGATGCACCGTACACCTAAAAATGCAAAAACAAACAAACCCAAAAACCTGAAATCAAACATAACTTACCAGATTCATGAAAAGACCTGTGTCCATGTAACTAAGACCAAAAGCCCACTAAGTTGATGGAAAATAAAAACAGCATTATCTTAAGAGCCTGGATTATACTTAAGCTTATATGGATCTGTTTGCCTAAGACCTTAAGAAAACTTTAATTTCATAATATGCTGTTCCACATAATCCCATGCTCAAGTCCAGCTTGTAAAAACCTTTGAGCTGACTAAAAAAGAGAAACAGAAGCTTGAAGGCGAGACAGAA
Organism: Neolamprologus brichardi; assembly: GCF_056152115.1. NCBI lineage: Eukaryota > Metazoa > Chordata > Actinopteri > Cichliformes > Cichlidae > Neolamprologus > Neolamprologus brichardi. The sequence goes on along the minus strand of NC_142105.1, from coordinate 15,827,388 downwards.
AATGGCTAAAGAGAAAGTAAATGAAGTGAAAAGGGGTCAAACACATGGTGATTATTTCAGAACGTCTCATTCCTCCTGTAAGCAACACAACACCCTGATCTTAAACAACAATTACTTTTGGTCATTAAAGTCTGCTGCTGTTGTCTTAAATGTTTAGTGTTCATTAATAAGGACATGAAACACACATGGAGGCTAATGTACATGTTGGAGCCCTGCTCTCAAACACTGACATGCATGTAGCAATGTGTGTGAAGCTGCATTTAAGAAATAAGTGCTTAAAAGTAAAATTGTAAAAACATGTTTAGTGGTATTTTCTATCAGTACGGAGCATGAGGTCATGTGGTTGGTTGGAGTCAGCAGACATACATTAGTTTATATTAGCTAACTGTTGACAGGAAAATAAGTTGGTTTCTTTGTCGGGGGGGGTCTTACTGTGAAGATAAGAAGTTCTTTTAGATTTTAGGCAGGACCTATATGTTCTTCATCACGTCACTGACCACTCTCACTCAGAGTCAGAATACAAAAGCTCCTTTGGTCCCACAACTGGTAACATTTTAATGGAAGTCCATCCATAATTTGGGGGGAATGAATTATGTACCACTACAAATAGGGATGGGTATCGAAAACTTCTTGTTGAGAACCGGTTCCCACTGTTTCAATTCCTTGGCAGTGTTTGCCATTTTTGCAAAGAATTCCCTTATCAATTCCAGTCGCCCCGAATGACATCACCACATTGCGGAGCGTCATTTACCTGGCAGGAAACACGGCGCCTAAGCGGCTCAAACGCTCAAAAGTTTGGTTATACTTTACGAGAACGGATGACAACAGGGCAACTTGCAATACTTGCAAAGTAGATATTTCATTCAAGGGAGGAAACACTACAAATATGCAAAAGCATTTGCTCACAAAACACGCGATGACATTAAATGAATGTCGTGTTTTTAATTCCGCTCCGGACTCGTGAATCTCAACCCAGCAGCAGCGGTAACGTTTGCACGTCCTCTCCTGTTAATGCGGCAGGTAAATAATCAACTAACAGTGCATGTTATGTTAGCGCAATCTGCCTTATTACAAAACCTGCCATTACTGTGCATTTAGGTGACCATGATGAGAGAGACAGAGTCTGGCTGGCTCAGATGCTGGCAGTTCTCGCTGCAATCTACCGGTAGCGTCTCCTTTCAGGCCAGGATAGACGAATGTCACCGAGCAGTGACTAAGTTTGTGGTAAAAGGCTTGCACCCATTTGCCACAGCAGATGCCACCGATTTTCGGTAAGTGAATGTGTTTAATTGTAGGCAGGGACATTACTGGATATTCTTGTGTAATTGCTACAGAATAATTTATGTTATACTTTGTTATTGCTACAGAAGAATATTTATTTTATTATTTTACATTTACAATTTTTTTTTCCTGGGGACCCAGTGACACCCCATTGAAGAGCTGTAGGCTGTGGATCTCTTAAGATCTCACTGTTGGGTTTGTAAGGCCATGTTACTCCTAAATTTCTATCTTGTTCAAAGAGAAGATATAAAACAAAGTTCTAAGCTAATTGACCTTAGTGTTCTTCTTTTTTAAAAAGAATCGTTAAACAGAATCGAAAATGGAATCGGAATCGTGAAAATCTTATCAATACCCATCCCAACTACAAACGGGCACACTTGGACATTGTTTATCACAGCTTCAGAAATCAAAGTGAAAGATAATAAAGTGTTAGATGTGGAAGAAGCAGAAAATGACATTTGCTCAGCACTTCTCATCATCCACAGAACTACGCTGCACAGGTTCTCATAAACAGCACACGGTTAATAATCACCTGCAAATATTAAATACCTCAGTTAATATGAACAGCCCTTATCTCCTGTTCTGAATTATCTCAAGTTCTCAGATTAATGTTTTGTGCCGAACATATTCACTCTACCTCGCCTAATCCCTCATATTAAATTCTGCTCTGCTTATAAAGGAAGATGATAAATTGTTACTGATGAGTCGAATGAGTAAAATCTTGAAAGTGTAAGAATTCTGCTTTGACAGTGAGGTGCAGGTTCAGGAGACACGGTGCTGCAGCCTGATAGCACTCATGCACTTGTGATTAGATGCTGTAAAAAACTAAACAGCTACCCGTGCTGGGAAAAGTAACAGCTGCCTTTATTATTTCAAGACTTGTTAACCTTGAAAATCATTCTGAAAATGGAGGACGATGTATGAAAATGACTGTAACTGTTTGATTTAAAATGTATTGTGGTGGTGTACAGAGGCAACATTCTTAAGTCATAGCTCAAATACGCTGGGCCTGACTGTATATGTGGCTCTGCACCTGTCAGAGAGTTTACTTTAATAGCATGCTCTGACAGATCCAGAGGTGAACCAGACATAGTTGTAAAGTCACATGTTTCTCCGTGATGTCGTTCTTGTCTGTGGAATAGCTCATTTATGAGCAGTGTATTCATCTCGAGAGGGTTGGCCCTTCCACACCCTGTGCCTTTGTGATGTGAAGTAACCTACGACAGTATTTCTTTGGTCTTACCATCTCTTTCAGGTGATGCTGTTTCATCTTTACCTCTGCCATAGTTCTTATTAGTGGTGACACAGCATTTACAGCTGTTGCCCCATGCCCCGCGTGCTCTACATTTCTCTTTCTTGGCCAGGTCTCTTGAGAAAGTGCCAAATAAAACCTTTTGCTTCAGCTGATTGAGGTAGAACATTGTGATCATCTGACTAGAGTACAGGGGAATTCCTAGAAAGAAACAATCCCCTTAGATTCACAGGTGTGCAAACAGCTGTGAATATATAACATATATATTATAATTAACTATTGTTCACTACAGGTATGCAAATGCGCATGTAAATAATACAGACTGGCTCATAATTGCAGGTAGTTCTTGTGGATGTAGAACTTATTCTGCATCACACTTTGATAAATGAGGCGCTCATTACATGGATTGGTACTTGTAGAGCACTTTTATACTCGAGCTGAGCACTGCAGTAGCCACAGTTCTTCATACTACTTTTTGAAACACATCATTACAGTTACCAGTAACAAACCACTCCTGCTTTTCTTATTTAATGATTTGTTTTTAAAGCAAAGTATTATATTTAATTTGATATTGCCACATAAGTACAGATCTCGCAAATGTCCAGTATTAAAGTTTAATATCATGTTAATGAGAAATGTGTGTATTATGCATTTCACCAGTCTGGCCTAGCAATGCACAAGGTTATTAAAAATGTACCTGCAAAGACTTTTGTAGTAATTTCACCAAATGCTGGTTAATTTTGAAAAATCCAAAATGACCATGTAAAGGATATTTTTGACATAGCAGAAAGCTGTTAATACCCCCAGTAAAACACTGCAGAATTACAAGTGGCACAGTGGAATAAAGGTGACAATAAAACAGAAATCAAACAATAAAATTGTCAGTATAGAAACAGACAGAATTTATATTTCTATGTTGTAAATTCAGTCAACCAGGTATTTATTTTTTTCTGCTATCTCAGCTGACTGGGTGAAAGGCAAAGGTGCACCTGGAAAGATCACCAGTTTGTTACAGGATACACTGTTAGAAAAAACATCTTAAAAAAAAACAGTAATATTCCGGCAGCTGGGGCACCAAAACAATACCAGAAGATAACAGAAAATAACTTACCCATAAAAATACGGTTATTTCCAGTAATGAAAATACAATTTGTTGCCCTAATTTTACATGGGATTTTGCCTTGTTCAAGTGCTTTTAAACATTAAATTAGGAACAATTTAATGTGATTAAACAATGAAATTACCTATAAACAAGGTCAATGGTTGCGGCAATATGAATAATAATACATATACTTAAATGTACAGAAATATACAGTTAACTCAAATAACAATGGATTGCATTCATATCGTGCTTTAGAATTCTACTTTATAATTCCCATCTGGCCATCACCAGTAGGTGAAGTGTCTTGACCAAGGACACAACGACCGAGAGTGTCCGAGCCGGGGCTCGAACCGACAACCTTCTGATTACAAGACGATCTGCCAACTCTTGAGCCACGATCGCCCTAAATAGCAATAATAATAATTATTATTTGATGTAAAAAAAGTTTATAAGAATCATTTTATATATTTTTCCATAGCATTACACTTGAATTTAACAGTTCAATCTTTCAAATAACGGACAAAATTGTTTTGATAAATTATGATACATTTGTGAATGTATTTTAACAATCTAAATATGCATATGTACAGACAAATATATTTAAAAAAAACAAGAAAATTATGTTTTATTACATTTAAAGGGATTTTACGTTAATTTACATTTGAAATGTAAAATCACAGTCTATTTATGTAAATTTAATGATATTCTAGAAGAACAATAGAAAACTGTAAAATACACAGTAAAATACTTTTATATTAGGATGTTCTTTTACAGTGTATATTTGACTGTTTCTTTGTTTGGTTTTGATTTTTCATGCTGCCCTTTTTGGAGCTCCATTACAGTCACATACAGATATGCCACAGTCATTTTTGTTCATATATGAGCAGTTTTGATATTAAATAAAATGGACCTGGAAGTATGCAGAGGGGTTTTTAGGCATTCAAAAGCAGAGTCAAAACCATGTTATTCTCTCTCTCTCTCTCTCTCTCTCTCTCTGTGTGTGTGTGTGTGTGCAGTTTTTCTTCTTCTTTGAAAAGATTTATTTTGATTTTTTCTTTATAAACCTTTTTTTGTATTTTCTGTGAGAATAATGAAATGTGCTTTATAAATAGCATTGCTATAGGAACTGTTAGTGTATTACATTACAAGCTATAAGAAAGAAATGCTTCCATTTTTCCTCATTAGTGCAAAGAAGTAAAATAACCTTATCAGGTCTAAGTCAACTTCAGTCTAAACCCTAACCTGAACCCTGATCACCAGTCCTGTACCCACATGTCATTGTAGCTCAGTTTTTTTCAGTCAAAAGAAAAGAACAAATCTTTTCTCCAACCCTGAAAAGGCTGTCAGTGATCTGCTGCTGAGACAGTAAAAATAAGAACATTTAATCGATTTTTGTTTGTTTGTTTTAACTTTCAGTCTGTTGTTATGAAAAAAAAAACACTACTGATGTGAATGAAAGAACAATGTCATTGCTGCTCCTTGGCTTATCCATGAGAGTGCAGCTCTGTCTGTAGTACACTTGGAGAGGTACTGCGTCCATGACTTGTTGGTGTAATGGAAATAACAGGTAAGGCTGAAGAATGAGGAAATAATAAGATTATGATGAGGAATAAAAAAGGAGGAGGGAAGGGAAGGTGCCCATAAAAAAGAGAGGATTTCCAAACAGAGAAAATGGGTAGCAGTGTGTTTCTGTAACTTCAAACTGTGAGCAGCGAGCCCTCTCTTTGTGCCTCGTCTTTGTCCACATCACTGTTTTCTCTATGTCCCATCTCTGCTGTCTCACTCTTCCTGCATTTCTCTTTCATTCTGTCTGTCATCCACCATATCTTTCCCATTTCTCTTCTTTCTCCCTGACTTTCATCTGTATTCTTCGGCTCCTCCGCTGTGTCACCCTTCTTTCCTTATCTTTCTCTTTTCACTGTGTCTTTCAGATACCTCGCTCTCATTGAAATCGCTCTCACCTATCTCTTTTTGCTGCTCGTATTCCCCTTCCACCTCCCTCTTGCCCTCTTCCACAGTATCTCTCACCTTTTCTTTCCCTCTGCCGGTGTCACTGCTCCCACACTGGAACCCAGCAATAGAAATGACTAATGGGAGGCTATTGCTGATATCAAGACAAAACCAAACACTGCTGAGCTTCTTTACTGCTACTGCAAGACACACACACACACACACACACACACACACAGTGAAGATGCTACGCGCACACAGAATAAATAAACAGATATAAGCAGAATTTAACTGTGTTAAATAATTTATTTTCATAATTTTAAAAAATGACATTGCGGAACAAAACAACTGTTTCATCCTGTTACATCACTGGATTTATTTATTTCCTTACTTTTTTAAAATGATCTGGTATTCCAGATTCTCTCTGTGAATTCTTTTAGATTATTTTTTTTTAATTGCACTGACAATTATTTAACAATTGTCAGTGCATGCCCCCCCCCCCCCCCCCCCCCCCCCACACACACACACACACACACACACACACACACTCAGGGCTTTTACTTATGTAAAACATTGCCAAAAGTAATGTTTTCACATATCTTAAATATTAACCATTTAAATATTAAATATTAGATGTTAGTGGGTTGGTTTTAGGGAGGCAGTTTAGTGCTTCGTTGGTCATATGTAATGTTAGTCTGATGCTGATTACTCAGCATTTGAGGCTGTTTTACACTTCCACTCTACACCTTTCAAAGGGCAGTACTTTCATTTTTATCTGACTTGTATTAAGTAATTTGTTGCCAATTAATTTCATTTACTGGAACCTATAAAAAAAAGAAGAAAATCGGTCTTTATTTGGACTGATTCTTGGACAAAGCCGTCAGTGTGCAGATGTTACTTTCAACATGTTTTACAGTTTTACAATTTTTTAAGGACTTATGTAGATGAAAAGAAAGCATCACATTACCCAATAAAAGATTTTAATGCTTAACACTTTTAGTACATGATGCTGATTATAGTTATATAATTAACAGAAGGGCTATTTGCTTTTAACACACTATTTATTTACATTGTAGCATAAGCACTGTTAATGCAGCAAAAGATGATGAATCCTACAGACTTCAGTGAGCCCTGACCTTTCCATGGGACCACCATGTCCTATATGATGAATTGTAATAACATTCATAAACCTTTTACTCATGAATCTGTGCAGCATTTCAGTTTATGACCATATACTTGAAAGAATTATATTGCAGTCAGCTATATAAAAATTACACTTGAAGATCTTTGGCATGTTGGCACATCACAGAACTTATACCATTACTCCTTGCACTTGTAGTGAGCCCCGACCTTTAATTAGAGGCTCAAGTGGCAGCAGATAGTTTTATTCATTGCTTTTACTTAGACGGCTTCTCGTTTCACAAAATGTGTTAACCATCATTCTGGGAGGAGAAGGTCTTGCCTGCCTGTCTTCTTGGGCATATTACTGTTAGAATACACAGCATCAGTCTCTTGGGCTGTTTTCTGAGAGTGGTGCTTGTCTTATGCACAAAGTGAGAGCTGGAAACTGGGTATGATTTTGAAACCTTTTGCTAACCTTGACTTAATTTTTTTCACTCGACCTTGCATTCCTTCAATAGTTAGCATCAAAGTTTAAATCTTTTCAGCTGCCTGCCCTCATCTGTATTTGGACTGTCATTGTTACAGTGCAGTGAGTGTCACTGACATCCTGTGGGCTCTAATCACAACACTTACTCTTCTCTTGTGTGGATGCCACTTCAGAGCTTTGGTCATGATGAATATGCTGGGAGGCATTCTAATCAGCTACCTCCTATCAGTGTAGAGGAGTAGCATCAGAGGTTCGCTGTTACGCTCATCTCTCTTCAGCAGACTGAAGCTTGACCGATCCATGTGTCACTCTCTCCACTCTCTCCTCATTCATGAACAAGACCCAGAGATACTTAAACTCCTCCACTTGGAGCAGCAACTCTGCTGTTACTCAGAGTGTAACCCAGAGTGGGCATTCTGCCCTTTTCCGATTGTGAACCATGTCCTCGGACCACTGGATGTACGGATGGACTGTACTAATGCTCATTCCTTCCATTTCACACTCAGCTCCAGTGCATCCAACGGCCACTCTCGATGAGGCCAACAAAAGGCCACCCATAGAAAGACGCCATCCACCGAGGTGATAACCTTTAGCCTCTTGATTCTCACCAATGGCAACTCCAAGCTGTGTGTTAAGGTGACCCCAGTTATATTTAGCTAATATTGCTCAACCTCACACACCAGCGAGGCAACGTTCCACAGCCAGCCTCAGCAGCTGCCAGGGTCTGCACCGCTAACTGCTGCCTGACCCACACAGCAACAACCCATTTCAATGTTGGCAAGGTAAACTGGTGCCTTGACTTTTCTATTTTTCATTGGGGTCATGTGAGTCACTCTTTGTCTGGCCCCTCAGTTTGCCTTGGGAAACCCTACCAGGCCAAAAGGCCTCGATAACACAGCGCTGGTATTACTGGGACGCTCAACCACCACCCCCCCCCCCCACACACACACACCACCACCACCACCACCACAATGAGGTAGCGAATTATAGAGGGGTCTTCTTTCCCTCTAAAAAAGTAACCAAATAACCCCCAATATTTTTTGTTTGGTTTTGTTTCACACATGTATGCATATAGCTTTGAGCATCACTTTGACTTTTTTAAATGTGTAATTATTTTTTCAAGTAGGCTGATTGTGAGTCTCAGTAAGAGAATATGCAGTTATATAGCGCAGCCTACCTTATGTAAACTGAAATGTACTATAATTTGGGGTCATCGGTGTCACCTTCTTATCTTTTGTGCCTGAGAATAAAGGGAGGAAAAGGACAAGGAGACAAAAAAGAAGAGGAGGCAGGGAGTCCCAGAGTGACTGGGTCTAATTGAAATGAATTCCGACTAAAGCAATGCCTTTAATGACATTTTGAATCCAGGACTGGAGTAATGACATGGAGGGGCCCCCGAGGGATTTTGGCACTTTAAAAAGCCGGAGTGAGAATGGGGAGGGAGGAAAAAGACATATAAGGAGGACAGAAGGATATACTGAGTGAAGCAGAAAAAGGAGAGGTTGAAGGGGTTACGTTTGGAGAGAAGATATTTATTAAGGGAGCCCAGGGAGACAGGAAAGCTGACGGGAGAGAGAGACAGGCAGACAGTTTAATGCTGGAGAGAGAGCAGCAGAGAGGCGTCGCCGTCATCTTTTCATCAGGCTGTCAAGTAGCTTCTCTTCTTTTCCACCCCATTTCCCAGACTGCGAGACACTGTCGATAGGTCAGCCTTAAGAAGTCACTATCTGAAACCCACCTAAACCCACTGAGGCCTTGCCACCACTAAATATGTTAAAACTGTTCTGTGATTAAATATTAACCAGCAAATAACATATTTATGAGGCTAAAATCTAATATTGCTTTTCTTTGAAATGCATTATATCACCACCAGCCCTTTTTGGAGGAGTTGCATTCCAAAGTGCTTTGTATTCACAGTGATATCTGAGGCTGTTTGAAAGAAAGAGGGAATGAGATCCTCCTCATAATTCTTCAAACTTCTATTCCTTTACTAACCTCGAGTTAGGGGGGATATGCAAATCAACTCAGTATAATCAATAGATCAAATGATTTGACTCCTGAGTGTATGTGTCATGTCACCCTCAGAAGGAGGGATTTCCAGTTCCAGGCCAAGGTGCAATGGATAACTGCAATGAAATGGGATATAGGATTTAATGTGTTTTAGTCGTCTTGCTTTCAGTCTTGCAGGGTTGCAGTTAAGAATTTTTAGAAGCCAGTGTTTCATGGCTGTTTACTATGTTGAATCATTTTTACCTTACAGTATTTCAGCTGTGACTACATTCACTTATTTTGTCAAACAACAAATGCACTCCAGAAGTAACACTTATCTAATGTTTTTAAACAGCACATACTTTATGTGTCATTTTGCAATTTAAAGCAGTTTAGCAGCCCTTGACAAAACTGTTTACGTACATGATGAATAATGACATGATCAATAAAGTATTCATGAGATGTGGAGAGAGGGCACAAAATCTGGTGAAAGGATGATACAAAATGTGCTTTAAGAATGTAGACGAGTGCTTCAATGCTGTGGGAAAATATCCACAAAATTAAAGCTGACAGTGTGCACTTTATCCTCATAATGATCATGTCATTTCATATTAAAGGTAATAGAAGTGTGCAGCCAAAACACAAAACATGCGGGTGCTGTCCAAATTTAAAGCAAATTTATTTAAATTAGCATGGTGACTGTGTATAATTTATTGTATTATGGTATAATGTTGTGAATCACGACGTGGCTCTAAGTGCATTTACACATTAATCCCTTAAAAAGCAACAAGAGCGTCACTTTCAGACACTCATACAGTGTTGCATATAATTTCTCTTGATTAATGCTGATAGAAAATTTCGTTGACGTCCTGCGTTCTGATATGTGGTTGCCAATAGGCGCTTTAAATGGCAGGCAGCATTTTAAAAATCTCCTGTAATTCGTGGTCATCCTAAAACAGGGTGTGAAGCTTAAATTAGTATTCTGGATTCAGGGTTCTGACATTAATTAAAATGTTGTTAATGATTCTGCCTCCCAAGGCAAAAGTCTAAAATCTTCATTAGTGCGTGGGACCACGAAACATTTCAGACCAAGGCTCAGAGCTGCCGTCCTCTTGTTTGGTACTCAATAGCACTTTAATGCGTGGCCTTATCTGGGCTGCTGCCCCGGGAGCCTGTGGCAAAAAGGGCCCATGAGCTGCGGGGATGGAGGGATGGCTGAATAAAATTCATAGAGAGAACATGAAATGCTTGACTTTGCTTGGTACATACAGCAGCTGCTCTAATATCTTAAAGACGTAATGTTTTGTAGCTGCTCAGCATTCTGATGTGTCCTTTCAAAGAACATAGGACATACCTGTCTCTATCATTAATGAACTGTTGTTATTTCATTTCTGACTTAAGTACAAATGTACATTTCAAACCTCACCGCTAACCCACTCTTAACTCTGCCTCTCCGCTCACAGTGGACTCATTCCCCCGAGTTGCTAACTCTTTCTGATCAACCATCACTGCTCTGCAATAAACCTTTTAAAACTCACCGCGTCCAGTTTCTGTGTAAATATGACACACAAGAAGAACATGTGGACATATAATAGAGTAGAATCCTTTTCATTGTCACTATACACACTATACCATGTACAGTGAGATTAAGAACAACTCCCAGTGCAGACATGTAAAAGCAGGGGTAATGTGCACAGAACTGTGGTGCTATACACACATATAAGATCTAGTAAGCAGCTTGTCATAGCATACAGTGCTTAACAAGTTTATGAGACTTGTTTAAGCCACCAGTGTATGCAAGCACTTTAACTGAAATAATGATTTCCATGTTAACATATAACTGTTTTACTAAAAAGCTGAAAAAATAGTAAAGAGCACCAATGTTTTTTATTAAAACAAGAAATTACAGTTATTTACTTTTATTCCTGAACAGAACAATTAGTTTAGCAGTTAAATGTTGTTAAATGTTAAATGTTGTGCTTAATTAATTTCTGAACTCCATTGTGCTGCCTATTGTTTTTTGATAATTATACTCTTTGTCCCTGAATGCTGAACTAGACAATCATACATGTCTTCATCTTGGTGCACGCTCAGTCATCCAGGTAAGTAAATCCCAAAGTTTGATCCTGTTCATCTGATTGTATCAGAGGGAGAAACGTTTCATCACTCATCCAGGTAACTGTGGGCTTTGATCAGTGATCATGAACATTTGCATATTAATGATCATAAACTGACCTCACAGCCCATTGTTCATTGAGTGGTGCTGCTTTCAGTCATTGTTTGGAAACCTGCAGTCAGCTGAGACTGAAGAAGTCACCTGGATGACAATGAAATGTTTCTCCCACTGAAACATCCAGATGAACAGGATCAAACTTTGGGATTACATGTTTTTCTTTTATCTGCATCTTGTTTTACACGTTATCTTATCACATTTCTGTGATTTCACTCTTGTTCTTCACTTGTAGTTAACATCTCGTGAAAATGCCTCCTAGTGCCCAGTGGAAAAGAAGGAAAAGAAAGAAAAGAAAGAAAAGAAAAAGACATAAAAGCTTAAGACAGCGATGAGAAATGTAATTACAGTTGAAATCATCCTCCCTGGCTCTTCAAAAGTATATAATATCCAGGAAAACATCCTGGTAGACGATGATGACAAATGTCAGTGTTGAAGTGAGATGCTGTTGCATTTATCAGTCAGAGCTGCCACTTGTGAACCGCATTGTTTGATGAGCTGCGTTTCTGAGACAATCAATCCCTCCCCCCTCTCTCCAGTTGTCTCCGGTATGAATAGGACTTGTTCTCAGATGTTATTCTGTGTATGTTCTTACAACTGAATGTGTTCTAACTCATGCTGATAGTTAAAGATGACTGGTGTTTCCAGAATAGAGAAATCCACTGAAAGTGACAGGTCACACAAAGGCGCCAGCGTGTTTCCGTATTAATAGCTAGTCTGTCTTTTATGGGGCAAAGGGAGAAGACAAGGAAGGCCCCCTATTCAAATAGTAATTGCTCACAGTTAATCATTGGTGCCTGCGTGTCATGAGACTGGGCAAATTTTGCTTTGGGGGAAAATTAGAGTGTGATTGTACAACAGCGGTCGCCGCAAAAGTCAGCCGTCAAATTAAAGATAAGAGAAAGTAGTATGGGGATTTTATTGCACTGGATTCATTATATTCTACAGTTTGACACAGAAACCAATACACCAGGGAAGACCATTTCAAAAGCTTTGGTTAAAGGGGAATACCGCTTAATTTCTCAATTCCCACATCATCCGGAAGCCCCCGTTCCCTAATTGATCTCAGAACATTAGCTCTCATCCAAAAATGGTTCATGTTGAATACGCACTAAAGTAAAAGTTAAGCCCCAAAACGTCCACAGTACAGCTGTTAATTAATGCTCCGTCCTAAATATGAGCGATAAACTGCTCTGACCTTTAGAGTGAACATGAGTCAATGGACCAATACCAGGGCTCCACCTGCTTCACCATCATTACCAAAACACACTTAGAGAGGAGAGAGAGGATTTTAGCACAAATACCAACGAATAAAGAGCAAAGCAAAAATTGGGTTGTCACATCCCCCTGTGTGATGAGGACAGAGCCTGAGGGTATGACCCTATAGATAAAATTTCATAACACCCCCTCTTACTGAAAATCAAACATTGCTCCCACATAAAAAGCGTGTTTCACATAAAGCATCAGCAACTGTGTTTTCTAAATCTTCCTGTACTGACTGTCAGTATTAAAATCCCGGAGCAACACTACGCTGCATCTCAGTAACAAACGTGAGGCAGCTGAAACCAGAGAAAGTGACGGTTGGTGCAGGAATGGTAAACTTCAAAATAAGTTGTATTGTCAGTAGTACAGTTATGCCCTCTTCTTCAACCGTACTGTCGTGAAACTGACATTTTGAAAGTTTCTGGAAAAGTTACAGATGAGCAGGCATGTGACAGCGGCACTGCAGAGGAGAGCTTTGGCAGCCTCGAAGGTGACTGACATTCCTTTGACCTCCTGGAAGGGTGATTTGGAGTTAAGCTAAGCTTGTCAACACGACTATATCAGAATGCACTGAGCTAACCAGCCATCTCCACAATGTGCAACATATTTGATGAACTGGGAAATCGAATTCTAGTTTTAATCCCAGCTTGTACTGGTGTCCCCAAATAACACACAGCATGTCCTTTGATGCATTGTTTTATATGAATGTTTGATAGCTTTTGATAATATGAAGTTAACAGGCAGATGTATGCTAACCTGCTTTAAACTCTGATTGGCAGAATTTTACTGCCTAGGTTGTGATTTGCACTCCACATTCTCTCTCTTAATTTTACTTGCTGGTTAGGTTTAGGGTTCAGGTGTAGAAACTGAAGAGCAGTAAAGGTGTTCAGTCCCGCTGAATTGGTAATATGATATTCAGATAGATTTGTCACAATACTGGAAGCTAACTGGTGTGTTTTTCAAAATGAATAGCATCATTGTGAAGGATCAAAAGCTTTCAGGAGAGAGCTCAACATCTGATTGGACAACTTGTCTATTAATCAACACCAATCAGGGAAAAATGACCCATGGGACTTGTGGTACTTCTTCATTTAGCACACTCAAAGCTTCTGATAACACGATTCTTGTTTTGCTGATTGAGGTGCTTGATTGCTCAACAAGATGAATGTATATTAAATAACATAGAATTGCACATTTTTATAAAGTATCCAAACATCAGAGGAACCTTCCTAAATCACTCCTGCAGCATCGTCCACTCGACAGCTATTTATCTGACAGAAGATAGTTAGCTCAGCATCTTCAAAGTAAAACAATATAAGTGTTGTGTTTCACCACAAGTCCAAACGTAGTCACAATCTGCTCTGATTTTATGTTTTCCTTTATGCTAAAAATATGTGTCATTAGCAAAACAATGTACAGTTGTGTTACAAGCTTTGTCATTTCTTTGCTTGATATTTTTATTTCAACCCACAAACTCATTCTAAGGTATCCAGTCCCGTGTTTTGTCAAAGACGCTGGCTGCTCATTGATGCATACATTTGACATCTTTACCATGACACACCATGCACCCACATCACTAGTGGACCAGGTGTGCCATCCTTCAAACAGGACCTTTTGCAAAGTATGCATAAAAAAAAGCAGGAAGGATGGGATTGGTATAAATCAGTGTGACTGACTGTGACTTCTACCAACCCAGCCTGGTGGTTTATGTCCTGTTTTATTTTGCAGTTTCTCATCCACAATAATTCTTCAGGGTATCCAGTTTGTTAAAATGTCACAAAAATATTTCTAACAAACCATCTGCATGGGATGCATTGAGAAGTCACACCAGTCTCATCATTGCTGTTAACTATCCATCAAGTCAGTGACAGCAAAGGACACCTTGGCTCCCTGTGAATGAGGACTTGATGGTGGGATGCTCAGCATTAAGGCGCTAAAATGACATCACAGATTTAAGGATAACTTCACACAACCAGTCAATGTGGAGAAGATATATTTAGGAATCCATGTTCATGGTTCATGAATCTCAGATTGGGTATTGATTATATGAGTATTTACTATTTTACTGTAACACCTGAACAATGCCTGCCCTCTGAGAGCTAAGAAATGACTGCTGTCCTTGTCCAAACAAATGACTCGTGCTGCTCGTGGAAGCAATTAACCAACTCTCAGGTTCACTGCAGGATGTGCAGCAAATAGCTGCATACAGAAGGGAAGCTAGTAGATAAGTCTTTATATAAGCACAGCTGCTGGCATGTATACACTTCCATATGGACAATAGATACTGTATAAAGTTCTTACCCAGCACCTGTCACGCACCGTCTGCTTCTTACTATTTAACATATTCACAAACATCTCTCTCTCTCACTCTCCCATGCCTTGTGTGCATGAACATAACAATGGGCCAAATGTTATTAGTTAATTGAATCATTAAGTGGGCATGTGCTGCGACACATCGGATCATTTGATCCCTGGATGTTGTAAATATGATGTGCAAGTGAGCAGTGATTTGTTTCAGAAGCAGCAATTTTAAAAAAGACTTTTTATTTTATTAGAAATATTTCGAGTATATTGTTATGACTTTTGCATAATCATTAATGTGACAATATATAAAGTAGACATTACGCTGGAAGGTTTTACATATGGGTATTTCAATAAGCACCCAGCTGAGAATATAATCAAATATTTTATCCAAATGCAGAAAGCTTGAGGCTTCAATATCTACACAAGTGCATAAATAAAAGCACATTAATTTCTACAAAATAAGATCATTTGCTATAACTTACTCATGGCTTAATTTACTGCACTATGGCACTAATGAGAGTGATGAGAAATCTGTGGTTAATGAGCCAAAATGACAGTAAACTAGTATAAATTGATACGTTGCTGTCCTCCTTGAGGTATCTCTTTTCAACTTCAGGTGTGGTGACAATAGAAAACACCTTAGTGCGCAGATGTTTTACATGGTGTAAAATCTGCTTCTGTTTTTGGTTAACATTAACCTGTATAGTCCAAGAGAAATCTGGTGACTGTAATAGAGTGGTACGTAGAGTTTATCTACTCAGGCACTCAAAGCACTTTATACAACATGCGTCTTTCTCCTATTCACAATTGTCCATACTTGGGTGCTTTCTATGTAACACTGACTCACATTCATGTTCTGACAAACATATCAGAGAACAAACTGGAGTTCATGATCTTGCCCAGAGATATTTAGACATGCAGACTGGAGACAATTATTAGATGACCTGCTCTACCATACATACTGTACATATATGTACAAGATTGATTTGTCAAGCAAGTCTTTCTAAATAAACATGTTTTATTTAGTAAGACTTGAAACTAGTGATTGAGTCTAATAAAGGAGAATATCCATGAAAAGGAGAACATTACTGAGACAAACCATTTGCAGCCACAGAGGTTACCTAGTGCTGGCTGTTAAGATTCAGATTTGTCTGCATTAACTTTAGTTTTGATAAGTAGAAGCAACATTGATTTTATTATAGTCCATGGACTATAGGAGGTTTGGTGGTGAACGGCTTAAGGAATAGAAATTAGAGTGAAATGAGTCCTGACAAAAAAGTTTCCAGGTCAAAGACAGATGTGATGTATCACAACAGCAGAACTGTTACTTGACACTAGCTTAGTTTAAGTTCTTAGCATTTGAACATTTGCTAATTAGAGGTTAACAAAATGTACATCCGAAATGGGAGCAATGGTTTGGTTAACTGGTTTTACACCACATAAAAGATTTTGACGAGTTCCCAGAAAATCGTGGTGAACAAAACATTTTCAAAACTTTGGTTTCCTGATTAAAGTGTGGCTGGAAATTAGATGGTGAGGAATAAGATGCCCACTGTGATAGCCCAACCTTGTCAGCCACTAACATGGTGGACCATGACCTCTCACCACTGACATGTTTTTATAGACTCCATCCATGTCAGTGATTCACAATTATTAAATATGCATCAGTTTCTGGTGATGATGGGCTGTGGAAAATATGAATAAAGTTACTATTTTAACCACAAGAGTGCCATTTAGTACAACAGGTTTCCTAATTAATTGTAATTCTGTATTAATGTGTGTGAGAAGGCCACACATGTCTCTTGCCAGCACATTCAATCTGCTTTGCATACAATTAGCATTTGGATCTATGGGGTATTTATGTGATTGAGACCCAGGTGGGATACAGGGTTAGCTTCATTAGAAATGAGCACCGATCGGGTTCCTGTCCCTGGTGTGATGATCACTTTTCTTTTAAGGTGTAAAGAGTTTTTCGGTAATTAGTCATAAGTAAGTGATCTGCCTGAGTTGCTGACCTCATGGCGCTCAGTTTACATTCATCTTCATGCTTCAGTGGGCTAATTGGTCTGTAAATCCTCAAGGATTCAATCTGAGACAACCAGAGTCCATCCAGCCCAGCGGGTAACAGCGGCTGAAGAGAGCAACATGATAATGAAAGGCCAACAAGCACGATATGCAACAGATGTGTGTGCGTGCACATGTGCCAACCCAATATCAGTAACGAGAGGCTCATTAAGGAGTTACTGTCAGATCAAAGCAATTTCTGACTTTTGTCCATTTTTAGATGGAATAAAAATTTGCTCATCAGCTCTGTCTAATCTATCGGTCATCTACCAAAGAAATAAGCTTCACAGCTTCTCCATGAAAGAATTTGAAAAGCACATATTTGGTCAAAGTATTACTGTAAATGAAAGATTGCCATTTATACACATGGTTACCAGTGTTCAGAGGCTCAAAAGTAAATGAACAAAGAACAAATCACTGGACAAACAAGCTAAAAAGTGAAGCTTTTTTTTCTCTGCAGAACACATGGACATCCCCAAATGCTACGTTTCCTGCTAGGCCTTAACCACGGCGAGTCTCTCTGCTTTAAGGTTTCACTGCTACGTCTGTCTGCAGTGTCATCATTCATACCATGCTCTAACTTTGCCTTCAGCAAAGTTCAGCCTGTTTGACAACGTGGTGTGCTTCAGATATGACCTGTTCCTCTCCTTCGCCATCATTTTCTGCCTTTAACAGTTACAGGCCAACCTCCTCAAAAGTGTTTGTGATTCATGTTGTTTATTATTTCAAGGAAATAATTCTGTCATCATCCTACCATCCACGTTTGCTGTTGTTGCTCTGGCAGGTCCATTGCTTCTTTTCAAGATTGTACTAAATTACTGTTTGGCTGCTCCTGAGTGTTTGCTATAGCTCTGATATGTTCAGTTTATTATAGCCTAACAATCACCTCCTTCACTTGAAGCAACATCTCTTTGGAACTGAAATTTCTAATGAACGGTCACCAAACACAAGCTAGACGGTATAACAGGCTTTACATTTGATTCTCTGAAAATGAGGGGAGCAGATCTGCTTTTTGGTAATGACACACATTTTATGTCGCTCATTTAAAATCCACATGAGTAGTGAACAGAGACAAAATTACATACATTTTATAACTATCCAAATACTATACACGTGAGTGTACATGTTTCCCAGATAGACTTCAGGGTAATGACGTCATAAATCCTGCAGTGTGTTTAATGACAGTTGGGGTTACAGTGGTTGGTATACTGTTTGTCTCTCTGACTGTTGAACAGCATCCAGATTTGGAGTGAGATGGAAAAAATGAGATGAAATCTGAAAAATTTATTTCTGAGAAAATTCATAAGAGAAAGTCCAAATGCAAAAAGCCACCCAAATTATAAGGAAATCCAAAATTCAATAAAAATATGTTTTCATCTGTTAATCTGTACAAACAGTGCAGCCACTGTCCAACAATAACAGTTCAGCCATCTTCCTTAACAAACAAAAGCCCACATGCTTCTTTGCCCACCATCACAGTCCCCAGAAGCTTTGTGAAACTTACATCACTAAGATGTAAAACATGAACAAAACTAAGCTTTTTTTTCTTTCCATGGCTTTCTAGGAACACTGTGTCTCATCCTGGCATCACCAAGAAACATTTCAAAGTGTTGTTCTTCTTTGTCAATGACTGAATATCAGTTACTCACAATTTGACTGACATTCAGACATTCAGTTCAGCTGCTTTCATTGTAATTGCATGCTTTCAAAATTCTCTTTAATAACTAGAGAGAATAGCTCTTGATAACAAAGGCCAGTGTGTTTCCCTGCTGAGCTTTTCACCTAAATTGAAGCCCCTCTCCAAAACATCAAAGCTTACAAGGAAGAAAGTGACAAAGGAGATAAGGGGATTGTAGAAGACAGTTTTGAATACTCAAGTACACATTTTTCTAAATTCCTCTCTCACTTGGAAATTTCTTCATGAATCCAGAGCAAAACATCACTGTAATAGAGCAACAAACCATTTTCTACACTTGTGTGCTTCTCTGTCACTATGGGAACCACAGGTGTTGTATTTTATTCACTGGCTATTTTATTGAAAACAGTTTAAATGTCTCTCTAAACAAAGTGTTGTATGTGTGTAATAGCTCAGTGGGACATGTGAAACTATTTCTGGCACTATTTAGAAGCATGATGCATTTAGCTTTCTCACAGCGTGACCGACTGTGCCAACCTGCTGTTCATCCAATTGTCTTTAAACACCTGACCCCTATTTGACCTTTACATGTGTTGCTCTTCCTGGAAGTGCACATACTTGTTCACCACAAAGAGCTGTAATCTTGATGTTTGTCTGTATTTAGTACTTTCACCTCAGAGGAAAGACGAACGGAATAAGAGTTGGTGGCAAAATGGCTTTTTTTGAACGCTTACTTCACTTTATAACTATCTGAGTCGTAAAATAAAGGCAACAAAGACTGACGTGAGTCTTATTTCTGGAAGCCTCTGTTTTTCTTATTCACTATGAATCCCATACATTCCACCAAAACACTGTAAGTTAGTCTTTTTGTTGTTGCTACAGGAGATGTCTAAAGCTATTATTCTTTTCACTACACCCAGTCAACTTTAATAATATTTTTTTTTCTTCTGACAAATGATTTTATCACAATGTCACAAAGAATTGCGTGGAATTTAATAAAAGCTGTATCCTGTAGTATGCTAGTGAAAAGCCAGATGCCGTCTTCTTATTGATATCTTCGTATCACCACAGGCCCGCTGAGTCTATATCGATACTAACCCCTAAAAACATGCACTGATTTAACCTTCGTCCTCTTACTTTTACAGTGAATGAGGTGGAGCTCTCCGTCTCTGACTGACAGCCATGTTGCATTGCTCTTTGCTGCTACTGTGCTGTCGCTATGGGAACTGGCTACATGAATACCATCTGTATAATTAGTTCACCCTATACTCTGGTTTTAAAGGAAGAAACACAGAGAGAGATGAATACGAGAGCAACAGGAAGGGGAAAGACAGACTGACCTGGTGGTCCCTCTATACCACCCTCTTATTATTACACTGGAAAAGCTGGAAAAGAAAGAAGGCTGTAAGGACAATACAGGGAGGGAAAGTGAGCCAAGGACACAGAGCGAGAAGTACAGTGAGGGAAGAGTGAAGAAATGAATGAAGTGATAACAAATTGAAGAGGGGAGTCAGAAAGGAGGACAAAAGCAGACAGATGGGTGGGATCAGATGGAGAAATGTTTCAAACTGTGACAGCGAGCACAGATGACACTATGAATGAGTGTGTGCATGTGAGAGACAGGGAGATATAGAGCGAGTGAGCAAAAAAGTGCAAACATAGCAAAGAATGACAAATGGGAGTCGAGATATGACAAAGTAAAAGAACACAAAATGGAAAAGGATGAAGGAGGAAATCCCATCCTCCTCATGTTATATTAGGATTGATGCCAGTCTGAGCAGCAAAAACAGAAAGGGGGACAACAAATCTACAACATCTAAAAAAGAAATGTTTTAATCAATATATTAATTAACATTTATTATAAATAGCTCTGTATTTTCCCGATTCCCAGGATAGTCTGAGTGATGTGTCAAAGGCTTTTCAGACTGTTCAAGGCTAAAAACGGTGTCATACTCTAAAAACATGACAAATCATATTCTCTTTAAAATTTCAACACAAATTCAAGACAACAAACACGACTGTCGAATCCTCGAACGTGGGACAAATGACAAATTCTCTGCTGCTCGCCGGCAGTGAATTTAAAGGCATCGGCATGATCGCAGGTCAGCGATGTCATCCAGAAAGACTAAAATTAAAAAGAAGTAAATAAATAAGTGGCATCCAGAAGGCACTTTAACTGTAGAATAATTAGCTGAACATATGAAGCGTTAGTCTGGTTCTGCTGGAGGTTTCTTCCTGTTGAACGGGAGTTTTGCCCACTGTCGCTGTGGTAGCTGTGTCGCGCTCTCAGAACTACAAACAGTTGTGCCTGAACTGGAGACAACTTAATCTTTCCAGTGATAATCATGCCAGGTTGCCTGGCAACATGTATTGTTTACACACATTTAAATATGAAGGCTGCTGAAATATGAGCCAGAGCAAGCTAGATGTGATCGACAGATGGATGTTGAGCCAGGCCAGCATGTGATGGAGTGCAAGGATACATGTTCTTTGTTCTACTCTGAAATAACTTCCTGTTTTAAAAAGTGCTATATAAATAAATTTTACTGACTTATTGTCAAAGTGCTTCACATGGGAATAAAAGCATATCAAAGCACTGTCCTGTTCCAGGTCTGCTATTTTATGGAAAATGCTAATTGGGCTCCATGGTGCCATGCAGTGAGCACAGTGCCCACTACAGGATGTTGGGCCCCCATCTTC
Organism: Neolamprologus brichardi; assembly: GCF_056152115.1. Lineage (NCBI taxonomy): Eukaryota > Metazoa > Chordata > Actinopteri > Cichliformes > Cichlidae > Neolamprologus > Neolamprologus brichardi. The sequence continues at coordinate 15,806,008 of NC_142105.1, read as the reverse complement.
ATGAAGTCTGTTTCCTAATGTTTGGTCAGAGACATTTACACCAATGACCTGCTGGAGGTCATTTTCTAGCTCTGGTAGTTCTGATCCTGTTCTACTTGAACAAAGGAGCAGATACTGGTTCCACTGCTGCATTTCTGACCTTTTTTGACCCTGCCCAGCTTTCCTGGAGTCTCCTGGACTCTATGTTCCTGTGAGGACACACAAAGCAAACCTGTTGGCAATGGCATGTATTCATCTGGCATCCATGAGGAGTTAGGCTACCTGTGCAATCAGTGCCGGTTCCAGGTATTGCCTCATGCTACCAATAGTGACACTGACCCTAGCCAAATGCAAAACTAGAGAAAAAAAAGGAAAAATGTGAGTGGCATCCACAGGCAAAATTCCTGTTTTCGGGTTTGTCTCATTGTCACCTCTCTGGTGTGCATGCTGTTGAAACTGATGAACAATCCCATCTGCTGCTTAACTTACCAGAGAAATTTAACTGACTCGATGCTGTACTCTCATTAAAGGTGCTCTTTATATTTTTTGAGCAGTGTATAATTTCTCAAGTGCACAGAACAAAGTGTTATATGAACATGTTTAAAAAGGTGCAAGAAGAAACAAAGGTTCGGTGCACACTTACCACAGTCATGTAAAGTAAAGGATTAAAGAAATGTAAATGTTTTCTAACTATTCTGTTATAAAAAGCAGTTCTAAAGGATAAGTGAAACCTGGAGCTCTTAATGACAGGTGAAGAAAGGACGAGAGAAAACTGAACGGACTTCCCTCTGTACTTAGTAAAGAGGCTTGCCTAGCTTGTGACATTATCACATGGTATGGGTGTGCAATTACTCTATTGCTGACATATCTGGCACAGAGGGTGAGGGAAGCGTCACACTGCAGCATGAGCTGCTGTGTGTGTGTGTGTGTGTGTGTGTGTGTATATATACTGGCTGTGTGTACGATAAATCCAAGCAGAATGAAAAGCCAATTGAAAAGCTTCGAGACAATGATGTACTGATGGCACCAATAAAACATGCAAGTCTGTGCTTCTAACAACATCACATTGTGGTGTGGTACTGAATTGTTCGCAACACAAACCATTGCAGGAATATTCAAAAGCAGCAGCTCCCCTCCCCTCATGGTGCAGGTGACTGCTGCAGTCTGTGCTATCTGCAGACATCTTCGTCAGCCCTCTATCAGTCACATTCTGCAAATTGTTCAAACTCTTTTCATTCTTGCATTCTTCAGTCCCTCGCGCCGGTGAGGAAAATGGTGTAAAGCTAAAGTGACTTTTCAGCTATTATTGTAAAAGAAAGACAGGGTGGCGTAGTTGTGTTTTCTTTTTCTTTGACAGCATCTCATGTAGTCTGCACCATATGTCAGGGATGGACATAAGCACTGTGGCATCAGCTGCGTGCTTTAGATTTAGCATTTCAGCCACCACCGTTGTTTGTTTGTTTGGAGCCAGGTGTGACCTGTTCTGATGGGAGGTTGAAGCAGGTTGAATGTATCAGGTAATGCTAACTAGTCTGGTCAGCAAGCTGGAGCCATATATGCGCAGCCGCTAAGGCTAGCAAACTGGGTTTACAAACTGCATCCAAAAACATGTACATGATAAAGTGCCGAATGCTGCAGTCGCCCCAAATGGCCACTTGAGGCTCCATCCATCCTGAGTCAGTGCTGAGAGACTTCCATGATAAAACTACTGAAATCCAGTGAATTTGAATTGGATACTTTATCTCATCCAGCAGATTTCTGGCAAAGCTTAAAGTAGGAATGTGACCACTTTGACTGAGCTTTGACTGGCAGGCATCTTAACACAGCAACTGTACTGGAGCTAATCACTGTCTGTTAGAACTCATCTCCGTTTAGTCTTTAAGCTCAACTTCTCTGTGTTTGCATGCATTATTATTGTTATTATTTTTAATTTATATCTATATATGAGCACGGTGGCACGGTGGTTAGCACTGTTGCCGCACAGCAAGAAGGTCCTGAGTTCAATTCCAACATCAGGCCGGGGTCTTTCTGTGTGGAGTTTGCATGTTCTCCCCGTGTTTGTGTGGGTTCCCTCCGGGTACTCCGGCTTCCTCCCACCGTCCAAAGACATGCAGCTTGTGGGGATAGGTTAATTGGATAATCCAAATTGTCACTAGGTGTGAATGTGCGAATGAATGTGAGTGCGAATGGTTGTCTGTCCCTGTGTGTTGGCCCTGCGACAGACTGGCGACCTGTCCAGGGTGTACCCTGCCTCTCGCCCTATGACAGCTGGGATAGGCTCCAGTGCCCCCCGCGACCCTGAAAAGGATAAGCGGAAGCGAATGGATGGATGGATCTATATATGTTTTTGTTCCAGCAAATAAACTAGCTTTATACTCTAACTAGCCAATAGAGGCACTGCAGTCTGTTGCACTTCTGCATTGGATTCATTTTTTTCAGCCCTGGAGGTGTCTGCTTGGGTCTAAATCAACCTATTAGATAATTTCTTCAACCAGACAAGCTGTGCTCTGGGAAATGTTAGCATTAGGAAACCTCATTCTGCTTCCTGCTGCTGCATATGCTTCTATGTCGCACCCCCCTTTGCTTTTTCTTCACAGATGAATGAGTATGGTACTGGAGGACACGCACACACAGAGACGCAAAGATAGCAAGCTATAGATGGGAATGAAACCGGTTAAAGAAAGAGGAGGGACATGGGGTTGGGGGGGGGGGGGGGGGGGGGGGCAAGTAAGATAGAGAAAGACAGAAAGCCCCCAAAATGGCTCTTAAACTGCTTCAAATTGGTCATTAGTGTAATCAGGGAGGAAAGCATTGCAGAAGCCTGCTCCATTAGGTGGAATGGTGACTCTCTCTGTCTCTCTCCTTTGCTCCCTCTTTCTGTCCCTTCCTCTCTCATCATTTCTTCTTTGCACTCTCTCATGTGCTTCTTTCTGAGACTCATCCATCTTTTGGTGCTGCTGTAGCAAGAAGAAAAAGCCTCTATATCACCCTTCCTCCTCACGTCATAAGTGTAAAAGATTTAATAGTGATGGAACGGAGTTGCGTTGCCACAAATACATGGAAAACATTTTGACATTGACATGACAGCTTGATCATGTACTCTAACACTCGGGGTTTTTTTATGAGGAGCAATTACTGCACTGCCAAATATAGATGCAAGCTCATAAGTTTGCATTGACAAAATTTATAAAAACTGACTGTAATATATATATATATTGTTTTTAGAAAAACTGTTAGGATGTGGGCATATTTACAGCTGTGTTGCATCACCTCTTCTTTTAAAAAAGTATTCTGAGTTTTGTTAACAGTGGAGGGCAGTTGCTTTCATCTTTAAAGCAAAACGTTTTTCCTTTCTTGCTTAAAGAATTTCAAATGCCGAATCCTTTGCTGTTGTTCTTTATGTTTTTTGTTTTAGTAATCCCTGAAATGTTTTTACATGACAAGTCTGGACTATAGATAGGCCAGTTTAGCAGCCAGATGCCTTCATTATGAAATCATTTTTTTGTAGCACACACTATGTGTAGTTTGCTATTGTCTTGTTGAATTAAGTTAGGCACGCAAGAGAGCCTGCGTGTATTGTTTAGCATTGAAATCCAATTCAATCCAGTTCATTTCAGTTTTGTGTGCAGTCTCAAAAACCATCTGACTCACATGAGGACGCCCCAGGAAAGGAAGACCAAGAGTCCCTCTGATGCTGAGGATACATTCATCCGAGTCACCAGCCTCAGAAATCACAAGTTAACAGCAGCTCAGATTAGAGCCCAGATAAATGCCACACAGAGCTCCAGTAGCAGACACATCTCTACATCAGCTGTTCAGAGGAGCCCTTATGGTCAAATAGCTGCTAAGAAACAACAACTACGGAAAAGTAACAAGCAGATGAGATTTGTTTGGACCAAGACAAACACAAGGAGCGGACATTAGACCAATGGACATATGTGCTTTGGTCTGATGAGTCCAAATTTGAGATATTTGGTTCCATCCGCCGTGTCTTTGTGCGACACAGAAAGGTGAACGTTGGTCTCTACATGCATGGTTCCCACTGTGAAGCATGGAGGAGGTGGTGATGGTGTGGGGGGGCTTTGCTGGTGACACTTTTGGGGATTTATTCAAAATTGAAGGCAGACTGAAGCAGTGTAGCTACCACAACAACAGCACAATGACCCCAAACACACCTCCAGGCAGGAGGGCTATTTGACCAAGAAGGAGAGTGATGGAGTGCTGCATCAGATGGCCTGGCCTCCGCAGGATCACAGAGTGAAGGCAAAAGGACCAACAAGTGCTCAGCATCTGTGGGAATTCCTTCAAGACTGTTGGAAAACCATTTCAGGTGACAACCTCATGAAGCTCATGGAGAGAATGCCAAGAGTGAGCAAAGCTGTAAGCAAAGCAAAGGGCGGCTGTTTTAAAGAATCTAAAATATCAAAAATCTTTTGAGTTATTTCACAATTTTTTATTTACTACATAATTCCATGTGCTCATTCATAGCTTTGATGCCTTCAGTGAGAATCTGTGATGAATATAAAGAAAAAACATAAAATGAGAAGGTGTGACCAAACTTTTGTCTGGTATCATATATGCCAGATATCTCCAATAATAAACCCAATTTGCAGATGCTCAAAAGTAATTGGACATGCAACTGACAACCAGTTTCAAGGTGAAGACTCCGAGCTTATTATTCATTAACAAATGAAACGGATAAAAGATGTGGATTTGATTCCAAGTGTTGAACTTGTTTGGTAGCTGTTCACATGAAAGCTCAATGTGAGGCCCAAAGAGAATATAATACAATACAACACAACTGAACTGAAGTCCTACTGTAACCCTAAAATACAGAGTTAGAGTAGAGTCATGATTATCACAGTGATGACTTTGGCTTCAGCAACACCAAAAAGGCAAGAATGGGAGACAACTAAGGTGAATGACTGCAGTATCCTGTCCTTGGCTAACAAATGCCCCATTGACAATATCCAGTAGGTGTATCACTGTCCAAGTCTCCAGCTTCATTAACATATACACAAGAAAATGAAAACTACTTTTTGCACTCAAGAAGAGAAAAGCCTGCACGATGAAGCAGGATTTTTAATTTCAGTGTTAACCCTGGGCTTTCAGTACTAGGAAGGTGCTTCACTTCTTATAACCTGCTCCAAAGCAGGTTATGTTCCAGATTACAGATCAACAGGTAAAACATCACAGTGTAGTCGCCGATCAATCCTCTGGAAAATGGCCCTGATTAGACTTTAACAGAAAACACCTTAAAAGAGGCTGCACAGTTGGGGGAAAAAGTGTGCCACATCACCTATCAAAGATGCTGGAGGCAGTGTTATGGCGGACAGTGGAAGTGGGTCACTGGTGTTTATGAATTGACTGCTGAGCTAATTAGCTGAATGAATTCTGAAGTATTCAGGGCTATACGCTCTGCTTGGAGTACAGCCGAGCAGTTTACCGTATAGCCCCGTACACAAAGAGTACAGAATCAGACAAATTGAACTGATTGGACAGCATTCACAGTAAAAACAGATAATGACCAAAGCATATTGCAAAACCAGCCCAAGAGTTTCCCAAGGCAAAGAAATGAGGAGAGTGTGCCACCCAGCACAGTATGCTTTTCAGATCCTGAAACAAAGCTGAATGCAAACAGATGCACAGATAAGCAGCAGGTAGAGATGGCCCCAAAGACTATCTCCAGGGAGGAAACAGTGTTTGATGGTGTCCATGAATTCTAAACTTGGATTTTCATCCGAGTTAAAACATCAATTAAAAGCAAAACAAACAAAATATCCATCAAAACATTCCTTATATTTAACAGTATGTTAGTTTGTTCCATTTTGTGAAAATGAGGACTAATATATATGCTGACTGTAACCTGAACAGTTAATGCAACAGTTTGTTAAACTCCTTTAATTAAGGCTGAACGTCTGCACTGTAATTATATCTGGATTTATTTACAACTGTGGTGGTGTACACACACACACACACACACACACACACACACACACACACAAAAAAAAAAAAAAACCCCACACAGACAAAAAAACACTGTGTCGTTGTCCAACGACGTAACTCTACTGTGTCTTTTTCAGAAAAAAGAAAAATTACACATCACCAAATATGGTACTGTGCAAGTCTTGGACCACCCCTCATATGTTAATTTTAATACAAATATAATAAAAACATAAGATAGTAATTTAATTATTATTAGAATAGAATAGAATAATCCTTTAATTGTCCCACAAGGGGGAAATTTGGTTGTAACAGCAGCCAAAAAGACAAATATACAAACAAACAGTACACAGGACAGGGAACAGAAACATACACAATTTAACATAAATTGCACAACATAAATAATTAAAATCTGGAAAGATTCTCAGAGAAAAACAAACAAGAAAAAGAGCAGAAGAAATATAACCCTTCCTACAACTGAAAGCACTGACATCCCAGACTTCTCCAAATATCCTTCTTAGACACAACTTGTATCGGGTTGGACCCGTTTTTTCATTCACAGCTGCTCTAATGCTTCATGGCATAGACTCAACAAGCTGGTCCATATTGACATAATGGTGTCACACTGTTGCTGCAGATTTGCTGATTGATTGATTAGCTGAGAATCTCTCATTCTACCACATCTCAAAGGTGATATTGATTTGAGAACTGATGACTCTGGAGGTTATTTTAGTAGAGTGGACTAACTGTCATGTCCAAGAAACCAGCTTGAATTTTCCACTGACATTAAAATCTGATGATATTTCTACGTTCATCAATTTTGACAAGATCCCCAACACCACCAAATCATTAGAGAGCCTCAGCTTGTGCTGTCTGTAGACACTCACTGTTCTCTCCTGACCTCCTCCAGACTTACCGGTGATCGAAATGTCAAATTTCGATTTATCACTTCCTAAGACGCATTATTAACTCAGTCACCTTGTTGGTGATTGGCAAATATGCAATTCAAAATGTGATCTTGTCATCTGGTATTTGTAGACACAACACTGGTTCAGCCTTTGAGTTAAGTGCCTTTTTATGCTTGATCCGGTTAAAACGGCTCAGGTTTAAAGACTGGACTGAAAATACATGAAAAAACAGAAAGTTGCCAAAGAAAAGCTTCAGAGCACTTTAGGTAATCCTCTTTAAAAACAAAATGACAAGAAGCCTGGCTCCTTGGAAGCAAAATATATGAAATGAGGGGTGGTTCAACTTTTTTTGATGCAGAGCATAGTTGTGTTGTTGATGTCCTGACTTGGTTTTTCTGCTTGTCAAGATCTGTTTTGTACTGAGGACTGGCTTTTCCCTCTCCCTCCTTTGTCTTCTCATCTTCTCGAGCCTTTCACCCATGACTTCCTCTTTGTTTCTCATGCTTTAAGAGCCAAGACATCTTTTCAGTTAAGATCAACTTGTTAAAAAGTGACCCAACATTTTTCCCCCAAACTCTTTCAAAATGTTTTCTTCTGCATTCTCCCTTTGCCTTCAAAAGACTGACCATCCCTCTCCCCTCTTTCTCTTTCTCTCCTGTAGAGTCCAGCCAAATGGAGCAAATCCTTCCAAAGAGGGTTTTGATGATGAAACAAATAAGGGAGCCACCAGAGAAATCCCTTGCAGCTTCAATGGGGTGTGCTGGGCAAGATTAACAGCCAAAAGGGCTTTTCTCTGCTTGGTCTTCTAAGGCTGCAAAGTGCATATAATATGGCAACATGCCGTGGAAAGGCAATCTAATCTGAGGCTTCTTGTTTTGAAGACTGAAAGAAGGCAGAGGATGGTCACTGGACTGAAGCCGAGATGCTTTACAAGTCTACAATTCATGAAGTGAGCAGCAAAACAAGCTGATCTTGACTTCTTCAAAAGATTGTTCCAGGTCAATGAGAAAAAATAAAGGGAACTACGTTATATAAATACTTTTTATTATATGTATATAATAAGTGTGTGTGTGTGTGTGTGTGTTTTACCCAAATCATAATTGACAGCAATACATACGTAGTTTTTTTTGTATTTGAAATTCCAAATGGTTTTTGGTTTTTGGCTATGCTGACACACTTTTCCTACATAAACAATGAGATTCACTGTCCTTACTTCCTACTGCTGTACCCCAGCTGAAAAAAGGAGGAGTTGTTGTAGCACAACCACCGCTAGGCTCAAAAAAATCACAACATTTTGTAGAAAAAAACCTGAGTACGTTAAATAGACTGGCTCTTTTATGGTAAGGCAGGGTCGTCAGGTCATTTTTCAGCATCACTGCTTTTGTCTTCATCACCAGTAAAATAGCAGCACTCTGATGTCTATGCTTTATCTTCATATAAAAGCAGAGGTGGTGAACTACTGGTCAGAATATATCGACGACTGCAACCACTATTTTTATTATTTTGATTAACCAAGTGAAAAATGTTACCAGTGATTAACCTTGTGTTTATCCAAACCCCAAACCTTTGTTTTAGACACAAGCAAATGACCTTTTAGGAAAAATAAAACATTTAATAGGTCAATATTCATAAAACTAAAAACATACTTATTCTGAGAGCTTCAGTTTAGGATGACTTGGACTTCACAGGGTCAAAACTCTTTGTTATGGATCTACAATCTCCATGTAAACTCGTAGTATTACACAGCTCCTTTTCTTGGAATAGAGAAACTGTACCCTCCAGCAATATGAATGCACTGTTGCATTTACCACTGGTGATGGTGCTAGTTCTTCTCATTGATAGCTGTACCGTGGGTACTCACTGGCTTTAGTAGGGCCTGGGGTCACGACATTGGTTGAGTCAATAAAGATCCTTGTAAACATGATGAATTTTTCCAGCTTCAGTCTGCAGCTGTGTGGGTCACACGAGCAGCATTCAACAGGAAAAAGTAATTTGATTATGGAAACTTGAGATGAGGTCACACTCCACAGAGATGAAATGGGTACTTCAAGTGATTCAATTTAAAGAAGCAATATGAACATGTGAACATATGCATGTAAGTATATGAAATATATGTACTCCACAGTGTACCCTTTTCTCCTATTCCAGCATAATGTTGTAAATCAAAGCCCATTATGTATTCATGATTTGAATCCTGGGTTGTGCGAAATCCTTGAAATAAACCCTAGACAAAGTGAACTAAGGTGTAGGTTTGTTAGGTTATGTTGTGGCGAGTTGGGGGACTAATGTTCATACTGGAGTGCAAAATTAAAACCAATGGAAGATGGACAAGAAAAGTTCAAAGCCATCAGATGCTCAGTTTAGAAAAAAGAGAAAAGAAGAGGAGGAGAAACGAGCAAAAGATGCAGGTAAGCAGATGTGTGATTGGATAATGGCAGGTATCCTGAAACAATCAAAATCAGAATACTTTATTAATCCCTAAGGAAATTATGTGGGTTACAGTTGCTCCAAGAAGAAATGGTAAAAATAGTAACAGTAACAGACTAAACTCCAAACAATATGTTATGTTACAGATTTTAATATTAGTTAGTCATTGTCAGTTGTCTGTGAAGGTTCTCAGTCATCCAGGTCATCGTAGTCAAAGGAGCTTGCAAAGAAAAGCGTCTGGACTTCTTTAAGTTACTTGAAGACGTTTCACCTCTCATCCGAGAGGCTTCTTCAGTTCTAAGGTCAAATGGTGGAGAGTCCCAGATATAACCCTAGTGGGAGTGTCCCCCCACAGAGGGACAAAAGGACCCCCTGATGATCCTCTAATCGCCTGAGCCAAGGTGTGGAACTGGGTGTGGGTCCCAATCAGCCAGAGTTTCGGGTGGGTTCATTGTGAAACCTGGCCCCACCTTATCATGCGAATTCCTGAGGTCAGATGGCCCAGGGTGTGAGTGGGCGTTAAGGCGTCTGGGAAGGGATCTCAAAACTGGATTATAGATGGCAGAGAGTTGGTGTCGTAAACCACCGCCTCTGTTCAAAGATGGTCGCTCACAGTGGACATAGATGGCTTCTTTCACTCCTCTTTCAAACCATCTGTCCTCTCTGTCCAAAATGTGAACATTGGCATCCTCGAAAGAGTGTCCTTTGTCCTTAAGATGCAGATGGACAGCTGAATCTTGTCCTGTGGAGGTCGCTCTTCTGTGTTGTGCCATGCGCTTGTGAAGTGGCTGTTTGGTCTCTCCAATGTAGAGGTCTGGGCATTCCTCGCTGCACTGTACGGCATACACCACATTGTTAAGTCTGTGTTTTGGCGTTTTGTCTTTCGGGTGAACCAGTTTTTGTCTGAGTGTGTTGCTGGGTCTGAAGTACACCGGGATGTCATGCTTGGAGAAAACCCTCCTGAGTTTCTCTGATACACCGGCTACATAGGGGATGACAATGTTGTTGCGCCTGTCCTTCTTATCCTCCCTCGCTGGTGTCTGATCTTCTTTTCTGTGCCTCTTTGCTGACTTTAAAAACGCCCATTTAGGATAGCCGCACGTTTTGAGTGCTTCCTTTACATGTGTGTGTTCCTTCTTTTTCCCTTCAGGCTTAGAGGGAACATGTTCTGCCCGGTGGTGTAGGGTCCTAATTACTCCAAGTTTGTGTTCCAGAGGGTGATGGGAGTCAAACAGGAGGTACTGGTCCGTGTGTGTGGGCTTCCGGTAAACTTCGATGTTGAGGTTGCCATTCTCTTCAATGTGCACAGCGCAGTCCAGGAAAGGCAAACAGTCATCCTTCGTGTCTTCCCTGGTGAACTTGATGTTTTTATCCACAGCGTTGATGTGCGCAGTGAAGGATTCCACTTCTTGTGTCTTGATTTTGACCCAGGTGTCGTCTACATATCTGTACCAGTGGCTGGGTACTCTTCCTTTGAAAGAGCCAAGAGCCTTGCTTTCCACTTCCTCCATGTAAAGGTTGGCTACAATAGGTGACACGGGGGAGCCCATGGCACAGCCATGTTTTTGTCTGTAATAGCCTTCGTTGTATTTGAAATATGTGGTGGTGAGGCAGAGGTCTAACAGTGTGCAAATCTGATCGGGTGTGAAGTTGGTCCTGTCCTCCAAGGAGTTGTCTTCTTGTAGTCGTTTTCTGACAGTCTCCACTGCCTCCGTGGTGGGTATGCAAGTGAAGAGAGAGACTACATCAAAGGACACTATGGTTTCATCTGGATCCAGGGTAAGTTTCTGGACCTTGTCAGTGAAATCGGTGGAGTTCTTGATGTGGTGTGGGGTGTTCCCCACGAGAGGAGCAAGGATGGTAGCAAGGTGTTTTGCAATGTTATAAGTGGCTGAGTTTATGCTACTGACTATGGGTCTGAGTGGGACAGCTTCCTTGTGGATTTTTGGAAGTCCGTAAATGCAGGGTATGGCATCCCCTGGGTAAAGGCGGTGATAAGTAAGGCGGTCAATGATTTTGTCCTTTTCCAAGTCTTGAAGGCAAGCTATAACTTTCTTTTTGTAGCTGCTTGTGGGGTCTCGCTTTAAGGCTTCGTAGGTATTGTTGTCACTGAGGAGAGTAGTGATCTTTGTATGGTAATCTGTAGTGTTTAGGACCACGGTGCATCTTCCCTTATCCGCTGGTAAAACAGTGATGTTGTGGTCTTTGCTCAGGGAAGCGACGGCCTTCTTTTCCTGTATTGTGAGGTTGGACAGAGGGACTTTGGCACTGGAGAGGGTGGCTGAGACTTTCATCCTGATTTGCTCTGCTTCTGTCTGTGATAATTTATTAATCCGAATGGCAGATTCTGTGGCTGTGATGAGGTCCACTATGGGCAACCGTTGTGGAGAAATGGCAAAATTGAGACCTTTGGCTAATACTCTCTTTTCAGGTTCAGTGAGATTCCTGTCTGAAAAGTTCTTAACCCATTTCTCCTGACTGTCTTCAGGTGTGTTTTCTTCTATGGGTTGTGTAGGTTCAGATTCAGAATGAGGAGTGTGTGTTTTTGAAAGCAAGGTGTGAAATTTCCTGCGTTGTCTTTCTTTTCCTTTCGAGTGTTGGGCCCGCTGAGCCTTGTCCACAAACTTGTAAACCTCTTCTACCCTCTCCAATCTTAGAAGATTGGAGAGGGTAGAGGGTCAGATGGCCCACACCCTGGGCCATCTGACCTCAGGAATTCGCATGATAAGGTGGGGCCAGGTTTCACAATGAACCCACTCGAAACTCTGGCTGATTGGGACCCACACCCAGTTCCACACCTTGGCTCAGGCGATTAGAGGATCATCAGGGGGTCCTTTTGTCCCTCTGTGGGGGGACACTCCCACTAGGGTTATATCTGGGACTCTCCACCATTTGACCTTAGAACTGAAGAAGCCTCTCGGATGAGAGGTGAAACGTCTTCAAGTCATTGTCAGTTGTTGATTTGTTCTGTTCTAATTGTGTGAATGAGAACGAATTATGATGGCTGTTTGGTGGCCGTTTGCATACAATGCATACTCTCTCTCTCTTCATATGTGTGTGTGTGGTTTTTTTTTTTTTTTGGGGGGGGGGGGGGGGGGGGCAGAGGAAGTGTTCGCCCAGGGCGCCAAACAGGCTAGGACCGCCACTGAACACAGGTCCTGGTTTTGTACAAGCTTTTTCCATTACAGCTCTTCATCTGGGAGAAAACCTTAGAAACTTCTCAGCTGTAGTTTATCATATTTAACTTCATTCTATTTACTTCCATAATAGCCTAAGCTTTTTAAAAAGCTCCAGATATGCAGACTTTCCCTGCATTCCATACAATGTTTTGCCTGCACAACTCTGTTTATATTTCCCAGGAGGAATGTGTTTATCCTTAAGGAAGCTTTAACAGAATTTAAGAACCCGCAGTGACTAAAAAAGACATGTGAGAAACACATTTTGGAGCTTTACTGTTATGCCTTTTTGCACATCCAATTGTTAAAGGAGGATCTGGCATCAATTAAACAAAACAGCAAAGATTTTATGTCAGCTACGGTCGAAGGAACTACAAAGAAAATGTAAAATGACAGCACCCTGCAAACACACAAAGCTTTCTGGATGATTATTAGAATCCACAGGAGCATGAGCAGTTACTCAAAGCCATAAGTAAACTCTATGGCTCTCTGGAGCCTGAATTAATGTCTTTAGAGCATCAGCTACATTGTGTTAATATGTCTCCATTAGACACTGCTGCCAACTCCCAGTATCTCTGTCTGCTCTGCTGTCTGGGGACTGGGGAGGAGAGAAGAAAGGACAAGGAAAGTGTCAACAAGAGAGAGAGAGAGAAACAAAGAGGGTGAAAGTACAGAGAGGGTGTGAGACGGGAGAAGAACCGATGAGGTGGGAGGATGTCTAGACAGATAGATAGACTAAAAGTGGAAGCCACAGGACAGCCAGAGGCAGACAGCAGGGAACTAAGAGAAAATGGACAAGAAAGGACAAAGCGACAAGTAGAAACTGAAAACTGAAAATGACTGAGGGACAAATAAAGACAAGGACAAGAGGCAGGAGCGATGGAAACAGAGACGCATCATGGAACAGAGAGAATTAAAGAGAAAAGCTGGAGTCAGAGTGAGGCACAATCGAGTGAGGAACTCATTTATTTAACGGGGTTGCCATGGGGAACAGTATCTGTGATGAATGTGTGGGTTGATTATGCAACCAGTTGACTATAATTCACCCAACTGACACAAATCATGACCAGTGATCCACGGGGAAGGAAGATGTTGCTGAAACTGAGCCTATAGGATGTGTACAGGATACAGGTACCATCCAGGAGACAGTAGATGCCAGGGTAGACACTAGAGCGCTATAGGAGTGTAAAAAATCATGAACACACATTCAGCTTAAATGAGTGTTAGGTTACAGTCATGTGAGGAGGTGGGTTTTTTGCATCTGAACAAACTACAAAACCAAAATATTCTTCGGACTGATGAGAGCAAATCAGAGATGTTTTGCACATTACCAGCTTAAGAGAGTCATGTTTAAATGAATTCCCAAAAACCTCAATCAAGTGATAGAATGTTATAAAGAAGACTGAATGTATAAAAGCCATACAACAATTAGGCTACTTTAAGTTAGCGCTGCTAAAAGTGCTTGTACAAGCTATTAAATCATGAGTAAAAAAGTACTGTTTTCACAGCTCTAAGTGCTTTGGTTCACTTTTTCTCCTAAAGCATGAGCTGTGAGCAACACTAGCTAACATTTGCATTTCACTATTCTGTCAGGGAAAGAAAACAAGGGATTCAGTTTGTGAAGGAATGACTTCATTGTTAGGGTCAAATCCCACCATGAGCTTTTCTTTCGTCTGTCGAATGTTAGCTAAGGCTACAGTACCTGCTAGCATTAGCATGCTTGCTATCGAGTGCAAGCCATTTCCTGTGGAAAAATATTGTCTTGTGCAGATTAGATAATATTTTTTCTGCAGTTACACAGAGTAAGTAATGTTTGCTGATGCTTGACCGATAGTTATCTGGCTCTGGTCCAAACCGCTTTATAATTTTATTGCATATCATCATTTTCCAAAGCAAAGTGCATTATGAGGACATATACGAGAATGTTCACTCGACTTATGGGTCAGTGTTGTTACATTAAGTACAGCACTAGAGAGAGGTTAATTTTGAGGACTTTAATCTTAATTTTAATTATCAGTTTGATGACTCCTCCTCCTTTCAAAGCACTCTGAGCTAACACTAGCTGCTCAATTAAATTGCGCTACTGTGCCCTCCACTGATTCACAAGTGTGTCTAGTGTATGGCTGGTCATTGGGTCTGTGTTTATCTGTACAAACTAAACAGTTTAATACAGAGACATTTATTCATACTGGTTTGGCCAGGTATTTAGGAGTCTTTTTAAAATATTTTTGTTTCCTTTGTTTGTTGGTGTTACAGTTAATGGTTTTTACTCATTAATGTCCCAGTTGTAACCACCACCACTGGTTCAAATTTGTATGATTCTGTGTAGATGGATCAAATTGAAGTCAACGGTGTATTACCATTACAAGCAAACTGCTCGAGTGTTTTTGGTCTGTACCTAATCACAGCTGATGTGTTCAGCTCATCCTAAACTAGTTACTGGGTGAAATATGATGAAGGGAGTTTGGTGTGGCAGCGCGGCTAAGCTGCAGGTAAGGTTGGCTTTACATTCATCACATTCTTTCAAAAAGACGTCGCAAAAACACTTTGAGGAAATTTCTTTAAAGTGCAGAAATGTTTGGGTTTATTTTATGACTAAGGGTTGGGGAACAGCTATAAGGGTTTGATAGCTGATGTAACTGCTAGATTATTGTGTACTGTGGATGGTGAATTCCACAAGGATCAATAAATCTAATAGCCAAAGAAGCAGCATAGGAAAGCTGATCATATAGCATGCCTACAAAGAAAACATGTCTCAAGTCAATTTGGAAGTTATTTTAAGGAGAATAATTTCCTCCTGCTAAATTGGCGAGCCTAATCTGTGATACAGAGATTAAAGAGTGAAAAGAGTCTGTATCCCGAAGGATAACGAGCTCATCTGTGATATGCACATTACTATGAACGCTCCAAGCTTAGATTTGTCCCTGATATTACTCTAAAGAATAGGTATCTTTGTGCTAAACATAACCCATCTATTGACTGAGGGCCAAGTCGCATTCTCCACACACGTTATACTTTTTTTAACACTCAGCAGGAGATCTCCACGGGCGGTCCTCTCGACAGTAGAGCCATCTCTGGTTTTAACAGTGATATAAGCACTTCCTCAGAACCTCTGTGCTTGTATGAGTGTGTGAGGTCACTGCTGAGAGTAATAGCAGTCCAAAGCAATGTAAAATCACCTCCAACGCTATGGCAACCAGATATGACTCTGAAGCACCTGAATTTATGATAAGGACCATTACAGAGAAAATGAGTCATCTAAATGGAAATGGAGATTAGCAATTAATCAGTGCAATTTGTCATGTGTTTAAAGCATTTTACTCTAAAAATTAATATCTTTCTCCACATGAGAAATGTGGAAAGTATTTATTCTACCCGAATGCACAATTACCCACTGCTGTTTCCATAAAAACAAACACAACATGAAAATAGCAGCAGATATTAACATGATTTCTTTTTTTGATGTATGTGTGTTGTAGTATTTGAGAATGAAATGTTTCATATGTTAAACATGTTTTGATTCTGCTCCAAATACAAAGAGAAAAATAATCCGCAGAATATTGGTCTCTTCTATCAGCAGCACATGAAGCTTATGTAAAAAGGTAATTATACCGTGGCAGGTTGAGACTCCAGGCAAACAATGCATTGGAAGATGATGAATGCGCAGCTCCGTCAGCAATGAATATCTTTTCATTTTGCCGGCTTTTCTTCACCTCTATGAGCTTCTCTTGTCAGTAGCTGGAGAGTGTTAGCCTGACATTGTACTGGATAACAGAAATAACAATAAACAGTCTATAGAAGTCAGCAAAGTTGCATTAAAAGAGGCAAATGAAAATTAATGCAAATTAAAATGCAAAAAATCCACCCCTCATCTAACCCGTCATTCTGTTAGTATCCTTAAACTCGAGTTATTGTACAACATAGAAACTACAGTAACTTAATAAACTTGTATTTATTTAGCATTGGCAGTGCCAATGGATCCACACCAGGACACACCAGCATCTAGTTACATTTTTATGTGTTAAATAAACTCGTGTATCTATGGTTCAGGGAGCAAAGTTTTGCTACATAAAACAAAAATTGTTTCTTTTTTTTACCTTAAAATTTGCATTTCATAGCGCTGGCGTTTGAAGTAAGGATAAATCCAAATAAAAGCTATACTACATACATTTAAAAGTAAGGTTGGTATGGCAACCCACCATCAGGGAATTGTTAGTTTCACCTTTTCATCCGGACTGAAATAGATCAATGACAGCTGGATGCTATGACAGTGAGAACGTGAGAAGTTCATGGTCCCCAAAGGTACGGATGAATCCAAAAGACTTTGTTAATGTTTAACTATTGATCCTATAATATTTAACTTGCCAACTGAAATACATGTCCATATACAAAATGGATTGGTTTAAGCTTTGCGGCATACACTCATGATCCCCTGAGGATGAATCGCAGACACTGATGATGATGATCATGTGAGTATTGGTCTTGTGAATTGTCAGTGAAGTATCTCAACCCTCAAGGGACTCATTTCAACAGTGTTTCTATCCTGGCTCCTTGGCTCTGTCTTTACAGCAGCTTCAAATTTGTAGTTTATCGAATTTTGATGCAAACCCTCTGAGTTTTTGTTAACTTTGCTGCTGCAGTTTTACCTAGCATTATCCTCATTATTGTTTCCCATACTACTAAGTGCCGTGGGTTGCGGGGGGCTGGGGATGTGACACAATAAAACAATAAAAGCAATTACTGAATAATTATGTACAACAAATTTCTCTCTCTAGCTCTCTCTCCAAGTCCTCTGTGCCCCATGTTTCAAAATTGGTTAGGTGACAACAATTCTCATTTGTTATTTATCTCATTTTCATGCCACGCTGTAGCTCCAGAGGTCAGAATTCTAATTAAAATGCAACGTACTGGGTAAACAAAGATTCTTCCAGCAACCTTGATGATACAATGCTGGCAGTGCGACAGAGAAGGTAGGCAACCAAAAGCAGATGTAGAGCTGGAGAAAATATAGTAGCAAAAGGATTTCTACCTTCTACTTCGTGTACACACTGATAACAACTGATGTAATATGTGTGGATTCCAACACGATCATTGCAAAGTACTCCCAGTACTCCCCTCTAGACAGCAGCTGAAGCACTGGAAACATCTTTACATTTTACGTAAATCACAATATGTGTGTGTGTTTTTTTTTTCTTGTCTCTCGTATGACTCGTATGACCCTAGCTGTGAGATGTGCAGTAGTTGAAGCTGCATTAACCACATTTAGTTGGAGTGATTCTTTTTTTTTTTATTCCAAACTGGATTCTTGAGTAAAAAATGAATTAATAAAGCAAATGTATTTGTTTGATTGTTAATGTTTGCTGATATATTTTTGTTTTTGTTTTGTTTTTTACATAATGGGAAAAAAAGCATAATCAAGATATTTGATTTCGCTCAAATAAAACTGGTCTTATGGCGTCATCTTATTTCAGTTGTTCAGTTGTTGTGTGGAAATGATTTGGTTTATCAAAGAACAACATCAAACAGACCACCCTGCTGTGCAGGCAAAATAACACTGTTAGAATGCCGTGTGTGCAATACTGTAATTTATTCAACTGTGATAAAAGCAGTGTAGTGCACTCCATCTCAGTCTCCAGCCCTCCTTAGCGCTTCTTCTCAGGCCTGAAAACTATCTGATTCTGTTGCTCTGCTCTGGATTTCTCTGCTTCTTTGCTCAGATTAGCGCACCACACTCTGGTTCCCCCGCTGCTCTACAGAGCCAGCAACCCACCCAGTGACGTGTTCCACTGCCCTGCCCTGACCCAGCTTAACATATTCATTTATTAATCACATTTACTTATCTCTGGATCATGTTACAGTAGCTTTTATATCAACATCTGTGCAGCAAAAAAACAATGTGTTGCTAGGCAACTTTACATTCCACAGTTGTTGTTATGTTGTTGATGGCAGCTCTAGGTATGAGTGGCTGTCATTTTTCCCTTTTTATCCCACATCCAGCATCCACTGTATGATGGATAAACTAATTCCTTAAAGTAAACAATAGTAACAAAATATAAGATATTAGAGTTTTATTTTAAATTAGTTACATTGTTTTTAAAAAGCCAAGAGCTCAAAATGACCCCATTGTCAGTCCTAGTGTTAAATACACTGATTAATTTTGGTTTGAGATATTTATAGAAAGTGTAATAGAGCAGTGAATGCTGAATGAGATTTCATCTAATTAGTGCCAGGACTTTAAATTCATATTTCCAAAGACTGCACAATAACCAAAGTGTAGAATAACCACCAGTGTTGGGAATGTTACTTTTAAAATGTATTCCACTACAGATTACAGATTACATGCCCCAAAATGTATTTTGTAATGTATTCTGTTACGTTACTCAATGAGAGTAACGTATTCTGAATACTTTGGATTACTTAATATATTATCATGCTTTTTACAACTACATGAATGTACTATTGCTGTGTGATTTATTACTATTACTGAAGGTTACTCTCCATACCAACACCAACTAGATGTCTAAATCTTAATATAAATGAGTAACAGTAGGTGGACATTAGGTAAGGCTGCACTTTTTCCAGCGATCTCATAGAAAACTATTCCACGCATACATAAAACAGGTCTGCGGCTCCGAGCCGTAAAGGCGTAAAACCGTAGTAAAGGGACCTCTGGCTAATACGTCGTGTTTGTGTCGGGCTCATAGCTGAAAACTAGCTTTACTTTGTTGTCTGGGTCTACTTTGCTAGCGAGAGACAGAGAGAGGAGTTGAAAGGCTGCTCCAATGGAACTTATTGTTTCAGAGGAAAACACGAACACAGTGTACAGTTGAGTTTTAATAGCTTACTTACAACTGGGCTCGTCAGGCTCTCTTTTTGTCTGTAGTGGTTATTATTATATTTACATCCTTCCAGCTCCCATTTCTGCTCGGTGACAGCTCATACTTTCCGGCTTTTTCTCTCTCCCTCGCTCACAGACACATCACGGGTATGGCAGTCCATTCTCTCTGCAAATCATTTTTTTGAATAATTAAAAAAAATATTTCTTCACGTCATTGTAGAGGTGACACAGGCCACAGGCATTAGAGCCTCTTAATGTGTGTTTTGTTTGGGTTTCCACCAGCGTGGAAAGCAAAAATAAAGAGGGTATAGCCTTATGAAACAGAAAAATACCGCCGTGTAATCCATTCATTTCAACAAAGTAACTGTATTCTAAATACCACCTTTTTAAACGGTAACTGTAACGGAATACAGTTACTCATATTTTATATTTTAAATACATAACGGCGGTACATGTATTCCGTTACTCCCCAACACTGATAACCACCTCACAATTAGCTCAGTTACACAGTCAAAACAGGAGCAGGACACACTTTTATTTTTTCCAAGTGTGGTAAGCATATGTAACATCTCTTTAAACCCAAGCATAGTTCTCTATAGTTCCAATTTAAACCTGGGATTAAAGCTTTAAAGCTGGCATTTATATTTTTTACAATTCTATAATTTCTATAGCACCTAGATGAGCAAGAACCAAAAACGTATCCTAATATAAATGCCTTTTTTTAAAATACAGATCTGGTCTGATCTGTGTTAGCAGCTCAGGGTGGGGATAGCCTGTAGACCTATTATCCCTATTTGCACTTCAGTGTACATAGATTTTATTATTCCTGTGTACATATGTATTATATGCAATGACATACCAAAGACAGATTAGTAGGGTTCAACTTTTTCTCTGCGTTGCAGCTTCAAGTTATGACACATATGCTAATAAACTCTTAAAACCTCTTCTGTTTCACGGTTAAACTCCACGCATGTTCATAAATCAGATACAGAATGAATAGTAAAATGAAGAAGAATATGCTTTTATTGTGAAAGTAAGTCATATTTCACCAAATGTGTCATCCTTAGGGCATTCTCACTGAAATACAATTGTTAATGAAGCAGCATTCTTGGTCAGAGCTACAAGTGCAAAGCAACTATTTTAAGTCTCAAATAGCTGTTGGATAACAACAATCAAAATGTTCCATCTCCTTGAAATCCCCTCCATGTTCCTGCATCTCTGTTTACCTCAGTCCCTCAGGAAAAAAAACTAAATCAGCATTACTGAAATGTAGTCCAAATACATCAACACACACTGCATTGCATTGTATCCAAACCCTGTGGCATCAGTTTTTATTTCCTTTGGACTGAAAATGAAAGGTAATGTGTAATGATTCAAGCTAGCCCTGTGGTAATGATTTGTAAAATACTGTCACTGCAGTAGTGTCAGTGGGGGGAAATGGTCGTTTTTCCTCAATTTCTGAAAAGTTTCAGTGGATAGAAGAGGGTTTTGCATGCACTGGTATTATAAACTTTTTTTCTTCCTGATAGTCAGTCCTTGCGTTGTCGGCTGTCTCTCTATCTACCCACCAATCTATTTCCAAACGCATATCTCACTGTAGCAGTGCTCTGTTGAAAACTGGCATGAATGCTCAGTCAGAGGACCTTTGGCAAACAAAACAGCAGACAGTGACAAAACCAAACTTCCCTCCAATCCCCTTCTCCCATGGCTTTTCTCCACAGAAAGTCTGAAATACAAAGTAAAACGAACACAAATCAAAGAGCAGGAATGCTGCTTTAAACAACAACTTAGGCTCAGCAGCTTATCTCACAAACCTGTATTAAACATTATCATTAATCCTTCATGGTGAGGTCAGAGGAGACTTACATTTATAGCTCTGAACAGAGGAATGGTGTCAATCACGGTCACTTCATTTGCATATGTGGCTTTTGTATGTGATGGTGCTGTCAGTCACATGAGCAGTAGTGCAGCTCAACATGACATCCACGTGACTAATGTCATGTTAACGTAACCGATAAGGTGGTCGTGGCGTCAGGTTAGAAAACAGTGATAAATTCTTCTCATGAATTAGCAGCTGCAATAAACCCGTCACTGCTTACTGGAGTCTGTTGGCTATCTGTCCTTAATGTATGTTTAAAATTGCATTGAACTCTTATTGGCTGATGCTCTGGGCATATTCTGAGCGTCGTCACACTGCTGAAGACAAGTAGAAAATAAGATTTGACAGCATGTCTCATTGCTGCTTGATGACGTGCACATGTGGTTGCATCAACAGGACTGTGGACAAACACCACCAAAACTGGTTCCAAAATCATAAAGCAGGTTAACATTAAACTTCTCGAATGGCCTCGAAACCTTGACCTCAAGCCTACTGAAAATGTGTGGACCCTGCCAGAAAACCGTCCAGTTTAAATGAACTCTGCCAGTTGAGCCGAGTGGTCAGACATCCCAGAATTATGCTGGAAGCTTCTTGATGGCTACTAAAGATCAAGGTGCAACTTCCTAAGGTCATTTAATCAAATAGTAGTGAAGGTGCATGTGTACATTTAAGTCTGTATATAAATGCTGATTAGAGAAAATCCAAAATGGCCATAACATTCATGCCCATAATAAGTATACATAAACTCATACACAGGCTCAAAATGTGTAGATACAGGTAATCAACATTTGGGATCATCTGCTGTTGCATATATTTTTAAAATGTCTAGTGAGCATTATTTCCTGCAAATAAGCCTTTTGGGATTCAGTGAGTTCTTTTATACGAACATTCAGAACTATGTTTGTTTTCTGATCTGAGTGCAAATAAACAATTTGAGTTTTAGACCTTTAAAATGTAATAATTTTCAAAGGCTAACAATGATTCTCGTTTAGCTCTCAGCGGAGGCGGTCGCATTTTTCTCCTCTCCTCCTTACCCTTATCTTCCCTGCTTAGCCTCTCTGTCCTTGTCTGTCTCATGTGCATTATTCTTTTCCCTGGAACAGTCTCTCACTGTCGTTCTCTAAAACCTAAAAGAGAATTATGGATTTGATCAACTGGTCTCTGAATGCTATTGACACCCTCTTCTCAACGAGAAGTCTGGGCTCGGGAGAGCCCGAGTGCCCCGGAGGGACTTTCCCTGCCGGTTACACGATGGACGGGTGGCAGAAATGGAGGGTCGTGTGCTTGGCGGGACTGTCGATCGAGGACGCTGAAGACGTTTACCTATTCGGAACCATGATAACGGGGTTCTTGCTGATCGGAGCTGGCATGGCCCTGACTTATCGGAGAAATAACAGAGCGGAACCGGCTGTTCAAACCCCCCCAAAGCTGCCCGCTGGAATTGAAGCGACGGGACGAGTCGCGACCTCTCACAACGAACGCAGCATGGTTAACACCTTGGAGACGCTTACGGCTTCTGTGAAGGCTCAAAACAACACCATTGAGCGTATGGTGGGATACATCAGAGAGGGCCCTGCTCAAAATGAGAACCTTGAGCGAAAGCTGGATCACATCACAGAACGGATCACAGCAGTTGTGAGGTCTCAGAATCAAAAGAATGACAACACCACGGATCAGAAGTTTGATACCATCATGGGGAGGCTCGCGGCTCTCCAACGGGAGATAGAGAGACCAGTATCAGAGTTTTAAAAAGATCAGCTTTGAAAATTCTCAATAAATCAACAAATTCGGGATCAAATGCAGACACCACCACGGCGCCAGCTGCACAGGCCCAAGGCTGAAGCCGGACAAACACTCCCTGATAACGACTGTGATTTGACTATTCTCCCCATCCCTGCAAGGCCACCTGGATTGGCTGGAGGACTGTTTACTTAGCCTGATAGGGCGAAGGACACTGTCTCAGCTGAACTATGGACACGCACACACACACACTTACACTGATAAGCACTCACTCATCTCCCCTTCCCTTTCCAACGCCTTCGATGCTTGTTACCTCCTGGGAACACGAGGCGGGTCTGGGCCCGCGCTGGCGAGTCGGCGCAGTGGCAGGATGTCTGCTGTGTTGCCTGGGATTACTCCTCATCCCCTACCCATCCCTGTGGCTTGTTATGTCTTCATAATGTTGTGCTGTGAACATTCATGTGCTTTTTTTTTTGTGCAGAGGAGTTTTTTTGTTTCCTGTTCTCGTGCTGTCCTACCATGGAAGCACAGCATGAGTAGGGGTCTCTTTTTTTCCTCTTGTACCTTCCCATTGTGTGTACATTTCAGTGTTTTTTTTTTTTTTTTCCGTAACTGCCGATCTCCGACTTGTAACCCCAATGTAATGTCTGTGTTATATGTGTAAGGTCGGGGGGGGGGGGGTGTCTCATTTCACTGCAGGGCAACCTGTATGTGACAAATAAATTCTGAATCTGAATCTGAATCTGATTTAAAAAAGAAATTGCAATAAATTTCACTTAAATAAGGAGACTAATAAGGAAATATCCTTTAATATCATAAGCTATAACTAGCCTTCTGATGAGGACATGGACCCCACACTGACACACAGGTTACTGCACTCTGTGGTTGGCCTTTCTGACACATAGAGCCCCAGATCTCAGTTTTCTGGGACATCAGCCCGTTGGTCAGCTCAGCCGTTTAACCTCTTGACCCGGAGGTTATTTTTGCCTCAGGTCGTTCTCACCTTTTCTTCCCAACCTTAGGACCTACTTCCTAAATGCTTCAAACAAACGACACATATGTGATCGGCAGGTCTTGGCAAAGTAAATTTGCAGCCAAGTGTATGTGTGAGTACTGTGTGAAATGTGGGATGTGTTATTCACATAGAAAGGAGGTTTGGTGTAACAACAATCACGTTTTTAAATAAACAAAACATGACAAAACCAATGCATCATTTATGTTATAAATCTAATGTATGTAGGGCAGAGGTTTATATATTACTTATATATTAATCAAACTACCGCCTGGCATCATCTTTGTGCTTTGGCCTCCACGAATCAGCACAGTTCTAAAGAGTTTAGCGATGGTCTTTATTTGTAGCTGCTCTTCCTTTTCTTTGAGATTGTTTGCACTATCTGACCCCAAATTCTGCATAGCTTACGACTTGTGTTGTGTAGCAGTTTTCCCCATTGGTTCTTGTCTGGACATGTGATGATGGAGGTTAACCTGCACTTTCCTGCTTTCATTAAGGATACCACCAGTAGCGGTTTTAGATACGGGCGACACGGGCGGTTGCCCGGGGCGGCATCGTGGTGGGGGGCGGCATCACCGGCATCGGCAAAAAAAAAATGCTCGTACTCATGCTGCCCCGACGTCAGCCAGCGCATATTGGGAATATCGGTCTTCTATCGCCCATTTGCTGGGAGTAAGGGCGCCCTTCGTTTGCTAGGTGCGCCTGCAGCACAGGGAGGAGAGGGCGGGGCGGCGGGGGATTTTCTGACCGGCTGGAGCAGCGTCTAATAACCAACTCGCAAAGTAAAACAAAATAAAAACAAACCAACAAACACGAAAACACCAGACATTATGATACAGACTTATAATTTGGACCGATGTTTTTTTCGAAATTCTGTACACGAAAAGTGAGCATGAGAGCCCTCGGTGCGCCTGCTCGCTGCTGAAGTCAAAGTAAACTTTATTGTCATCTCCGCTACAGTCCAGTATATAGAGAGACGAGACAACGAGGCTCCAGTTACAGCAGTGCAAGTAAACAAATAATAAATATAAGAAGAGTAAGAAAATAAATATACACTTTAGGACTCGGGGTAAAGGGATCAATAACAATTTAAAATTTACAGTTTGATGATTTAAAGTTTCACACACAACCCGTCGAAAGGGGAGGGGGCGACTGCTTCCAAATAGAGCACATTTCATTCATAATATTGTAAATCCAAGCCCATTATATATTCATGATTTGAATCCTGGGTTGTGTGAAATCTCAGAAATAAACCCTAGACAAAGTGAATCTGTGAACTAAGGTGTTGGTCTATTAGATCATGTTGTGGTGATCCTCGGGTTGAGGGATGGGTGTTCATACTGGAGTGCAAAATTAAAACCAATGTAAGATGGACAAGAAAAGTTCAAAGCCATCAGGTCCTCAGTTTAGAAAAACGAGAAAAGAAGAGGAGGAGAAACGAGCAAAAGATGCAGGTAAGCAGATGTGTCATTGGATAATGGCAGGTCATCCTGAACCAATCAGAATCAGAATACTTTATTAATCCCTAAGGAAATTATGTGGGTTACAGTTGCTCCAAGAAGAAATGGTAAAAATAGCAACAGTAACAGACTAAACTCCAAACAATACATTATGTTACAGATTTTAATATTAATTAGTCATTGTTAATTGTTGATTTGTCCCGTTCTCATAGTATGACGAATTATGATGGCTGTTTGGTAGCCGTTTGCATACTATGCATATTCTCTCTCTCTTCATATGTGTGTGTACAACAGTTTTATGTTAATGTACAATCCTTAATATGTTTTTTGTGTGTGTGTGTGTGTGTGTGTGTGGGAGGGGGGGGGGCGCCAGAGGGAGTGTTCGCCCAGGGCACCAAACAGGCTAGGACCGCCACTGGATACCACACACCACAAGATACAAATCAGACTTGAAAAGTCTGTGTTAACCTTAAAAAGCATAGGCAGTCAAATTGGACTTCTCAATGTACGGGATGAATGTACAAGGGATAAAAAAGTCACGTATAAATTTGCACACCTGATCACTTTATTCCATGTTGATCAATGAGTTTTGACCTCTGGATTCATCTCGGCTCGTCACACTATTATAAAACCTAAATCCTACAATATCTTTAAAACCAAAAAAAACAAGAGCATCCTAACCTACATGGACCAAAAACCCACTCGAGCATGGGGAGAACATGCAACCACCATACAAAGGAACCCAGTGATCAGCTGACAGTGTCAACCACTGGAAAAACCATGCCTCTGTGTGGGTCCAACTGGGGGGAGCCCAAAATAGCAGAAAGCATTAATGCTAGAAAAAATCTACAATTAATCAGGTCACACTGGTGAGTGAAAGTGCACAGGAACGTGGGGCAGAGAACCCACAATTTATTTTAAATATGATGCAGTTTGGAAATTCATGAATTTCACCCACGTATTACTACAGTATACCCAAAGTTTTGCAGATACTGTAGATGGCAGATATCACAAGCCTATGAATGCATATGAATATACCAGAAGGTTAAACTGATAGAAATAGCCAGAAATGTGCACCATCCTTTATAAAATGACAAACTAAGATGTCATAAACTATATTATGTATTTTGAGGAAATTTGAGGATTTAAGATTTCAACTTTTTCTAAAACCAGAGCAGAACATACATTCTAAATAATAAGCATGATAATGTGTTTACCATTATCATCCTGTGATTAAATTTGTACCGCTAATATTTACTAGTGGAACCATTCAAGGAACCCTGAGGATTGCATTAACATTACATAAATACAGTGCGTAACAAATGTATTAGACTAGCTGCCATAGAAGCAAGAAAACACTAATATGTTACAAATCTCTCAAAAACCTGTTTAAAATTGATCATGATATCATTATTTATTACGCAAATAACAAACTGAAATCATGTTTTTTTGTCCAAATTTGAGCGGGCACACTGGACGTCTGTGAGAAGCCAGAAATAAATCAGCTCAGATTCTGTTCATCTCAGCTCCTCTGTCTGTTTTTCCAACAAACTAAAGATCAGATTTATGCATAAAACACAGGAAAAGAAAATAGCTGAAATTTTATTCACAATCGTCACTCCCAATATTGAAGTTTTGGTGTTTCCATGGCATTTATCAAAATTTCAACCAGTACTTAAGATACTGCATGATGTAACATGCTGAAAAAGTCACGACAAGGGAGGAAAGCTCCAAGAATAGAAGCCGTCCATATGGTGTGCATCTACAGCCTGTTTGCATCGCTTTAAGTGGAGTGGCCGAGGATGTAGAGTGACCACTTTGTGAAGGCTAATGGGGGATAGCTTTGACAAATCTATACAAACTGCACATAAATAAAACCAGCACACAGTAATGTTGGCCTTTAGGCAGGCCAAACACGAGCAAACATGTTAACTGACCACCCACGGGTGTTCCGTGTGCGTTGCTGTGTTTTTGTGTGTGTACTACTTTGTGTGTATGTGACTGGGTGGGTGGAAGGCTAGAGTTGACATTACATGACTCTGCAGTGGAGATTTAATGAGGAAAAAGGGAAAAAAAGAACTCCAATCTCCAATGGTGACTGCAGTTGTTGTTTACAGTAAAACCAAAGTGACTGAAATGGCATCGTTAGTTTTCAGTTATAATTAACACATAGCCTTATCACAGACTTTTGTGACAGGAAGATTTAGATTGTTAGTGCATAATATTAGTCCTATTTATCTGCAGAGAAAGAAAAAAAACACCAAAACAATGCATCTTGATTTTGATTCAACCTGGGGCACTGCAGGGGGCAGAGTGGGTAGACGTTAGACGCGTGCATGGGGACCTTCATGGTGCTGTGGGCATAGGCACAAAACAGATAGACTGCAGTTAGCTCCCACCTTATGCACGCCTTGATTTTGGGAGTAGATTAGCCCAGTAGGTTAATGGGGCAGTTTGGAGGTGTCATCCAACACTGACTCTGGGGTGGATGAAATGAGGAGGCATTTGACCACTCAGCAAGTGGGGGACATTGAGTATGAAGTGCTGCAATCGGAGTAGTCACGCACATATATTGCCTCAACCTCTTGAAAGCATGGAGATGGGCTGAAAGCACCTCTCTGCTGAGCCGGGTTTGGGACATGAGCTGGGGCCTCAGGTACCAAATTCAACTATTCCATCCCCTCTCCACTGTGATGGCCATCAGACCCAGAGAGGAATGCTACTGCACCGCAAGTCTTCACAGTGATATTATGTAGATAATGAGATTGTCAAAGTAAAAACTGTGATGACTCTGAATAATATTAAACTGGCATTGTTCCGCAGTACCACAGTTTTTGTAGACTGATGAATCTCTACCCATTCTTACAAACTTGCATCATGTTATAATATGTTCCTTTCATGTTACAGACCTGCTGCCAATTAACCTAATAAGGAGCAAAATGTTCCAGCTGTTTCTTTTCAGTATTAGATGATTTTCTAATAATTTTGTTGCCCATTCGTAACTTTGCTGAGCTGTGTTGGTCAAATTCGAAATGAGCTTAAATTCGACCATATTTCATGAAATAATAAAGTGTCTCATTTGATGCGTTGATATGTTTAATTGTCAGTGAAATATGGGTTCACAAGACTTTTGCATTTTGTGTGTGAATGTTGTGCGACTGACTTATACTAAAGAAGAGAAGAGTTGTAGAGTTGAACCAATGTGTTATGGGTCGCCATTTTTAAAACATTTAAACTATTTCATCCTGTGACTTTGGGAAAGCACGCACAGTACCATATTTAAACTGCTACCTGTGGTATCACTTAGCATCGTTCATTCAGTAGAGTTCAGTAAATTCTTTGCTGAATTTCTTGAGGTGACCGTTGTTGTGATTTCGTGCTGTATAAATAAAACTTGCCCCTGCCAAAATAAATGACAGCTGACCTTTTAAGTCATAAAACACAGAGCATGAATGCTTATGATCAGCTGATACGCTAAACACTTCAGTGGATCACAACAACAATACGGTCAGCTCTGAAATAAGAAGAGAGGATAATGGAAAAAATATACTCAGTATATAATAAAGTAAGCTGGCGGCAACAATTAACACTTTCAACTAGTCAAATCATTCTGTGTGTGTTTCATGGACTTCACTTGTTGCATGTTTTCTTTCTTACTGAGCCTAAGAAAGCACTGCAATACTCAATTCTACTCAACTCGACTCAGTTCAATGTTTATAGTGTTCTACATTGAATTCTAGTATTCTGTATGTCATATTCCAACAATATGTGTGTGTAGTAAACGTCCATTTTTTTAGCTGCTTATTTAATCCAGTATCATCGTAATGCACAATCAACTGGTGACCCTGCTGTAGGGGGAGAGGCTAAAGCTCATCTCACACATGCCAAATTTAGAATGATTATTAAACTGAACATACACCACATCTTCGGACTATGACAGGAAACCAGTAGAAATAGTGAGAGAGATAGAAATAGAGAGCTCAGTGAGTAATGTGTGTTTAATAAAATATCTTATTTGTGATGTCCATCCTGTTTTTAACAATAGCATCCTAAAGTGTTTCCCTCTGCACACTGAGTGCAATAGATACTATTGGAACTCTTGGGATGCTGTAATGTTGTATATATTTTCTTACTCGGCAAAAAAAAACAAAGACGAAACGACAGAATAGAAAGCATGCCACCATGTTCAGTCAATTTCACTCATATATTTGAATCCATAGCCATAGAGCTGTTGAACAAGCGTTGCTCAAAATAGGATTCAGTGTATTTCCTCCAAAACTGTGTCTGCAATGGAATTATTCTACCTTACAATGACTATATGCTTCACCCCTCAAAGGAGATTTAGCAGCCTTTCAGAAATGCTTCTACCATGACTACTGTACATTTGTTTAAATCCCCAATGACTGCACAAGAGATTGGAGAACAGAATGGGCCCTCTATTCTTTCATGACTACAGTCCCTTAGGAGTCTTTGGAAGCGGAGATTGTGCTGCCTTACACAGACTGCAGGTAAATCAGCTTCCAAGAGCTTGTGGTGTGAATGTCCCCTCAACTCTAACCCAAACATCCAGCAGTCATTCGACATCACAGCTAATCTGTCATCTTTCAGCATCTGTATTTCTTAGCAAAACACCTGATGTTTCACACACTGAATGCTACAAAGAGTCCAATCATTAGTTTATTGTGGAAATGAATGGTAACAATATTATTAATTACTAAACAGTAATCAAGTAAACTATGTAATAACAGCATTCCTAATTATAGCATGTGTCATATATACTGAGGAAAGTTAAACTTAATAAAGAAATTAACTAATAAAATGGAACATCTGAAAGAAAAACTATTCTGTGTAAAATATTTGTGCCTAATAAAAGAAATGGCATTAACTTAAAAAGAGTTTTTGATTTAATAAAGATACTGAATGCAAATGTTCTTGTATGTATGCAGCTATGATTAGTTTTATTAATGGCTGTTTTCAGAAACAAAGCAAAACAAAAAACAACTAAATACAAAAGTTATAATTCTTCTTTTCCATAAAAGCTCGAGAAACAAAACATTATTCTGTAAACTGTATTCTGGTGCATATCACCCCACCTTTATAGGCCAGGGGGAAATCAAAGAGCCCAAACTCTATTCCAACACTGCCATTATGTTTCTCTGCTTGTAACGTATAGGGAATAAAAACAATGAGAGGAAAAGACATTAAAAAATAACAGGAGGAATGGTGAAAACTAGAAGGAATGGGAATTGGGTGGGGGAAGGAGGTACAAATGGAATGAGAGTAGAGGAGTAGGTCTGATGACCTATTAGGAAACATATAACCTGGATGGGAAAGAAGATGGAAACAGCAGGGGGTAAGGTAGGAACAATAGAGAGACGTGAAAAAGTATGAAACATTGGGAGCTTAGCAAGACACCTTCAGTTAATATGGGTATTACCTGGCAATATGCTGAGGAGAGGCGGGTTCAGTTTCAATCATCTTCTCCAATTACATTGCTCCCACGGATGTTCAGCTGAACCTGACAACAGATTGACCCAGGTCATAATTTTGTATATCGAGTTCACTCTTCCCTGCTTGTGGGTGGTGCTGTTCATTTTCTTCTCATTTTTCGATTATGTAAGTTGTAGGTGGCAGATCGCCCCTGGTTGGACACCGGAGGAACCAACTTTAAATTGGGACCTGGCAAGACTGGCTTCAGTCCAGCCACTTCCCGATTCCAACCAAACTGTGCTCTGCATGTATATCAGAGTGTATATCAGAGTGGAGCAGGTTAGGTTTACAGCACAAGTTACCATAGTGATTTACCTTGGTAAGGAACAAACCCCTTTTGTAGTTCAGACAGCCCAGGGTTAACCCTGAAGCTACCTGGATAAGCTATAATCCTGGTTCAGTGTCGGCCTCTGATGTTGTTCTACCTCAAAATCGAATTATACAAATCTGTTTTAACTGCAAAATCTCACATAAGCACAGGTCGTTTGTTGGGACTAGGAAGTAGAGGGGTCACATTAGTGGTCTGGTTTCCACGAGGGTGGGGTGTAAAATTCTTGAAAGAGTTGTTGTAAAAGAGCTAACTGATCATCTGCAAAGGAATTTAAAGAGTTTCAGTCAGGTTTCAGAGGCCATCACAGCTGTAGTGACAGTGGACTTATTTCTGTGCGTTCGATACTGTCGACTATAATATCCTATTAGAGCGATTAGAACATGCTGTAGATATTACAGGTACTGTGCTGCAGTGGTTTGTATCACATCTGTCTAATAGACTCCAATTTGTACATGTAAATGGAGAGTCCTCTTCACACACTGAGGTTAATTATGGAGTTTCACAGGGTTCAGTGCTAGGACCAATTCTGTTTACACTATACATGCTTCCCTTAGGCAGTATCATTAGAAGACATAGCATACATTTTCACTGCTATGCAGATGACACCCAGCTCTATCTGTCCATGAAGCCAGATAACACACACCAGTTAGAGTTGAACTCAGAATCAGGACATTAGACGTCATCCAGGTCTTTGAGTCTTTGAGACATCCCTGCAGTTTAACTGAGGTTATGGTACTCAGCCCTAAAAATCTTAGAAACATGGTATAAAAGCTTGTCAGAATACTGACATCGGGGACTAAAAAGAGAAAGCATGTTTCGCCCATGTTTCTCTGGATCCCTGTTAAATCCAGAATGGAATTTAAAATCCTTCTCATCACATACAAGGTCTTAAATAATCAGGCCCCATCTTACCTTGTAGTACCATATCACCCTATTAGAGCACTTCGCTCTCACACTGCAGGCCTACTTGTTGTTCCTAGAGTATTTAAAAGTAGAATGGGAGGCAGAGCCTTCAGTTTTCAGGCCCCTCTTCTGTGGAATCAGCTCTCTTGGATAGTCATACAAATATTTCCAGTGATGCATGTAAATGCCTGTAGAGACATGTTTTTGAGATTAAAAGTGCATTAAAGTGATGTTGCGTTTGACTCCATGGACTCTTCATCATTTTAGCAAGAAAATTCAGGGAGATCCTCCAACACATGCTGATTTGGAGATTATGAAGGAGCTGACTGAACTACAACGTATTTGTGTGTGTGTGTGTGTGTGTCTGTGTGTGTGTGACTAAAAATTACACCTATGATTACCGTCAACTAAATGATACCATACTCAAGAAAATTGGTGCCCTTAATTCGTTGCCATTTTCATTCTGTTACTCAGTCTCATTAACATTCAGAGACCATCTCCAGGTCGCCTGGTTTTCTGTGCACCTTTTTTGTGTGTGCCAGGAGTACTTTTGCTTAAACAGGATAAAAAATTTGTGGGATTGATTCTTCAATCAGCCTTTTTACTGGAACCATCTGTCTCTGTCAGAAATTCTAAATTCCTCCATTTAAGCTGGAAGAATCACATTCATTTACATTTTTTTTTCTTTTTTGCATCAAAACAATAAGATTTGTTGCCAAATCCATCTTGCTGGCAAACAATTCACTGAGGCTGCAGAAGCTGCCAGTCGTCTCAGTGAAGATCATGCTTGTTACCATAATTACGCACATTACACCAGTTTGGAAATAAGGGTGGTATTGAATGACTAATGCCTAAATTCTGTTCCTATCACCTTTGAAACCAGCTTTCTATTTTCTTCTTTTCATTTAAAGGTACCCATGGGTTTGCATAATTGTTTAGTTTTTTTCCTCACATTGATTTGAGATTGAATCCTTGGTGTTTGGAAGCTAATTAGCTATGATTAAAACAATTACAGTAAGCTGTGAGCAACAGCACTGTTGAGCTGCCGATACGTTACCAGGCTCATGTGAATGTAATCCAATATATGTTGTATGAATAACAAAGGGAATGCAGGTCACGACAGGTCTGGGAGGTGCTGTTCACAACCAAACCATCCAGGTTTTACACATGCATATATTAATATGCATGTGTAATATAGTTGGTACACACACATGCACTCGCACAGCTAGAACACACTTAGGCGCACACATACATTGAAATCTACTTCCCAGAAAAAAGCAATAGCTTGCTGTCCTTTTCTCTGCTTCTGTCTAGCACACACGCACGCACACACACACACACACACCATCACACACACACACACGCACAACACACACACGCACAACACACACACACACACACCATCACACAAAGCAGTGCTTGGCTATAAGGCAGCTTGTTGCTAAGGTAATATCATAACCAGGTCATGCAGCATTGCTTTCTGGAGCAAGGAGAAATATTACTGACACATAAAGTGTGTGTGGATTTGTGTGTGTTTGTGGGGGTGCAGAGGCAGCTTATACCTGCATTGTGTTAGCTGTCTGTCCATTCACATTTTCTGAAATGTGCATTTACCAAGTGTGTGATATTCCAGGCTCTCCATGCAAATTTCAGAGAAAAGGCCAAGCATTGCCTGAGTGGCTTGCTGGCAGTAAAATGCTGGATTTCATTTACCAGGCTGTCAACATGTCACTCATAGCAGCAGGATTTCTTGGATTTAACTCAGTGACAGGTCACTTAATCATTCACTCATTCACTTATCCAGACGGGAAGCATTGCATTTTGTTTTCAGTATGCTGCTTTACAGACACAGCCATGGATTTTCCAAAACGTAAGCCTTCCAACA
The DNA here is from genome assembly GCF_056152115.1 of Neolamprologus brichardi. NCBI lineage: Eukaryota > Metazoa > Chordata > Actinopteri > Cichliformes > Cichlidae > Neolamprologus > Neolamprologus brichardi. The sequence goes on along the minus strand of NC_142105.1, from coordinate 15,772,037 downwards.
AGCTGAAACGTAAGCTCTTGTTTTGCCAATTGATTTTTTTCCTTACACTTTAAATTTTAAAGAGGGTTTATAATAAGTCTGAGGATTACAGAACTTACTCAGCACATTGGAATCTATGTAAACTTTTTACTGAAGACAGAGAAAATGGGATGGGGGTGAAGAAGGGTTCAGAGTTACAAGCTTTCCGGCTTTGCATGGGCCATCACTAATATACTCACAGCCTGTGGCTCTGAGCCAAGTGGTGCTGCTACTCTCCACACTGAACTACAAGAAGCTGCGTAGTTTTGTTAATAATCTGTGAGCAACTGGACATGTAATTTGAAACAGAGTGGCTTTGCAGTAATCTTTAAGAGGTACTTGAGTTTAACTTGTCAACACAATGAAAACGGCCACTTTGATGCTGCAAGTAGGCATCTTTCCACCCATGAGTATAGGACTGCGTTGATGTGTGCAATAAAACCAAAAGAGCAGTTATAGGACAAGCAATACTTAGGAAATGACAACATCGGCATTGCTAGTTTTTTATGTCTAATGAGTCACTGTATAGAAGAAATGGATATAGCTTCTATCTTTGAAAAGTCAAGTCCTTCTTTCTAATGGTCAGCAGGGGTCAGCAGGGGTCAGCAGGGTCAGCAGGGGTCAGCAGGGGTCAGGGCTCTGTGGTGCAGAAACAAGTCTAGACCTCTGCAGGAAAATAAGCCAGGGCTCCCTTGATCTTAAATACTTTCCTGGTGAGTCTCAATCGTGAGTTCAAGTCTTAGTGAAAACAGCATGTTGCTCATTTTGTAATATGTAGGGTCTGCTGAAGGTGCAGTGTCACTCAGTTTCACAGACGGGTCCCGCTTGTGAAGTCTGTTTTCAGAAAGATAAGATGTCAAAGGAGAAACTCTTCAGTGTTTATATGCAGTCTATGTAACCACTCGACTAATGCATAAGTGGCCTCCAAACTAAGGTTGTCCCTTTCTGTTGGATAGTAAGTTCAGGCAACTAAAACTATGTAAGGGTTGTTACACACTTAACCTTGAAGGTGTGTACAGATACACACAGGTGGAGTAAAAGATGATCACCCCTTAAAAATGGTAACATTAGCAAAGTAAACAAAACAAAAACACATATAAAAAATAAAATACACCATTTGGTATTTAATCATATTTTTGTCCAGTCTTTCACACCCAACTAGTTGCAGCAGATGGCTGCTCCTCATTGTAAGCAGTTCTGTTGGAGGTTTCTTCCTGGTAAAAGGGAGTTTTTCCTTCCCACTGTCGCCAAGTGTTTGGTCATACGGGCCATTCGATTATTGGGGTTTTCTCTGTATTATTTTAGGGTCTTTACTTTTGCCTTATTCAGTACTATATAAATGAAATTTAATTGGGTCTCAGTACTCAAGTAAGTCTGGTCCATCCATCCTATTAACTGCTTATCCACTTTAGGTCATATGGGTGCTGGATCTTAAACCAACTTAATAATCGTGTCATCTCAGTTTCACCATTAATCAACCCAAATAAACGGTCTTTGCTACTTACAATCTCAGATTACCAAGTGATCTGGAAAATGATGCACAGGTAACTGTGGAATTAAAAACTGGTATCATGATAATATACACAGGTCGATATGCTGTTTACACTCATTGGTGGACTTCACACTTTTCTGTTTTTAGGCCATGTAGCACTCCAACCTATCCAGACCTCCGGGGGGTATCAAAACAATGTCTTTTAAAATAGACATCCAGCAGTGGGTGTCTTTTCAAATGTTTTCTGAAGACAACACAGATGTCTGTTGTCTGTAAACCAGTGTTCCTCTACAGGCTGTGAACTACCTCAGCCAGTGCAATGGCAAGGACAGGTCAGAGCAGCACAATGTGTAGAAATGCTGCATTATTTATTGTTTCTAAGCAGGCATCGTTCTGTTCAGATGGCAGATGTGTTTTCTAAGAAAGCCTCAGAGTTGTAATGGACTATGGAGTGCTAAGGTTAGAAACAGGGCTGCAGCATATTCTAACTGCACAGTTACAGTCATTGTGTACAGGCATAATGAAGATCCCAAGTCCAAGCGCTTCCTGAAGATCAACACAAATCAGTGGAGTCCAATGTGATATGCAGCTGCACACCACCACACTGATGCAATCAGAGTCTGTTGTACCTCCCACAATCTCCCAAAAATTAACAAAACAAGTCAATTGCAATGTGAATGACACACACAAATGTGAACACTGCAATGGATGATTTTCTATGCTGTGAGACGTGCTTATATAAGGCGTCCTGTAGTACAGCTATGATTGTTTCCAGATGTTTTATCTGTATTTATACAATTTGTGTGCAGTCATGTAAGTTTTGGGCTGAACATCTTTGTTTGATATGGCAGCAGTACACCCAGTTGAAATGAGTTACAAACTGTTGTGCAGTCCTACTCGTGCTTGCTTACTCATTTGAGACCATATATAAGTTTAGACACCTTATCACAGAAGACACAACAGGTGATGTAAGCAACCTGTCACTTGTGTAAAAGTGGAAACAAAAGTGACTCTTCCCTGCTCTTTCCTCTGCCTGAATGTTACTCTTGAGAAGAATATTTCCTGAAGCAGGTGACCTTTTGGTTGCTGCTCTCACAGTCTCCACTGCTGTGCACGTGAAAATGTATTTTCACTTGAAATACTGGCAGCCCTCTGCTCCTTTTTTTCTTTTGGTCACATAGCCTTATTGCTGTTTGCACAAGCTATGGTGATTACTACTTCAAACATACATGGCACCATATAGTTTTTGGTTTTCCTTTGGTCACAAGATCTGTTTTTTTTTGTTGTTGTTTTTTTGTTTTTTTGTTTGTTTGTTTGTTTGTTTGGGGGGGGGGGTGTTATAAAACCCTGCTGTTTTTCCTTAAATAGGAGATTAATAGGAGATATTCTTCTTCTCTAAATGTAGTCACCAAATGGTAGGCCGTGTAAAATCACAAAGTGGGTTAAGCAGATGCTGAGGCGCATACTGCACAGAGGCTGCCAACATTCTGCAGAGTCAGTTGCTACAGATCTGCAAACTTCATGTAGCCTTCAGATTAGCTGAGAAACAGTGACAGCCTCATGGAATGGGTTTCCATGTCTGAGCTCCTGCATCATAGCCTTACATCACCAAGTGTCAGCTGCAGTAGTGTAAAGCGCATCGCCACCGGACTCTAGAGCAGTGGAAACATGCATCTCTTGAGTGATGATTCGTGCTTCACCATCTGTCAATCTGATGGACGAGTCTTTTGCTGTTGCCAAAAGAACTGTATTTTTCTGACTGCATTGTGCCAAGCGTGGTCAAAAATTCCCATAAACACACTCCTAAACCTCTTGGAAAGCCTCAAACTGCACTCTTCAGTCTGTTAGTGAGATATTTGGAAAATGGAACCTTACTAATCTAAGGTGACCTTGAGGGTCTTTATATATCTAGAAATGCAGTGCACCATTTTCGGTACACTGCATACTGTGTATACAGCTGTATTGACAATAAAGCTCTTAAATCTTGAATCTTAAAGGTGCCTATAAATAAAATGTATTATTATTATTATCATAAAAATAATTACTGGTGGAAAAGTTGGCCTGAACAGGAAAGTGAGTAACTATGAAGTTCACAGTGAAGGGTAAGAAATGCAAAAAAGCTCATCAAAGATCAAGATGAACACACACAAAGGTTACAGTGTACAGCCTTTATTGATTTAAACAATCAGTTTCAATTTGTTCTTTCTTATGACTTCAGTGTTCTCCGTTGTGGGCCCAGGACCAATAACTGCACAAGGACAAGCAGCCCACCGTCCAGTTGTTCCACATGTTTCTAACACTTTACCCTAGTGACAGTAACCAGCTACAACATAGGTGTCAAACTCTGGCCCGCGGGCCAAATTTGGCCCGCAGCCTAATTACATTTGGCCCGCGAAGCCATACCAAATTACTATTAGAGCTGGCCTACTGGTATTATACAGCTAATATATATATTGTTTAGTATTAAGCTTTGCTTGTTCCATATTCAGTTTTTCAGCAAAATGTGTTTGAGTCCATAAGAAAAGATTCATTCTTATATCTGGAGGAATAAATATATTTCAATAACTATTAACGTTAGCCCGCAACTTTGTTCCAGTTTTGAATTTTGGCCGACTGTGTATATGAGTTTGACACCCCTGAGCTACAACATGCGCACAGCAGTCTGCAAAACTGTGCATAGGCTTCGTGTACATGGCTTGTTGGATGAAAGGGTTACAACAAGGCCCAGTATACAATGGAAACCTTGCAAAGCTACTTATTTGAGTCCAAGCACAAAGATGTGAAGCTAGAAATGAGCACAATAGATCCCCCTCAATGATTATTGACTCACTGTTGTTAACTGGTATTTTTATTTTAAATTTGATGTTACTGATAGAAATGAAATTGGCAGCAGAACAGAAATACCAAACTTTCATAAAGGAAAAGAACTTTATTTCACTACTGTTGTATTAGACTGCAAATAAACTTCCAGGTAATAGAGTCTTCTTCCCAACAAAGCTCACCAAATTTACTTTGTAGAAACGGTTGCCTGATTTGTCCTCAAACTCCTCATATACTTCTGTAGACTCAAGGCTGCGTAGATCTACCAACTTCTACACAAGCTGTTTGCTGCCATGCAGTCTCTTCTTCTCTGTCTCTCTTTCCCCAGAGGTCTGCTCCAAAAGCAGATAAGACAGAAAAGAAGGGAACAACCTCAGCTTACATTGTAGGAAACAGAGGGAAGGCTAATCCCTGTCTTCACGCAAAAGCCATGTGAGACATGAAAACAACAAGAAAAACAACTGTAGTCCAAAACCACAGCTACATGTCCTCTACTACTGGAATTTCAACAGCCTTCTTTGGTGTCATGTCAACACTCCTCTTACAAGCCACTTGGTGGCTTAATGACAAATACAATCAATAGAAAGTTCACTACTATAGAGGTAGACACATGCACAGATTAATTGTATTGATTTTACACAGTTGCAGAGTGAAGCAAACTCTTACAGCATCTTAAATAAGACTCTTATAATTACAGTTGTGAATTTCATTGACTGTCTATTCAATAACCGAACAAAACAAACGTCCACAGACAAGAAAACAAGAAAAGATAAAAAACATAAATCAAATAAAAGGTACACATCAATATTTCATAGTTTCTTTTAGTTAAAAGGAAAAAAAACAACACTCTGGTAAATGGCTCATCATCATTCTGCTGTCACATTATGAGTATACCTCAACATTATGATGATATCTAATTCTTAAACAATCTCATGTGAGACATGTCCTTCCCATCCAGCCACAGCAGCCATCAGAGGGTAAAAGTGACCAGAGGGTATTTTTATTCAAGTATTACATTTGGTCTCAACTTCTATTCTTCTATTTCTAAAATAGTTGTACTTCCTATACTACCTGGTTTATTGGATCGATACGTTCTCCAAATAAATCATAAAAGTTAAGCAAAAGTCTCGATTTACCCCACATTTTTTTATTACTCTGGATCCAGACGTTTTTGTCCTTTCTATCGTAGTCTTGAGTAGAGGTACTCCAGAGTTTCTGACAGACTTTCAAAGTTGTTCATTGGACACTGGGTGTACTTTCAACTAATGTCGAGGTACAATGACTGGACTAAAAAAGAGGAGCCAAATTTAGAATGATCAGTGTGTATGAAGGTCAGGAGACAGATACAATGTCTAAACACTGCATGGGACTGCATTTCAGCTTGTGTTGGGGATCCCCAATTTGATTCAATTTGATCAATTTTGACTCAGAAATATTATAATGTATCAGAAAAATATCAGAAGATTTCCATGTTTTTATATTTATGTACAAAAGCTGACACTTGTGAGACTTCATTAGAGGTGTGAGCATCACAGCAGATGTCTTTGTCTTAAAGAAAGTGAAATTAAAGCTGAAAAACATGAAGGAGATTTTCCTGGCCTGGAGTTTTATAGCAGATAACCTTAAAAATATTCTGCAGTCAATCAAAAACTGAAGAAAACTATGAATCATCATATGAACATTACCTGATGCTGCTGAAGTGAAGTTACAAAGGTTCGATTAGACATAGCTGAGAGTTTTGTAATTCAGAATCATTTATAAAAGTTTACATTTCTTTGGTACTGAACAGCAGAAATGAGGTTTTCTTGTTGGAGGTCATGTATGGGAAAAAAACAGCGACCGACAGCGCTGAACACCACGGTAGACTGGTGGGTAACAAAAAGCGAATAGTGCCGAAAACAGAGGTTTGAGATGGGAAACTGTTTGTGAAGTACACTGAGAGAGAGAGAGAGAGAGAGAGAGAGAGAGAGAGAAAGTGTGATTTTATTGTGGTGGAAGCAAAACAGTCAAAGTAAAAGGGAATTCATGACAATGGTTTTCAAAAAATTTGGATCTTCTTTTGCTGCTGGTTCAGTGAGTTTGGTCTGAGAGTGATGAAACCTGCAGTTTGAGATGTCGGCCTTCAGCACCCGATGGCACGTCTGTGTACCTGCTGTCGGGTAAACGGGGGGATGAGCGCTTTGTGTCTAAATCTTTGTGCAGAATCTGTTTGCCTGGTCTTGTTTGGTGTCGCAAATTTTTGGTGGTTGTTGAAATAGTTTTGTGAGCTTTAACCTAAGATTCTGGCATGTCTTGCAAAATACATTTATATTTAAACATCTATTCAGCATTTAAAGAATTTATTTTGCCTTATTCAAACTAAAATCCATTTGAATCAGGAAATCAATTTTTTAAACCCTCCCCAGGTCATACCAGATATTTTTAAGCTTGTTACAATTGTCCGAACTTGCCCCGTCTACGGTGTGTTTCAATAAATTGTTACATCTATTTCCCTTTTACTAGCAAATATGACAAATCAAATAAATACAAAAAATGATCAGTGTCTCACAGGCTTTGCAAGATACAATTAGATTTAAGCCCAGACTTTGACTTGGCCACTCAAAAACATATTTTCAGCTAATAATATATTAGTGAACATTTTGTCCTGGAGGTTGATGTGTTGGAAGCAGGAAAAATGGGTGAAGTGTGAGAAGGGCCAACTTGTGTATCTGTCAGAAGTGGTCCAAGAAGGAACAGGGTCATCAGCTCATAGATGCACATGGAGACCAAAGGTTGGCCCGTGTGGTCCAATCTAACAGATGATTAACTGTCAGACACCGCATCAGTGATACAAGAAGAGATTTTTTTACATATGCAATACACAAATTGTTAGCAAAATAACTGATAATTCACAAAAGTTAAAAGGAAAATAAAAATACTGACAGAAAAAAACCTGATTATGTTAGAACTGCCTCCATAGTCAGATCACTGACACTGATAACAAAAGCATGGTCACCTTTAGATATAAGACTCATCTCTGGAAGTGCTTGGAGGCATCTGAATGAATGTGGTTTCACAGTTATTGCTCCTACACTCACTGCCACCTCTTCAGGCTCTTTTAATATCATGAACAGATTTTATTATAATTTAGAATTTATCACATCCGTATTCACATACTGTCATGTTTTGTCCTTTTCTCGAGTTACAAAAACGACATATGATAACTAAGCATTCTCTTTGTGGAAGATGATGTCATCACAGTCGCACAATAGGAACAGTTTTGCATAATCAATTCAATGACCAGATGTTGGGGGTCCATCAGCTGCCCATCCAGCTGTTGCTGCGGAGTGTGTTTTTCAATAACACCTCCCTCAGCCTTAGTAACAGTTGCTTGACAAAAACATAAGCTAAACCTAAACTACAGACCAAGATGAGGTTAACCAGAAGAGCTGCCAGGCTTACCTCTGAAAGTGTTGCATTAGCAGCTATATCAGTTTATGAGAGTTTGCATGAAATTCAACAACTAAAAACTAGTTACATTTGCTATTGTTGAGGTGACGTTGTACAGTGTAGTAAGAGTGGATAGCTGCCTGGACTCACAGGAAAGTCCCCGGGGTTACAAGAGCCTGCTTGTGCTGTTTACTGTGGTTTAAGCTGTCAAGGACAAAAAGTATCAAACCTGGTAATCATACCTTTCCTACTTTTTTAAAATATGGAGTGAGAGTTTGGTGGCGCAGTGTTTAGCACTGTAGCCTCAGAGGAAGAAGCTCTGTGTCTCTGGGTACATGTAGTTAGTGGGGTTAGGTCAGTAGGTATGCGTGGTTGTCTGTCTCCCTGTGACAGACTGGCAATCTGTCCAGGTTGTGTCCCGCCTCTCGCCCTATGACAGCTTCAATAGACTTCTGCCCCCTTTGTGTGTTTACCTGTTCCCGGTACCTTATCTTTTGGACTGGACCACACATTTGGCCAGATTTCACTGTGGGTAAGTGAGCCCAGGCTACTCATGACCCTGTTGCTGACTCACCACTGTTCCTGTCTTGGACCAATTTTGATGGACACTGTCCACTGCAGACTGGAGAACACCACACACCCATGCAGTTTTGGAGATGCTCTGACCGGAACGTCTATCCATCAAAATGTTTCTAACACATCAATTTTGAGGACTAAATGTTAACTTGCAGCCTCGTATATCCCACTAATGCCACGACAAAGAGATACTCCATGTTATTCACTTCACCTGTCAGTGATCATAATGGTATGCCTGATATATCACCAAGATACTCATGCCACCATTTTCATTAAGTGTATTTTAGAACTCTTCACTGTGGTGATGCATTTAGTTAGACCGATTCATAGACTGGTTCATACCACACTTGCAAAGATATCTTTGTAGATCTGACATTGTGCATGAGGATCGTGAGGCCTAAAAAAATGAACATTTCCCAAACTGATACCATATAGTGCAGTCAATAAAGATAGCATGCTAGGGAAGAACATCTGCGCCAGGATAAGACTGGGAATATTCACGTTTACGCTGCTGCAATAGTCAAGAAACACGTCTCAACATTTTACAAATACACAAAGCAAAACAACAGAAGGCCAGAGACTTCGGCTGGCTGTACAAACAGAAAGACATTTGGAAGGAAAACACTATCTCTGCTGATACTATGCAATACGAGAGGAAGAGGATGTCATATAGTCTGTCTAGGAATTAAAAGACAGTGAAGAAAAGAAGCTGACATAAAGTTGAACAAAGAGAAAACAGGAGGAGGAACGAGCTCCTCCAGTGAAGATCTTCAGAGAACAATGAGCTGCCAACCACTTGCTTACTTACACTTCAGACTAATTTTCTCATTCTCTGCCTTCTACTCTTTTCCTCTCATCCGTTTCTCCTGTCGGTACATATCTCTTATTTATCATTTCCTTCCTTCTGCACTTTTGGCACTTCATATTCTGGCTCTCACCATAAATTTACAACAAACAAGTTAAGCAGCCAGTCACTCTGGAGGCAACATTCATTTTAATTATGGCCTGTGAAAAGCTTTCAACTTTCTTTCAGGTGCTTTTGAAAACTTATATCATCAATCTTCAATGAATGACTTTGTAGCAAAGATTTTATCTGGACAATATGAAAGCTGTCAGAGAGAAACAGTATTTATGACACTGTGTCTGGTGAAACTTGGACTTGGAAGAAGTTAAAGGCAAAAATGTCAGGTTAGCTAAATGCCCCACATCAACGAATGACTGTTGTCAAGTCATGATTTAGAGGTAGGTTTTGAAGCAACAATAAATCATGTTTGTTAAGTACAAAATATTTGATAGAATCAAATTAACAATATATGAAAATGAATAGATATACTTTGTAATTGTTCTGTGGCTCTTTGTTTGTTTTGAATCCAGTTCGTGTTGTGTCTGTGTTCATGCATGTGTAACTGTAGCTTTCTGTCTTTGTAGTTGCTTCATATCTGTTTGTAGTTTTTCTCTGTTGTTTGGTTGCTTTAGGTATTATCCCCCCATCGGCCCGTGAGTGGTGGTGGTGGTCAGAGGGCCCGGTGGCGCCTGTGTCTGGCAGCCTCGCCTCTGTCAGTGCGCCCCAGGGCAGCTGTGGCTACAATGTAGCTTGCCATCGCCAGTGTGTGAATGCGTGTGTGAATGGGTGAATGACTGAATGTAGTGAAAAGTGCTTTGGGGTCCTTAAGGACTAGAAAAGTGCTATACAAATGCAGGCCATTTACCATCGGCCCGTGAGTGGGTGGTGTTGACACCATGCTTTGTGAAAATGATAGCACCAGGACGAGGCAATGTAAGATTTTTAAGCTGAGTTTAAACTTGAGGTGGATTTTTTGGAGATGCTCCTAATGTTTAGAGGTCAGGTTTTCTGAAAATCACCAAGGATTTTCAAGTTGATACCATAAGTAATGGTATGGGGTGGCTGTAGCTCAGGTGGTAGAGCAGGTCATCTACTGATCGGAAGGTTGGTGGTTCGATTCCTGGCTTCCCCTAGTCTGCATGCCAAATATCCTTGGGCAAGATACTAACCCCAAATTGCTCTCCGATGTGTCCATCGGAGTATGAATGTGTGTGAATGTCAGTTAGAAAGCACCTAGGAAAAATGTGCTTGTGCGAATGGGTGTGAATGGGTGAATGCACAAGTTGTATAAAGCGCTTTGAGTGCTCAGAAGAGTAGAAAAGTGCTATATAAGAACCAGTCCATTTACCATAAGTGCATCTGTTAAAAACCTCAGACAGTGTGTCACTGACCCTGATGTCGAGGTCAAAGGTCAGTTCTGATAATCTTGTGAATGTGATACTTTGACCCTGCAGCTGTTTCATGTCTGTTTGGAGACACACTTTTTTTGTCTCCTTGACATTTTCATCATTTTCTGCTCATCTGTGTGTCTTTGTCGTTGTCACTTTAGTGAGCACCTTTGTAAAGATGGTGTCTTTTCAGGTTGCTTCGTGTCTGCTTCTGGTTGCTTACTGGTCTGTTCACTTGGTTTTTTTGATCCCTTACTGTGTCTTTGGAGTCTTTTTATGTCTCTTAGTAGTTTTGTGTCTCCTTGAAGTTGTTTTGTATGTATTAGTTTACATTTTCTGTATCTTTGTTCCAAGGATCCATCTGTTTGTTGTCAGTTAGTTTTTTTCTTTGTAGTCACTTTATCTCCTCTCCAAGTCATTTAATTTTGTGCTCTTTTTTAAAATATATTTTTTGTAGGCTCTCTTTGTCTTTCATTTCAAAATGAAACCCTTTGAAAAGAGGCAGGAACGTCAGCCAAATTGGTCCCAAGTAGACTGATCCAATTCAGATACCAACAGTGGCAAATATTATCCCAGAGTTTTCCTAACTGGATTTGAATCTGAGCCCAGTATTCCCAGTTTACAGTGCAATGAACAGTGCTAACCTGGGAGTCATGAACCACTGTCCAACATATTTGGTCCTCTGCCTCTTAATACTGTATAGTTGCATATCCCATCCTGCAAATGCAATTGGTCCAGCTGGCTTCCATACCGGACTGGGGTAGACTGGCACTCTTAGGCTTTTTCCTATTCCCATTTTTGCAATTCTTACTGTTCCTCAATAGAGGTTGATACAGTTTGTAGACTAATTAATACTCTCAGAAGTTCTGCCCATCTCTGCAGCGTCCTTGGTGCTACAGTCAGTGTGCAGCAGCTCTAATCACACAGACAGCTCACTGACGCCATTGCTAGAGGTCAGAACACAGTTAATCTCTTACTCTGTTCCCTTCGCATCTCTATTCTTCCTCTTCCTTTTGCCTCACAGTCTAGTACAGCAACTCTTAGCTGCTTCATTGCTAACAATTTATTTTTATTTTATTTTTTTTCTTCATATTTTTATTGAGAGACAAGTGTACATTAGTTTACAATGACAATAACAATTTATTTTTCTTTACGTATTTGCCCAATTCTGTCTTACCCTTGATCATGAAGTGCTTACCTGCATCTCTTTGAATAACAGTGTTGGTCTGAAAATGAGCATTGGACATTTGTTGAATCACTTCAGACTAATCTATGATGCTGTCATGAGACAGTGTTTACTACAACAACTGCATTTGTCTCTTTATAACATTTTAAGAGAGTGGGGCTTACATCTTTTACTTTTGATTTCACACAGTTGCACAGGAAGCAGTGCTTTTCTTAGTCTACTTCTTATAGCAGGTTTTAAGTTAAGATTCAAAATATAAGTTTAATCAGCTCTAAGAAATATAAGCACAAGATCAGCCAGCAAGTCTTAATGTTTGCTTATAATGATGACCACAGTTTTTCGCCATCCTTATTCAAGTAGTGTAGGTTTCACGAAGTAATTGAACCCAACCATGGCAGATCCGAAAAACCTGCTTGACAGTTTAGCGATAATAATTCAGACAGCATTCATAAGGACTGATTGGAAGGCCATGTTAATGGTGCATTTACACCAACCTGCCACACCATAGTCCACACACAGCATATTAGCTTTTGGTCATTTGTTGCTGGCAATAAAGATCAACAAATGGCACCAAAAAACATGCTTACAGGGTACAAAAGAACAGCTTTGATCTCTATGGATACTTTCCCTTCATAATCAGGTCACTGAAGCTTTTTTATTTTTTATAATTCACACCACTTTGGATTTTTCAAGGCTTCACGACCAATTTGTACCAAACAGTAGCCAATCACTGTCTCTACCTGATCTTTCTGAGTTAACTTCAGTAATTACTTGCTCCAAACCATCAATGTGTCCTTAAGAACAGCGGTCCCTAACCCCTGGACCGGTACCAGTCCGTGAGTCATTTAGTACCGGGCCACGAGAGCTGAGGCTCGGATTTTATGCTTTATGCTTTTATAATTTATGCTTTTCAGGGTTTTTTTTTTTTTTATCGTTTTTATCATTAACTCGGTTTCCCTGGGTCTTTTCCCATGTGTTATGAATAAATCTTCTTTTTTTGGTAGCAGTACTGGTTTTATTTTGTTGTATTTATCCGCAACACCTGGGGGCATTTCTGCTTGAAATCCACACTGCAGCTGCTCAGCTTTGTTTAAGCTCAAGAGGCCTCACCATCTTGGACATGTTCACTCTGCATTCCTTCACACATAACTGTTTCTGGGACTACAGAGCCTATACATGTAGAAGAATTAGAAAAACGGCAGTGGGTCAAAGTCTAACATTGAAAAGACATCCACAAGACCACATTTGGACTATAAATAGCCCGTAAACGGAGGTCCCACGGATGTCAACTTCACTACAAGTGTTGTAACGCCTGTGATGTCTCTTTTTTGTTAAAAAAAAGTGACATTACAGGCATTACAAAACAATTTACACTTGTAGAACAGTAAAACTGTTGTAAAATTGTTCCCTGGCAACAGAAAAAAAATCTATAATTATTATTGATGCTCATCGGGGAAAGAAAAATATTTTAGACATTTCTACTCTCCCAGCAGAATTCTGAGAAATCTTACTGAGGTGGTGATGATATATTCTGTACTGACTGGTCAGTAGGCGATGACTTCCTACTTGCTGATCACTAATCTGGATCTTTACCTGCTTTGGAGAACGGTAGGTCTACAGCATCGGTTACCATGGCAATTTAGCCCAGTAAGAAGTGAGCCACCTTCGTATTACAGAAAAGCCAGAACTTGGATAAGACAGTATCCTGCTTTGTAGTACATGCTTCAGGCGGTCTCACTGAACGTAGCAGCACTGTGGCTCACTGATGACCTGTCTTGGGTATACCCTCTTTCTGCCAAGCTGCAGCTAGGACAAGCTAGAAAGATAATGGATGCACTTTTGCAGAACTTGCTCGGTTGAGTCTATATGTACATATGATATATGACTCACTGTCTTTAAAGCTGTATTTATAAGTCTGTGAATGATGAGTTCATCAGAAAATGTCAATGCCCCCTGGACAGGCCAGCCCACAGCTAATGCAGAGAACATCATTAAGTCATCAAGTTGAGTCACACACCAAGTTGGCTTCTATCAGACAAGACCAGACAGACATCACTGCTGTATAATCTTTTTCTTGTAATTACCTTGAATCACTTTTTCTTCATAATTTTCTCTGAAAATGAGCTGTCTGCTGCACATCCACCTCGCGGATTCCTTTTCTCTTTCACATTCCCAGCCCATCAATCATACTTAACACCATACATCCCTCCATGACCGCCCCCTCTATGCAACACACAGTCTACACATTTCTTTTAAAAGTGAATGCCTAATTGTTCTGCATGTGTGCTCCTTCCTAGTTTGTGCTGTTACCCTCCCTCCATGCTTACTCCATTCCTGCCGTGAACATCAGTGGAACGTTGCTGTTATGCTGTGCTTTGATGCATCCATTCATTTGGAAGAACACACACTCCACTTTTTGTGATGCCACATGCACTCGAATGTTCCCGTTTTTATTGCTGACATTTCCTTTTTGTCTTTTCCCCTCTACATACTGAGTTTGAGTCTCCTCTTATCTCGTTAGTCAGATATCGAGGGTTTGGTTGCTGCTCCCACAGGGGATGGGAAACCAATTAAATATTTATGGATCAACATTCATTCAAATGTTTGGCAATGGGGAAAGCCTGTGACCGGAAAACTGACATGACTTGTTTGTGCACAACATGCAGCAGGGGACATGGAGGGCTAGTCTTCAGCATGTGTCACCGTGAATGTGCTTTGTAGTGGCTGTGCTGGCAGATGATGTTATTGTAATGGACATATTTGTAGGCTGTGGGCTTTTAGAATCATATTGATATTATCCTATTGACCAGAAGAGAGGAATTCCCCCTGGAGCCCCCCGGAAAAAAATACATAATAGGCATCAAAACCTCAGGTCAAAGCAAATAACAATTGACAATGCAAAGCACATTTGCAGATTGCACAACTCCCAATATAGAGAAATTTGTTGCTAAAGTCAGGAATAAAAAAACAGATACGTAACAACTAAATAAGTATTTACCTTCAAGTTACGTCAAAAGCTCTGGCTGGCTTTTGTCTAGTGAGTGCAGGCTGTCAGATCGCCGTTTCCTCATAGTTGCTGAGTGACTATTTACTCTGGAAGAGGCTGGCAAAGCTCTCCGAAGGCAAGAGCGTCGCATGCCTGATCTGATAAAAATCAGTATTCGGGACAATATCAGGATTAATTAAGGATCGTTATGCAGGTTGTTGTGTGTTAGATCCTAACTTCAATTCAGGAGATGAGGCTTGAGGTAGAGTTGAGTGATGAGAGCAGTGGTGAAGAAGGCAGACCAAGAAGTGGAGTATGAGAAAAAGGGAATGAGAAATAGATGAGGAAATGTAGAAAAATATACTATTTTTAAATGGTCATAAAAGGTTTAATAGAGCTACTTGTGATTGACATTTTACAGCAGTTTTTGGCTATATTTGGGTGTTCGGAATGTTTCATGACAGTCAGGAATCTGGAATATTCTACTGGGATATACAGGGTTAGGAACATGGTGCGTATATAAAAACAGATAAGTCTGGAGAACACTGTGAGCTTACTATGACTCCATCCTTCGCTGAGTCCATTAAAATAAAATTGATATAAAAAGACAAACAAAACTGGTCAAAGAAAACTGGCTGAAGAAGGCCTAATTTAAAATGTTCACACTTTGTTTCTCTATAGCTCTCGTTTGTGCATTGAGACTTCCTTCATTTGAAAAACTACAGTGCCAGTTGTTTCAGTAAGTATGCAGCAAAATAACCAGTTTATCCTGAAGTAACAAAACCCTAGCAACAATGAGTTTTATCTATTTGCAGCAAGACAGGAAACAGCACGAAGCTACAAAGTCAGTGCGGGCCGTGGAGGTTGGGGTGGCTTGGCAAGTCAAAAAAGCAAGTATTTGAAGAAAGCAGTGCTGCTTGCTGACCATTTCAAACAATGACCTCAAGTGTTCTTCCACCAAGTTATTATTATTACTTTGTGGGTGTGCGCTTTGGCTTTATTGGACAGTTGACTGTAGTGAGGAAGAAAGGAAACCAAAACCAGAGCGAGGAACATGTAAGGTTAATCATCCAAAACCAAACCAGGAATGTTCTTGACTTGTGCTTTGCAACTTAACCATTTTGTTTCCTTTAGTTATAGTTTTGTGAAGAGTCAAGTAACGGCATCAGGAGTCATGATGGGACCTAATCTTTAATCTCTGCACTGGAGAAAAGAGAGTTTTTGTCAAGAACTTTAGCATTTGCTGTGTTTATATTTGTTGTTAAAGTCTCATGGTGGCTAATACTACTCTGTAATATGTGATCATCCCCAAGTGTGACCACACGCTCGGGGAGGACTATCATTCAATGTCCAATGTCCTTTAGTTCCATCAACACAAAGATGTTTATCTCTTTAAACAAATCTTCAGTACTTCAGTATCATTTGTACTACAATACATTGTATTTCTTATTCAGTGCAATCGAATTGTAATCACAGGATTTTTACAATAGAAAAGTTCGCCTTCATTTGGTCCTTTTTTAAAGTTTCTACAATTACCTTTGACCTATGTGGTCAAAACAACCCCATGGGTCAGGAGAATAATGCTGCTAGCACAGCTTGCTTCCATAAGGAGGTTGGAAGCATGCTGTGCGATGATCAGAGGACCTCTGCAGTGACTCCACTACAGTCGTTGCCCGTCCTCATGGAGCGAATGTTATTGCTCGTTTATACTCGTGTAGTCATGATGTTTGCATCAGGTTTAAACTTTATTATTGTTTAGATATATTATTACTATATTAACCCGTTACTCATAGTTGTTAAGTTACATGAGCACTACGGTGGGAAATGTGAGTACTTTGGGCTATCTGAGATAGCTGGCAGTTTCAATGACAGTCGTAACAGACATCTCATTGTGAGCCATTCAGCAAAATTTAACACTAACATTTGACGAGGTGGCTGCAAAAACCAAAGAAAAGGTTTACACATGTCACACAATGACAAACTGAAGGTACCTCTACACTCATACAACTTTTGCTCTGCCTAAAGACAAAAGCAAACACTTTTGACCCGTCTTGGCAAGTTGCTATGCAGGCCGAGACATTCATACCGAGGCAGAATTCACTGAATGGTTTCAAATAGGGAGCTCTACACTTACACAGATGGCTGACATTTATATGTAACTGTCCAATATTCCATCGAGAACAGATTAGCCAAAGTCATGAAAGGTGGTGGAATAGTAAAGAAATGCAATTACTGCTGCTGGATTCTTCCAAACTCTCTTTTTACCCAAAAGCATCCTGATGTCAGCTTCTTGAATACTGCACATCAATGCTTTTCATACATGTCCCATCGAGGCCTGAGAGACTGCTGGTTTTCATTCCAGCCAAACACTACAGCAGCTGGCGCCACTGATTAACACAAACGCAACAAAAGCAGAGAAGCTAAATGGTGAAATGAGCTACTCCAGCATTTTAGGGGAGGCAAAATACTGAGAAAGTTCAGCCTTGGAGCCCAATGGTAGAAAAAAAGCTCTTTTAGTGATAACCATGAGTTTCATAGTGGCTCCTTCAGGGGAAGGAACACACTTTGAATAACATGCAGATCTATAATCCTAGATTTATTAATCATGTTTCTATTCTCGTCTCTCTGGAATGAGTTTCAGTTTATAGCTGGGCTTGTAGATATAATACCTATCCAAGCGTGCTGAAAGAGTGCTGGAGTTTAATCAATGACTCAATTACAGATACACTGATTCTGTGGTCAGGTGTATTACATTCAACCTCTCCACCATCATTGGCAGGACCAAGGAGCTAGCAAAGGATGTCAGGGACAGGACTGTAAGACCTTGAACCTTCCTGCAGTAACAACACTGTAATTGATGGGTCGTTGATGGGGTTTCAGCGGTTTAGACACCCGAAACACATCACCAAGGTAGCCCATGGAGGGAGCTGAAGCGTCACGTTCTCAAGAAGGAACCAAGAAACCTCGGAAAGTGTATTCATACCTTCATCACCTCTGGACAACTGCAATCTATGTATTTAGGTTTTGAACACTCATCTGTCCATCACTTGCGGTTACTTCAGAATGCTGGTATTCATCTTTTAACAGGTATTAGAAAATATGATCACGTCACTCTGGTTTTAGCAGGTTTACATTGGCTCCCTGTTCATATTGAGTTTACGGTTCTTTTGCTTACTCTTAAAGTGTTACACAGTATGGCACCCAGCTATTTAACCATCAAATCTCATCTTAAAATTCCAATATTGTGCCAAAATGCAGGTAAAAGATTTTTAATGAAAGGTCTGAGATTCTACTTTCTCAAACTGTACTTCTTTCTTGCTAAAATGTAACTCTAACCTGACGCCTATGGATCAATGACTTGTGACCTGGGTCAACACACCTGAATCAAATGATTAGTGCATTACCAGGCTTCTGGAGAACTGCAAGACATTTTGAGGAGGTCATTTAGCCATTTAAATCAGCTGTGCCTGTCAAGGCTGTGTGGCAGGCAGGCAGGGAAAAGGGACCCAAAATGCAGGACTGACAAACACAGGACTGGAACTCAAAACGCAGCTTTAATGCTGGAAAAATCTCCTTAACAATAACGCTCACAAAAACAAAACTCAGAACAGAGAAACTAAAACACAACAAGCACACAGCATGGAGAAAGTACGACACGACAGAGAGCAACGGCAAACACAGGGCTTATATACACAGGGGAGTAATCAGGGAATAGGAAACAGGAGGGAGACACAGCTGGGAGAGATTAGGGCTAACGAGTCAGGGGCAGGTAAAACTGAATTCACTGACAAAGGACTGGGACTATCAAAATAAAACAGGAAATAAGAAACAAATCTTAAAAACGCAAACTTGACACTGAGAGATAAACAGAAAGAATAAAACACATAAAACAGAGAAGACAGTGATTTAAACTAGAGGCCAGAACAACACATAACATAAAGAGAACAAAACCAAGAATAACCCTTAATACAAAATCAAACCAGCGCAACTCTAAACCCCAAACAAATTAGAAAAACACCAAAACAGAAAAAGCTGGGTCAAAATGACGCAGAACCACGACAGTGTTGGATCAAGGACACAACTAAAGCCTGCAGGACAGCGGCCCTCGAGGCCTGGAGTCCCCCCCCCGCTCTAAAGGCATAATTAAGAGTAAAGAACTTGATTTAATTGCGTTTTTTTAGTGATATAAAGTGATCAAGTTATTCTAATTTAAGCTATCAAAATTATTTATTTAGATCTCAAAGAGAAAAACATAAAACATGTTCATAAAAGAATAAAAACATATTAAGCAGTACCAGTAAAGCTTTGGGCTGTTGGCATACCTGACCACATGTTTAAAAAAAGAGCTTTTTTGGCTTCAGAGTGCTTCGTCTACAAAAACATGAGTTCTTCTTTTTTTGATGGACCAATTTTGATGGACATTCAAACCATAAAAGCAAAGTTTGGTGAAATTGTTTGCAAGGAATTCAACCGGTGTAAAGAAATTAATTAATTTAGTTAAGTATGAAATATTTCTATTTGACTAAGGAATTCAGGCAGGTACAAATTCTAAAGGTACAAAACCTTCAAAATGTAGTGGTTTTTCAGTCAGTTTTTTGCCAACAATGAAATTTTTCCTCTCTGAACTATCTGAACATGCACAAAAGCCTCGTAGGACGGACTTCACTTACTTGAAACTTGAAACCTGCAGCGGTGCACTTGAAATTCTGTCCACACAGCCTCCAATTAGACTGGACCCTACAGTTATATGCATTTATAGAATAAACAGCATCTATAGCACATACACAGTATCAAGTTTCAGACCCTCTACTAGCTTCACATCTTTCTGCTTTTTTTTCTTCAGAACCTGTAAGAACTTTGAAATAGGTACATATTGGAAACATCTCTGCTCCACCGCTCCAATATGCTCTTTGAAATACTCTCTTCTTTTGCAGGAGGGGAAAGAAGGCTGTTACTCCGTGGAGCTAATGTAATTTGGTTGCACTGACATCAGTTTCTCACCATTTGATGTTGATGATTTGAGAACAGCAAATCATCAACATCACAGTGATGCTTCTGTAAGTGTGGGTGTAAAATCTGTTAAAGTAGCTGAAGAAGTAAAGTGCAGTTCCTCCACTAACTCTACACCTGTACTCATTTGTGGCACAATTAATATGGATTTCAATTTAAGCAGAAAATCAGCGAGTGGGCTACGTGTCCTTCTCTTAAATTAGGCAATTCTTTAATTTCTTCATCTTCAGGATGTTCACTTACTGCACCTCCTGTGTCCTCCTCAACAACAGGATCCTCTCTTACAGTTAATGCTCGTACCTCTTACCGAGCTCATACCTCTGCAAAAGCTCAGACTTGAAGTCATCCAGTGAGTGAGGACCATGTTTCCAGTTCCTACAACATGCTGGCTCCATTAATGTTTGTTTGAAAGGACAGCCTTCAAAAAATACACAGGTCTTTTTTATTATTATTTTTAATTAGAAGCTATGTGCCCAAAATAATTCTCTCTGTAGTGAAACGTGTTCAAATAGCACCATTGTGCACCTGTCTCTGTCTCACAGGTTGGATGGCTTTCTGACAGATGTGTTCTCAGGCTAGTTTTCAAAGAACAACAATGCTCCAAATAAAGAGGAGGAAGAAATTCTCTGCCACAGCTAGAAAAGTTTAAGAGATAAATCTTTCTTCATGTTTCAGATGTACACATTTACACAAACCCAATTCATTACAAAAAACTAAAAAAATAAACAAAGTAGAATTTAAAGTATGTGAACAGAACTACAGTGCTTATCAGACAATGTTTTTGATGTGTAAAAACAAATCCACAAATGACTGCACACGTCTTGACTGTTTAAGGAAACTACACAAATTTTAAGGTGTATATAGATGATATTAATGTTGTCTTGTTGTCGCTGCTTTGTTTGACTAATTTTAACCAAAATGTGAAATTTAAGAAGAAAAAGCAGTGAAAACATTTCAAACTGAAGCTGCAGCGACTACAGAACCATTTTATTCACTGACAGTTTAAGGAAATACTCAGCAGACGTACAGGTTGTGCTAATTTCATACTTGAGTCCTGCTAAGTGAAGAGAAAAATGTTTGTTCATAATCAATTCATATCCAAGTTAAGATCATATGTCTTAAAATACACTATCAACTCACTAAAATGTTTAAAAGTAACAAAATGAACGTTTTATTTTAAAACAGCTCTTAATGTTCAATTTTACTTGATGAGCCCATTAATCTTTTTTAGATTGTACTGAATCCTAGAAAGCACACACGGCAGGAGGTGTTGGGACGTCTGGGGGATGATGTCGTATAGGTGACAAGGTCACGTTCAGAGTGTGTGTGGATCGCAGCCAGTGCTGGGGAGTAACGGAATACATGTACCGCCGTTACGTATTTAAAATACAAAATATGAGTAACTGTATTCCGTTACAGGTACCGTTTAAAAAGGTGGTATTTAGAATACAGTTACGTTGTTGAAATAAATGGATTACATGGCTGTACTTTCCTGTTTCATATTGTCGCGGGTCAGGACTGTTTGGGTTTTGTTTGACAGCTACGTTCTGTTGTTCCAGGCGGCAGCGTTACGGTTGCCATGGTTACATGGTGACGCTGTCTTTGCGACTGTGTGTTTCCTGGGTGATAGAGCGCCTTTTTTTGTTGTTGTTGTTGTGCTAAGCTAATAGGCAGAATGCTACAGGCATAGCCCTAAAGAATGTAGCCTCATGGACAGTGTAGTCCGTGCTGCAGGGAGAATGGACTGCCATACCCGTTATGTGTCTGTGAGCGAGGGAGGGAGAAAAAGGAGAGTGGAAAAGTAGAGTTGTCATTGAGCAGAAACGGGAGCTGGAAGCATGTAAATATTATAATAACCACTGCAGCCAAGAAGAGTGCCTGACGAGCCCAGTTGTAAGTAAGCTATTAAGACTCGACTGTACACCGTGTTCGTGTTTTCCTCCGAAACAATAAGTTCCGTTGCAGCAGCCTTTCAACGCCTCTCTCTGTCTCTCACAAGCAAAGTTGACCCAGACAACAAAGTAAAGCTAGTTTTCAGCTACGAGCCCGACACGGAACCCGATGTATTAGCCAGAGGTCCCTTTATTATGGTTCGGAGCCGCGGACCTTCAGTAATAGTAATAAATCACATTCATGTAGTTGTAAAAAGCATGATAATATATTAAGTAATCCAAAGTATTCAGAATACGTTACTCTCATTGAGTAACGTAACGGAATACGTTACAAAATACATTTTGGGGCATGTATTCTGTAATCTGTAGTGGAATACAATTTAAAAGTAACCTTCCCAACACTGATCACAGCAGCAACCAATGAAACCTGACGAACACTAGAAAGACATACAGGTAAATACATCCAGTGCCGACACTAGATGTCTGTAAGGAGTTAAATTATTGAAGCGCCTGTGAACACGTGTCAGGTGCTGCTCCTGCAGAATGAATCAACAGTATGATTTATTGATGGCAGGTAATTTTGAAAAGCTGCTTAAGCAAACGGGCCGTTTTGATGATACTCAGCAAAATGGATTGTTGGTATGTGACTCTGTGATGTGTATTTGTGTGTGTGCCTTTGAGATGTCACCAAAAACCGCTAAATAGGGCAACCCACATGACCCAAAAATACTCACTTCCTCTCTCTGTCTCTGTTTCCCTTCACCTCTCCCTCTCTGTCTTTCTCACTCTCAAATGGGAGCATTGTATGTGGCCTATCTACAGCCCAAAAACCTCCTCCGGGCATTACAACACACAGATACACACTCACACACACATCACCCGATGCTCCAGGCGTACAGCAGACCGGCAGCAACTTTCAAACTGGCTTAGCACGGCTTACTACAGCTCAGAAAGGCAGATTGGTTACAGAGAGTGTCCCCGAACCAGAAAGGCTCTCATCCAGTCCTCCAATATGCCCAAAATTTCTATCAGCAGCTGTTTACACGCCTGAAATTTCGAGCATTCGGCATTTTCATCCCTGGACCCATTAAGAGTAAATTTAGGTAGAGTTTCACCAGGGGAGCCAGGCTCATCAAAACACAACCGTGCTTCTATTCTCCTGAGGATCCACCAGCGTGCAGCCCATGACCTATTTTGCCCAGCTTCACTGTGGCCTGGCTGGTTTACAGACACTATCTCCAGTGTTTGTTCCAAGCTGGCTGAGCTGTTGATGGCTCAGGCACAGTTCCTACAAAGCCAGATTTGGCTTAGCAGACTCCCACATGAGGCAGAGAGTCTGTAACCTTTTAAAACCCACAATCCACAACAATAATGCCAGGATTTTTGGCAGGTGTGAGCACAAAAGAAACATGCTCCTCACCCATTAATCAGGTTTAGGTCATGAGTTGTACAGTGATTTAACAATTAAATCGCTAAATAAGCAGATTATAATCTGTTTTTAATGTGCATTTGACTGTGACTGTGGCCTTAATTCATCATTTTGCCAAAAATCAGCTTTTTGGCTTCAGAGCATTAACCGTTCGCCTTTGGCATGTAGTTAACTTTAAGTGCCATCATGGCTTTTGTGAGTGCTAGCAGCATATGGCAAAGATATTCCTGTAACAAAGTAACGACACAGTGAGAACACACACACAGCAGAGTGTCCACTGACAAATATTTTGCACATCACAGTCAATTTTTGTCATAGCTCACTGACTATCCCTTCCTTCAAAGCATACAGAGGCGTGTGACACAGGGGTTACCTCAGCTTTAGGCCCCACTCAGGAAATGAGTGACAAGCACAACTGAGACCAGATGAGCCTCACACTACACTGGATCAACAAAAGATGCAAAAAATAGCACTTTGTAGCCTTGAACGAAACATCGCCTTCCTGTGCTATGACACCTTACATCACTGGCAACTTCCTTCATCCAATCAGTGTCATAATGAAGATGTCAGTCCATACAGGGGGGTGGACGCAAACTATCACATTAATTTGATGTACGTCTTTCAGTCTGTGCATGGATGTAGGTTCTTATTATGTTGTGAATTACCAATATTAAAACTTGACCACATTTAAAAAGACGTCAGTGATGACTACACTTTTTTTTTATTCCCCCAGTGACCTCTCACTTTTAAACCAGTAGACTGAAGCTGTTTCAAACTGACTCTCACTTTGTTTTTCACACAATAAAAACCATATTTTGCATCCATATGCTAGGCTACAGCTAATATTCTCCAAAAGATTATTTTTGAAACTGACATTTTAAATATCACGTGTAATTTTGAGCTTTCTGTTTTTATATATCTTTATCTTAATGCAGTTCACACCATAACATTATCCACAATTATTTTTTAACTTTACACAGAGACCATCCTCTTTAATAATTAAATAAATAGATGTGTTAGCTATACGTTTTTTGTTGCACCCTTTGTTTATTTTTTATATTCTAATGTATATTTTCTCTTAAATACTCTTAAATACAGAACGACTGGTTGGTCACTTTTGACGCAGTGCAGTGCTTTTACTGGTGCCAGTGTTGGCTCGCTAGCTAAGTAGCTAACACCATCAAAGGCATCTTTAGCCATTTCAGGTAAAAACACGTCCTACAGTGTTGTTTGTTCTTTATACATATTAAATAGACGTCTTTGATGTAAAGGAATTTTAATAGATAGAAAATCACAGTCCAATATCCCGAACCCTTTGCATTCAGTTTGACACAACACTATTCACACTAAGCTTCCTACATACACACACATATATATATAAGTTAAGATACACCGTTGATCTTGTTTCACTTCCAGCATTAACAAAATACATAGACCCGAGGAATAAGCAGGGACCTCAGTCTCCTCGTGAACAGCAGTAAATCTGTATACGTCTCCTGACGTATACAGATTTACTGCAAAGACGTACATCCTGCAAAGACATTCTGAGTGAAAAGCTCTGCGTGGCAGTGTGAAAAGGTGACACAGCAGTGGGTAACATATGCACTCTTTTCTTCTTTTCTCTTCTAGCAGTTTTGAACCAACATCACTGATGTCCTTTTCTTTTCACTTTTCTTCCTGTCCTCCTATTATTTTATTTTTCTTTCCCATTCCACGTTCCCTTACTCTCTTTTGTCAGCGCCTCTGATTTTCCTCTACCCACCCCTACCTCCAACATGTTCCCCTCTGCCCACTCTACTTACTTGTTCTTCATCAAACAAACAGCTACATTATTTAGCATGGGTATGAGAGAGTCAGAGAGAGCACCAGGCCCTGTGTGTTAATCCATCCCCTTTATCTACCAATCAAACTGGTGCCCCTGTGCTTATCTGTGTGCCCTGATTGGACGTACCAGCTGTCATTCAGACTATATTGGGGTCTGGATGATTGTGCATGCATACAAGCATCCGTGTAACACCCTCTCCATCTCAATCACTTTAGGGTTTGCAAGTGACACACACACATACATATATAAATATCTATATATATGTGCATACACACAAGTTTCTTTTTCGGACTCACACATGCTCACACACTGAAAGGGACTTGGGAAGCTTACAAGCATGTGACATTGAGAAGGGTGAACAATGGAATACACACTCTTTCACACACACACACACACACACACACACACTCACTCACTCACTCCATCTGTATGCATAAATCAATAGGCGTTCTATGGGTGCATTTACTAAGGTCAAATGGGGCTTGGGCTGCCGGGAAATAAGAGGACAGTGTGTGTGTGTATGTGTGTAGCTTTGTGGGGGTGGAATAACGGACTGTATGAAAGAGAATAATGAATGTGTGACTGAAAGGTTGGAAGGCTGAAGAAGAAGTGTAGGAAAGCGGAGCACAAAAGGGAAGATGAAAAGGAGATGAAACATGCTGAGGAGAGACAAAGGGATGAAGAGACAGAGAAAGGATGGACAGATGAAGTCAGAGAAGAAGGTGCAGGTGTGGAAGAAGAGAACTGCTAAATGGAGGCTGAGTGAGTGGAGGTCAAGAGGGGAGATGATGGAGAGATGAGCAGGAGGGTGGGGGGAGGATGAGAGGAAGGGTAAGGAAGGGGCCGTGAACCCATTTGCTGAGCTCAGGTGTTTTAGTGGCACTGTCATGTCTTTAAAACAACACACTATTTGATTTCTCAACTGCTCTGAGTGGCCGGTGCAGGGCACAGAGCGTGACTGGCATTTATCTTTCCATTCTTGAGCTCTGCTGTTGTCAGTGAGCGAGAGGACGATGCTGTCGCGTCAATCATCGGAGCCTGAGATTGTGCCGGAGGCAGTTTTTAAGGAAAATGGAGGGTTTTTCAACTTAGGTCATGGTGTTGTATGTTTGGCCTTTACTTTTACGTTGAAGTCAACATGTTCACGTAAGACACGTTCTTCCTGACGGCAGTAACAGCAGCAGGAGCATGAGGTCAGGAAATCAAAGGTTTCAAACCAAGCAGCAAATGTATCGAGTTTGATACATCTCATTTGAAGAGTCACAGTAGCACTCATAACACCACCTTATTCAAACCAGCAAATGTTTGTACTTCTCTGAATTCATGCGTGCAGCAGGTAATTAAAATGACCAGAGTCTTTTCTGCAGAGTCTGGAAAGCATCACAGCTAGCCTCTCCTCATGTTTAGGGATGATGCTAACGTTTCTCTTTTGATGCAGGTCATTAACCATCACCTTAGTTATTACCTTAAGTAATCACTTTGAGTTTATTGAATTGTTCCTCCATGTCTTTGCAGTCAGCAAAATAAGAACATTAAGCTCATTTTGCCTTTTTCCAACATACAGGGTTAAATGATAAGGTAAGAGTTATCGCTTCTGGTGGATTAATATCTGTGTCTCCTCTATACTGACTGCTTAGTAAGTAGAAGAGTTGTCCAGTCAGTCATTATGTTTTTCAGTGGTACATATATGTGTTTGACGTGGTGTAACTATATGTTTCCATGACATTTAGTTTTTCTAGATTCTTCCTGTTTGTGATACTTTAGACCCACAGAGTAAACCGGGTTTGGAAATGAGTTTATCACAAAGATACCATTTTATGATAAGACGCTGTAATTTTAAATGTCTGGCTACCTAAAGAAGCTAAAACAGTATGATTAGATTTAGGATTTTTATTTGGTTAAATTTGCTTTAAGGTTAACGGACAATTGTTCTAACGGTGACCATAAAAAATAATAATGCAAATCAATGACTTAAATAAAAATGATTGCCTTAAAACTGAAAAGTCCAATGTTTGTTGTACCATCCATACACCCCAAACTCCTGCCTATGCACACTGCCAACATTTCCTACAGTCTCTATGAAGATTTGCTCGTTAAAAAATAAACACAGGTAATTGATCATTTTTTGACCTGAACAGCAGAAAATCCCTTTTACTGTGATTCAGAGTTGAATGATGGAGAGACAGCCTAGTCTTTATGGGAGGTGATGATGAGTTGAGTCGATGTGGCTGCAGTACTAGACTGGCAGACTGTGACAGACTGAGCAGAGCAAAGTGGCACGGCAGCAAACATGAAGAGGCAGCGGACCTCAGGCACAGAAAAGTATACAGTTATACAGAGTTCCGGTTCAAGAACAGTGTGAAACTGGAGATGGGTGATGAGCTACCATCGCTCTGACAAACTGCAAAATCTGGCAGAGACTAGAGAGCAGAAGAGGGATTTATGTAGAGAGACAAACAGGGGAGGAGTGAAAAGGAGACAATAGGAACACGAGACAAAGGCCAGAACATGACAAATATGTCAAACGTGCGACAACTGATGTTCTACATGGTAGCCAGAGATCCTGAAGAATAAATTATAACCTTGGGTCATAATAAGCAGCCAGTTACATCCATGCAGGGGTGAAGCAGGTCAGTGAAGGTTCCAATAATAAATAAAAGAACTTGTCCATTGTGACTGAATGATGTAATATGGATGAATAATATCAATAAGTGATTGGTGATCAAACAGAATAATTAACATGGGGTAGAATGGGAAACCAAAAGCTGCTCCACTGAGGGGTACTCCGGGTCACTTTGATCAGTGGCCTTTTTGTCAGCAGGAAAACTGTGACGTTGTTTTGTCATTGTGACCCAGGGTATAGCAGGAACTTCAGGAAATGACTGAATGCTGAGGATGAAAGTGTAGGAGGAGATTTTAGTGGCAGAGTTCAGAGCAGCTCTTTAACTTAAAAAAAAAAAAGACATGAATGTGAACCAGGCTGGTTTATTTTTGGGAATGTGAATGTGAACTAGATCATTTTCATCAGTGTGAGCTGAACATTGAGCTCGTTTATGAAATGTGACAACATTACTGACACTTGTCACTTACGCTCTGGTAATGATTATTTCCATAATCCTGTGTGTAATTTTCATTTTCTAACTCACATTCATTAAATGCTTGTGGTCTGAAGCCACTGAGAAACCCACAGATTTTAACAAAACTGTAACCAGTTTTACCTGCTAAGTAGTATCCTATGTACTCTTAAAATATACTTACACCATCTGGCAACGAGTAAAGTTAATAAATACTAAATATACTGTTTTCAGTATATTTATTAATGTACTTATTCAATGCAGTTTTATTTATATAGTGCCAAATCACAACAACAGTCACCTCAAGGCGCTTTATATTGTAAGGTAGACCCTACAATAATACATACAGAGAAAAACTCAACAATCATATGACCCCCTATGAGCAAGCACTTTGGCGACAGTGGGAAGGAAAAACTCCCTTTTAACAGGAAGAAACCTCCAGCA
Source organism: Neolamprologus brichardi (assembly GCF_056152115.1). NCBI lineage: Eukaryota > Metazoa > Chordata > Actinopteri > Cichliformes > Cichlidae > Neolamprologus > Neolamprologus brichardi. The sequence continues at coordinate 15,743,624 of NC_142105.1, read as the reverse complement.
GAACCAGGCTCAGGGAGGGGCGGGGCCATCTGCTGCGACCGGTTGGATAAAGAAATGCATGATCGGATCAGATTAAAAAAATATATTTTTAATTACCTTTGCAAAAATAAGGAGTTTACAAGTTTGAAAAAAATATGAAATTAAGTGTCTTAACATTACAAAAGTGTTGTTGTTTTATGTACAACATGTGAAGCAGCCTAGTTGAACAGTAGTTAAGAGCATTTTTATGACTTGGACATGAATTTTCAACATGCATGATTCAAAACTAATTGCTAAACATTATTTTTTGCCCTTGGGCACCTTTTTCCCATCAATCTGCTGTCATAGGTCCTGACTAAAAAGCAAGAGAAAGTCCACATATTGGCTTTTGGAAGGTTGGTGGAGGCTGGCTTTCAGCAGGCTTTAATGGCACCAAAGTTTAAACCCTACCTGTCACAGTTTTTCACATTTTTTTAAAATACATCATCATTACATATATGTTGTTTGGGTTACACATAAACAACAGGTTCTTGGCTAGGGTTAGCATGGTTTTGTTTAAAACACAACAACAACACCTATTTTAAAGGTTTTCCCCATTGCCATGGTGACACCTCCCTGCTTTTTCTACATAAAAACATCTCCTAACATCAAATATACATCCCACTGAACAGCACTGGCTGCAAATTTGTGTTCAATAACACAAAAAACTGTAACAATTTGTGCTCGTCAACATGGAAACATTATTACTTTGTAGTGATTAATTCATAAATCTCATTGAAATTGGGCTGCGTAAAGTCGTTATTATTGTTTGTGGGGACACAGGATGCAAACCTGGTTTACAAAAACCCATTTTATGATATACAGCATTCTCAAACATTCTCAAGGCTGAGTGAGATGTAGCACATTCTTTGTGAACCTCAGATTTCAGATATTCATAATTTTATGATTCTGCATGTTCTTACTCATAATCACCCAAATATTCATTTTGACCTCGTCCTGCAAAAACAGCTGCAACCAAAGCAAGTCACTGTTTTGAAGCAGTTGTTCAATTTTACATTATTTTTCTAATAAGTAAAATTTGACAATATGAGAATTTAAGATTACATGTTAGTAGTTTTATTATCTTTACAATTGAGTGATATTATTTCAGACTGAACAGGTCATTTTCTTGCCATAAAATAAGAACCATATTTTCATTGAAAAATACGAGGAAAGGCAGAAAGTTTGAAAGTTTATCACACTGTCTACCTCTGCTGCCCTCTCATCCACCGCCCACACTACTGCACAGACGCAGGTCAGTCTGCAGCCTTTGTTCAGTGCTGCTCCTCAGGCCTGAAACTCATCTGATTCAGCGGCTCCGCTTTAGAACTCAGCCTTTACTTGCTCGGATTAATACTCCGGACCCTGCACAGTTCAGCTACAGTTCCCTTGCTCCTCTGTGCGGCCAGCAACCCACCTGGTTCTCCATACATCCTCCACTCTGCAGCTCTGTGCCATGGCTCAGTGTCCCAGCCCCAGTTATTCACCTTTTGTCTAACTACAGTTCCCTGAGTGTTCATCTATGTCTGTGCTTTTTCTTCTTTCTGGGGTTTATGCTTCAGTGGGAAATTTACACCATCGCTACATCACATGACTCCTCTGAAACCTCTCTGAAAGTTGACCTGAACCTCCCTAGAAAGGTAACTACACATTGAGTCGACGCAGCCCACGAGTGCTGTGTTCGGTCTGCACCGTTCCTCCTATGCATTTCTGGCTCACAGTTTTTGAATTTATCAGTGAGAGAATAACAGTCATCATCTCAACATAAGGATAAACAATTATAGAATCAATATAAAGACTCAGAAAACATAATCCTAGAGGGAGGGAGGGAGATTATCAGAATGAAAATCAAATCAAAATGTATTTCTATAGCACATAATAATACAACACAGTTGACCAAAGTGCTTCACAGTCGGTCAGAGCAATAGCATAAGATAGAATAAAAGAAACAGTTAAAAGGAGGGCAGGAAACAATATGAACAATATGAACAATATGTGTAAAAGAACACATAACTAGCCATGAAATAGCTTATTAGTTTGAATCAAAAGCCAGACTAAAACAATAAGTTTTAAAACGCAATTTAAAAGACTGGACGGACTCGGAGGAACAAATATAAGGAGGAACAAAGAAGTGGAAAAACTTACTCCTCAAAATAAACTGACAACAACAAAAAGTCTGAGCATTTTATTGGATTCTATCAGTTGGCACCTCATGTAACACCAAGACACAAGCACAAGCTAATTAAGACAAAATCCACAAACATAATTGATGCCAGCCACTTACATAGGTCACATCATGGGATCTACAAAGATCCTTCATAAGTCAGAATCTTTCCTTATTCCCTCAAATCAAATCAAAAGACATCTGTGATTCAAAGTAGCTGTGAGTGCTAATAGTGTGTCAGCGTCTCTACGTTAGCCCTAGCATAGACTGGCAACCTTTCCTTGTTGTACCTTGCCTTTCATGCAGGAAGAGGTGGGTAGGCTCTCCCCCTCCACCTGCACCACGAGCCTGAAATGGATCAGCTGTAAAGGAAATGAATGGATGGAACAGTTAGAGCAGAGAAACTGTAAGAACAAAAACAGCAGAAATACTCAGGTATCGTGTGCTGTACATCTTGTTCAATGATTGATATGGACTCTAAGGTTGTGAGATTTTCTGAGACAGATACAATTTTTTACAAATGTGAAAAAAAATATATAATTGAACACATTTGTCATTGTCAAATTAAAATGTTCAATGGGAACAAATCAGAAAGTCGCTTGGCGAGCAGCTGTCCCCTCTGACTTAAAAAGACTGTCCAATCTGAGCCCTGAAACCTGTCACTTAATCAACAATGTTACAGAAAACACTGTTAGGTTATTACCTGTGTTGGCTTAAAAACACAGTGTTTTGGCTGTAATAATATTACTATCTGTTCTTTCTGTGAGGCTGACAGACCTTTAACGTGTCAGACACTTTTACTGCTTTTCCAAACAAGTTCTGGGTCACAAATCACCTTTACATAAAATAAATGATTGATATTTATTACAGGTTGAGAACAATTGTTTATTTATTCATTTATCAGGTGAGACACAAAAGGTCGATAGTATGTAAACTTTTGTTTTTCTATTAGTCGTGATAGCAGATCTCGAGCCACCGCTTCCAGCTCGTCTGGGGTGACAATGATGTTGTCCAGTGTTAGACCAAGGATATAAACACCCATAGGATCTGGCACTGTTTGGAGACACTGTGGAGGTAGGCGAGATCCTAGGTACCCTAACTGGGTCCTTTTGATTATGAGCCACAGCGGCTGTGTTTCTATCACTCCGTTTTACACATTAACACAGACACTTTTCAGAAGACAGTTGATAGAAATTCCCAGTTAGTAAGTTCTAAATTTTCTGACATGATAGGAATTAATATTGCTTGAAAGGAAAGCATGGTTTGAGTTTAACTAACAGCAATTAGATGGTGGATGCTTGAGTTATCATTTTACCATCTTACCTATGAAGCAAAGCAGTGAACATTAGTGAGCAATTGTCAAGCTGTCAGGGATTTATTTTAGGAGAATATGGGGGCAAATCAAAACACAGAAAACAAATCTGTTATAAATGTAGTGTGTGTGTGTGTGTGTGTGTGTGTGTGTGTGTGATAGCTTTAACCCTGGATTTGACTGAACTTACCTCTGATGGATTGGCTCGGTTTCAGCTCCGACTTCCATGGAGATTGCCTGCTTTGCACAGCTGGTGATCCAAACTTCTTGTAACACTACTCACACTGTGAAGACAACTGAGTTGTGGTTCTCTGAGCGTGCTTTATCAGTCTTGAGAACATGACCCCAGTGATGTCATCAGCTTGGCCTTTCAGGCAGACAGAGTGAGGCTGTGCTGCAAACTCACTGCAAGACGTTCTAATAAAAGACAATCAGGTTGATTTATGGTCAATTTTAGACTCAGTGGTTTTGAAGCTTTCAGCCACCTAGTAGGAAGTAAGCCATGACATATCTGCTCCTGCTCCACCAATTTGTACAATTACTTCCATAATCTGACTCGGTCCACTCCCACTGCATTATTGGATGGCAACAGTAAATCCTTGGTGTTAATAACAGTAAGAGGGATGCAATCTGTGGCCAATCATTGCCCTGGAAACACCGCTGGCTGTTTGGTTTGGCCCATAATTATACTTATTAAATTCAGTGGTAGATGCTTACTGAAAAACAACAATTATAACTCCCAGCTTTCATTTCTGTCCTCGTTCAGAGTTTCTTTCATACATATGTGATTGTACCTTACAACACAACCATAAGTTGACATGAAGCGCACTGTTGCATAGAAATGTTTCTAAAGCAACAACATGTTTCCTTGCTGCTGCTTTTTGATGCCTTGTGACAAGACGGGAGTGAAAACAGCACGAACCATTGATATCGTAGCATTTATCCACGTGCGTATCCGAGTATCCTGGGTTAAAAACCAAAAAGTATTTTTTGTAAATCAAACAATCAATCGCTCTTGATCTGTTTATTGTAACAATGTTTATTTTTAGACTGTTTTGAAGCCTAAAACCCATTCTGGCAGCATAATGATTATTTCTCTGTTGCTATGATATTTCTTTCTGCCCCTGAGATGATGAAGATCGTGATGGCAGCGATGGTAAAGACAGCATCAAACATTAGGTACTGCATCCAGGATGATTATAAATGGTAAACAGTGAAAGTTAACCAGCTCCACAGAATGAGGAGCATATCATGAAGACCTCTCTAACTCTGCATCAGGGCACCTACACATCAGTGCAGAAAAATCAAAATCTCTTTGGCCCACTTTGAGAGTTATAATTTTAGATGCAGCACTGCAGCGAGGTGCTAAAGCCAAAGGCCTCTTCGAGTACCAGTGAGAGGCAGATGAAAGAGATGCTTCTAGCAGAAAATAAAGATTAGCTTGGAACAGGATTTTGTTAAATGTGATTTGTAATAAAACCACAACTATGCTTTCTGTAAGGGGTTTTTCAGCAGCACATTAAATTGACAAAACTGTTTTGGTTCATATATAATTTAGGAATCCGAGCAGTTTTTCTAAACTGAACTGTGGAAAGACAGAGTGCAGTGATGATGTCAAATAGATGAATCTTGGAGCTCCTCCACAGACCATGAATAATGAAATAAGTGCTTCAATGCTTACTGCAATCATAGCAATGTATTTGGCATGTGGAGACATCTTTTAATTAACAACTTGAAACCTTGGTCATGTATGAATCATTGGGATGAAACACCTTAAACAAAAACACTGGGGGCCTTCAGCAACCAGACGACCAGTTAGTCACACTAGTTTAAGTTTCAATATTTGATTTATAGCTTCTTCTTACTGCTTAAAATAAGAATAAACAACAAACTGAAACATTTTAGCCTTGACTCTTCTTTTAGTAGTTTGTAATTAGTGTGTAATTTGTAATTGAGTAGTTTGGCCAGAGGGGGAGCAAAAACCAAGTAAAGACCAAACCACTGAGGACCAGGAAAAAAGAAAAGAAAACTATGATCGGAGTAAATATTGCACATTTTTGCAGATCATAAACAAATAAAATATCTAAAGAATGATTGGAAGAAAATTATATCTGTACACATTTAGCACCAATAATATTACAGTTTATCTTCTGAGAATGTGGATATACGCAGCCTCAATTTCATGTATTATGGAGAGTAAAGAGAAAAAAGCCAAATTCCACAAGACTGATCCAAAACTGCAATATTTAGAGCAAACGTCTTTCTCTAATATATGTACATTTTTATGTCTGGACCAAAATAGGACACTGACTGATCGATGGAGTAATGCTGCTGTTATACCTAAAGACAAAAAAAACTCCTTTGGTTTCAGCATTTTTGGAGAATTAAGAGTTAATATTAGATGTGCCTCTTTATATATCCTAAACCTGTTACCTATACCTGATTTACCTCGTAGTGATATATGATGTTCTTTGTGCTACTTGAGCACTTCCTAGCACTTTACGTCAAATCCTCAGTAAAACACTCTGTAAGAATTTAACAATGTAAGCTTTCAGGAAGTGCCAGTTTCCAAATAATGCAAACATCTGTAGTAAGCAGAAGTCAACGTTTGCTGCAGTGTGTAGTTTGTCAATGCCTGACTAGTTGGACAAAAGCAGCGCAGATGAAACAAAACTTTGGTAATTTGTGGCTTCTGTTACTTTCTTTCTTCTTCTAAGTTTTCTTAATACATTAAAGAGCACACTGACCTTTAACCCTAATTAATAGTGAAACAGACAGAATGCTAAGGTCACAGCAAATACACTGCATTTTAACATGCATAACAATGAATCACTATGGCTTTCAGGCTGAGTGCAGAACATTCATTTATATGGAAATTTGTCATTTAGATAGCTGTTCATACAGTATTCTCTTTATCCCGACTCTCGCACACATATTTCCTCCTTCATGTGATTCATATCTGTCTGCATGTATATAGTGATTCAATAATGTTTATGAGAAAGTCAAATAGATCACATCGTTTGACCTTCGGTATTTTTGTCCAGTTGTTCTATGATCATTACACACACACACACAAACTACAGATTTGCAGTGGCTCATGTGCATGACTCAGACTAATGCTTCTTCAGTGTTCATTCATCCTCCTTTGTATGAAAAGACTATGACAAATACACACACACATATTGAACATAAATACAGTCAACACTCTGGGGAGAGCTACACACGGCATTATAGGAAGACCCACACATGCATGACTGCACAAACCTGTGTTCCTGCATATAGACTTATGCACATAAGCAAACACACATCAACAAGATTAGCTAATGTCATGCTCTCAATGATTTCACAACCTCATCTGCGTCTTTCAGGATGAAAATAAAAATTATTATGATGTAAAAATTTATCATGCATGAAAAAGTTTCTGTGGGCTGTAAAAGGTGATGGGGCAGTGGTGTAGAGATAAAACAGGGAGGACTTAACATGTGCTCCGTGTGATCTGTGTAATCTATACATGCACAGACCCCAAAGTGGGGTTATGAATATGCAGATTTATGTTCGTGAATTGTTCAGAACCTTGTAATAAACTGAATAAATAAGTGTGTATGCAATTCATTTATGTGTACAGAGTGCTGTACTGTGTGCAAACATAAGAAGAAAATATGTTTTTAGATGAAGATCGAATTATTACAGTGTACAACTTACCAGGATGACATTAACCCTTTAAGACCTACCATAGAACCAAGTCCGCCAGAGCCTAGTTTATATTTTTACATGCTGTGGAGCCATTTTTGGGAGCATTTCAAGTTGGTATACATCAATACAACTGTTATAGCCCAAACTTTAATAATATGTATGCATTAAGTCCATAGTAATTACATAAATTGCAAAAACGTGCAATAAACTACAAAAAAAATTAAAAATCATTTTATTTTTTTTGACATATATTTCTACTTAGAGAAATTTAAGAGGTTTATCCCTCAAAACTTTAAATACAAAGAAGTTGCAAAAAATAGTTTACAACAACAGGAAATTTATTTTGAGTGTCTTCATAGTTTTATTTTTGAGATACACCAATTTTTATATACTGCAGGAATAATGAAAATAAAAATTATAATGCAAATTTGCAAAGAAAACAGAATGTGCATCAAAATAAACTATTTAAAGCAGTGCAATTTGAGTTCTAAGCATCCCAGCAACTATTCAGAAAAGCATGAAGTCAAATATGACTTTTAAAAACACCAGAATAGGCTTATAAGGCCTATAAGTAAAAAACTACATCTTCCGCGAAAACTTATGTCACTTCTGGTTTTGGGCAGGTAATGGCGGACATAAGATAGTTTGCGATATTCCAACCTAGGAAGTGTTACAAACAGCTGATTGGATCGGCAAACTGTGTTTCTGGAATATTATGGGTTTTTTTGCTGCAAGTGGTTTTTATGCAATTTTTGCAAAGCTGTATGTGGAAGGAAACCGTGACCTAGGACAAGCTGATGGCATAAGATGTAAGTACAACTCCTCTGGTTTCATATGCAAAAAAAAAAATATTGCGCTAGCTTACGTGGTTCCGGTTCTACAGGGATTTAAAAATAGTGACGCAAAACGGAGCGTGCCCGGTTTGCAAGCTCATCTTGTAACCGGAAGGTTGGCGGTTCAATCCCCAGCTCTATCTGTCTTGGTCATTGTGTCCTTGGGCAAGACACTTCAGCTACCTACTGGTGATGGCCAGAGGGCCCAATGGCGCGATATGGCAGCCTCGCTTCTGTCAGTCTGCCCCAGGGCAGCTGTGGCTACAACTGTAGCTGCCTCCACCAGTGTGTGAATGTGAGTGTGAATAAATAGTGGCATTGTAAAGTGCTTTGAGGGCCCCGAAAAGCGCTATATAAATGCAATCCATTATTATTGTTATATCTGACAGCTGTTCGCATTATCAACACTGTATATAGAGTATGTAACATCCTTTACGGGGCATATCTGCATGAGTATGTTGGATTCAAATTCATTGTAACATAAATCATTATAAAAACAGACCGAATAGCTGTCAATGCTAGTATCACAAGGTTCATAATCCATTCATGGTTATGGTTGAGCAGAATGCACTATGGTTACATTCTAGTGAAACACTGTTGTTGTTGATATGTAATTCCATGCACATGCACAGTATGTTAACATCTTTGTTTTATATGACTAACGCCTTTTCCTTGATTCAAATAGATATATCCAATAAACTCCAGCAATAACTTTAGTGCAAACCTGATGTACCTGATGTCCAAACTAATCTGTTGCATGAAGCAGTTTAGTCATTAACTCTGAAGCAGGACTAACATGCCAAAAGTGTTTTTTAAAGAAGAAGAAATCAGTGACTGATGACTGAGGTTGTGTTCACCTCATCAGAATTCAGCAGTTCCAAAAACATTCACAGGAGTATTAGCTTATTATGAACACGTTGGTAAGTTGTCTTGTGGCAACTGTTGAGCGCGCTGTGTGTGTAACAGCGCGACAAACATTACCTGTCCTTTTATTAACTGCACAAGTAGTGCTGGTCATAGGGAACATATTTAGTTTTAAAGTAAGTTTCCGGGCTTTTCCTGCCTTTCTGGGGGGATTATATTTCACTAAAAATGATGTAATATGCATGTCCACATAATTAATTATGGATTATTAAAATTGTGATATTTAAAAAACACACACTGTATTTTACAGAACATAAATTAAGAAATATATTATTTTAGACTTATATTTTAAATATGACAAAATGCTGATTTTACAGCAGTAAAATTCTTGTATCTCTGCAGTTTAAACATTTAATAAACTTTCTGCCTGCACAGAGTGGATAGTGAAACAAATGGAATCATCATAAATACATTATTTCATATTTATTACTTTTTTTTCTCATTGCTTTATTATTGTACCTCTAGTAATAAATAATAAGGGAAGGATTCTGGATCAGCAACATGATGGAAACTTGTGGCCATAGTATATACAGTATTCTGAAGAAGGCCTAAAATGTCACTGTGTGTACATGCTTGTGTGTGTTTTATGTGTATAGATGTTTTAAATTATTACTCATTATATAACATTGTCCAGACATGCCTGGTAAGGACACGAGGAGGAAACAGTAGGAGCTGTCTGAGGCTACTAAATCCCTCAGCAGCTGGATTACAAAGAGCACAGGTAACAATGACACACGTACCAGATGTTGGAGAGGTATTCCAGGAATGTTTTGCTTCTATAACATTTTTCCGGCATCATTTTATTGTAGTTTAGGAGCAACAGTTGCTGAGTGTGGATAACTAAATAATAGTTTATTGCAATAGCAGTTTGTGCCTTGTTCTCAGATGGACAGCAAGTGGAGAGTGATAGATGAGATGAGGGGATGGAGGAGGAACAGAAGCAAAGAGTGATTCACAGGCAGAGCCGAGTTTATTTCTAACAGTTTTTTGTTGCCTTATGGTTCCAAGCGCATTTTGTTATTATCTCATGACACTTGTTTAATCAGCTACCATCTCTCCTATGAACTTTTTTAATGTCTACAGTCTCAGATCAACACAGCCCTGCCCTCCGGCACCATCAGCAGCAGGAGCAGCAACCCTAACCCCCCCGCAGCAACATTGTACCCATCAGGTCAAACACAGGCTACGTTTGCTTTGCATTGTCACCACCTCACAACAGTGATGTACTATGCTGCGATCACATATTAGATTCTTGATGAATGTGTGTAGTTGTTATTCAGCCTGATTCAATGTGCCCCTTTTTAACTTTGAGCACCTGCCCCTTTAAACGTCTCTGCACCGCCCTGTGTTTGACTTTATCTGAGGAAACACACTCACACATGCATTTCTGTAAGTTGATGTACAAATATTGATTAGATTAGGTGAACAAACTTTCAACACATTTTATTTTTGTTTTGTTTTTAACTCAGTGTTTTATTTGGTCTTATTAGTTGTTTTACACCAACTTTCATTTTTCTCTTTAAACCTTTAAAGTAGGAACCATTAACTGCAAAAAAAAAAATAAATCTTCTTTTTGAAACTGGAGTGTTTATTGAACCTTCTGACTAATTTTTTTTTTAAATTGAATATAAATTTGCTTCTTGGAGTTATAATTTGTGTCATTTTTGCTACAAACAGCATTTTATGCAATTTATTGGTTAAACATTTATTGCACAATATATTTTTTTATTTTTCTGGAAAAAAAATACTCATCCTGATAAAATATGATACATACAAAGCCAAAGGAAGTAACTCCAAACTATAGTAACACACTCTTACAATGAATGCACACACATATGAAATCACAAAGGACAGAAAACAGGAAGATAACAACTTGCAGGATGTGTTGTAATTCCCCACGTTTGGATTGAAGCATGTTGTAAAAAACAAAAAAGACAACAGATTAAAGAAGTTTATTATACGGCACAAAGGATGAACTGCTCAGAGAAAGAAGACAAGAGAATCAGGCATGAATGAGAATGAATGATGGAAGGAAAGAGCAAAAGAAATGGGAGCGCTGGAGAAGAGGAGGAGAGAAGAAACACAAATGCGACCTGTCTATAAAACAGAGCGAAGGAAGAGCCTCCACTCACCCCAGAGCCCCCGTGCACTGCGGTCATGGGTGGGAATTAGGACACACTCATGCGCATAGATGCAGCAAAATATTAAACAGACACAGAGAGAGCATTTGGAAGCTTGTATAATTCTCTCTGTGGGTGTCAATTAAATCTCTCAGCTCTGTCAACAGCACACACACACACACACAGTCATTCTCTTTCAACAGCTAGTGCTTCGTCAACACCGGCTGGCTTGGCAAGAGCAAGAGAGAGGGGGGGGAGAAAGAGAGCTGTTGAAGAGCGAGATAAGAGATCGAGAACCGGTAATATGAGAACATGAAAGCACTGCAGGTAAGGAAACACTGTGGTTGCACACACACACACACACACACACACACTCACACACGTTGGTCTTATTACACTTTTTTTCTGGGTCACAATGCTACAAAGAACAGAAATGATGCTGCCAACTGAGCTATACATGCTAAATCCCAAAGTATGGACACACACACAAAGTGGGAGAACATTCCATCATCCCATGCAAACCAGCAGCTTACATGTCTAATAACGCTCCCAGTTAGATCCGAGCCATCGGCTGCGTTTTGAATGTATCAGACTGAACAAACAGCGGTGCCACAGGCTAATTGTACACTCTGTGTAGCTACACTGTCAAACTAGTTTTGACTGTTTTCTGAGACACATTACACAATGCAAGACACATCTTGTGACTTAAAAGGCAAACTGAGGGTTATGAAAGCCGCACTCAACATCATCCCAAAGCTGAAGCTGAATAAACAACAGAGGTGTGCAGCGCCGCAGGCTTCAGAGCACAGCGATCTGTGGCACAGTGTTCACAGGTTTGCTCCCTGCTGAGGTGTCCTGATAAAGACTTTAAACCCAGATTGACTCACTCAATTTCCTTCGACATTTATTAGAATTCAGAAGCTGGGAAATATAATATCTCATTGCAGACAGATGCTATCAGTCACACCAAAAATCCCACTGAGTCTGTGGGTCTTTGGTGTGACTGTAACTATGATGCCATAACAAATAAAGTCGTATATAAGACTCAAAACCTAGAGTGATGAGCAACACAGCTATTCATTTTCACACCCTCTTCTTTAACCTATAGGTTACGGTTAGCATTAAGGTCGACCTCTAATAGCATCGTCACGTCCTTGAAAAGCCCAAATGAAAAGGCTTTAAACAGAAAGGAAACGTCCGTTTTGTATGGACTGATGGCTTACACTCACTAACACTTTATGAGAACGGCACACTGTTAAGCATTAGTAAAGTATTAGTAAATACTTAACTATTCATGTTTTAAAGTGACACATTAAGGAGAAGTAATGCTTTTATATAATGAATTAAGTCCTGATTAATAGGCTCACATGTTTAATGAGAGCATTACTCTAAGTGACATTTTATAATAAATGAAGTATTACAGCAAATATTTAGGAACTGTTCCAACTAAACGATGAACAAAGCTGCTGCTCATTTATGCACCTACAGCTGATATACTGTAGGGACATTTATTTCATGTTGTAATTAATGGTCAGTTTAAGCAGCTGCTAGTTGTTAGTTCAGTATTTTTCATCTATTCCTTACACGGCATTTACAAGTGTCAACTATGCAACACAACCCAGCTGAAGGTTACATGTGTGTAGGAGCAGAGTGTTAGTTTGAAGGAGCAAGAGTGGCTCTCCTTTTAAAGAGAGAAAGATTCACTCATTTTGGAGCCATGGGGCACTTTATTTTGGATATAGATTTAGATTCAGATTTACAGATTTACAAAAGCAAAAAGTGGGTAAAAAATAGTAATAATAAATAATTAAACAGGTCATAATTTGTTCAGCAACCTGAGAGCAGGTGAAAATAACTGTCTTGGATCCTGCTGGGGACACATTTATAGTGTTTCTCAGGCTGGGAGTTCTCACGGGCCTGGAACAGGTTGTGGTTTGGGTGCTGAGTGTCTGATGTGTTTGACTCGGCACTGCGTCCAAGCTCGCATTTCTGCTGGAAGGATGGGAAACTCACCTCCCCTGATGCTCTCTGCTTCCCTCACTGGGTTGATCGATGGTGCAGCTTCTGTACCAGACGATACAGCAGCACAGCAGGATGCTGTCAGTGGAGCATTCAAAAACCTGGGCCTTCCTAACCTCGCTGTTGGTGTGTGTGGACCATCTGAGGTTCTCTGTGATGGTCACACCAAGAAACTTAAAATTGCTGACCAGCTCAACTGGGGCTCTGTCAATGTCAGTGAGGCCGCCTGAAATCCACAATCGGCTCCATTGTATGTTGACAGTGAGGGCACAGTTGTGATCCTGGCACCATTGTGTCAGATGGCTAATCTGGTCTCTGCAGAGCCGTCACCATCCACAATCATGTCCATCACAGTTATTTCATCCACAGATTTAATGGTGACATCGGAGCTGTACTCGGTCTCGCAGTCCTGTGCATACTCAGGACGCAGCCCTATATTTACACTGAACCGTCTTCATTTAAAATAAAATGGAAATAAGGTTGTTATGAAACAAAGGGTAAGCTGATAATGCAGCAAAATGTCTGTGGGATGTTGAAGACGCTGTTTCTCAGGTTAAAGCTGACGCTAAACCTCGTGCATTGTCAGTTAGCGAGCATAAGTCAGTTTAACCTGACGTGAAGCTACTAACCAGAGCAAAGCTGAACTTCTAACATCTACATTTACTTGTGTTATTAATTCAGTATGATGAACATGTTGTTTATGGTCTGCACATTTGAATATGAAGCGTGATGAAATGTTTTCATGTGTTCATGTTTTATTTCAAAGAAAGAAGCTTCAATATCTCAAAGTTAATGAACATTTTGTCTTCAGCTGTTCAGTCTCTTTCTGTCCTGAGAACTCAAACTCTACTTTTCACCTATGCACAAACTTCACGTGGGTTATATTTGCATCTTCTAATAAATATTTGTATTTTCTGTTTGTCTCTGTGTTGTCTGCTTCCTTTTATTGCTGTGAAGACAAAGGAGACGTGTTTGAGACTTAAGGTCCTGCTGACCTTTCAGTTTCATTTAGAAACACTTGTTCAGGTTTAAGTAACACAATATACTGAACTAAGAACTGTTAAATTAACCCTTAATTACAATATGAAATAAACAGTTATTAAAACTTTAACATTCTCACAAATAACTAGCTCATTTTATTAATCTGTTTATGTATGAATATGAATTTAAATATATTGTTAAGCACTTAGAGTGTGTATGGAATTATTCCTCTGGCTTAAAAGAAGTCGAGTTTATAGGTTTATGCAAAGGTCACTGACATCCGGGGTTACAACTTTAGACCTGGTGCAGCTTTGTAAACTGAGTGGACCTGGGAAAAACTCACAAGTGGACAACTGGCCCACAGATCAGTTTAAACCGATACAACGACATTGCGTACTGTGTAATCCAGTCTTTTCTCATCTTAAGGGCTTGTCCTGAGTCCCATTTGAAATAGTTTTTCTTTCTTTAGTCAATATTATCATGCCATATCATTTTTCTCACCATATAACTGTAATTAACACAAATCATGTATAACTCTCTAGTTGAAAGATGTCTAAAAAGTAAAGAAAATCTTATTAAATTCCTCTTTTTGCATGTGATGAATCAGTGTTTCTACACAGCTGTCTGAGCGTGTTTGGCTGTCTGCAGCCATTACAGTGAAAGCACTGTTAAAATGGCTGAAATGCATTTAGTCAGTATTTTTATTCCCACTCTCATCACAGCAGGTGCTGCTTCAGTTTGCACTCAACAAGTGATTTAAACACATCAAACCAAATGATAAATGCATGAAACACTGTGATGATTTCCAGAGGTGACTGTTGTGTAACATGTTCAGCACAGTAATGGATGGACACCAAAAGGTTGGCAACACTGTAGCTTTTACGTTACGTCTGTTTAGAAATCTATTGTTGTTAAAGGTTTGGCCTCTTCCTGATTTCTTATTTTGATTGTCAAAAAAATTGATTAAATAAAAATAACATTAGAAAACAATAACAGTAAGTTTGTTTGTTTTGTTTTTAATTCAGCAGATTGAGCAGTAACCGGCTCCATGTGCAGCTACTCATAGTGAGCTTTGTGAAAAATGCAGTTAATCACAGTTAGTTCACGAGTTACTAAGGGGGGGGGCAGTTACCTTTTCACACAGGGCTTATTGGAGTTGGGGAGCTTTTTCTCTCCCAATAAATAAAATCCTCTTTCAAAAGCTGCATTTTGTATTTTCTTTGGTTATCTTTGCCTCATATTAACATTTGCTTGATCTGGAAGGTAAGTGTGACAATTATGTGAGAAGGACAGATATGCCTGGTGACTGGGGCTACGTCCACACCTACACGGGTATTTTTGAAAACGGAGATTTTCCGTTTTCGTTTAAAAAAATAATCCTGTCCACACGTAAACGCAGAAATGAAGGAAAACGCTGCTAGGAACATGCCAAAGCAACAGGTGGTAGTGATGGGTCGTTCGCGAACGAAATGGCTCTTAGAGCCGGCTCTTTGAAGTGAACGACGCGAGCCGGCTCCTTATTGGGAGCCGTGAGGTTTTTTTTTTCTTTCTCTCACCCTCTCTCTCGCCCTTTTTTCCACTAAACTCCGCACGCGCGGCCTGTACTTTGCGCTGGGCAGAGGGGGGAGGGGCGTTCAGAAATCATGCAGGCCCATATGACAGAGAATGTGCATCTTCTTTTTGTTTTCATATTTTAATTTATATTTAATTGTGTTGTGGTTTGCAGTGTTTTGTGTTGTTTCACGTTAAATTTGGTTAAAAGGAAAAAGCTGAAAATTTAAGTAGTTAAAAGTTTAAAATGTGAATAGTTGTTTTTTGTATTATATGATTTATTTATTACATTTTATGTGGAGTGAATAAATAAAAGTATATTTATGGTGGCCCTTAGAGACAAAGCACGTACAAACTCCAAAACACGTAAAAACTCCAAAACACATAAAAACTCAGACGCACTTACAAACCCCGAAGCATGTACAAACTCCAAAACACGTAAAAAGTCAGAAGCACATACAAACTCAGAATCACGTACAAAAGACAACAGAAGTGCTCCAGGATGCTAGGGCGCAGTGTTGAGCTTTTGTTACCTCGTGGCTACACAAGCCAGCAAGTACCAACGACCGGATTTGGTGTGTGGTAGTAACAGGTAAATGATTTTTTTTTTAATTATTTGAATAAATATGAGTGCTTGTCTATAAATACACAAACAATACACACATGCTTTCAATTGTGTAATTTAAGTGATCTGGGTAGCTCTGTTTTGGAAGTTCAGTTAACGCTAGAAATGTGTTTTGGAGTTTGTATATGCTTTAGAGTTTGTACGTGCTTTGTCTCTAGGGGCCATATATAAACATATATAAATAAAACCACTTTTTTTTAACATTAGTAATTCCTTTTCTGCATAATTTTATATTATTGTTAATGATTAAATAATTAAAGCAACAAAACAACCTGAAGAGCCGGTTCGGAGCCGAAAGAGCCGGCTCTTTTTAGTGAGCCGAGCCGAAAGAGCCGGATCTCTAAAAAGAGCCGGAAATCCCATCACTAACAGGTGGCGATATATTCCTAACCGTGTAGAAATGTTGGCCAATCAGAAGTCTAGAAGCCTCGGTGGGAAATAGTAAACAAGGATGGGGCATAGAAGCAGAAACAAGTCGTATTTGTGGAGGGACAGTAACTGTGTGTGTATATGTAAGCATGTAAACACTGCAGAGAGTACAAGTAACAGTAACAGTATTGTAGAAATTCATTTCACCGAAACAATAGCGTGGCGCACAGTGTGATGTCAAAAAAGGCGCACACGTTTGACGCTACGTTTTCTCTGTTTTTCTCGTCCACACGTAAATGCTAAAACTGAGTTTTCAAAAATATCTACCCTGGCCGGAGTTTCTAAAAATCTCAGTTTTCAGTGACCAAAAACGCCGTTTATGTGTGGACGAAAGGAGCAAACGCATAGAAAAATCTGCGTTTTCAAAAATACCCGGGTACGTGTGGACGTAGCCTGGATGGTATTTTGAACAGCATAAGTTAACAATAGGTAAACCTATCATCTATAATCAGTCAGGGAATACAAAACGAGGTACCTAACAGCTAAATCATTATTAAACTGCTATCAGCTGAAAAAAAACCCAAAATATTGAACAAGACTTTCAACATACGTGTCTTTGGACTATGCAGCAAAAGGAGAACATTCAGTCACACAGACAGGCCTGAGCTGAAACCCAGAACCCTGGAGCTGTACGCTGACACAGCTACCACTGCACCACTACTCCACCCGACATACCACACAAGGGCAACAACTGCTGAGGTGACCACATTGTCATCATTACTAAGCAGGTTATGTGCAGTTAGGTTTTTGACTCCACTATTGATATCTATCGAGCTCCTTTGGATTATCTTGTGGTTAACCACCATATACGTCAGCTCTTTGGTGCCGTGTGGGTTGTTTACGGCAATATGATTGACCTCAGAACTTAAACAATGAGAAAGCAAAGATGCTTAAAAGGCTCTGCAGAGCTGATGGGAACTGAAGTCGGGTGAAAACATGGTGCAGGTTCATCACTGTGAGCTACCACCTACATCTTTCACAGTGAGCATACATTTAACAGGAAAACTCAGCATTTTAAGGATTATAGAAATACTGAACTGACACCTGTTTAATAAGTTATTTGCCATATAATCACACACACACACACACACACACACAGCATAATTTTACAGCAGCATGTCACTATAAGACAAAATGCAAAAGGCTATTAGAAGCTATTTAAAAATGAAAGCCCAACAAAGCCCCTGCAAAAGCCAAATCCAAATAAACACTGTAAGCGTTAAATCTGTGGTGTCAGGAGCCTGTGAGCTGCCTTCAGCAGAGTCCACATTATTACCAGAGCTGGCCCGCTACATGTCCTTGAGGGGCCAATTCATTAGTTAGCTGGAAAGCCCAATCAATCACAATGTATCTAAGAAGGCTATGGATCATAATTCTGCTCAGGTACAGCAAAGAGAAAAGACGGGCAGATGAGACGATGGATGGACAGAACCAGGCAAACAGGGCTGATGGGCAGGCTTGGGGAAAGGAAGAAGGATGATTGCAGCTATAACTACACACAGTTTAAGGCGGCATCCCAGGAGATGCTCGGTGCTGCAGTCAATAGAAATGTTGCTGTAGTGCTTTTCAGAAATAAAAAGAGAAACTAAGAAAACAGATGCATTAGCAACATAAACAACAACAAACAGAAACACTCATAGAAAACATGGCTGTGGTGTCAGATGTTGTTGGACCAGCAGTGATAACAAGCAAAGAAACGGTACATCTTTTACTTCACACATTTTTTTCAAACATTAATTATTTCTTTGCTGAATGTTGGTGGGGGCTCGGGCTACGTGATGAGATGAGCTATTGATCGTACAGGCTTAATAGGAAAAGGAAAGCCTCTGATGTGCTCCCCTGGGACGTCAGCTGAAAACAAAAGTCCGACACACTCACAGACCAGCGTGTAACCTCGAGGGGCAGTCCCGACGTCTAAGCATGTCTCCTCTACTTCCCTGCAATTGTTCCCTTGCCTTCATTGATCTGTCATAGATCAATGTTATAAAATAGAGACAGGTGTGGGTTTGTACCCAGAGGAAACAACAGCACATTAATCACAGCTTACAGCTGATGCACGCGGGTTGTTCGCCTGCTAACATGACTTGGTTTAACAATGACTTTCAGGGCTCATCTGTCAAATTACAGAAGCTTTAATGACACCCAAAGCTTAAATGAGATGATGTGTAACTCCCGTCTTTAGACTCAATAATTCATTATTTCCAAAACGCTAAACCAACGTTTTCTTACATTGTTACACTTACTAAGAAAAACTTTTTTTTAAATTATCAGATTCATTTATGTGAAGCTACATTATAGATCACGTTATATCATATAAGTATTTAGAGTCTATGAAACTAAGACGAGGGACTTGCAGATACAATATTCGTAACTTCATGAATTATTAGTTTAGTAGGCTAAAGCTGAATTGTGACGGCTGCTGAAGTTTCTTACTGCTGACAGCATCTCGTTTCTGCAAAGTGCAATCGGATGTAAAACAAAATAGAGCAAAGCAGTGATGAATTCACAAAGGAAATGAGTACAGCTCTAAAGCAGATTTTTTGACAAATTGTTAATGGTAATGAAAAAAGCTTCAGCAGCTGCTTGAAAGGACAAACAAAAGTTTGTCTTTTGTTAAACTTAACTCACAGCCTGATCTCCTGATTCAGGTCATTTGCACAAACAGAACAGGAGGTACTGCAAACGATAAATACATTAGAGGTTTCTTTTATTGCAGTTCGCCTTCATTAACTTAAGCACTAGTGTATGCGTTGGAATTTCTTGGTTTCATACCCTTTATATCATTTTTAAAAGGACTTTCACTTATTTGTACAGATGAATGGACGTACAGAAAAAACCTGGACCGTACAGCGAGGGGAGCTGCTGGCAGCGTGATGCTGTGTGGGGGCATTTTGCTGGCAACGCCTTGGGTCCACTTGTACCCTGAGAGGAGAGGGTCACTACAAATCAATAGCAATTTGTTCTGAGTGATCACCTTTGTCTTGGAGGAGAAACATCTATCCTCATGGGAGCAGTGTCTTCCAGGATGATAAAACCTCATCCAGAGGGCATGAGGGGTCACTCAGTAGATTGATGAAGATGAAAATTATGCGAATCGAGTGAACTGGTCACCAGATCTGAACCTGTACCCACGTGCTCTCCACCACCACTAAAACACTAAATGTGGGAAATCTAATGTACTAATCAGATGTAGTGAAGTGCTGGGGACACTTTACTAACAACACCAGCGATTATATTTATTTTTCAGTAACTCGGTATATGTTTTGTGTAGAATGAGTCTGACACACAGTGTAAGTCTACCTGCAGCCTGACGTCTCCCTCCAAAATAACAGTTTTTCTTACAGATTATTCCTCTTTCCTGGGATTTCTGGGAATATCGAACACTTGCTTGAAATAAAAACTACACACATGTCAATAAACTTTTGGCAGACTTGTGGCTAAATACATATAGCAGTGGCACTTTTACATCACAATTACAATTTATGCACAAGTTGAAATTGGGCGTCAACTTCTTATTCATGTATGACAACCCTTCATCAACAGAACTCATCATCACTGCATTAAAAGTGGACACTGTAGTGTCTGTTTGACAGAAAAGAATACACACAGTGTGTAAACCAAACGACCTCAAGACATTTAAAGCTTCAGCACTCAAACAGGAAATGAGAGTAGAAATGTGTTAGCCTCAGACACAGGTGGTAATACCATCACTAAAGAGAGTTTTGCTTTAGGTGACTCAATTATTTTTGGAGAGCGAGTGTCACTTTTTCACAAGGTGGACGTCTCAGTTTGGTCAGGAACTCATTCTCCTTTCAAGACAAAGCTTGGCAAAAAAAAAAAGTTGTATCCAAATGAGTTTAAATGAGAAATGGAATTAATTTAATGATGTGGAGGCTAAATAGGCCCCGCAGAGCCAATAGAGCGCTGCTCTTTAATACGTGGATGCATTAAATTAAAGCTATAATTGTCACTGTTATATAGTAAAAGGGTGCCGCGGTGCACACATATCACATGCTGCTTGGTGCAAACGTGCTGTGGCTGAGATGAAAGTTTGCACTTTGTTGCTTTAGGTTCGAGACCCCAGGGGCTAACGAGAGACACTCACATCCATCTGTGTAACGACAGGAAGGCACACGCACGAAATATTCCGAATCCAGCTTTGCTTTTCACACTTTTGCCTGCGATGGCCTCCACAGACAGGTGACTGGCTTCTGTGAATAAGTGGTGTGAAAATGGCAGCCAAGCAGCCAGAGCAGAGCAGCACTGGTGGATTTGTCTCTGTTTAATGAGGCAGCTGGTGGGGAGGGCAGTCATTGTTTTCCTCTCATAGGGGATGCGTTGAGTAATTTGCAGTAACCAGGGAGATACCATCCCTTTTCATCCCTTCTCAAATGGCCGCCTGACTGTGGCGGATGCCAAAAACGTCCGGGTACCATTCCTAAGAACATTGTTGGCATTCAGCAGACATGAGCCACCGCAGCTACAAATGCGCCCCCACAGCATAATAACGTGTCAAAGACAAAATAATTACAGCAAATACATTTTAGTGCAAACTACAGTAATGACGGGAGGGTTTGGATTGAAATGTAGATAATTTTATAGGATTTTAGAATTATTTCTTGAATAATTTAATTGGTCCTTTATAATCAAACCACTGGCACAATTTCACAGATGTAGAAAAAGAAAGCACATATTTTTATTTTGAAGGCGTATATTACATATCCTGTCCAATCCTCCAATGGTAAGAAGTCCTTTTAATTTAAAAATCTATCAGCCAATCCAAGTCAAGTCTGCATTCATTACTGTGATACAGATACAGATGCAATACTACGTATATGTAATGTAGGACAAGCTAATGTAAATCAGTCTGCAGTATTTGGGACTGCATTTTGATGTACACACAGATACTGACTCTCTCACACTCAAACTCCATAATGATTTTTGCAACACCCGCATTGTCAAGTGAATATAAGTCTTTGTAATCTCCACAAACAGACATCAGATTATAAATATGTAGAGCTATACGCAGTGGACTCTTTAATTTATGTGTCATGTATCTACTTTGGATGCATTTTCAGTGGCTCCACTGACAGCTCAAAATCTAACCTAGTTTACATACACACTTTCAACCAGCTTCCTGTGTCGGCGCATATTTAGATTGCATGTAGAAAAATAGCCAATAAAAGCAAAAATGGACTGTATCTGGTAAAACACAATCTCAAAATCAAATCACGATCTTTGCAAATGTGTCTAAATTCATAATAACCAGAGGACAGTGAGCGATCTCTTCCCTGAATATCTGCTGATGGCACCTGCAGGTCCTAAAAACTGGCTGCTGCCCTCAGAAGGTTATGTCACGAGAAGACCTGATGGGTTCTTTATTCAAGAATTTAAATAAGACGGGGTTAAAGTGGTTCAAAACTAGCAGCTCAAATTTGTAAACAGGAAAAGTTTTATCGCTTCCAAAACAAGAAACATTTGGTTCATCACTTCTGTTTAAAATGATCCATGAGAAGCCGACTGGTGCAGTGAAAAACTGATGTAGCTTAATTCTTCTCTTCTGTTGCCACAAGATGCATCGGGAAAGCTAAGAAACAAATAAGAAAGGGAGGGCAGACATTTGTTTTACAATATGCAAATTTACACTGCAGGAAATAGATTTCTACACGGGCTATTAATATACTAATGTGAAATGTGTGTTCGTGCTCTTTTTTAAATAAGAAGAAAAGGAAAAAAGGTGAAGTAATGAGACTCGGCGATGAAATTCGGATCTACAACAGATCATTTACATTAACACAATGTCTCAGTGATGTATAGACAAACTAAAAACCCCACAGGGACGTGAGAGAGCACACTTTAGGCACAGACAACAACGGAAGCCAACACGTAGCCGCCTCAGACATTAACCCCCCAGTAAGGCTGTCTTCATTTGGTTAGACGCTGTTAAAAAAAAGGAACCAAGTCATTTTAATGATACACAATTTGCATCCTAACAAAACCTTCAGGCTCCGTTCAAGTTCTGCCAAAACGCGCCGCTGGAGAACACCAAGTGTGCCCTTAAAATGCAATGCAGTTTAGCAGTTTAGCTAAACGGTACAAAGGGTTCCGAGTTTTCTGGTCGACACAGAATAAATTATATCCTCATACAAACTCTAAGATGTTTAATGGCAAAAAGATGCTGATATGGTTTTGCTGTTGCACTACTTGTAGTTGTGGCTGTTAGGCACACAGGTCCTCTTTTAGCTTGAGACTCTGTAGTTAGCCAAACAGTTTGAAATGAAACAGCTGAAGATTTAAACAAACAACACACACTCAGACTGCAGTGAGAGTTAGAGGTATTTGTTCTTCAACCACAAGTTAAACCTCAGGCAGCTGTTTTTCCAACTCTGTTCAATCAGGAAGAAAATAACAAATATTCTGACGCAAATAGAAAAAAGACTCCTTGGACCTCAGAGGGTGAACCTCTTAGCATCCAGCAGGTCACTTAGTTTTGACTTAGTGTCGGGTTCACATCTGTCACTCTGCGTGTTGTGTGGTGGTTGTGAAGAGATTAATCATCTTGATGCTGCTCACAGACTGCAAATCACTGTGAATGCAGTGGCATAATAATTATGCAGAATAATCAATAGTCACTGAACGTATGGGCTTTTTTAAGCATTACTTTATTTTACTTCCTCATTTTTATTAGTATTATTTATCTGATGGTTGCACCTATTATTAACTCCTGGTCATATAAATAGGCACAGTCATCATGTTGTGGGGCCTCTGAAATCCCAGTTCACTTTAAATCTTAGAAAAATAATAATAAGGCAAGAGTACAAGTAGAATAAAACATCAGTGGTTTCTTTTAAGCAAACGCCTTCAAACATCAGTGATCCTGAAGTCCACTCACACTATTTCACTTCTGTGTTCTTAGCTTAGAGCGCCCCTTGTGGCCATCCCCCATATTAAAGCATGCTACAGATGTCTTCCAGCAGGGTTTTTACCAACTGTCTTCCCCTTAAATCCTTCCCCTCAGAAAGGCGTAGTTTTTGCAGAGCCACCCCATCAGATAAAAATACACAGTGAGGCACAGCAGAGATGATTTTAACAGTTAGGATTCAGAACAGAATTGCATAACTGTCTCTGCAGCAGGTGGGATGATAACAGCACAAAGGAGAAGAAAGAAAAAAGAAAGAAACATTCGTGAGGATTTCGTGCATTTGTGTCCTGCTAATCTTTCGCGAGGTAAATTAAAGCAACAATATAGAATTTCACCGTTTTCTAGTGTTGTGGCACCTCGAGAACACCCACCCCCCCCCCCCACCCCCCCCCCGACCTTCCAGGAACCCTGCACGAGAGCCAAGTCACTGCAGTAAAATTTTGGACTGAAAAGCTGCATCTCCGGCCAATTTGTGTCTTTTTTTAAGCACCAAATGATATTTCTGCTTTATTACAGAGCAGGGCGATCACAAACATGAGAAAGACGGAGAACGATGGAAGGATGGGGGAGACAGTTTGGAGGGTTATACATATCACATTCCTATCTCTCACCTCTCTCCCCACATCCCTTTTTTAGTTCATAACTGCCATGGGTATTAATAATTAATGAGGACAATTCTCTGGCGTCTGGATGAGTCATACTCTCTGCTACTTGGTTTCCCAAAAGCACAAAAGCTGGGATTAACACAGAAAGAGGAAATCTGAATTTTTAACCCTAAAATGGAACTGGCATAAATGTTTGATGGGTGTCTATAAACAGAGGGAACTTTGACACCTGCCAAAAAAATCAAAAAGTCAGGTGTTCTGTCAGAAACCTGCCTTAAAAGCTGAAAGGACAGAAAAAGTTCGGGATGTTTGGGACGTAATATTCTGTGATCCAAATAGGAAAAACCAGCACATGTGCATATTTGTATGAAGTTTTCCACGCTGGAGTCTTTATTTTGGCTTAGTTTTACTTGCTTAAACTGTTAGCTTGAAAAGCACGAACTGGTTCATGGCCTTCGGGGCAAAAAACAAGACTTTCCCAAGTTGCAGAGGCAGTTTTCTAAGCAACTAAACAATTATATATTATGCTTGAAGGGCAGCCAGTGTTTGTACACGAACAAAACAAGAACAGCGTTCTGTCAGCTTTAGTTTGTCCAACACTGAGCTGTCAGACGCTGCAACGTGTGCTGTGAAAGGGAAAAATGCTAATGGCAGAGTTTGCAGAAGCTTGAAAGTTAAGCAGCCTCGAAAAACGACGAGGATGTACGAGCTTAAAAGAAATAGGGGGGGACACGGTGCAAAGAGGTGCTGATTTTAATACCTTGATTTCAACATGATTATACACGAGAAAATTAACCAATATACAGGAGATTTATGACTGATAGAAAATTGTATTTATTATACTTTCCAAGATACATTCTATTCATTTGTAATGTCAATAAACACTCATAATTTTAACTTAACAATACTTTTTAAATAAGGACCGGATAGAGTTAAGTTGAATAAAGAATTTTGAAATAGAACTTGTCCTGACAATATCATCTCAAACTAAATAAATTAAAAACAAAACGGAGACTGAGCTAATATTGCACATGGTTGTTTTTCCGATATGATTCAGCCCAGATCCGACAATTTAGAGCCTCGATCGGTTTGCCCTCGCTTTCCCTCCCTTTTTCCTCCCAGGTCCAACAATTCCAGAAGCATATCGAGTTTAATGCACATTTATTTTGGTTGCATAATGTTAATAAGAAACCTTTTACAAGATACTGTGGGAGATATAAGAATAAGGAAACTGCTGGAAACGTCACAGACTCTATCAGGCCTCTTGCTCATCGTGCGACACAAGAAAAAGGAAACATCACAGATCACATTTCACAACCTTTCATCCGGCAGGCGCTCCTCAGCAGACCAAGAGAAATAGAAACCCTTGAATCGACTGAATTAGCTCTGATGCAGCACACTATCAAGTCCTTTCCACTCTTTGCGTATTATTCTTCTTAAATAATACCGATAACTCTTTAAATAACCCTGCATAGAAAAATAAATTAACTATGTTGTTAAATTTTCATTCCTTTTCTACGAATTGAGAGCTGACGGGGAGGCGGGTCAACGATTGAATTATATTAGCGGTTTGTTGGACAATCTGGCAATGAAGTCTCTTGATGTTGATGATGCTCCGTCGTACAGTATGAGTGTGTGTGTGTGTCTTTCTTTGTAATTTACAAACCAGTCCCACAGATACAAATAATGTAAGACTTACAAAATAAATTCCAGGTTACGCTTACATGGCAAGCAGCTTTGTAATTTCTTTTTTTTTCTTTTTTCCTTTTTTTAATCATTGGGTTTTTTGTTTTTTTTTCTTTTCATTTTTCAGAAACGTCCTCTGACAGTGTATGTGCCATTAGATTTCACCCAAAACATACAGTTACTGTAAGTAGGAATTTTTAAAGAGAAACACAACTCCATTCAGAAGACACTATATTTAACATGGCTCTTTACACAAAGAAAACAAGTCATGAAATCATTCCCCCAAAAGAGTTTCGCGGTGCCTCCAATTCCCACGAATGGAAAACGGGAGCCGTTTAGCCTCCCGGCAAAGAGCAGGTGTACTGCTACTGCTGTGTAATCCACACAAGATGGCAGAGAGTCTGCAGCCAACTCCGGAGAGCATCCACAAGATCAAATAGATATCCCAGCAACACAAAAAAGGTCAAATAAAAACAAAATAAAATAGAATAAAGCAAAGTAGCATCCATTGAGTCACTGATTCTGTTAATCTCATCCCAGTAGAAGGAGACATGATTGGTTCCAGAGCAAAAAGAACAACCAGCGCTCCCCTCTTTTTCTTTTTTTTAAAAACGGGCTGAAGCCAGCGAGGTATATTCTCAAGCACTGTTTCAAGACCCTTTGATTTGGTTGGAAAAAAAAACAGTAAAAGAAAAAGAACAACAACAAGAACAACAAAAAAATATGAAGAAGATAAGTACCCATTTCAGTAGCAGCAAAAAATACTATGTCTGGTTGCTTTTTTAAGGGTGTCCTATGGTAAGTTTGCAGGATTCGTACATATGAGTGGTTGATAATCCAGAAGGTCTTTTACTGTGAAATACATCCACGCTTATTCTACTAATAGCCTTGTAGTGTGGAGCCATTTTGTCCTTCTCTGCAGTGGTCATTAAGGATTTCCAGAAGGCACTTTTTTTGCTTTGTGTGTGTGTGTGTGTGTGTGTGTGTGTGGCTGCAGAGAGGGAAATGAAGGCAGAGGGTGAGAGATCTGAAGGTTTGAATGACGTGTGTGTGTCTCGAGAGGACAAAGAGCCAGAGAAATGTGTTCGGCTGTCTGTCTGCCTGCATGTTGCTGACTTCATACTGTAGAAGTGTGTGTAATCAATGCACAGATCAAACACAACAGTCCCTACATTTTGCTCAGTGCAGTCTGCTCCTCGAGCACCTGCAGGTAATCAGGCGTTCCTTGGAGCTTGGCTTTCAGCTCGTAATACTCACTTTTCCTCTGCTCCACTACGATCTTACTGTGGTTCCCGCCTATCAGCGACGACTTCTTCATCTTTTTATCCAGCGTTTTCTCTGGGTAGCGGATTTCATATCCACCCATCCCTATACTGTTGAAATCTCTTTTGCTGTCCAGGAAGTTGTGGATGAACATGCTGGGCTCTCGGTTGGGGAGAAACTCCTCGAGTTCGTCGATGGTGCTGAGGCGTTTGTTGCGCTCCAGAGTGGAAAGCATGTCTTTCTCCTTGTCTGCGCTGTTCCGCAGGATGATCTTCTGCCTCTGCGAGTCTGCAAATTTGAAGCCGGCATCCAAGTCTGAGGAGCGACCGATCCCGCAGGTGTGGCTCTTGCCGATGTGCTCGATAGTCTGAGGGATGAAGGCCTCGCCTCCCAAGTCGTCGCCGGGGATAGAACCTTTTTTGCCGGATTTGTGGCTGTGGCGGCGAAGCTGCAAAGACATTGAGCCGCACTCCTGGTTCCCCAGCCCCTCCTGCCTGCCCACCGGTTTTTTATTCCGCCTCAGGACAAAGACTAAAAGGCAGAAGGCCACAAACACAGTCAGGATCAGCACTACGAGGATGCTAAGGATCATAATTGAAAGAGGCACTGGCCCTCCCGGTGGTGCTTTGCCAACTCCAGCAGGCGACACTGATGTCAAAACAGGGGTAGCGCCAGTCTGAATAAATGGCGGCCTCGCCATCCGAGGACACAGGATCTCATTTTTTAAGAGGCGCAGTTCAATGTTGGCGAACTGCACAGGGGAGGCACATTTCACCTCTTTGGCAGCCACTCCATCACTCAGTTTCTGCAGCCAGAGTTTGAGGGCAACCAGATCGCACGAGCACTCCCACGGGTTCCCTTCCAGGTCTATTTGGGTCAGTGACCTCAGCTGGTCCAAGACACCGCTCACTGGCAGGGTCATGAAGTGGTTGTTTTTCAGATTGAGTCTGGCTAAAGGGATCCCCGCAAACACATAAGCAGGGAGACTCCGCAGAACATTGTTGTTGAGATACAGGAGTTGAAGGTTCGGCATGGAATCAAACGTACCTGCTAAGATTTCCTTTATGGCATTGTATTCCAAATATAAGTACTGCAGGTTTGTGAGGCCCAAAAACATCTCTGGGTGCAACTGTTCAAGCAGGTTTCCGTTTAAGTACAGTCTCCTCAGGTTCGTGAGGTTAGCAAACACACCTTTCTGGACTGTGACAATCTGATTGCTGCCAAGATGCAGCAGATCTAAGCCCTCAAAACCTTGGAAATCACTCGGATTGATGTCACGGATGTAATTCCCACTCAGGTGAAGCTTCTTGGCATTTGGGGGTTTGGGAACGAGATCAGCTAGATTTTTAATATTCCTCTCCTGACAGCTGACGCTAATGCCAAAGTCAGAAGGGTGGGCTTTGCAGCTGCAGGGCTGTGGACACAACTGAAAGGAAACAATCTGGTTATTCCTTCCAGCCACAATCCCATTGCCATAAAACTTTGATGAGTCTGTGGTTTTTGGCGTTTTCGTGGCTATGGGAGCCACAGTACTTGGGGGCGTTTTGGAGGGCTGTGCAGGTGGCATCCTAACATCAAATTCACTTCCTGTTCCCATGGGACAAAGCTCCTGTTTGTTGGTTTCTTTCAGGAGCCTCCCGTACAAGTCACTTGGCGTTTCACATATGGCCTCGCCAATAAAAATATTATAGGGCATGTTTTCAAGCCACGCTTTGAGAGGCGCTAGGTCACAGGTACAGTTCCAGGGGTTGTCGTCCAGCTGCAGCTCTACAATGCGTCCAATGTGCTCCAGAACACCCAAATAGGGAAGTTTCTGGATCCTGTTGCCCCTTATATCCAGATGTGTGAGTGAGGCAAAGCGAAATATGTTGTCGGGGAGTGCCTGTATGAGATTGTCATTCAGGATCAGCACTTTGAGTTTGTGCAGTTTGTTAAAGGCTCCCTTCTCAATGTATTGTATTAAGTTGTAGTCAGCCTGAAGGTATTCCAAGTTTTCTATGCCTAGGAAAGTGTCCGCACGCAGCACCTTTAACTCGTTGCTGTTCAGATGCAGCTGTTTCAACGCACTCATCCCCATGAAGGCCCCACCTTCGATGTTCTGCAGTTTATTGTTCCCCAGGTGCAGCGAGACGGCGTGGGTGAAGTTGAGGAAGGAGTTTGGGTAGAGTATGATCAGAAAGTTGTTCTGGAAGTTAAGGTGGTAGAGGGACGAGGCCGGAGGGACGAGCTGTGTGGGTCGATAGACGGTGATCTCCTCGCAGTTGACATACAGCACGTTTTCCACCGACATGCAGGAGCAGGCGACGCAGGTCTCGGCCAGCAAGTCAGGGGCGGACGGGTCTGCCATCGGGGGTCCGTTCGACATTGAGGGGGAGGAGAGGGAGGAGGCGAGAGAGCCGGAGATAGAAGAAGAAAAGGCTGCCAGCAGGAGTACGAGCAGCATTTCGCCGGTTAGAAATCCTCCCCCAGAAAACCATTTAGTAACCTTTGGAAAGAAAAAGAAAAGAGAGACAGGTGCATGCAAAAACATCCACACACGCAGGCGTACATACATGCACACAAAACCAGATATGCACGCACGCACGCACACACACACACACACCATCAAAATTCATATTTGAGATCGACTGCATTGCAATTTTAATATTTAACTCGATTTATATTTAAAGTACAAAAAAGAAAACATTACTCTCACTGTATGAAATAAATTCTAGCCACGATGCTAATAATGCACATTTGCAATGATCCCACTATTTCATCAGAATCTATAAACTGCGTATCTCTGTTACTGACACACAGTCATTCCTCCAAATCCTGGACAGCCTGAAATGTTGTATGGAGGTTATTCAGTACTGCAGGAAAAAGTAGCACATGCTCTGGAAATTACCCAAACCCCTAAAATACTGCACGTCTATGCATCTTATTCTGACACCCAAAGCAAGACACAGACATCAGCACAACTCTGTTTTGTGCCTCTCAGATTCAACATAATCAAAGTCAAATGGCTGCAGTTCCCTTTTCTAGGGGAGGTCTAATTTGGAGCCAGCACCTCCACTACCAGCGAGTAGCACATTCCGATTATTTAGCAAAGAGAAGAAGAAGAAGAATTGGGACTGTGCCCATTACTGACACACTGAGAGGGGTTTAAGCTGCACCCATTTATAGCAGCTGTGACACAAGAAGAAATTCCACATGACGAAATCTGAGAGATCTTTTTTATGGGACTGAATTTAAATAAATTGGACTTACCCAAAGCTGTGGTGGTGATGAATGCGGCTCCCTCTGGAGACACGGGGCAGGATTGGTGAGACATGGATGGAGCCGTGCAAACAGTCTGCCCAGCAGAAGCCGACAGTTATAGGGGCGCAACAAGGTCTCCCCCCAGTCCTCTATAGCCCCATGTAGGGAGCCGAGCAAACCGGAGAGGTGGAGGTGCGAGGCGGAGATGGAGAAACAGAGGAGGGAAAGGAGGAGAGGCGAAGAAGGAGGGAGGTCCGATTTCACCCGATGCGCCTCTTACTGACGGGCTCCTCTTGCTTGGAAAAATCTCCCCGCTGCTCGTTCGGTCCCCAAGGTGGCCGTACTACCTCCATGGGAAAACGTTCATTTGGGTGCAGGGGAGATAGAGAGGGAGCGGGGGAAAGGTAGAAGAAGGCAGAAAGAGGGGAAATAGAAAGAGGGGTTGGGGGGGAGGAGGCAGATAGCTTTCAGAGATCTTCACGGCGCGTCCGGCGACTCCAAGGCGTGAAAAGGGGCGCAAGGCGGACACCAGTACGGTGGAATAAGTCCATCATTCTTGGAGTTTTTATTTAAAGGCGGGGAACTGATCGAGAGAAAGAGGAGTAGCAATGAGTAGAAAATGGGGAGGGAGAGGGGATGATGATGATGATGGCCAGCACTGTGCGTCTGGCTACAGCTCGGCTGAGCAACCCTCCGAAGGGCCAATGAATAAATACTGGTTCGTTTCCAGCGAAGTTGCGCACGGGGATAAAGCTCCAGAGGGCAGAAGCGGCCAAAATGCCCCCATCAGGTTGGTTTTGTCACGAGGTTATTCTCCATCCGTGCAGCGCTAATCCCTCCACCCCCCAAAAAACTGTTGGTGGTTCTCTGCACTTTGTTTGCAGGCGAATGGAGAAGATATTATTTCAGTCTCATCCAAGTGGGAGGGAATCAGTTCTTATGTTTTTTTGTTTGTTTCTTTCCCCCTGTAATAAAGAAGAAGAATATTGAAGCTCCTTTCCGAGAAAAAAAGGAGGAAGAAAGAAAAACGAAGAGAAACCAGAGAGACGAGTGAGGACAAGAGAAACCGGTGCGTAAAAATGAATAATGCAGTTATTCAGCCTTTAGTCCGCTGTGGTGCAAGTGAGGCGCTCGAAAGTCCGCACATTCTCTCTTTCATAGGTCCAAAGAAGGGAAGGGAGAAAAAAAGAATCAAAATGGACTTGATAATTTTTTAAGTAATCCTCTCCTTGGGAAAAACACAAAAAATATCCAGGTGGAATAAATGGCAGAGGAGGGGGGAGGGGTGTCACACCGGAGAAAAGCAAGCTTGTGTTTCTCTCCCTCCTGTAAAGACAGAACAGTATCCGTGTCAGGCGCATAAGTATGCTGGCTCCTTCTGCAGCCGCATTCACGGAGCTTCCCACACGACTAAAAAGAGGAGAATGCAGAGATGGAGAGGGAGGGAGAGAGGGAGGGAGAGAGAGAGAGAGAGAGAGAGAGGGAGGAGGGGGGGGGGGCTCGCTCACATTGACCGAAAAGAGAAAAAAGATACTCCAGACCTTGAACCAGATCCATTAGGGTGAGTGAACACTGCAACAGCTGCATTTGCTCCCTATTTACGAGCGGATTCAGATTTTTTGTTTTATTATTTTTCTATTCTTAAATGTAATAAAAGGAGGCTTCACCTGTTTTTATTTCCTACCCTGTGTGAGCTCGTGGGGGGGGGGGGGGGGGGGGGGGTCAAGATCAAAGCGCTGATGGAGACGGAGGAAGGGAGTGTGCGCGCGTGC
Source organism: Neolamprologus brichardi (assembly GCF_056152115.1). NCBI lineage: Eukaryota > Metazoa > Chordata > Actinopteri > Cichliformes > Cichlidae > Neolamprologus > Neolamprologus brichardi. The sequence goes on along the minus strand of NC_142105.1, from coordinate 15,711,467 downwards.
GGGTGGACTTGGCGCGTTAAGAAAATAAAAGCAGCACTGCGAAAGAGTCACAGCGGGCCGGACCTGCGCAACACGGACCGAGCGCGTCCCCGAGGTCCGTGTGGAGAGAGAGAGAGGGATGTGTGTGTGCTTAAAACCCGGCACGGGAGCGCGCATGTGAGCGGCATTTTAAACAGGAGGGAGAGAAAGCGAGCGAGCGAGAGAGGGAGATGGGGTTATTATTCAGGAGCGCTGCAGTCAGGCGGGCTGGAAGAGAGACAAAAACGGAGATGGTGATGGAGAATCAGTCAGTCAAGAGCTCAAGTTTATTGTGCATGTTTGTGGGAGAACATGGAAGAAGGAGCTCGATGAAGCAGATTAGAGCAGGAGAGAAGAGGAGGTAAGTTAGCCGCCTCCTTATACAGTTACATTTTTATACATTCTTGCTATTATTATTCTTCTATCTATCTTATCATGAGTCCTGGCTCCTCAGCTGACACTGGAGGGGGAGTCCAACCTGAAACCTGACAGCGTTTGGGCTCACCGGAAGCCTCACCTCTGGTTTCCTCTTGCAACAGGTGGCGAGGCCAGGTGACGCACAAATAAAAGCAGGCCGAAGAAAGGGAAGTCCAGGGAAGTCTGGATGTGAGCCCGCCTGCACGTCAGCAGAGGCTAACAACAGTTTAAGTTTAAGGTTGATAATGATGAAGCAGTAAATTCAACATGCAGTCATTATACTATCACATCCATGCACACAGGCAGGTACAGAGATTTCCTTCCTGTCTGACTGTACAGCACCATAACACTGAACAACTCTACTATTATTTTATTGCTTTGTTTGTGTCATTTTGCACTGCAGTGCATTTTATAATGTCACATCTGCAATGGCTGGAAATGCCCAGCTCTTACATTCATCCTCTCCACACTGATGTGGGTGCATTTGGGATAATTAATAATCACTACAGCAAAGCCAAGAACAAAATCATTGCAGGTAGCCTATATTTCAAACACCAAAGAGATGCTGGGTCACTGTATCAGGCTTTGTCAAAGAAGAATTAGAAAAAATTTAAATATTATATAGATAATATATAATAATATAATAAACCAGTAATCACATATCCCAGTAGATATGGGTTAACGATTCTGAGAACACAGGCCTCAGCAGGTTATATACTAACCCCCACTGTATATGTATGAGATTTGTTTTGATTAAATATAAAGATAATTTTTTGTTCGACTTGTATGTCAACTTCTTAACATCGACCAGGTCTAAGACGACCGGTGTAGGGTCAGGCTTTCACCCTAAACATGTCAAGCAATAATATTTTTAGAAATTAGAAGCTGTTATCTTTTTAAATAGAGTTTCCCCCGTGTATTTCTGCACTGCAGTTTCCATAAAATAGCGTGGTTGTTGTCCAGACTCTAACCCTGACACGTTGCAAGGTAAAAGGCGATCTAATTTTGTAATCCATATTTTTCTTAAGCATTTTAAAAAATACTGCATCCATTTCATGTTTGACAGAGATATGATGATGAACAACACTTACTGGTAAAGAGATTAGGCACAGTGAAGTAACTGTAATGGCTGAGCCGTCTCAGTCCTTTGATAGATCAAACGGAAGTCATCACTTCTCATTTTTATATGGAGCAAACACAAAACAAACAAACAACATAAACCACAATAATCTATATAAGATGGAGTTTTTACAAGCATCCCCAAAAGGCAAATTAAGCACCCCTCATCAGTGTGTGCGCATTACTCTGTGTGTATGAGTGTGCTGATATTTGACAGTGTTGGACATGTTCCTACACTGGCTGTGAGTGGCCTGAGGGAAGCAGGCCTACTAGAAAATGAGCCAGACAGTTGGCAAATCCCCTGCTTCCGTCTCAGCTGTCGGTTGGTAGTCTGGCCATGTGGGCCGAAACGCTGCTTCCTGTGTCCAAACACCAGAGAAGCCCTGACTCCGCTGTGCTCTAATCCCATTTCAGGAATTAACATAAAGCGTCCTAATATGTCTTTTAAAGGATTCACATGTGCTATTGTTTTTGTCTCTCACAGCCACTGCTGCTGCTGCTTTCCTCTGCTGCAGGTCTTATTTATTTTTACTTTTTGATGTGTCGCCCTCATCTGGACATAAAGGTAACTGCAGTCCAGTAATGCTGCTCAGGTAAGGCCTGCTCACTTTCCCTTATTGAAATAATGAGCATTAATGATGGCACACGCTCTGATTAGTGTACCATAAAATTCATTTTGATGCAGATCTAATATGAGAAAAAAGTACATTTCCTCTCTTTTGTCTCATACTAGACTCATGAGAGTTTCACAGCATTTCATTTATATTTATATAGTGCAAATTCATAATTCACAGTCACCTCAAGGTGCTTTGTATTGTAAAGGTCTACAATAGAAAAAGCAAACAAACCCCAACAATCACATGACCCCCTACGAGCAAGCACTTGGCAACAGTGGGAAGGAAAAACTCCCTTTTAACAGGAGGACAGAACCAGGCTCACGGAGGGAGGGGCCATCCTCCACAACCCACTGGGGCTAAAGGAGGGAGAGACAAACTGTAGGAGAGAGAGAGAGTTTGACATTTGCTAATGATTAAATACAGTAGTGGTGTATAAACACACAGAGTGAAAAGAGATGGATGAAGAAGAAACATTATCGCATGTTCTAGTCTCATTGTAGCAAAACTAAAGCAGGATTCAGGGTCATCTGATCCAGCCTTGAATATACGTTTTATCAAAAAGAAAACTTTTACATCTAATCTTAAAAGTAGAGAACGTGTCTGCAGTCCTGCATATTTCTTTAATGTGTGCTTTGAAGGACATCCTGATCAAAAATGCTCCAAGAGTCCTCACAGTGTTACTGAAGACCAAACCAACACTGTCTAAAGAATCTTGTTAGACATCATGTGTCAAAGATTATTTTAGGACCAAACACAGTAATACCGTGACAGGTCATCCAGGCCTTTATGTGTTCACAACATGACTCTATCATCTGTCTTCGTGGATAAATAAAGCTGTAATATCTACACGGCAATGCACACGTATGCAGTGTTTTCTAATAACATTGCCTAAAGGAAGAAGGTTTACTTTAAAAAGTTCTGGTCCCATCACAGAACCAACTCAGGGACTAATGTTTGTGTAGTGAGCACTCCCTGTTTACGAGCACAAATTGGACTCTGGCAGACAAATATGACTCCAACATGGTTACTTTAACACCCACAGTATGTTCTGACCTCTGTAGTAAAGTATTGTGGTTAGCAGGTGTAACAGTCTACTGTCAGAGGCCAGAAGAGTATCATCCAGAAGTGCTGCCTCTGTACTAAGATAAGCCTTTATTAATCCCTCACATGGGAAATTGTTTGCAGAAAGTACAACTGTACTATGGAATGCAGTGAGTACTATCAAAGTACTATTAAAGTACTATGATGTACTCTAAATCTTGACAGAAACGCTTTACAAAATCATTTCTCATCAAATGATCAGTAAACTGTTTGACAGCTATTCTTTCATGAACTTTTGATAATCAGGCAGGTTAACAGTTGGTCTGTGATTAGTTGATAAAGCTTGATCAGGATGATATTCAGCGATTGCACTGTTTTTTATTCTACAGTATGTGAATTTTCAGCATTGGTAGACTGCGTGTTTCCTCTGCTGTGTTGTGTACTTTCTCATTTTTAAATCTTACCACTGTGCATTACTTTCTTTTTCTTTTGCTAATAATACAGAATGTAGAGCATCTGAAGAGTTTTTCCTTTGATATACAACATCAGTAAGATATATAAAAAGATATTCAGTGTAACTGGAAACATGTGGTACCAAACCAGTAGAAGATACAAAGTTCACTGGATTACACAGGAACCCTTTTTTTACTTTGGTGATCCACCAAAAATTCATTTTCACACACAAAAATAAAAGCTTTTGGTGAGTTGCAGTTTTTTCTGATTATTTGTAGTGTTTTGGGTGTTCATAAGCTGTTCTATGGTCTTCAGCAATGAGAAAAATGTCAGAAACTGGTGAAAAGGAACAAAAGCAGGTGAGAAGTAAAGCATCAGCACATTAGAAATAAAGGTCTGCATTTGATTTATTTTTGTAAGTAATATCGCAAAACTATGTTTAAAATTAGATTAAATTACTGAAAAAAGGCCTTTATGCAGAACAGACCATATATAATTACATATTTTGTTACAATTAAAATGACATATAATTAGTGATGCATTAACATGAACATCACTGTATCAGATACATGTTGTGATTTTTATGCATGTGCATTCTTATCCATATCCTTAATTTAGACGATAATAAACTAAAGCAATGAAATGATTGTAAAGTAAACAAGTCTTTGAATGTTTCCATCTGTAACGTGTTTTTATCTATTACATATCTTGTTTTTTGGGTCATCGCCTGATCCTTACTCATTTTTACAGATGTATGTTTAAAAGAAAAAAAAAACAGGAAATGTTTTACTTGTTAACAAATGAAAAGAGCCTCAACCGTTCCTTCAAATATGGAAATCTTAACAAAATAATAATAAAAACATTAGTAATAAAAGCTTTCATTTTTTTGCAGCTATTATTCTTTTGGGTTTCTTCATATATATTTTATTTAATTTTAATAGTGCAAATAGCATAACTATTTTAGACATTTTAGGCTTTAGTGCCGTGATTTCCCAACGGAAACGTGTACGTCAGGAGAAATAGTAACGAAGGGATAAAACAGTATAAACAACAGAAAACAAGTTTACACATGAGGAAAAGCTAAAAATGTGCAGGTTGTTTTTTTAAAACATATTATTAATAATATTTAAAAATTATTAAGATCACTAACCAGAACACTGATCTAAGGAGTTTTTCCAGCTGCATGATGGACATGTCAGGCATTTGTTTCCTGACATATCACAACCACTTAGTGCTGCTGGATTTCTTTCCGGAGCGTTCGGCACATGCTGCGGAAAATGTAAATCAGTCTCTATCTGAAAAGCTGGAAAGTTAAAGAGCAGGATGGAGAGTCATGAGAATGGAGGGGCCTTTATACTCACTTCAAAATCAGCACTAATCACAGGAGTATGTTCACACTGATGCCTCAGTAGTCACCTCTGATTATTGGCCATTACTGACCGCGGTTTGATCCGAGGCTAAACATGTCACGATGCTGCTACCCAAAGTTAAAAGTAATGCACCTTTGCTGATGTGTGGGGAGTGTGGGGTTGGCGGTGAAGGTGGTGAGGAACCAGACAGGGTGCCAGTGACCTGGTGGATGAAGATGGTAACATTCACCTCTTTTTTATTTTTTATAGAAAGTTCTGAAAGCTTTTAAGATGAATCTTTATTATCTTTTTATTTGTACTGAGCTAAAGTCCTAAAGCATGAGTAAAAAAACCAAAACACAATGTGTACTGTATATATAAAATATAATATTACAATAATAAATATCATAGAGGACAAACTGGCCCTACAGCCACTGGGAATGCCCGGGTCGCCCAACTGAAGGCTTTATTTCGAGTTGCCAAAAATGAAAACCCAAAATAAAAACTCCTGGATCCTGGTGAGCTTATTTATACATCCTGTTGTATCCAGTACAGAGTTTAAGAAACAGGATTGTTTTTTCTGTTTAGCTATAAAGGCAGATTTATAATTGGAATGGCAGGTAATGCCCTATTTTATCATTTCATCCAAAAACATTTCAGTAGCATCATAATTACAGTAGGATAACATTTTGATAATTAAATGAGAATAATGACGTACTTATAATTACAGGTTAATAGTGTGAAAGAAATAGAAAAAGTTATCTGGGTGATTTTAGGCTGAAGTTTATGTGACCGAAAAGAACAAAAACTGTTCTGGAGAAAAAAGATGTAAGCTGGGAATGTGACTTGATGAGACAATGCAGCTTTGTGTTTGTACAGCAGACTCCCATCAGCCAATAAATATGACATCATACAGTCCACGTACCAAAGATAGAGGTCATGACCTGCACTGGACATCACATCTAGTACATCACATATGAACACAGATCTCCACCCAGTGACACCCTGTGATATATACAGTGTTGGGAAGGTTACTTTTAAAATGTATTCCATTACAGAATACAGAATACATGCCCTAAAATGTATTCTGTAACGTATTCCGTTACGTTACTCAATGAGAGTAACGTATTCTGAATACTTTGGATTACTTAACATGTTATCTTGCATTTTACAACTACGTGAATGTACTATTGCTGTGATTTATTACTATTACTGAAGGTCCGCGGCTCCGAACCGTAGTAAAGGGACCTCTGGCTAATACGGCGGGTTCCGTGTCGGGCTCGTAGCCGAAAAACAGCTTTACTTTGTTGTCTGGGTCAACTCTGCTTGCGAGAGACAAAGAGAGGCGTTGAACGGCTGCTCCAAAGGAACTTATTGTTTTTGGAGGAAAACACGAACACGGTGTACAGTCAAGTTTTAATAGCTTACTTACAACTGTGCTCGTCAGACACTCTTCTTGGCTGCAGTGGTTATTATTATATTTACATGCTTCCAGCTCCCGTTTTTGCTCAATAACAACTCATACTTTTCGACTCTCCTTTTCTCCCACCTCGCGCTCACAGACACATAACGAGTATGGCAGTCCATTTTCCCTGCAGCACGGACTACACTGCCCATGATGCTACATTCTGCATTCTGCCTATTAGCTTAGCACAACAACAACAAAAAGGCCTCTCTCACCCAGGAAACACGCAGAGCGAGAGTGTCACCCTGTAACCATGGCAACTGCAACGCTGCCGCCTGGAACTACAGCACGTAGCTGTCAAACAAAACCGAAACAGTCCTGACCCGCCACAATATGAAACAGGAAAGTACCGCCGTGTAATCCATTTATTTCAACAAAGTAATTGTATTCTAAATACCACCTTTTTAAACGGTACCTGTAATGGAATACAGTTACTCATATTTTGTATTTTAAATACGTAACGGCGGTACATGTATTCCGTTACTCCCCAACACTGGATATATATCATCACAGCTCCTTTGGGCTACAAAATACCTCTTATGGCTCAGAGGTTTGGTTACATCTGTTATGACGTTTGAAGCGAGGCCAGAGAGGTGGGTAAGAAAGGGGTTACAGCAGATTTAAGCCCACGAGTCACTCCATCACGACTGTCCTCCATTTCTCTTCCTGCCTGTCTAGTCTTTGGCTAAAGTAGCCCTGGTCAAAGCAGATAGAAGGCAAAGCCAAAGCATTCATAATTTAAGCCACGGGAACATTGCTGCTTTTCTCATTTCTCTATATATGTGCTGTTGTCCTTGCATTGGTCAGTGACTCTGTTGACAGTGCTGCACAGTGTTGTTGCTACTCCAAATACCTCGAATACCAAATACCAGAATTTCTAATTCAGATATTAACATTAGTTTTTTCCATTGGATTGTTGACAATTTGTGTTGAACATCCTACAAACCTCGTGTGTATTTGCAACTCAAGTTGACTTTCTTCTGAAGCATGTGGCTTCTGTGCAAAATGAATATAGCTCGATCATATCTGGTGATTATTTTGTCCTTCAGAGCTGAAAGATCTACTTTGAAATATTTTTGGACTCTAGTCCTTATAAACAACAAACTAGGAAGTGAAATGATGAAAAACAATATGCAATTCTATCCCACAGAATTACATTTATAGACTACATGATTCATACATTATAAATGAAAATCATTCAGTTGCATTTTGAGAACTTTCAGATCACGATTGATTTAATAAAGCGGTTAGAAAGATTTTATCAGCAGCAGAGTGTCAAACAACAATAACTGACTATGTACATCTTTAGTGTTAATAGCTCTTCATTTAGCAACAAGCATCGTGACATGAAGTGACATGAGCTTCACAGAGCAATGAGCTGCTGAAACTGTGCTCAGTAACAACCAACCAGCGTAAATGACTGAAAAGGAAAAAAAATGACACTTTCTTTAGGCATTCATTTCAAGGTTCTGCACTCAGCATGTGAGCCAGTCGTGATTCAGTCCAAAGCTCATCTCCCGCATCCACAGAGACACAAAGAAACAGACAGAGGTTAATTGGGCTCAGATGCACCTCCGTGTCCCGATAGGCTCGGCCTGCTGCTCAGCTAACAATCAGTCCAGGCCCCGGTTTCCACATGAAGACACAGAAGCTTTGTTCACATGTGCACTGATACTGGGTCACAGTCTGGTTCATACATACCTACAGTTTTATTGGACTAGTCAGCAAATAGCCCTTCTGACTGGGGGGGGTTCAGGTTTGTACCATCTGCATGTGGAGGATTTGAAAAATGCTAACATCTGTTACAAGATCGCAGGTTACTGATTAAACCTGTATTATTGTTTCTGCACTCTGTTTACGATCAGTACCTCGAGCACCCGATAGAAAACCAGTGCTACAGAGTCACAGTGTTACTGGTTTAAAAGAAAAGTTGATTATTTGGAGCGTTTTGATTTTGTCATAAATGATAAAAGTCTACTCTACTACTTTCTCCTTTTTTGCGAACTATTGCAATAAACATTTAACAGTGAAATAACACAGTTGGAGTCTCTCCTGAATCCAGCTTGCAACGGAAAAACTCTTCTTTCTATGCTTCAGAACCACCTCACTGTTATTGACACATGCAATGGTTAATAATCTGAATTTTTGCATTGCTATGTGATGTGATGTATGTTGGTAAACAGGCAGACGCTATAGGAATATGATGTAAACTGCAGGGAACATGAGATTATTATGTACTCGCTTGTTTAAACACACCACCCAGCAAGATGCTTACAGCCATGAGGCATCGTTAGGCACGATGAGTCATAGTGTCAGAAGCCTCGGTGGCTGTTCAAAATGATTATATTAAACAGCATCATATACCCTTAAGAAAACCTACATTGAAACACACCTATTAACACATCAAATTTCATATTAACAAAGAAGGATTCAGGAGTTAACAGATTTTTTCTTACTGGCTAGGTTAACAAAAAATTGGATTTAAAGGTCCACTTTGTAAATGTTATGTCATTGGACTACAGCGCTTTTGATTTTAGTTGTCTTGTGGTGTCAATTATTTGTAGATCTTCAAGACGTTCTTTGATCCAAAGCCCTGAAAGTCTTGACAGCTCCTTCCTCACCGTGAAAAACTTCCAAAACACTTTCAACCACATCACAAAGCCTTCATCTGGAGTCGAGGATGACTCTAGTAACTCTTGTATGCAGAAATGAAACGCTCACTGTCTCTATTATATAAATGTTATAAACCGTGGCCACTTCCATCCATCCACTTGTACTTATCCAATTTTAGGGTCAGGGGAGGCTGAAGCCTATCCCAGCTGTCACAGCGCTCGAGGCAGGGTACACCCTGAACTGCATGTCTTTGGACTGCGTCAGCAGAACCCACAACGTCCACACAGAAACACCTCAAACCTCCATGCTGTGAGGTAACAGTGCTGGCTACCACACCACCGTCTCCTGCCCACTTCAAGGCATGCTCAAATGTACACAACATGTCAGCTGTAAAATAAACAGCCCATCAATCAGCACTGAAACGCACCTATTACAGACCTAAGCTGTGAATTAAGATTCAAAGCGAAGCGCAGCTTTCCATGTTACCGACACAAGCAGGCTGAGTGACAGTGTTCGACATTCGACTTCATAAAGTGTTTTAAAATCTTTTTGTCTCTTCCCTCCCTGCGTTCCTGCCACTCTTCCCTCTTTGCTTCAGTGTCTTTTGATATGCTAAGGAGCACGCTATTTATAAATCATTGTGAGAGGAAACATAGTAGGTTAAGGGACAAATAACAAATGCTCCATGTCTGCTGAGAGGAGGAGAGGGATACAAAGAAACAGGAGAGAGTTTGAGGAAGCAGAGAGGGGGAGCTCCCTGTGAGGCATGTCAGCCAGGTTGAATAGATGTACATATCATTATCTTTCCTGGGGACACAGCAGTAATGATATCAGGCAGAGTAAAGGGGGGAGGGAAAGAAAGCAGCCTCTGCATACTGACGCTGTGAGCCAATGAGCATGGCCAGTAAGTTTGATGATGCTGCTGGATTTGGTGGTCAGAGTATAATTACAAAAGACAACAATAACAAACAAACAAACATATTTAAATTGTTACATTTCCTTTTTTTTATTTTGGGGGAAATGTCTAAATGTAGTTTCAAAGCTTTCCACTAGTTTTTATTTCCATGAAGCTATAAAAAAATACAAGCAAAAGAAATGTGTGAATAGTGGAAAGGCTGGAAAAACAAAACATGTGCTTCTGGTACACACAGCATCAGACAAAAACAAAATCAAATCTCCCTACAAAAAGTTGCTAAAACTGGTTCGGCCTTTTTTGCAATGCTAAGTCTAATTAAGCTCCTTATGTACTTCTTACTGGTTTGGTGTTACAGACCACTAACAAGTATTCTGCCTAATAAAGCTGCACATTTATGGATCCATCTGTTGAACCCATATTTCATGTGTCTGGTGAAAAAACAACATGCACCTGCGACTCCGACATGCACTGTTAATGAGCGTTTAAGCTGCTTTAAATGACATCATAGCGTCCAGTACGGGTCACACTGCTAATCTTCTGTTTAAGTTCAATTGGACCATTGCTCCATGAAACGATAACTTTACGTCAATATCTCTGCAGTCACTGCAGCGTTTGGCACTATTACTGACACGCCGCCAGTTTATGATGATGCTTTAGCCTACACAGTTTCACACATTGCCCTTTAACTTCCACAGGGACTGAAGTGTGAATAGTGACGCTCTGTGTTTATAATAAATTCAGTATGGCATAAATGTTTATGCTGCTGATGCCCCAAATGCAGAAATACTGTATCTGCATAAATTATTTCTGTGTAGCGTTTAGTGGCACCTGGCAAGATTCTGGCAGACAAAAGTTAAAAATATTAAAGTTATGCAATACCTGGAAACAACAACATGAGCAAAGTAACCCTCCTCTCTTATTGAATACATGCATTCACGCTGGCAGCATCGTCATTACTCTGATGCTCTAAGCTACAACCCTACAGTCCAATGGTCACCTGGTAAAGGTTAAGGCAATTGCTCCTTTACGATTTCAACACGCTGACACTGAGAGGGGAAAAGACCCAAATTCAACAGTTTCTGACAGATACTATTTTTATGTCATTTTAAATATTCCTGGATTTTTTTGATTGACAGATAGCCTCTGGGAAGTGAAGTGGGAAACCTGTGCACCAGTAAGTGGGAAGCTTATTAGAAACGGATGTTACTCAAGAAGAAAAAAGAAGCAGAAATTCAAAAATTCCTTTTGCAACTGAAAGTAATGAAACATGTTCTCCAACAGAGTTGGAGAAAGAAAGGGGGAAAAGTTTATTTTTGGACGAGAAGAACAAGCAGTACAGACTCATTTGCCATGTATCAGTGTGCTTAGTGTGTAAGTCTAGACAAACTACAGCTTCAGCCATAAAAAACAATGTAATTGAAATAAAAGCAGTAAATGATCGTGACTATTAGTTGTGTTGCCCTTGAGGGTACAGCAAAGTGATGCTGAATGGCAGAAAATACAGAGAGCAAGCCACTGTGTACAAGTGCAATATTCACATTGGAAGGGAAAGGGCCTTTTCTTCTCTTTTATTGATTTTTGAATCCAAGCAATTCACAAAAGAAGATGAGGCCACATGAAAGATATGACTGTATGGGATTTTCTGTTACGATTTAAGCGGTATGTAATGATTTTACAACTGAAAGGAGATGCAATTTTTTGACCTAAGATGTCTACTACAGCCTGCAGACGTACAATTCGGAGGTAATTTTGTGGGTTTTTTGTTTCTATTGTTGAGGGTAGAGGAGACAAAGTGACAGTTTAAATAAGCAATAAAAAGGAGCCATTTAAGGGAGCTTCTAATCTCCTAGTCTATAGCATTTTCTCTTAACTTCCACTGCAGGGGCATCACGTGTTTGGGCAGCATTAAACAGCCTGTAGCTTCAAACTAAATACAACTTTGTTTTTCTGATTAACACCAGTTTACATTTGCCCTCAAATATTGTGCAGGGACTCACAAGCCCAGTGTTTGGGTGCTAACCCAGCATCTGATGATTAACTGTCTTCAACTGGGACTCTTCAACAATCTTCTTTTCTGATGAAGATCCCGACCGTCACAGTTTTTGTACACATAACACGCAGTAATGTTGTGATTTTAAACTACAGACCCTGCCACATGCATTCTGTTCCCTACATCTCTGAACATTTTTAAAGACAAACCAAATATTACAGATAAATACACACACCGATTCTCTATTCAAATTATTACAATTATTTTGTAGCCTATAACATTAGCTAATGTTAGGAAGAATACAACATAACATTGATCGCACTGTGTAACAAAACATAAGAGACTTAATTTACAAACGTCAAATAAAGTGTAGAGAGAAGTAAAGGCGAGATCTGCTGATCAGACTAACACGCTACAATGCTAACAAGTAAGGTACTCGGGACTTTTTCCTCCTTTAAACAATATGAACTTAATTACATTAGAGTGCTACAGATTTACACATTTTCAGCTACAGTATATGTCTCAGTGTGTGACATATACTGTGACTGTGTGGACTGTGAATAAAGGCCACGAACACAGGCACAATGGAGCGTAGAAAATTACTTGAATTAACAAAAGTTGAGATGTTTAATAAGGCTGAACCACGAGGACTCTTCCTGGAGCTGACTGCACGGTCGGTCTGAGCAGGTGAGGTTGACCAAGAGCCCGATCGTCACTCTGACAGGTGTAGAGAGGAGAAGCTTCCAAAAGGACGACCATTTCTGCAGCATCCCAGTAATCAGGTCTGTATGGCAGACTGGTCAGACAGAAGCCACTCCTCAGTAAAAGGCATATGACAGCCCAGTTTTCCACTCTGATGAAGCAAAGATTGAATTCTTTGGCCTGAAGTGTCATGTCTGGAGGAAACCAGGTACCACTGTGAATACTTATGTACATGTTATGTTTTTGTTTTTTAAGTTTATTAACGGTTCAAGAATTTCAGGCAAACTTTGTTCACGTTGTCATTATGAGCAATTGTGTGCAGAATTTTGTGTTGAAAATTTCACATTCACGACAAAATATGAAAGTGGATGCTATGAATACTTTTTGAATGCTTTGGCTGTAACATAGTTTCAAAACCTCTTTCTCACAGCTGGTGTGACTCATGGACTTTATCCCAGTGTGATAACACAGTATTTTTTAGAATTCCTCTCGCTCTCCAAGATCGTGTTAAACTGTCTGGTCACAACTACAAGCCTTTTCCTTTAACTTTGCAACCTCTTTCTCTTTTCCATACACCGAGCTTCCCAGTACTCCCATCTACTGAGTCCCCTACTATCCCAGTTGTTCTGTGCAAAGCTCTTCTTTTGAATGCTTTTGCACACTTTCTCATTCTACCACCACGTCTCCTTGTCCAGAGGACAGCACCCAGTCATCTGGGAGAGTAGCCCTTCCCTGTCATTTCCTATATTTCCTCCTATTTCCTTTTTGAATTTCCATCACTTACTCTTTGCCTTGCCACATGTTTGATTTGTTGAAGATTTTCCACTGGATGCCTCCCCTGATGCAACCCTCCCCATTTATCCAGGCACTAGAAGTGCGCTGGCGTGTTGCTTTCCTGTGGCGGGTTAATGCAGAGACTTGCTGTGCTTCCTTATCTTGTGAATTTACATTGGATAAAAGGGAATATAAAGCACTGTGTGAGATTAGTAAAACTTCAAATCAGAAGTGGGGATATCTTATGTATCATATGTATTCATCTCTTCATCCTGTGAAAGGCCAAACCTGGTCTCATCATTATTTCTCAATCTATGCATTGCAAAAATGCTTTGGTGAAAAAATGCTTTGGGGCAAAAATGCTTTGGTGCAGAAATGCTTTGGTGCAGAAATGCTTTGGTGCAGAAATACTTTGTGGAAAAGTCAACAACCTATATTACCCTATTTCCTGTTCATTTCATGGAATTGAAAAGTTTGTTTTTGAGTTGATTTACTGATATTTTCTCTTTCTTTACATCTCAAATCCTCACATTTTAGCAGAGGCGTCCTCACAGCAGGAGGACTTCTTTAAACCTTTCTGTAACAGAACAGTCTTACGGACCCACAGGCCAGCTCATCTATTCTCAGGCTGGGGACACACCATAAGATTATCAGGCCATTTTATATCCTGACATTTGGAAGATCTGAGGTTTGGCTGGGGTCGATCGTCTGAGAAGATTATCTGGTGTCGATATGTGACATGTTTACAGATTGAACTTATTTGAAGATTTCAGCTTTTATATTTGTGTAGACCCAGAGACACAACATGATGTCAGTGGGCAGTTCAGTCAGGTGAATCTGAAATGTGGGTTTTGTATTAGGAGTTAGTCTGAAGCTCTTAAATTTAAGCCTGTAAGTGTTGCACTCCTGAATATAGGGGAGAAAGAATCACGAGAGTAATTTTCAATTGCTTCACTCATGCAGTCGTTTAATGCAGTGAGGAGAGAGCACCAAAGGATGGAGCCACCACCAATGGATCCCAGGAAAGGCTTACTAGCTGACTGGTAATGTACAGATGCACACATTAAGCAGTGGTTCCCAAACTTTTTTCGCTGGGCCCCCCTTTGTTTAACAGAAAAATGTTCGCGCCCCCCCCCTCGCGCGCACACACACGCGCACACGCACGCACAAACACATCCTCCAACCACACTCACCCATATTTTGCTCAATTGCATTTTATTTCACACCTCAAACATTTAGTAAACAACTTTACTGTATAAAGAGCTAACATCTCCAAACTGTCAGGAGTAGTTAGTCATTACAACAAGTGTTTATGAACTAAAAATCAAGAATGTGGGCACCTTGGCACTTGTGCAGGTGAAGCCAAAGGGAAGATATGCTTCACCATATTTTCTAGTCTTTGTTTTAGAAACATATTCAGTGCTGCTTCATCTCCTGCTTTGCGTTTGTGTAGGCGCCCCGTGCTAGCAGTGTCCAAGCGTTGTTTTTTTTTATATATACATACATACATATATATATATACATATATACATATATATATGTATGTATGTATGTATATATATATATATATATATATATATATATGTATATATATATGTATATATGTATGTATGTATATATATATATATATATATATATATATATATATATATATATATATATATATATATATATATATATAGATATATATATATATATATATAATATATATATATATAAATAAATATAATATAAAATATATAGGGCAGCACGGTGGCACGGTGGTTAGCACTGTTGCTGCACAGCAAGAAGGTCCTGAGTTCAATTCCAACATCAGGCCGGGAGTGTGGAGTTTGCATGTTCTCCCTGTGTTTGCGTGGGTTCTCTCCGGGTACTCCGGCTTCCTCCCACCGTCCAAAGACGGATAGGTTAATTGGAAAATCCAAATTGCCATTAGGTGTGAATGTGCGAGTGAATGTGAGCGCGAATGGTTGTCTGTCTCTGTGTGTTGGCCCTGCGACAGACTGGCGACCTGTCCAGGATGTACCCTGCCTCTCGCCCTATGACAGCTGGGATAGGCTCCAGCGCCCCCCGCGACCCTGAAAAAAGGATAAGTGGAAGCGAATGGATGGATGGATGGATAAATAAATAAATATATAAATATATATATATATATAAATAAATATATATATAAATATATATATATAAGTAATAAATAAAGGCAAGTTTAGGTAAGTTGCTGGCTGCTCTGAGCAGCAGGAGAGCCGTAGCTGAATTGAACTCCAGAGTGTGGAGAAGTAATCTCAGTAAATAAAGAGGGAAATTCAACGCACAGCATTTAAATGAGTTAAATGAGCAAGAAGGCAGGAAGTGAGACTGAAGTGTGGATCCTGGATGCAATGCTGCAGGTGTGGGAGGCAGTCCTGGACACAATGATGAACTTTTACATTTATTATTTCAAATGTGTTTCTTATGTTTGTGTCAAGCAACTTTAAGATGCTTGCAAATGGTCCAGAATGCTGCTGCTCGCCTGCTGACAGGGACGCTCAAACGTGAGCACGTTAGCCCTGCTCTTGTCTCTTTACACTGGTTGCCTGATTTTAGAATTCATTTCAAAATTTTATTATTTGCTTTTAAAGTTTTAAATGGCTCCTTCTTACCTTCTTACCTGTCAGACCTTCTGCACCAATACACTCCACGAAGGTCTCAACTGACCAGTCGCTCCTTGCTGTCCCCATGTCGAGACTGAAACACCGGGGGGACCGGAGCTTTTGCTGTTGTGGCCCCCAAATTATGGAATAAACTGCCCGTCCATATTAGGCTGGCCCAACACTTGAAATATTTAAATCACTTTTAAAAATGCACTTTTTTTCAAAGGCTTTTTAGGAGTAGCACCAGAGTCTGTTTGTAGTCAGTTTGTAGTCAGCTGTTGCTCTTAATCTTTTTTATTTTGTTAATGTTATTTATTGCATATTTTATTGTCTATCTTACTCATGTTTTAATATTTAATATATCATACTGATTTATTTTTATCATTTTCATTTATGTATTAATTTAAATTTATATTTATTTCTTTGTCAGCTTCGTGTATGGTTTTAAACTTTTATCTGTTATATTATTGGAAAGCACTCTGGTTTAACCAATAACCAATTCCTGTTCAATCTGTTTCATGGTTATTTTGCACACTGATGCCATGTTATCGAACGTTCTTCTTTTTACTTTTTATAATGTTCTTCTTCTGTAATGAAACTATTTAGATATATTAGCTATTACTGTTTATACACTTTGTTTATAAGATTATGATTAATAATGAAATGATCTAAATCATTGTTAGAGCTGAAAAAAAAAACCCAAACTTAAATATAACCTAAAAATACTTGCTCCATCAAATTTTACTTAAAAACTAAAAAATGTAATGAAAATTACCAACCTAAAGAATCCAAGGCTAGCACAGATCCCTCTATCGTCCTAATTCTAAGCACTCACATGTGCTCATCTGTCTGTCATCCTGTCTTCCATCTAAGGTAACAGTATTTAAGTCAGACTATAGTTAGCTTTATGGTCCATTTCCCACTGGGAGAAAGTGCCACACTTGAAATGTCAGCTCAGTCTGACAGCTGTTTCATGCCTCGGTCTGTCTCGACATTTAAAATGAAATATGGTTCATTTTAGCTCTGAAACTAAAAGTGCCCTAAATGTCTCTGTTAAGTACAGTCAACTCTTTATCGAGGTATTGAGGACACCATAGGATGGTGATGAGAGGAGGAGCCAAGCTGAAGTGTTTATAACCCATATTTCCAAGTCAAGTATAGCTGTCACATGAATTAGCCAACCATTCTCTTCTCCCTGCCCTCCTGTCAGTCCTTTGTGCAGCCCTGTTGTATTAAAATCAAATATACATTATCATTAGTAACCCTACCACTATGACCTTTCATATAACTGCACTGATACCCTTTTAAAAAAAATCATGCTTTGCTCCTCACTCTACATCCTCTCTTTGATGTATTCATTGAGTGTAAATCAAATTTATGTCACTTCTAAACACCATTTTTACACATTTCTTAATCATCGCTTACACTTTTCTAGTGATTCAAGCAGTTGTAGATTGCAGGTTTTATTTCTGAGATGTAGAATATGTCATCAGATATTTAAATAAAATATTCACTGGATAAGAGCACGAGCCCTTTTGCAGTTGACAGCGTGAGCGAGGAAATTGAGTCGGACGGGTTGTTGCTTTCTCTTTAAGGCGGGACTTGTAATCAGTGTTTGGGCCCATTAGGGTGAGCCGGTGATGAATCACTGATCTTAAAGAGCTCAAAGATGGGTGGAAATTTTTTAGCGTCTGTTACAATGTTACGACGACATTCAAGTGGTGCATATTAAAGAAATTTAAGATGTTCACAACTTGAATGAGATTCTGAAAGAGATTTATTTTTTTCCCCATTAGAGTAGATGTGCAAAATTTGGAGGTAAAAAACAAAAAGCGATGCAATGTGTTCTTTCAGGCTGCACATACATAGTGTTGGCCTTTCTTTGTGTATTCTGTATGTTCTCGCTGCACTCTGGGTACTCCAACCTCACAAGACCCAAACACATGCATATTAGATTATATGTGTTGTCCCTACAATAGGCTGGTGCACCAAATCATGCTGAAAATCAGCTACGACACTGACTATAACAATAGTAATGATCTTTTAAGAGATCATTTAAAGTAAACAATTCTTGTGTTTTTGTACTATTAGAAAATACAAGAAATATTTTATTTGCTAAAGTGAAAAAAAGTTGAAAAGAAAAAGATTTACTTTAAATGACTTTACAAACATTTTTTTAAAATATGTCAAATGTGCCTGAAGAAGGAAGCAGTAACTACAACTATGAGAGGAGTGAAGAAGTAGAGGAAACACCAAAGAAAGCCCCCCAGACTGTAGCAAAATACAACTCTTGCATTATGTAGTTACACTCCGTGACTGCGGGCTGATAATTCTGACATGTTGCTCGGCAGTGCTTGAAATCTCCCGTCATTATTCGTACTCATATTCTCATTAGTCTTGCGTCAATTTAAATCATTGATAGGGCCGACTACTTTACATAACTAAAAATTAGTAATAACAAGACTGCCACTGCTTTTCTCATAGAGGCAATTAGCCCTGCTGGGCCTGATTGGGTTTAGCTCCATGTTTTTGCTTTTGAATTTTGATGCAAATAAAAGGAAACCCTTTAACCAAGATGTGGAGTGAGCCCTGAATCTTCATCAGAGCGGAGATCTGATCTGATAACTGATGACAAGTCAGAATTAAAGGAGGCATCTGCAGCATCCCTGTGAGGCCGCTTTAACGGGCCGTGACAGGACGACAGCTCAACTGCTTTGTGACGGTGAAGGGATTAAAAAAAAGAAAAAAATGAAAGAAAGAAAGTGTTCTGCTTGGAATTTCAAAGAGATTGTGGTGAATGTGTGTAGCGTTTGACCCGATAAACATACGCTGGGGCGATTATTTTGACAGCAAAACTTTTTATTTAGAGATGTGGGTTTATTCACAGCCACTCCCGCTCTCTGCAGCTGTCACGTCCGCTCCCCCTCCGACTGTCACTGTCAACATAAAAAGACACACAATCAATGTCGGAACCCAGCACACCTGTCGACCCCGCCCCTGCGCCGCCCCGGGAGCTCACTGTGTCACCCCTCCTCTGCAGCTGGCCAGAGACCACACCCACGCCACAATGTGTTTGATTACATTCCAGTTTTATTGCGTTGAGAGAGAAATGATGGATGATGAAAACAGCAGAGACACACACACAGGTATCATTGAATTTAGTTTCAGAATAGCAGTGAGGCAAAGTGAGTGGGCATATTCTGCATATTATACATTTAGGAGTAGATTACAGGTGTCTGACGGGTTTTCTTTACACAGTTTATGTTTATCACCTGCCAAAGAAAAAAAAGATGATCGAGCTCTGAGAAAGCACAGACGCTTCATGTCCTGAAATATATCTACTATGTAGAGGTGGACAGTTGCTTCTCAATGCCACGGGCAACACATGCTTAGAAGTCAAAACAGTAGCACTGAAAGATTCAGGAAAGTGTTTGATGTGTTCACTGGATTCTTACGTTACCTTAGTGGGTTCCTAGTGGATCCAAAAGCCTTTTGTTTTTATATTAGTCGCAAAATTCTCTTTTCTCCCTCTTTGTGGAGCAGTTTTAATCCATCTGCATTGAACTTCTCTGTATTTTGGGCTTCTATCTAATATATGGCACTAAAAATTCCCACCAAGCTCTATAGATTATCCATGAGGTTCAGGCTGGCTAATCAAGCTCACTATTAACATGGTCAGTGAGTCATTAATAGTAGTTTTGGTAAACAGGTACTAAAGGAAATCAGCCTCTTCATGAAGGTTGTCACCAGATGGACAGTGCTCTCGATCTCCTGGTTCCACAGGTTTTGGACTTGATGGAGCAGAGTGGACCAACCACCCACACCAGCAGAAGACATGGCGTCCCAAATCACCAGACTGCATCAACTTCAGGCTGTACTTTAAACATCTGGATTCTGCGCCTCTCCACTCTTCCTCCAGACTGTCAGATATTGATTTCCAAATGAAATGCAAAGTGTAACAAACATTCCAACATTAGGCAAAAGTCTTTTTTGTGCTTTTTATCTGTAATTCGGGAGTGATTTGATATTGGGAGTATAACATTTGTAGCAGACTTCCTGTGCATGGTGGCTCTTTATCTACTGACACCATCCTCAGTCCACTCCTTGTGAAGTACTCACAAGTCCTTGAATCAACATTTCTTGATGGTCCTCTTATAGATGCAGTCACCCCTGTTAGTTGTGCACCTTTTCCTACCACACTGTCCCATTAGTAGGCTTCGGTAGAGCCCTCTGCAAACAGCCCACCTTTCAGCAAAGACCGGTAGACTGGACAGTATATATATGTTAAATTACATTTCTAGAAAACAAAGTCTCTGCTGTTCATTTCCAGCTTCTTGTGTTTATTATGTTCTTATACTGGGGTCTTATACTCTGCCTTGGTGGAGATCTGAGGTCATTCTCTGTCTGAAACACGTTGAAGGTTACTTATTTTAAGACTATTCTCCTGTTACATGGTCCCAAATGGAAGTTATTTTGAACTGCTTTAACCTTTGTTCTGTAGCAGCAGGTGAAGTCAGCCACAAGCTCATATGCATCAAATCCACAAATCAACCAGAGCTTGTCTTAAAACATTTATGCAAATGCAGAACGCATGCACACTGTATGTACAAACACTCGCCTTATTCCCATCTCTGACATTCCCATTCCAGATGCAGTTATTTCACAGCAAATAACTCATATTTTCAATCTATGTATAATTCTAATATCTACAGTTTGGAAAACGGCTCCTGTTGTTCCTCATCATAGGAGAAATGAGCAATATAAATAACTTTAGCTTTAATTCGGAAATTTGTCTAGAGTCTTAGAGTCACTTGTGTTGACAGATTTCTTCATTTAACAAACTTGGTTTTGAGTGCATCCCAGTGCAGATATAGGCTCATGAATAATAGTGTTTCTGCCTTAACTTTGGTTCTAAATGACGTCACTGGTTAAGTGGTGCAAAGATGTCCGTTAACAGGACATAGTGTAAGCTTTAATTAGTAAAGGCTTTTAATATTTTGGCACCGTTCTCAGAACTAAAATACTCCTACTAAATTGATTTGTCAGGTTAGATAAATTACATTCAGCTTGAATACATGGGAGGGATTAAGATGGGAGGAACTAAGCCTAAATCCAGTAGTCTAAGTCCAAACTTTACACCTGGTATAATCCAGTCAGATAAGTACGTTCGCCTGGCAACCGTCAAATCAACACTTGTTTATCAGATGGCCAGATGGAGAAGTGTAATTCGTCACTGCAGAGAACAAATCTCTACTTGTCTTGAGTCCATTGGTGACCACTGCAGTGGCCTAGGTGATGTAAGGTTTGGAGCTGCTGGGCCATGGATGCCCTCTGAAGCTCTCCGTTCTTGAACTGATCTAGAGAACTGAAAGCTGAGAGTTGGTGACCTCAGCATCAGCCGACCCTGCTCTGTGATTTTAGGTGGCCTATCACGTCACGAGTTGCTGTTATTCCCAATCAGTTCCACTTATACTACCATTAACAGTCACCTTTCTCGTTTGGCTCTCAGCGAAGGCGGTCGCACTTTTCTCCTCTCCTCCTTACCCTTATCTTCCCTGCTTAGCCTCTGTGTCCTTGTCTGTCTCATGTGCATTACTTTTTCCCTGGAACAGTCTCTCACTGTCAATTCAATTCAATTCAATTCAATTTTATTTATATAGCGCCAAATCACAACAAATGTCGCCTCAAGGCGCTTCATAGATACAGAGAAAAGCCCAACAATCATATGACCCCCTATGAGCAAGCACTTTGGCGACAGTGGGAAGGAAAAACTCCCTTTTAACAGGAAGAAACCTCCGGCAGAACCAGGCTCAGGGAGGGGCGGCCATCTGCTGCGACCGGTTGGGGTGAGAGAAGGAAGACAGGATAAAAGACATGCTGTGGAAGAGAGACAGAGATTAATAACAGATACGATTCAATGCAGAGAGGTCTGTTAACACATAGTGAGTGAGAAAGGTGACTGGAAAGGAAAAACTCAATGCATCATGGGAATCCCCCGGCAGCCTACATCTATTGCAACATAACTAAGGGAGGATTCAGGGTCACCTGGTCCAGCCCTAACTATATGCTTTAGCAAAAAGGAAAGTTTTAAGCCTAATCTTAAAAGTAGAGATAGTGTCTGTCTCCCGAATCCAAACTGGAAGCTGGTTCCACAGAAGAGGGGCCTGAAAACTGAAGGCTCTCCCTCCCATTCTACTTTTAAATACTCTAGGAACAACAAGTAGGCCTGCAGAGTGGGAGCGAAGTGCTCTAATAGGGTGATATGGTACTACAAGGTCATTAAGATAAGATGGGGCCTGATTATTTAAGACCTTGTATGTGAGGAGAAGGATTTTGAATTCAATTCTGGATTTAACAGGAAGCCAATGAAGGGAAGCCAAAACAGGAGAAATATGCTCTCTCTTTCTAGTCCCTGTCAGTACTCTTGCTGCAGCATTTTGGATTAACTGAAGGCTTTTCAGTGAGTTTTTTGGACATCCTGATAATAATGAATTGCAGTAGTCCAGCCTGGAAGTAATAAATGCATGAACTAGTTTTTCAGTGTCACTCTGAGACAGGATATTTCTAATTTTAGAGATGTTGTGCAAATGGAAGAACGCAGTCTTACATATTTGTTTAATATGTGCGTTGAAGGACATATCCTGGTCAAAAATGACTCCAAGGTTCCTCACAGTGTTACTGGAGGCCAAGGTAATGCCATCCAGAGTAAGAATCTGGTTAGATACCATATTTCTAAGCTTTTCAGCGCCGAGTACAATGACCTCAGTTTTATCTGAGTTAAGAAGCAGAAAGTTAGTGGCCATCCAAGTCTTTATGTCTTTAAGACATTCCTGCAGTTTAACTAATTGGTGAGTGTTATCTGGCTTCATGGACAGATAGAGCTGGGTGTCATCTGCATAGCAGTGAAAATGTATGCTATGTCTTCTAATGATGCTGCCTAGGGGAAGCATGTATAATGTAAACAGAATTGGTCCTAGCACTGAACCCTGTGGAACTCCATAATTAACCTCAGTGTGTGAAGAGGACTCTCCATTTACATGCACAAATTGGAGTCTATTAGATAGATATGATACAAACCACTGCAGTGCAATACCTGTAATACCTACAGCATGTTCTAATCGCTCTAATAGGATATTATGGTCAACAGTATCGAATGCTGCACTAAGGTCAAGAAGGACAAGCACAGAGATGAGTCCACTGTCAGAGGCCATAAGAAGATCATTTGTAACCTTCACTAAAGCTGTTTCTGTGCTGTGATGAACTCTGAAACCTGACTGAAACTCTTCAAATAAACCATTCCTCTGCAGATGATCTGTTAGCTGTTTGACAACTACTCTTTCAAGGATTTTTGATATGAAAGGAAGGTTGGAGATTGGCCTATAATTAGCTAAGACTGCTGGGTCTAGAGATGGCTTTTTGAGTAAAGGTTTAACTGCAGCCACCTTGAAGGCCTGTGGTACATAGCCGATTATTAGAGATAGGTTGATCATATATAAGATCGAAGAATTAATCAATGGCAGGACTTCTTTGAGCAGTTTTGTAGGAATGGGGTCTAAAAGACACGTTGATGGTTTGGAGGAAGTAATTATTGAAGTTAACTCAAAAAGATCGATTGGAAAGAAAGAGTCTAACTTAACATCAATGGAACTAAGAGTAGCTGTAGATAATATTACATCTGTGGGATGATTATTGGTAATTTTTTCTCTAATGATAAAAATTTTATTTGTGAAGAAGTTCATGAAGTCATCACTAGTTAACGTTAAAGGGATGGTTGGCTCAAAAGAGCTCTGACTTTTTGTCAGCCTGGCTACAGTGCTGAAGAGAAACCTGGGGTTGTTCTTATTTTCTTCAATCAGTGATGAGTAGTAAGCTGTTCTGGCTTTGCGGAGGGCTTTCTTATAAAGCAACAAACTATTTCTCCAGGCTAAATGATGATCCTCTAAATTTGTGACACGCCATTTCCTCTCCAGATTACGAGTCATCTGCTTTAGGGTACGTGTTTGAGAATTATACCACGGGGTCAGGTACTTCTGATTAGAGACCTTAGTTTTCACTGGAGCTACAGTATCCAGAGTCGTACGTAGTGAGGAGGTGAAATTATTAACAAGATAATCGACCTCTGTTGGGGTAGCGTTCAGATAGCTGCTCTGCTCTGTGTTGGTACAGGGCATTGACGATGATAACAGTGGCTGGATTATATTCTTAAACTTAGTTACAGCGCTTTCAGAAAGACATCTACTTTGATAAAGTCCACTCTCCACTGCTGCGTAATCAATTATTGTAAATGTAAATGTTATCAAGAAATGATCAGACAGGAGAGGGTTTTCAGGAAACACTGTTAAATGTTCAGTTTCTATGCCATATGTTAAAACAAGATCTAGAGTGTGATTAAAGTGGTGGGTGGGTTCTTTTACATTTTGAGAGAAACCAATTGAGTCTAACAACAGATTAAATGCCATGTTGAGGCTGTCATTTTTAGCATCAACATGGATGTTAAAATCACCCACAATAATTATTTTATCTGAGCTCAGAACTAAACAGTGTTGGGAAGGTTAATTTTAAAATGTATTCCATTACAAAATACAGAATACATGTCCCAAAATGTATTCTGTAACGTATTCCGTTACGTTACTCAATGAGAGTAACGTATTCTGAATACTTTGGATTACTTAATATATTATCATGCTGTTTACAACTACATGAATGTACTATTGCTGTGATTTATTACTGTTACTGAAAGTCCGCAGTTCCGAACCGTAGTAAGGGACCTCTGGCTAATATGGTGGGTTCGTGTTGGGCTCGTAGCCGAAAACTAGCTATACTTTGTTGTCTGGGTCAACTTTGCTAGCGAGAGACAGAGAGGCGTTGAAAGGCTGCTCCAACGGAACTTAGTGTTTCAGAGGAAAACACGAACACAGCGTACAGTCGAGTCTTAATAGCTTACTTACAACTGGGCTCGTCAGGCACTCTTCTTGGCTGCAGTGGTTATTATTATATTTACATGCTTCCAGCTCCCGTTTTTTCCTTTTCCTCGTACTTTTCCTTTTTCTCCCTCCCTCGCTCACAGACACATAACGTGTATGGCAGTCCATTCTCCCTGCAGCACGGACTACACTGCCTATGATGCTACATGCTTTAGAGCTATACCTGTAGCATTCTGCCTATTAGCTTAGCACAGCAACAACAAAAAGTCGCTCTCTCACCCAGGAAACACGCAGAGAGAGAGCGTCACCCTGTAACCATGGCAACCGTAACGCTGCCGCTTGGAACATCAGAACGTAGCTGTCAAACAAAACCCAAACAGGCCTGACCCGCCACAATATAAAACAGGGAAGTACCGCCGTGTAATCCATTTATTTCAACAAAGTAACTGTATTCTAAATACCACCTTTTTAAACGGTAACTGTAACGGAATACAGTTACTCATATTTTGTATTTTAAATACGTAACGGCGGTACATGTATTCCGTTACTCCCCAACACTGGAACTAAATTAGATATAAAGTCTGAGAAATCAGACAGAAACTCTGTGTAAGGCCCAGGTGGACGATAGATGATAACAAGTAAGACTGGTTTCTGAGTTTCACAGCTGGGGTGGACAATGCTAAGCATCAGGCTTTCAAATGAATTAACAGTCTGTCTTGGTCTTTCATTAATTAATAGACTGGTGTGAAAAATTGCTGCCACACCGCCCCCTCGACCTGTGCTTCGAGATTTCTGGTAGTTAGAATGACTCGGGGGTGTTGATTCATTTAAACTAACATAATCATCCTGCTGCAACCAGGTTTCTGTAAGGCAGAGTAAATCAATTTGTTGATCAATTATTAAGTCATGTACTAACAGAGACTTGGAGGAGAGAGACCTAATATTTAATAATCCACATTTCACTGTTTTACTCTTTGGTTCAGATGTAGATACTGTATTGTTCTTTCTTTGTAAATGTTTAAGTTGTTTGTTGCTGGTTTTTAGTTTGTTTTTTGTCTTTTTGGAAGCAGACACAGTCTCTATGGAGATGGGTTTTTGGGGGGGTAGCAGGAGGAGAGAAGCTGTAGAGAGGCGTGTAAGACTGCAACTCTGCTTCCTGGTCCCAACTCTGGATAGTCATGTTTTGAGGGGTTTAATAAATTTGTCGATATTTCTAGAAATGAGAGCTGCTCCATCCAAAGTGGGATGGATGCCATCTCTCCTAACAAGACCAGGTTTCCTCCAGAAGGTTTGCCAATTATCTATGAAGCCCACATCGTTTCTGGGACACCACTCAGACAGCCAGCAATTTAAGGAGAACGTGCGGCTAAACATGTCACTCCTGGTCTGATTGGGGAGGGGACCAGAGAAAACTACAGAGTCCGACATTGTTTTGGCAAAGTTGCACACCGATTCAATATTGATTTTAGTGACCTCCGATTGGCGTAACCGGGTGTCATTACTGCCGACGTGAATTATGATTTTATTGAATTTACGTTTACCCTTAGCCAGCAGTTTTAAATTTCCTTCAATGTCGCCTGCTCTGGCCCCTGGAAGACAATTGACTATGGTTGCCGGTGTCTCTAGCTTCACATGTCTGAGAACAGAATCACCAATTACCAGAGTTTGACCCCCAGCGGGTGTGTCACCGAGTGGGGAAAAACGGTTAGACACATGAACGGGTTGGTGGTGTACCTGGGGCTTCTGTTTAGGACTACGCTTCCTCCTCACCGTTACCCAGCCGTCTTTCCCCAGCTGCTTGGGATCTGCCGGGAAACAGCTAGCGGGGCTTACGCTATCTTCGGCTGCACCAGCTACAGGGGCCTGGCTAGCTAAGGGTGAGAGCAGGGTGCAAAGCCGAGTCTCCAGTTCAGTAATCCTGGCCTCCAGAGCTGCAAATATGCTACATTTGTTACAGATATCATTACTGCTAAAGGAGGCCGAGGAATAGCTAAACATCTGACACAATGAGCAAGAAAGTGCAGAAGGGACAGGTGAAGTAGCCATGGTGCTAACGGGTCGGCTACGAGCTAAGCTAGCGAAACAGTACAGAGACAGTGAGTGAATACTTTGGCTATAAATTAGGTAGTGAGTACACAGAAAGTGTGCTTCGGATGAAGCACGTGAAGATTATACTGTGAAAAAAGAATGTATTTAAAAGTTGTTAATTAAACTGCTAAGCAAATAAGCTACTCAGAAACACCACTGTGTTTGAGCAGGAACAGGAAGCGATACTATACCACAGAGCGAGCGAACACCAAGTGACAGCGCCACCGACAGGACAGGAGAACTGTCGTTCTCTAAAACCTAAAAGAGAATTATGGATTTGATCAACTGGTCTCTGAATGCTATTGACACCCTCTTCTCAACGAGAAGTCTGGGCTCGGGAGAGCCCGAGTGCCCTGGAGGGACTTTCCCTGCCGGATACATGATGGACGGGTGGCAGAACTGGAGAGTCATGTGCCTGGCGGGACTGTCGATCGAGGACGCTGAAGATATCTATCTATTCGGAACCATGATAACAGGGTTCTTGCTGATCGGAGCTGGCATGGCCCTGACTTATCGGAGAATTGAGAGAGCGGAACCGGCTGTTCAAACCCCCCCAAGGCTGCCCGCTGGAATCGAAGCGACGGGACGAGTCGCGACCTCTCACAACGAACGCAGCATGGTTAACACCTTGGAGACGCTTACAGCTGCTGTGAAGGCTCAAAACAACACCATTGAGCGTATGGTGGGATACATCAGAGAGGGCCCTGCTCAAAATGAGACCCTTGAGCAAAAGTTGGATCACATCACAGAACGGATCACTGCAGTTGTGAGGTCTCAGAATCAAAAGAATGATAACACCACGGATCAGAAGTTTGATACCATCATGGGGAGGCTCGCGGCTCTCCAACGGGAGATCGAGAGACCAGCATCAGAGTGTTAAAAGATCAGCTTTGAAAATTCTCGTGAGCTGAAAGAAAATCAGCAAAATCAACAAATTCGGGATCAAAATGCAGACACCACCACGGCGCCAGCTGCACAGGCCCAAGGCTGAAGCCGAACAAACACTCCCTGATAACGACTGTGTGATGACTATTCTCCCCATCCTATGCAAGGCCACCTGGATTGGCTGGAGGACTGTTTACTTAGCCTGATAGGGCGAAGGACACTGTCTCAGCTGAACTATGGACACGCACACACACACACACACTTACGCACACACACACACTTACAGATATCATTACTGCTAAAGGAGGCCGAGGAATAGCTAAACATGATAAGCACTCACTCATCTCCCCTTCCCTTTCCAACGCCTTCGATGCTTGTTACCTCCCGGGAGCACGAGGCGGGTCTAGGCCCGCGCTGGCGAGTCGGCGCAGTGGCAGGATGTCTGCTGTGTTGCCTGGGATTACTCCTCATCCCCCTACCCAACCCTGTGGCTTGTTATGTCTTCACAATGTTGTGCTGTGAACATTCATGTGCTTTTTTTGTGCAGAGGAGTTTTTTTTGTTTCCTGTTCTCGTGCTGTCCTACCATGGAAGCACAGCATGAGTAGAGGTCTCTTTTTTTCCTCTTGTACCTTCCCATTGTGTGTACATTTCAGTGTTTTTTTCCGTAACTCTGCCGATCTCCGACTTGTAACCCCCCATGTAATGTCTGTGTTATGTGTGTAAGGTCGGGGGGGGGGGGGGGGGGGGGGTGTCTCTTTTTACTGCGGGGCAACCTGTATGTGACAAATAAATTCTGATTCTGATTCTGTGGAATATTTAGCAGCACTTAGGTGTCATCCTGGTACCACGGTGGAATTCACTGAGCGCCCTCAGAGTGACCTGTGGAAGTGCTCATCTGAACAATGATTTGGCTGGGTGAATGAATACTTTTAGCAATATAGTACAGATATATGAAACTCATATTAATCTGTTGCTCATCAGAAATTGTATGAAGGAAGAAAAACGTAACATAACATACAGTAAATAAAATACAAAGTGTGGCACAGTTTATGTTCAGGCAGGGGAAATTATCGTGATGCTAATAAGAGAATCAAATTGTGTCTTTACAACAATGGACTGGATAACGTCAGACACTGCCAAACGAGTATTTTACTTATTTATTTGATTATTTTTGGTTCCTGTGCGTCTCTCTTGGGGACTTGTAGATGGTTCGGTGTGTTAAGATTGCTGATAGTTTAATTTCAATACAACTCGGCATTTTCTTCTCAGCTTAAAGAAGAAAGTTTCCACATGTAAAAGAAAAGTCGAAAAGTCGAAAACACAACATGGGAACTAAATATTTATACTGATACCCAACAGGCTGATTTATTTCACCATTTACCGAAAACTTACAGCAAGTGATTGAGAGCTTAGGAGACTTAGGTGTAGAATAGCTGTGTGTTATATAGAGGCAATTATAAAATCAGTGTGAGAGTAAGTGTCCTACTGAGTCACTTTGATTGGATCAAATCAAAATATGGTTATTTTGTTCATTTTGTCATGTGATAGTAGTGCAGTCCAAATGAATGTGATAAAGAAGAACTGTTTCTAAAGGCTAAGATTACAAAGTTTATTCAAACCAAACAACATAACCCCCAAACTGCATCTGTTTCCCAGTCTGGTATTCCCATTGAAACTAACATAAACACAAAAAGTACAAACAAAACTTTACTTTCTCTGAAACTGATCTTTAAAACTGGGCTCTGGCATATTTTTAAGCCACCACGCCTGATGTTATATGTGCTCAGTTTCATGATTCAGACTACATCCCCGACTCCAAAGCAGAATCCCTTTGAAATTTTCTTCAGTTGAATTCAGTAAATCACAGTTTAAACAATGAAAGAAAAAATGAAAGGTAGCTGTCGCAACCCCAGAATATGTATGCATTAAAAAAAAAAAAAAAAAAAAAAAACAGGAGTTATTAAAAGAGATAAAATGACAGCATTACAGTGACTTATGATAACAATGAAAAGAAAAACACAGTTTGGTATTTTTTTCTAAGGAGTACAAAAACTGTAAAACGCTCAGTTTCTAATATGATAACAGTGATACAAACAAGCACATCGCTCATTCTTAAAGAACCGTTTGGCAGAACTTGACCTTGTAAAATATCAGAGTGCAGACATAGTAGACAAATACAAGAAGCTGGGTTCCTGTCTAGATGCAGAGTTCAGTATTTCACTAAATGTAATTTTATTGTTCAAAACACAAAAAACAAACTTCAATGTTTTTTTTATACAAAGTAGTCAGGATAACTTCAGTATGGCTATAAAGGCCATTTGTATGCAAAACATGAGTTTCTTTGAGTTTTCTGCTCTGCCTGGAGTCAAAACTGTGTTTAGCTTTCTGGTATTTCTTTTGATTGTTTGACCGGCAGAATGATTTGGCTTTGATTGTCTTTTATTATAAATAATATGTCCTCATGCTTCTCCCTGATGTTCCTATCTGCTGGGATTGCCACATCTATTACAGCTGTGGTCTTCTGCTCCTTGTCTGCCAACCAATCAATCAATCAAAGCTTTATTCGCCGCATGCAGGTTGCCCTGCCCCCCCCCCCCCCCCCCCCCCCCCCCCCCGACCTTACACACACACACACACACACACACACACACACACACACACACACACACAACACAGACATTACATGGGGATATAAGTCGGAGATCGGTAGCGTTACAGAAAAACACTGAAATGTACACAACAATGGGAAGGTACAAGAGGAAAAAAAGAGACCTCTACTCATGCTGTGCTTCCATGGTAGGACAGTACGAGAACAGGAAACAAAAAAACTCCTCTGCACAAAAAGCACATAAATGTCCACAGCACAACTTTGTGAAAGACATGACAAGCCACAGGATTGGGTGGGGGGTGAGGAGTAATACGAAGCAAACACAGCAGCCGCCCTGCACAGCGCTACCATTCCAGCGCGGCACACAGACCCGCCGTGTTCCCCCGCAGGAAACAAGCATCGAAGACGTTTGGAAAGGGAGGGGGATGAGTGTGTGCTTATTAGTGTAAGTGTATGTGTGTGCGTGTCCATAGTTCAGCTGAGACAGTGTCCTTTGCCCTGCCAGGCTAAGTAAACAGTCTTCCAGCCAACCCAGGTGGCCTTGCATGGAATGGGAAGGAACAGACTAAACACAGTCGTTATCAGGGTGTTGTTTTTCGGCTCCAGCCTCGAGACCGCCGCTGGCGCCAAGGGGTATCCGCATGAAGTGATGGTGCTTTTTACTTTAGGGCGAACAACTCATATGAATTTCAAAGCAGTTCTACAGTCCAACACTGGTCTCTCAATCTCCCGTTGGAGAGCCGTGACCTTCGCCATACTTGCATTCTGTGATGTTGTCATTTCTTGTGCTCAAGGAGCCGATTTCTGAGAACTCACGGCAGTGTGCCTCCCTGAGATGTCATACAATTTGCGCCCAGAGATCTTATTCTGAACTAGCCCTTCCGAGATGTATCCAGTCTGCAGTCAGAGATCTTATTCTGAGTATTCACAGCAGCCGTAGCCTCTCCAAGATCTTATCCGTGCTGACTCAATGAGCCCATTTTGAGAAACTCACGCCTCTCCCAACATTCCAATCCCAGCGGGCAGCTTTGTGGGGGTTTGAACAGCTTCCTTAATTCTTCGATAAGTCAGGGCCAAGCCAGCTCCGATCCGCTAGAACCCTGTTACCATGGTTCTGAATAGGTAGATATCTTCAGCACTCAGGCTCACCCAAGCCCAGACTTCTCGTTGAGAAAGGGGTGTCAATTGCATTTAGGGAACAGTTGATCCAATCCATAATTCCTCTTTTAGGTTTTAGAGAACAGACTGTGAGAAAATGTTCCAGGGAAAAGTAATAAAAAACACGAGACAAGACAAGGACATGAGGAGCTAAGCAGGGAAGATAAGGGAGAGGAGAGGAGAAAAAGTGCGACCGCCTTCGCTGAGAGCCAAACGAGAAGCTCCAGCTTTCTCTGCCTTCAGAATGCACTGGGCCAGTTTCCAGTGAAGTACAAAAAAGCTAGACTGGGAGTAAACACCTTCAAATGCAGCAGCAGTCCCCTCAGGGGACAGTGCTCGCTACGTTCATCTTCTGAACGTCAGACTTCAGCTACCACATCATTATTTGCCACCTCCAAAAGTTGTCCGATGATGCAGCTACTGTTGGATTTGTAACTGAGGGGAACAATCTGGAGTATAGGAAGGTCATCGCTAACTTCATCAGTGGTGTGAACCTATTCACCTGTGCATTAACATCAGAGCGATAAAGGAGATGGTTGTTGACGTCCAGAGAAAACCACCACCCATCCCACTAGTGAACATCCATGGTTTTGACATTGAGGTAAAAGACAGACACAAATTCTTTGATGTTTACTTTAATAAACCGATAGATCAGATAATACTCATGAAGGGCCAAAGCTGGTCTGAGGTGTGCAGAACCTGACTGAGGGCCTTTTACACCACAGTGATTGAGTTTCTTATGCAGTTGTCTGCTGTGATCAGGTAGCAATAGATCCAAACAGACTACAGTACAATTTATATCTCATTTGGCCGAGGAGGGTCTCGGGATTGCTGCAACCAGGATCCAGAAATAAAAAAACCAATTTAAATCATTTAAGCAAAGGAAAAATGTTAACTACTAAGTTATATTTGCACTCATTCAATCAGCTGCTATCATGTAAATGCTTATTTCCCAAAAAGCAGAAGGTTACAATATTTTACCAAATCTAGTTGTATTGCATCAGTAATCTCTGTCAAATGTAAGTAATAGCGTCTTTAAGTGTTGAATAAAATTAAAATGCTTTTAGGATCATTTACCAATCAAACATTTTGTTACTTTGCTGTCGCGGTGATGTTTACATTTCGTGTATAAACAATGAGCTATCTGTAAAGACATATTGTGTTTGCTGAAATGCTGTGAATCTCTAATATTTCTCAGCAGTGCTGCTTTTAGAAGCCCAACTCTCTGTACTCTCTGTGTACTTTGCTTTTAATGACAAAATTGCTTTTGTCTAGCCTGTACATGTGTGCAGCAGGAATTTTCTCGTAAGAGAGCATAGATCACACACACACACACACACACACACACACACACACACGTAAAGAAAGATGAATGAAAGGTCGGCACAGCACTCTAATATCTTGCTGACATTTTCTGTTGAGCCTCAGCAAAAATAGAGGGATTTGAGCACCCATGCAAATACTCTGAACCTACCTATACATACTTTTAAATGCTCACTGCTAAGAGTGCATATTCACGTCCACACGCACACAGTCAGTAGCTACACTAACACTATCTGTGCATCAACCACCCTGCAGGTAATTATCTGCACCAATGTGAAAAAAAGATGTAATCATTCAAGCAAGGATGGAGAGACTGCAGCGACGATGCACCAGACTTGCAGAAAGTGGTCTATAATGTGCCGGCTGTTTCACAATTTAATTATTTGCTATATTAAAATATGATGCTTCAGAAAACAGCTGACAGTGATGGAGAGGCAGAAAGTAAGCCAACGCACCATTAGCCTGCTCTGCTATCACTCTTCCCTGTCTGATGTATCACAGTAAGTGAAATGACAAATGCAGCATTGGTGTTAAATACTGAAGTACCTGTGAGCTGCTTTCTGTCATCTCCTCCTCCTCAGGTGGGAGTTATCATTCTGCTGGAAATTACAAACATGAAGCTAGTGGCTAATATACTTTTCCTATCCCAGAACTCTTACGAACAATCCACAGAAGAAGACATTAAGATATGCTGTTACATGGTCAACTTCCATCCATAAAGTGAGGATCCAGAGACTGCTGGGTTTGGCTTTAGCCTACTCGTCACTCTAAGTTGAACAAGTTCAAATGAATGCAATGTTTTTTGCAAATGAAGATTCAAATAGTGCATATGATGCATTCTTATCAACTGTAATTTCACTATATGAAAAACATTGTCCTTTAATGAAAATCACTAGAAAGCATCACAGATCAAATAAGCCATGGATCACAAAGGGGATAGAAGATGCATGTAAAAAGAAAAATAATCTATATAAGAGATTCATAAAACAGAGGACAAAAGATGCTGAAATAAAGTACAAGTTATATAAAAATAGATTAGTAAATATTATAAGAACAAGTAAGAAAGAATATTACCACAAATTATTGGAGCAAAGTAGAAGTAACACACAAGAAACATGGAGGATATTAAATAGTATAATCAAAAAGGGCTCAAAAAATAAGAATTATCCAGATTATTTTAAAAAAGATAAAGATATTGTGCTTGATAAAACTAAAGACATTGCAAATGAATTTAATGATTTCTTTGTAAATGTTGGCTTTAATTTAGCAAAAGAAATTCCAGAGTCAAGAAATAATAGCGACCTAAATAAACATATTACTCAGAATGTGTCCTCCATGTTTATTGGTGCTGTAACTCATAGAGAAATAATTAACATTGTGAAGACATTTAAAAATAAAAAGTCCACTGACTGTTTTGGTATTGACATGATATTAGTTAAAAGTATTATAGAATATATAGTGCAACCTTTCGCATACATTTGTAATCTGTCCTTTCAAACTGGTGTATTTCCCTCACAAATGAAAATAGCAAAAGTTATTCCAATCCATAAAAACGGAGAGAGAAGTCAGTTTACCAATTATAGGCCAATATCACTGCTCCCACAGTTCTCAAAAATTTTAGAAAAGTTATTTGTTAATAGACTTGATAAATATATTGAGAAGCATAATCTCCTAAGTGATAACCAATATGGCTTTAGAGTGAAAAGGTCCACTTCGATGGCAGTGATGGAACTTGTAGAAGGGATATCTAATGCTATAGATAATAAGGAATATACTGTTGGTGTTTTTATAGACTTAAAAAAGGCATTTGATACGATTGATCATTCTATATTAATGAATAAACTAGAGAGATATGGCATAAGAGGGTTAGCATACAAGTGGATGAAAAGTTACCTGGATGACAGATATCAATATGTCGAATTCAATAATGTAAAATCTAAGCAGTTGAAGGTAACTTGTGGTGTTCCTCAGGGCTCTGTGCTGGGCCCTAAATTATTTATATTATACATAAATGACATATGTAGCATTTCCAAACTGTTAAAATGTGTATTGTTTGCTGATGATACCACTCTGTATTGCTCAGGTAAAAACCTAGACCAGCTTCTGACTACAGCGGAAAAGGAGTTAAATATATTAAAAAACTGGTTTGATGTAAATAAGTTATCATTAAATATAAAGAAAACAAAATTGATTATTTTTGGCACTAGACAAATGAAAAATGTATCTAAAATCAGGGTTAATGGAATTGAAATTGAAAGAGTGTACGAAAATAAATTTCTTGGAGTGATAATTGATGATAAGCTGAGTTGGAAGTCTCATATAAACCATGTGAAAACAAAAATGTCAAAAACCATTGCTATTCTCTATAAAACAAAGCATGTCCTGAACAAAAAATCATTATACACACTCTATTGTACTCTGTTGCTTCCATATATGACTTACTGTCTGGAGATATGGGGTAATGCATATAAAACGAACACTCTTCCTATTTTCAAGTTGCAAAAAAGAGCTATAAGAATTATAAACCAATCAAACTATATAGAACCAACTAACATTTTGTTTATTAATCTGAATACCCTGAAATTTTATGATTTAGTTGAATATAAAATGGCACAGATAATGTATAAAGCACAAAATAACTTGCTTTGCCCCAGTACTCAGAAGCTGTTCAAAGTCAGAGAGAGTCAATATGACTTAAGGGGAACAGATTTCTTTAAAAAAAACAAGATAAGGACAAATATAAAGCAGAGATGTGTTTCTGTTAGAGGAGTTAACCTGTGGAATAGTTATGACAGTGATTTAAAAAGGTGTAGTTCATTTTCCTTGTTTAAAAATATGTTTAAAAATAGAGTATTAGAAAAATATATATATCAAGAATGAAAAGAGCAAAGAAAAACAAAAACAAAAAACAAAAAAACCTCTTGATTCTTTTGCTTTGATGTAGTTACTTACTAAGGTGGAAAGTTTTTTGTTTTTTTGTTTTTTTCTTGTTTGTTTGTTTGTTTGTTTTGTTTTTGCTTTGTTTTATTATTTGCTTCGAGCCCTGTGTACAGGAGCTGCATGCTAAAAGATCTTTTGTTAAAAGGGTTGGCGTAATAAGCAAATGCTTCAGCCAATACCTTTTGATTAGCCTTGTCTCATGCTTTCTTGCTTTGTGGTAGATCTTTGTTCTGTCTTCACTGAGATATTTGAATGCTGATCAATAAAAAAACAAAACATAAAAACAAGTGGTTAAGAAGGTGAAAAATGAGCATCCTTCCATCAAACAGGCCAGGATGCATGAAAGGAAGGCTCAGTCACATTTTAAAAGTTTTTAGTTTTACATTTTTCATTGTTGAATTTTTTTTTTCAAAAATTTTGAACCCTGCTACTCAAAAAAATAAAAAAAATAAAAAAAAATTGTAGAATAATGTTGACTAAACTGCAAATAAAATATATAAAATCAAACGTTTATTTATTCAACTAAGTAACTATTGGGAAAAATATGTTTGGTAAAAACTGACACTGACACTAAGTAATTATTTTGGGCATAATGACGTTTTTCACTATGAGGAGACTTTTGGTTTTGTGACTAGAAGCAATAACTTTCCTTTGCTGATTATCTGTCAGGGGTAAGATTATTATTACTGGTCAGTACTTGACCAAAAATCTACAACTAGGCATTTTACATTGTGCATTTTGCTTCCCCCACTAAGAAGGTTCATTACAACATTACATATAGTATATGATGGAAGGTTGATTCTGTTCATTTGGATGTTTTCAGTGGGAGAAACGTTTCATCATCATCCAGGTGACGTCTTCAGTCTCAGTTGACTGCAGGTTTCCAATCTTATAAACAGAACATTTGCATAATGACTGAAAGTAGCACCACTGCAATGCAAATTGTCATGACATATTAATGACCAAGGAACTGACCTCACAGCCCATTGTTCATTCAGTGGGCTAGCTACGTCCAATTACCTGGATGATTGAGAATGCATTAAGATTTGATTGAACAGTTCTCATGTTAGTTAATCTATCGGGAGTTTTACACACCCCTTCAACTTTATTTGAATAGTGCTCCTCATTATTGCCAATATTCTGCATTGTTAGATATGTCCAAGTATCGCAGCAGTATCAGCAATCAAGGAAAAATGTCTTGAATGGTTTATCGAATTACCTCTTTGATTTGTCAGTAATGATATGTTGCAACGCAGTAAAGATAAATGCAGTCCACGGGATTACTGCGAAGGAAAACAAAATGTCAGTCACTTGCCTCACTCTTTCCACCTTCTGTGTGATGTATTCAGTGGGGTTCCACTATTGAGTGGGAGGACTCAACAATGCAGTCACCATTAACCGTCTCTCACTTCCTGCTGTCAAACTCTACCTCATACTTTCTACCATTTCTACTTTTGATCCCCAGTGTGTTGTCAGCAGGTCCATATCCTGTCACTGAACTGGCATACCACTTTTCCTATGTGACAACTTTATCTTGGCTTCATTTTCCCCTCCAAAACTCTACAGTATAATCTTTTTTTTTTAAAGTTACTCCTACTTTCTAGGATTTCTTCTAAGTGCTGTCAAGTCAAGAAGCATCTAAACCATTTTGTTGAGGAGTCACTTAAAGTAGCAACGTCTAACCTACCTCTTCACACTGTTGCTTTGTTTATGAACAATTATAATATCCATAAATATTTTTATCATTGTTAATTTTATTATTGTTGGTACTACTTCTGCAATAATCATACTACAATTATTACAATAAAACAATTGACCAAATGTGGGATTTCTTATTTCATCTTATCAGTTTTTGGGAAGAGGGTCATTCAGAGAAATTTCTTTTTTCCTTGCACCTTTTTGCTGTACATTGCATAACTTGTCTCAATCAAGAATCATTTAAATAGAAATAAATAGGAACCCCAAACCCTACCCTAACTGTAGTTGGGTTGCCAGAGCAGGCTTTCCAATATCGCCCAAGGCTACTAGGTGACAAACCCATCAATGTAAGTTTCCATTGATTGTAGACTTATCCAAGAACTGATGTCCACTGTCTGTGGTATTTGTGACTCTCTTGTTTTTCAGGTGCAGAATTATTGAAAGCCTGCCTCACAAAGTTAGATTTCATGTGAACAGGCATTTTTTTGATGCAGTGTCACTCCATTCAGCAAATTTCTGTTTCAGTCTTGTTTGCTGCAACACCAATCAACGACTTCCGAGTACAGATAGCCAATTAATTAATATAATTCTAAATTGTAACTCTTAAAAAATAAATAACTCACAAAAAATATAGACGCCTACAACGCTGATGTTATTACCCATTCTTTCAAATGGAGCCAAAATGAGTTTTCAACATTTCAAGTATGTGTTTCAGGCAATAATGACAGAAAATTGTGAAAGAAAAAGTATTTCCATAATTGTTTCGAGCAGTTGTGACAGAATTTTGCACCATTTTAAAATGTTTTACAACCAAAAGGATAATTTGAGTCGCAATATTTTACTAATGAACTCCACATCAACCAACAACAATAATTACAGAATACAGAATAAAAACATTTAACATTTAAAGTAATGAATGAGTAAAAATGAGCTCATGATGAGTTTTTGTTGTTCTGCACTGAGTACTTACTTACTTACCTGATCATTGCCTTCCTCAGTCTTCTACTTTATTTTTGCTGCTTTTGGCTTTTTTCCATCCGACTGTTTCTAACTGGGTGTGTATCCAGCTTCCACTGTTTCATCCTAAAGTACGTTTCACAGGCAGCTCTGTAACAGAACACCATCTTTTGGGCCTTGGTACATATTACACCTACAGTAAACATAAAACGCAAACGCCAGACCAGCAGTCGAGTGAGTGCAGTCACTAATAAACAATAAAAGCCCAGGCTCACACCAAGCTGAGGCATATGGCAAACTGTAATGGGTATGCTTTTCTTGAGTCAGCTAATTCAAACACCCCCGTCCTAGATATGGTTGGTTTGTTTTTATATAGAGCTGCATCTCTCTCCTTGTTGATGCAGTCATAGCCAGCATACCTGCTTCGGTTTGTGCCAAAAGTAGTAGCTGCAGCCACTATGAGCACTTTACAGCTGATAGCACAGAGGCAATATTCAGGAAGGAGCTTTTAGATGATGCTTATGTGAAGCCTCTAATGAAATAGCTGACTTCATCTTCAAGGATTTGTTTTAACTGCACAGTAACTCAGAAAATGTAAAATTCTTGCCGCAGTATTCGAGCGGAGAAGACATTCTGAGTGCGTCTCCTACTTTGAGTTTATCCTTGGATGTGTGTGTGCACATTGTCAGTTGTGGTTGTTGTAAACAATCGGTTCATCATTAGTGAATTTTATTTCAATGTGGAGAAATCAAGGTAATTTGAATAAAACATTTACTTAAAAGCTAAAGGATAGGCTTTGCAGATTTAATCTTATTAAAAATAAGCATGTTGTGCTATGAAGGTATTAGATTAGTAAGAACAGGATTCCACAAAGGTCACTGAGGCAATGTCAGTGCTAAAAGCTACCAAGTGAAAGAAAAAGAAAAAAAGAATATGAAAAGTAGAAAGTGGCAAAGAGTTTTTCAGTCTTTCAGTTGTCTTGAAAGGTTTAGAAGTTAGCGTTATAGTTCGGCCTTTTAAATCAAAAAGAACTCTGAGCTTTGATAAAATAGGAAACTAGAAATTACAAAGTAATGACAGAGTGAACCAGCCAGCCAACACTGCAGAATGATAACGAATGAGACAGTTCAGACAAAAATACATGACATGTTAAAGCTACAGGAGCAAAGAGTGCTCCTCTTCTCTCTGCTATATATAGCTGAGACATGCAATGGGTAAAATAAGTATTGATTACATCAATATATATTTTCTAAAGCTGCTGCTAACATGATGTTGGTAACAACCCGTCCACAAAAGACGTTGTGTGCAACCAGTGTTGGGAAGGTTACTTTCAAAATGTATTCCACTACAGATTACAGAATACATGCCCAGAAATGTAGTTTGTAACATGTTCTGTTAAGTTACTCAATGCCAGCTAACAATGTTAGCTCGGTGGTGAGGAGCCTTCAGTAACAGTAATAAATCACACAGCAATAGTACATCGAAGATACTGAAGTGGCACATTACCCAGGTAGCTAAACAAGGTAGTTGCGGCAGGCTAATGGTAATTTTTTAAAAAGAACTTACTTCCAGATGTTTCTTTAGGTTTGGAGTCTTTTGACGCTGAGAGCAGTTTGGTTGCTGGTAAGCAAAGTTTGCACTGAATGGTCAGATTTCATCTCTTTCTTCTTTAAATATGAAGTGGTTTCGAAATTTCCAAGTAACAACACAGGAACTCCAGCAACACTTGAAGAGAAAAGGAACAACTTTACTGACTGACCAACTTCAGCTTGTGGCCTTTATCAGGGTCACATAGTAGAAGGAAACAGAAAAAAATTCAAATTAACCAATCACATCTTCATAGATAAACCAGCTGACATATAACAGGTTGGTATTGGTTAATTGGTTAAGTCACGCCCCAAGTAAATACTGGACTAGATTATTAATGATGAAGACGGGGGAGACATAATCGCCACGTCTTAAAATTATACATGCATGAAATACATAAGAAGAATATTACAAATATACAAAAAAAACAAACAAACATAAAATGATTACAAAAGAAAGCGTTTCATTAAGAAAGAAGTCAGTGCAGCAGTTAGATTAAAAAACAAGAAGACATCATAACATGGAAACACACGTGTGGAAAGGTCCTCATTTATGTTTCTACAATGTAAAATCTCTAAAATGTAGACTTAAAATGAGATGTCTCAAATGCTACTCCTTCTTTTGCTGAGAAAATAAATAAAAATAAATAAATAAATATACAATAGCCATGCGAGAATAATTGACAGAGCAAAGTAACTGGTGAAAAAGAATAAAAACATAAAACAGGGGCCAGACTGTTAAAACAGAATATCCAAAATGCTTCTCTTTTGACCACCTCTTTGGTTTAGTTTCATGGCTTCAATGTCGAGAAAGAATGAGGGTGAATTTGGATGTTTACCATTGAAGTGTCTTGCAACAGGGCTGGTTAGATCGTTTCTCTTGATTGAGCTTCTGTGTTCATTAATTCGATCTTTCAGAGGGCGGGATGTTGCTCCTATATATATTTTATTGCATGGGCACTGTATCATGCAGATTACATTTGTAGTTCTGCATGTGATAAAGCCCTTTATGGCAATGGTTTTATCAAAGGATCTTTGAATGATTTAACATTTTTGGTGTATTGACAATTTATGCATGTCCCACATTTGCAATTACCTTGTAGGTTATTGCAGGGTTTTATCTGGAGTATCAGGGTCCTGGGAAGCTCTAACAAGCCTTTAATATTCCTTCCTCTCCTGTAGGTTATCATTGTTGGTTCTTTAAAGGTACCTAATAAGTTTGTGTCATTTTGAAGCATATGCCAGTGTTTTAAAATTATTTCTTTAATGTTCCTGGTTTTTGGTGTAAAGGTTGTACAAAAGACAAGGTTAGGTTTAAGTTTTGGAGATTTCTTTGTTGCTAAATAAAAATCCCTGCTTACTGAATTCACCTTCTCTTCTGCAGACCTTAACCAGTCCTCTTTGTACTTTCTTTCTTTAAATTTGTTCAACATCTCTTCTTTGCTCTCATTCTATTCATCCAGAATTTCACAGATCCGTTTCATTCTAATCAGTTGACTTACAGGGAGGCTCTTTTTGTGGTGGTTTGGATGGAAACTTGCAGCATGATGTATTCCGATCAGTGGGTTTAGAATAATTTTGTTACTTTTATGTCCAGAAAGTTAATTTCTTCAGTGCTGTAATTGAAACGTAAGCCTGCAGAATGTCCATTAAGGAATTCTTGGTTGCCGGCAAACAGAGTTTGCATTGAATGGTCAGATTTCATCCCGTTCTTCTTTAAATATGAAGTGGTGGCGGAATTTCCAAGTAAGAAAGGCTCCAGGCCCATCATGTAACTGACACCACCAACATTAACAGGACGCTTACATTACAGCCTCTTATTGCGTGTTGTGTTTGGGTTTCATGGAATTACCAAAATTAGAGAGGGGGCAGCCTAACATATGAAAGAGGAAAAGACTGTTCTGTAATCCATTTATTTCAACAAAGTAACTGGATTCTAATTCTCACCTTTTTAAATGCTAACTGCAACAAAGTACAGTTACTCATATTTTATATTTTAAATATGTAACACCAGTACATGAATTGTGTTACTCCCCAACACTGTGTGTAACACACACCTGAGCAATGCATTTGAATAGTTTCTCCATACAGGAGGCACGTTGAAGCTGTCACCACCAACAAAGGCTTCTGTACCAAGCATTGAATACATTTCAGGATGTGTGTTCAATACTTTCTCCCGGTTTCATTTCTCATTCTTTCACATGCCTTCATTTGGACATCTGTGGTTTGATTTTGATTGGATGGGTTGTTACCAGCATCTGCTGAGAATTTAATGTCAGTAGCTCCTTTGGATATATACTTATACTTATTTCACCTCCTGTACATGCGTGGGAACAGTTGGGGATGGCCTCTTTCCTGTTTCAGCATGACTGTGCACCAGTGCACAAAGCAAGCTCCATAAAAACAAGGATGAGCAAGTCTGGTTTGGAAGAACTTGTCTGGCCCACGCAGAGTCCTGATCTCAACCTGATAGCACACCTTTGGGAACAATTAGACTGTGAGACAGGTCTTCTCATCCAACATAGAACACCTCAGAAATGCACTTCTGGAAGAACGCTCAAAAATTCCCATAAACACCTAAATTTCGTGGAAAAGCTTCCCAGATGAGTTAAAGCCATTTGTGCTGTAAAAGGTGGACTGGCATCATATTAGTGGTGCGTTTGGATTGGGATGTCACTAGTTCATATGGCAATATAATGTACATATAGTTTATACATTATAGATCATTATCCCATGAAATACATGGAATAACAAGGCCAATCTCGGCTCTGCACAGGTTGACTATTCTTTAATTTTTTGTCTTTCTTTGTTTTATATCTCCTTCACTTTTTGGCAGTTACCAGCCTGTCAGAAGTGGCAAAAGTGAAAAGAGGTAAAGACTCTGACCAATGCAATGCATTAGCATGGCAAGCTAACCGTAAATGAAAAATATGTAAGCCAGCTGAATCCCTCTGGGCTAATTTGAGGCTAGATCTATATCTGAGCTATAAGCTTGATTTATTAGCATGGCACAACAGACAGAGACAAGACCAACATATGACAAGAAGTAGCAAAAATGGACATTTTGTTACTTCTTGTCAGAGACACAGAGATGGAGACAATGTGGCAGCTTGCTACAAGCAAGTGTATAAAAGTACCAGGAACTGAGGACTAAATATTGAGTCTTCAAATTTGGAAAAGCAGTTAGAAACAATAAACACAAAGAACGACACACACAAAAAACCATGCTTTAACAGGAAATATAGAAAACCTCAAGAGTATAATCTAAGAAGCACCAACCGACCATGACACTCAAACACCTGACTCCTATTTCTGCAAACTCTCTCCAGCCATTTCCTGCTACTCTGTGCGCACTTGTTCTGCATGCCAGCTATTCCTGAATTATGTCTGGTTCAGTGTTTGCTTTTCACTCAACTGAATGAAATATGCCTACTGTGCTGGGGGCGTTTTAGTGTGCTCCCAGCAGAGCCTCCATAATGCTGTTAGGATTCATTTAGGAAGCATCATCCAACACAGCCAAAAAAAGCCGCATAACAATTTGTAGCAACAAATGGTCCAAACTTCTTGGTTTTATGAAGACAAAGACAGTGGGGAGATGGATATGTAGGGAAATGAAAAAAAATGAAAGAAAAGAAAACTTGAGCAAACTTTTCCTGTCTTTCTCTCCTCTGTAGCCTCTATGCTAAACATCTCAGCTTCATCCAACACTTCTCACTATCAGACATATTTCTGGGGTTTATAGAGCCCCAGATGCAGTTTTTATGGTCATAAATCCAATTTGAAAGCTCCAGCCTCCTCAGCTCCCGATGCCTGCAGAACTACTCCTGGGCTTCACTTGGATGTAGACTCATATTAGGGAATTCTATATTGACTTAATATTTTTAGAACTCAGTGATCATTGCTCTTTGAAAACACATGTAACACCATTAATATAAAAAAAATAAAAATTTGCCCACTCGCCCCTGTGGGCGATCAATCCTTCAAGCTCGGGTCCTCTACCAGAGGCCTGGGAGCTTGAGGGTCCTGCGCAGTATCTTAGTTGTTCCTAGGACTGCGCTCTTCTGGACAGAGATCTCCGCTGTTGTTCCCGGGATCTGCTGGAGCCACTCGCCTAGTGGCTCCAGCACTGCACCTAGTGCTCCGATTACCACTGGGACCACCGTCACCTTCACCCTCCACATCTTCTTGAGCTCTTCTCTGAGCCCTTGGTATTTCTCCAGCTTCTCGTGTTCCTTCTTCCTGATGTTGCTGTCATTCGGAACCGCTACATCGATCACTACGGCCGTCTTCTCATGTTTGTCTACAGATATATATATATATATATATATATATATATATATATATATATATATATATATATATATATATATATATATATATATATATATATATTAGGGGCGCAACAATACACAAAATTCACGGTTCAGTTCGGTTCGATACTTTGGTGTCACGGTTCGATATTTTTTCGATACAAAAAAAAATGTTCATGCCTTTTTAATTTGTCATTTATTAAATCTTCATGGCATATTCTGCACCACATCTCTGTGCGTTCAT
This sequence comes from Neolamprologus brichardi, assembly GCF_056152115.1. NCBI lineage: Eukaryota > Metazoa > Chordata > Actinopteri > Cichliformes > Cichlidae > Neolamprologus > Neolamprologus brichardi. The sequence continues at coordinate 15,666,640 of NC_142105.1, read as the reverse complement.
CATTTGTTTGAAGCCAGCTCACCTCCTGCAACCACTTTTCCGAGAATACGCGCTTCTTTTGTGGTTCAGACTCCTTCTGACATTTCTTTGGAGGTGGAGGAACATCACTGTAATTGCTTAAAGGAGCTTGCTTCTTCGCGATCTTTAAGAGTTCTAAACAAATGTCTGTCCTCCTCCTGAAAATCTTATGTACGCAAACACGCGTTGCAACTTCTTATCTTGTGCGCGTTTTTTATTTTGACAGCGAATGCGCACCTGCGGACCACTTATGTGCAGCCCTGGTTATTTAGCTTGTCATATTGCAGCCACAGAAATTATTTTGTCCATGAAACCATAAAGCTGCACTTTCTTTTTGCCTTATAGTTTGATTTGTCATAACTTTTCCGTTTTGTGGTAAGCTTTTCTTTGGCTGTCACTTCTTCACCCTGACCTGTCTTATTTGGCTCAGCAGAACTAAAATATATATCCTGCTGCTTTTACACACGCACTCACATAACGCTCAGCGATTCTCAGCGATTCTCAGCGCGATCAACCTCTCACATGTTTAAGCTTGCTGCGGGAGATTTCACTTGTCATGTTTGCATAGTAAGCTAACGATTGATAAGACGATGTCAGAGGAATTGGTGCGCAAATTATCATCACTCACCAATCAGTGCTGTCGCTCTCTATACACAGTTCGCGCGATTGCAAAGTGAAAGCAAAAAACAAGCGCAAATTCAAATGCAATTTCAATGTCACATATTGACAGTGGCTCACCGATGCCAATGACATAATTACCCAGCTACATTTCCGAAAGAATGCAAAAGCATTGACATATATTTTTCCTTCCTACAATAAGACGACGGGCAGGGCAGAGATAGATTTTGGTAGCCCGACTGGAAAAATCGCTAGCCCTGGGACGTCGGGCTAGCAATTTTGCGAGCCCTGTATCTGATTGAGGAATCACTCATCTTTGGAAAAGAGAGTTTATTACAGAGAAATGTCTCTTTCCAAAATAAAAGCTATACTATACGCTTCTTCTGGGGTATACTCTCAGCAGCATATTAAACATATCAGATCCCCATAAGGAGAATCATGTGCTAACGGCTGTCTAAATGACTCGGGTAAAGTTTGTAGCATGCGTGCTTGTTGTTTTTGTCTGCTTCCACTTGTCTTTGCACTAGGATGATGTCGGCGTAAATGTGCAGTCATATTCGTTGTGTTCCCACTAGTGCTGTCAGCGTAAATCTCGTTGAAATTACGTTAACGCCACAACACGGCAAATCTCCGTTAACGAGCTACCGTGGATTGCCCCGTGCGTGGGGCTGGACGGCCAACACGTTAATGAGCTAACTGTGCTAACACACTAGTTCCCACCCATGTAATTGAGCATTGCTGGCACATCCAACATACTGTTTTACTTTAGTCCATGACGCGCTTACCTTCAGGGTCATACATCACATGAAAACCAAAATAGTTCCAAACGCCAGATCTGAATGAGGGTGGGGGAGGTTCAATTTGCCATGTTGCAAGGAGAGCTTAACTTCTGTCTCGCTAGCTTGCCCTGTGCTCAGTGAATCTGCGTTCGACTACTCCGCCTAGGCTGCACTGTCGAGCGCAGATCCATTGAGCACTCAACACAGACAGCATCGTCAGAAGGAAAGTTGATAAAATAAATTTAAAAATTTGTATTGTTCGATACATATGCGTACCGAACCGAAAGCACTGTATCGAACGGTTCAATATCGATACGAGTATCGTTGCACCCCTAATATATATATATATATATATATATATATATATATAAAGGGTCAAAGGTCACTCTTTCGAGGATGCCAATGTTCACATTTTGGACAGAGAGGACAGAGGGTTTGAAAGAGGAGTGAAAGAAGCTATCTATGTCCACTGTGAGCAACCATCTTTGAACAGAGGCGGTGGTTTACGACATCAACTGTCTGCCATCTATAATCCAGTCCTGGGTCATCTGACCTCAGGAATTTGCACGATAAGGTGGGGCCAGGTTTCACAATGAGCTCACGCAAAACCCTGGCTGATTGTGACTTACACCCGTTTTCACACCTTGGCTCATGTGATTAGAGGATCATTTCCCTCTTTGGGGGGGGGGTGGACTCCCACTGGGTTTAAATCTGGGACTCTCCACCATTTGACCCTTAGAACTGAAGAAGCTTCTCGGATGAGAGGTGAAACATCTTCAAGCAACCTAAAGTAGTCCAGACGCTTTTCTTTCCAAGCTCCTTAGACTGATACTATACTGATACTGATAGACTGATGTGTTTACTTTGCATTACATCATGTCCAAGTTTCAGAAACAAGGTAGCAGTGTATTCATGAATTAATTGGAGGTCAGAGGTTTAAATTTAGTATTTTTTTCCTGCTCTTAATCGCAGGGCTTTAACCATAAAAATATAAAAGCAAAAGTAGCATTTGTTACGTGCTCTGACTAAGAAGCATTTACTAACAAACGCTACTTCCACATAAAACACATAATAATTGCTACTCTTACGCCTAGCATCCACACTTCTCCAACATGTATAGGATGCCTACATTTCAGGTTTTTAAAACTATAGTTGACACAGTTTTAGTCTGGATGTGCAGGAATAGAGACTTTTGGAAAGGATTCACATTTGCCTTCTGATTGGATTTCAGTCACTCTGCATCCTTTCTGAGTCTTGCCTGTGTTCCACAGCTTCTTGTTTGAGATCCTGTGAGCATGCCAAATGTACGTCTTTAAGGACATTGATAACCGTGCAACGTGATAACACTACATGTCAAAGTCTACTGTAAAAGGAAATATATGTGAATAAATGAAAATGGAACTGGCCGGACACCTGTATCCATGCAAGCCAAGGAGACAGCCACAGGCTTAATTAAATATAATAAGCTTCACTGCATATCCAAGCACCAAAGCACAATTTTCTACCAAACTAGATGTGAAAAATAAAATAAGATTGGAGTGTGTTTCTGTTGGCCTTATTGAACTATTTATTTTCTTGGAGATGTGAAGCTTGTTTCACTGCTCATATAGAGGCTCTCATTCTCAGGCGTGCCTTGTGGTCATGGCACAACTCAACCACAGTAATAAAACAAATAAAACAAATAAGTAAAATATGCAACAACGTGATTTTCATGAAAAACTCACACACTGATGGAAGCAAGGCCCCGAGGTAGACATAACCTCTCCAAGACTCACATTGTTGTCAAGTTTATGTGGCGATATAGTGGCTTTAATTCTGTCTTGCTTTGTACAGTGGTCAAATAATTCACTCTCCTTGTAATGCACAACAGATAACACTGGTACAGCCTTTGTGCAGTTGCAGAGCAACAAAACATTGCACAGACTCTTTCACAAAAAATGTAATAAAGACAAGAATAAAAGTCATAAAGCTTTATATTGCATGCACATTAATAATAACATTAACCACCTCGTTAGTCAGGTTCTTGCACTCCAAATGTATTCACGGTGAAGGCATAATACTGATTTTGTAAGTTTGGACATATGAAAACCAGATCGTGATGGAAAGATCATCTAAAAAATGCATTAAAGCAGTGGTTCCCAAACTTTTTTTGCTGGGCCCCCCTTGTTTTACAAGAAAAATGTTCGCGCCCCCCCTCACGCGCGCGCACGCGCACGCACGCGCACGCACGAACACATCCTCCAACCACACACACCCATATTTTGCTCCATTGCGGTTTATTTCACACCTCAAACATTTAGTAAACAATTAAGCAAATAATTACAAGTAATCTGCAATAAATTACAGGTAGTAAGAAAATAAACTACTAACTCTTTTACGCTATGTCCACACCTACACGGGTATTTTTGAAAACGCAGCTGTTTCGTCCACACGTAAACGGCGTTTCGAATCACCGAGAATGGAGATTTTTTAAAACTCCTTTTTTGCGTTTACTGGACGAGGAATACAGAGTTCGTCATGCAATGTCAAAGGTATGTGCCTTCTTCACGTCACGCTGTGTGCACGTTATTGTTTACATGAGATGAATTGCAGAATGGCAGGTAGAGACGAAATACTGTTAATCTGACTGTCTGCAGGTTTTACAGGCTTACATATACATGCAGTTACTGTCCCTCCATTTACAAAAGCAGAGGCGTCACGGTGTAATTATTTTACATGTAGTTGTTTTTTTCTGTGTAATAATATTCAACATTGCTATCAATACATTTTTCAAAAAATCCCTCTGCAAAATGTGTTCAAAAACATAAACAGCTGTTGGACGCTGTTTGTCCGTGATTTGAACCGGGGGAACAAATCATGGCAGGATCAGCCTGATGTTATTTGTATCCTGTAACTTTACTGTATAAAGAGCAAACATCTCCAACATGTCAGGAGTAGTTAGTCATTACAACAAGTGTTTGTGAACTACAAATCAAGAATGTGGGATACTGTTTGTCCGTGATTTAAACAGCCCAGCGCTGCTCCCAACAAAGGGAAAACCAATCCTGCAGGGAGACCTACCTCTGCACTTGTGCAGGTGAAGCCAAAGGGAAGATTTGCTTCATCATATTTTCTAGTCTTTGGCTCAGAATGAAGTTGGTTTGGAAACATATTCAGCTATGCTTCATCTCCTGCTTTGCCTTTGTGTGGGCGCCCGTGCTAGCAGTGTCCAAGCGTTGTTTTTTTTTTTTTTCCCTTTTCATGCCGCGCCCCCCCTGCAATGGCTCTGCGCCCCCCCTAGGGGGCGGGCCCCACACTTTGGGAACGTCTGCATTAAAGTCACCTTATCAGTGCAGTGTATGACTTGTTTGTGCTATTAGAAATGCTCTGACCCATTTAGGACGTGCAAAAATTCTTTACAGATATCCTGGGATGTCTGAGAAAAGGACATTTGGGTGGACAAATCTAAACAGAAGTTTTTAGGTAAAAATATTAATTCAATTCAATTCAATTCAGTTTTATTTATATAGCGCCAAATCACAACAAAAGTTGCCTCAAGGCGCTTCATAGATACAGAGAAAAACCCAACAATCATATGACCCCCTATGAGCAAGCACTTTGGCGACAGTGGGAAGGAAAAACTCCCTTTTAACAGGAAGAAACCTCCGGCAGAACCAGGCTCAGGGAGGGGCGGCCATCTGCTGCGACCGGTTGGGGTGAGAGAAGGAAGACAGGATAAAAGACATGCTGTGGAAGAGAGACAGAGGTTAATAACAGATATGATTCAATGCAGAGAAGTCTATTAATACATAGTGAGTGAGAAAGGTGACTGGAAAGGAAAAACTCAATGCATCATGGGAATCCCCCGGCAGCCTACGTCTATTGCAGCATAACTAAGGGAGGATTCAGGGTCACCTGGTCCAGCCCTAACTATATGCTTTAGCAAAAAGGAAAGTTTTAAGCCTAATCTTAAAAGTAGAGATAGTGTCTGTCTCCCGAATCCAAACTGGAAGCTGGTTCCACAGAAGAGGGGCCTGAAAACTGAAGGCTCTCCCTCCCATTCTACTTTTAAATACTCTAGGAACAACAAGTAGGCCTGCAGAGCGGGAGCAAAGTGCTCTAATAGGGTGATATGGTACCACAAGGTCATTAAGATAAGATGGGGCCTGATTATTTAAGACCTTGTATGTGAGGAGCAGGATTTTGAATTCAATTCTGGATTTAATGGGAAGCCAATGAAGGGAAGCCAATACAGGGGAAATATGCTCTCTCTTTCTAGTCCCTGTCAGTACCCTTGCTGCAGCATTTTGGATTAGCTGAAGGCTTTTCAGTGAGTTTTTTGGACATCCTGATAATAATGAATTGCAGTAGTCCAGCCTGGAAGTAATAAATGCATGAACTAGTTTTTCAGCGTCACTCTGAGACAGGATATTTCTAATTTTAGAGATGTTGCGCAAATGGAAGAACGCAGTCTTACATATTTGTTTAATATGTGCATTGAAGGACATATCCTGGTCAAAAATGACTCCAAGGTTCCTCACAGTGTTACTGGAGGCCAAGGTAATGCCATCCAGAGTAAGAATCTGGTTAGATACCATATTTCTAAGAGAAGTCATGGGCGCTGGATCCATCCCAGCTACGAGAATTGAGGTACACCCTGCACAGTTCACCAGCTTGAACTGGATAAGCAGTAGAGAATGGATGGATGGGTAAGGGAACTTGTCTCTAATGTGACACCTACTAGTTTCTGAACATTTGCCTGTTTAGTCTGTTGGAAAAACCAAAGTCCAGCCCTAATCCTAGAGTGGCTGCTGCTGACCTGGTGCATATATTAACATCATAATGATGACAGAACCTGCACGTCTCAAATTAACAGTCTCCAGGAAATTTGGATCATATCCGGATCACAGCCTAATTCAGAAGACAGTGTCAGGGAAAGTGGAGGATGATGCCAAAGAGCGCAAAGCAACAGGGGAGTGATGTAAATTAGGCTGGAAGGTCAGGGCTAAGAATCTGCCATCCATAGAGCTTCACAGCCTGTACATTGTTACTGGGTCTTCATTGGAAACCAAATCAGCAGCAGGCACAATTGGGCACACAGGCCACCGGCCATGAAGAGAAATCCAATCACATCGGAAATCATTAGGGCAGATTGTTCCTGGAGTCTGGTGCTGCAGACAAGTGTTTCTCTCTGTGTAACAGCTACGTGTGTGTATGTCCTGCTAAATATGAGCACACATGGCTTGGATTTAGACATTGTGTACACACACTACGATGCAGTGCATCATGTCAGTATAGTCTGTTGCATGGAGACACTTAGGACCAGTTAGAAGAGAGGAGATGAGAATGTCAGCCCAAGTAGTTTATGAGTAAATAAACAAGAATGACATTCAAATAAGAGAGTGAGTTCTGAACTCTCTGTGCAGCCTATTAGATTCATAATAAGTAAACAATTGTGAGTCAGAGGCTTTTTATTGGTGGTTGCTGATGCTTGTAACACTCAACCAGTGGCCTTTATTCAGCTGAATTGTCTTATTTATTCACTCTAGTGTGCAAGGAAGGATATAATTAAATTTTCAATTCATTAAAAGTACATTTTAAAATAAAACTAGATGAAAAAGAACTGTGGTCAAAGAGTTCAGGAAGCCAAAAAACATTTGTTCTTGTAGTCTTCTCTAAGGGGCTGTGTGTGGAGTCAGTTAGTTAAATGAGCAGTTGTGAGTCTGAGCTGCCCGTGAGGGGCGTGCTGTTCTTTCTTGGTGGAGCCTGACTTTTCCAACCTTGACTAAACATCTAGATGTTTGTGGGAGACACAGCAGCCCTGTGTGAAAACACTGGCTTTGTAATGAGGCAGGCAGGTATTTGGCTGCTGCATTGGGCGAGTGGAAATCTTTACCTGTCAGTGGCGAGTAAGTAAGTTTAGAGGTTATCAAATTCTATTAAGTTTGTGAAGAGACACATGACTCCTTTCACCTGTTAGGTTTCTTGCTGTAGCCAACACTTTTAAACACTTCAGCTGTTTCTGAGAAATAAAGACTTCAAAGAACTTTTCAATACAAATGCTAACCAAGGGTGCTACTGCCAAACTCCTGAACTCAGCACTTTAAATCTGACTCTGCTTATTTAAGCTGAAGATGGTCCATAAACCTGTTTCTTGACCACTATTATCATTCTTCTTCTTCTTCTTCTTATTATTATTATTATTATTATTATTATTATTGTTGTTGTTGTTGTTGTTGTTGTTGTTAAGGGTTTTTTTTTAAATTGGAAAATTATTGTTACAGCAATACATGAAAATAAAGTCAGTAAAGAGCTTCTATTGAGTGTTTTGCATTCCATTATGTCCCTGAGAACAACTGTCATGGTCCTGGGTCATTTTGACCCAGTGTTCTCAGTTTTCCCGTTGTTTTGTATTTTGTTCCTTATGTTCATTGGATTGTTTGGTTTGGTATTTGGATTCCCCCTGTGTCCATGCTTTTATTGTGGTGTTTGTTCTGGTACCGTGTTCCCGTCCTTTGTGTTCTGTGTTCTCCTCATCCCCTCGTATTCATCCTTGTTCTCTGCCTCTCTCTCTCTGCCTCTCTCTCTGTGCTCATCTCTGTGTACTGTGTTGTGTTTAAGGTCCACATCTTGGTGTCAGTATTTTCAGTTTCGTGTCCGCCCCGCTCGGTCATGAGTAATTGTCCTCAGCTGTGTTCCCCGTGTGTTCCCACTTCCCTCATTACCTTCTGTGTATTTATGTCAGAGTGTCCCTTTGTTCTGTGTTGCGTTGTCCCTCTAGGTTGTGTGCATTTCCCGTGTCTTCCCAGCGCCTCAGCTTTAGTTTCTCCCAGTACAGTTTTGTATGACTTATGTTCCTGTTAATAAAGATCTGCCTTTGAGTTCATTCCCGTGTGTCTAGAGCTGTGCATTTGGGTCCTCTCTTGCCTTCACACAGCTGCCGCATGACAACAACATGAAGTATGTGTAAAGTATGTTTCAGGATATTAAACTTAATCTGCAGATGAGTAATTATCTAAGACTTGACAAAGATAAAAAAAAACCTCATTATGCAACTGTTGTCACATGCTAAAAAGTGCTCCCACTGATTAGCACATAACGCTGACATTTGGATCACAAATACGCTGATCACCTAACAGCTAATGCCGTGACACAAACACCTTAGGTTTCAGACACCAGATCAATTTGGCCCCATTCACTGTTAAATGTTTTAATGGCATGTTAGCTAACTGATATTGCTGCCTGTGCTCGTCTGAGTGGCATATCTGACAAACATTAAAATAAACTGCATGTGGATTGAATAGTCCTGCCACACTCTCAAATTTCAAGCTATCACCTTCCACCGAATATTGAATGGGATGCTGGCATCATCAGGGAACTTCCACAAAAGAGTCGATGTATTATAGTCATGCATTGGCAGAATAAGCCTTTACTGAGAACCTTGATATGTGCAGACATGTGCAAGACTGTCTTGCAGCAGCCTGATGGCTGTCACACATGATTTATTATAAACATAGTGGGTCATGATGCATGAAAACTCTTAGCAGTAGCACTTTAACTTCCAGATTTATCACATATCTGTCCTTGTGCCTTCAGATGGCTGCAGGGATTTAATTAACTGATTAACTTTAATTAGTCTCCCGGGAATCACAAGAAAGTTTAAGATTAAGGACTTTTGGATACTTTGTACTGAAATGGATCATTGTATGCCTTTTGGATTATCCTGGGAGTACAGCCCAAGGTGGAAAGAGCAGTGAGCGTCAGTCATCATAGTTTTTATGCACAGTAAAACTTTGCATTTTGTGTGTATACACTAAATGCACATTGGAGATTAAGAAACTGCTACCATATGAGAACAATACTAATTACTGCTCATATAGCTTAGAGTCCTGGAAAAAAGAAAGTTTTCATATGTAGTGAAAAATAAGCTCAAGCCTCCTTTAGCAGTGATAACTTGATGCAACTAGTTTTTGTGTGACTTCATCACTGTGGAGGATTTGTGGGCCTCTCTACTCTGTGACATTGCTTCATTAATTGATGTACAGCTTAGCATTGTAGTTAGGTTGACATCTGGCCTTTGGACAAATGCAACATATTTTTCAGATGTAGCTCTCTGGTATTGTCTGACATTTGCATGGTCTGACCTTGAGGTAAAATGCCCGGCTTTTACCACAAAAGACTTCTTTTAGAGGTGGTCACGTTTGTGAGTAGATGATGGGCATTTGATTATTGGCACCTTGTGGTGACTAGTCCTCTTAATTATTTGACACTGAGACTATACATACTTGTTTTTGCAGGACTCTGTTTTATAGACATGGTTGTAATTACATGAGCCATCAATGAGCACAACAACATTTCAACCTTTTTAAAAACTTGAAAAGTGAGAAAGATGTTCCAGCGATCCTCAGTGGAAATCTTGTTTAACTTTACTCAGCTGCGTAGTCTTGTGGTGACGGCTCTCAAACTGACATTTATGCTGATTTAAGAAAAGGAAATAGAGGTTACCCCAATTTAGACAAAAACAAACTTCAGTGTTAACATTTTCAGGACGGCCTCATGAATATATAAATATCAATTTAATATCTTAAATAAGCTAAAAAAAAAGAGGGTGACAGTAAATGCATAACACGGGCAGAAATGTCTGTTCTTCGGCTAATGTATGATATCCTTAGTGTAATAGATTCTACTATTAATGGATAATTCCAGTTTGCGTAATGCCATCTCAGGGAAATGAGGGAAGAAGATTAACCCACAACACTGAGCAAACGGAGCTTCCAGAACTGGAGAGCAGTGTTGAGAGCTGGGAGCAGGGAACAGAGCACTGTGCACTGCAAAGTCCAAATACACATATTAAAAGTCTTCACAAGCATCTGGGTCGTGTTGGGTCCTTTGTGTCTGCAGGGACTCTGTGGGTTTATGGATGGACAGTTCAGAGGTGTTTGGAAAAGAAGATCTTGGTCACCTTGCTCAAATGGCTCTCATACTTATCTGATAGATATTTCAGAATTCCTATTAACAACTGCATGTCCTCATCTGCCCACTCCATATTTGGAGTTCCTCAGGGCTCAGTCCTTGGTCCAGTAATGTATTCTTTATACATGTTACCTGTGGGTCATCTAAACACCTTCAAAGGCATCTTCTACCACTGCTAATCTCTACTGACTAAAGTACACACTTTACTTTCTCCCATCTCAATTACTGTAACTCACTATGATGCCAGTCCTTCCTAGCCTGGGTTTTTTACCAAACGTAGCCAGCACTCATACATCACCTGTTCTGTTGTTGCCCATCACTGACTTCTGGTGAAATTCAAAATGAAATACATTTTTATTAATAGCATATACAACCTGACATTACCAGGTTCAAACTTATATAAGAGAGTTACCGAGACTTTATAAAAGCGGCTGGCTTTCACGCTCATAAATCCAGAAGGGACTACAGTTTCCACTGTATCTAAACTTTGGAAGATCAGTGAGTGAGGCTGGTTAGTGGTTTGTTTTAAATGACTTTTCTTTTGCCTTTTATTTCTGGATGTTGCTTTTCTAATTTATGCATGTAACAAAGATAAAACTGTATGTCTCATATGTTCTTCTAATGTGCGCAGGAATTAACTGTAAGATTGGATGTTTCTATGTGTATATGCACATGTGTGGTTTTATCCAAAATGTGAAGCACTTTGTGACTTATAAAATTATCATTTCTATTATTAGTTTTGTTATTCCACTAATTCTAATCAGCAGCGGTAACCATGGTGACTTTAGAAAGAGTTCCTGTTTTCAGAATCTACTGAGATTGCTCTGCTAAAAAGCTATCACTGCTTTTTTTCTCCACAATCACCCATACTGACATGATTATTGAATTTCTTGGTATTACTGTATTCATCTGCGTTGACATATTATTGTCACTTATATTTGGAGCCAAATTGCATCTTTAAGGGTCTTGAGATGCCGTGCGTGATCCAGGGGAGAGTCAGATGGGGAATGAAGTGATGGAGAATTAAACAGATGACACACAGGATGATGAGCAGAGTTTTTATGGGCTGGGAAAACCTCCCATTTACAAAAGTCTCCGTGAATTAATTCTAAATATTTCTTCCAGACTGTGACAAAACAGTTTCTGCAGTGAATAGAAACAGGACTAATATTTTAAGTTATACCAGGAATTTTTATGTACTTTATGTCACAATCTATTGTAACACTGTGACTTCTCTTACTTGTTTTTTAGTTTCTGTTTTGTCACATACAATCTGTGCCACAAGGATTATATATTCTCTTTCCATATCTTTACTATTTGACACAACAGTGACAGCTTTACTCCCTTAAGTGCAAACAGTAGATTTTCACAGGGTTTTTTAATCTTTCCTGTCTGTCTCTCTCTCTCTCTCTGTGTGTGTGTGTGTGTGTGTGTGTGTGTGTTTAGTTTCACTTTCTGGCTGCAAAAGCATGCAGTTTACTGTCAGTACTTTTTGGCACAGACTGTACTCAGAGTTAGGCCTCTCTTATATTAAAACAATATAATCGGCAAATACGCATTCAGATTATATATTCAAACCCCAACAATGCCTTAACAGTAGAAACTGGTTTTGCTGGTACTTAACTCCAATACTGGTGTGTAGTGAAGAAATGCACATTAAAAAAACAACACAGCAACAACAGAGCTCTTACTGACTTTGAAATTAAAACTATGAAATCCAGTGTTTTTAAATACCCAGCTATACCGAGCATCATCCTGTGTCATACCCGTCGTCTCATCCATGAGCGATCTTCGTCCTTCCCTTCCTGCCTGTTAGTTCCATATGTTCAGCATCCTTTGTCCCATCTATTTATTGTCCTTTGTGTAAACAAACCATCACAGGCTTACCTCTCTAACTCAACCTGAGCTGTCCCTGTGATGTACTCAGTTGTGGTCATTTTGCCAGCTCAGCCTTTTTCAGTGTCGCCACAGCAGGTCTCACTGCCATCTTTTACTCGTGCTGCAATGATTCTGTCACAGATCATCTCTGATACTTGTTTCCACCTTCTCCACATTACCTGTGCCGTTGTCTTCTTCTCTGTTGTGTGCAGTCTGTTGCTTTTGGATATTTGACCCCAGGAATTTAAACTTTATTTAGACTGATACATGTACATGTCCTTGCTTCATTGACTTTCATTCCTCCTTTCTTCAGAGCATACCTCCACCTTTCCAGGTAATCCACCTGCTCCCTACTCTCAGTACAGATGTCCACAGAGATTCCTGCCTGACCTCATTTGTCAGGATGTCTGTTACCAATGTAAACAAAAAGGAGGTGGTCTCTGATGTAATCCTACTTCCACTTTAAACCCGCCTGTCTCGCTTTCCTTATACATGTCCTGCACTAATCACTCCTGACAGTCACAATTCCTCTCCTGGGAATTGTGGACCTGCATGCTTTCTCTATACCCACAAATGCACAGTGCGACTCTTTCTGATCATCTCTACTTTTTCTCCAAGCACATATCTGCATCTGTCATCTCTCACTGTCCAAGATTGATTAACTCAATGGAGTTAATGCTTTCCCCGCCAAAGAAATATTTTCAAGTTACCATTTTATTCTTTGTTTTTTTTTTTATTAGCACTTGAATGTTGCTCGCTTGTATAGAAAAAAACAATTTTTTTCCTGAGTGATGACAAATTTTTCATATAGCTACACACTTACATATTGTTGTTGAATGAAGTAGCATTCATACGTTCATTTAAAAACAATCACTTAAAAGTTTCTTGTTTTGAACAAATTCATTTTTTAGAGCGAGACCTGCTGTGATGTTTCCCTGTTTAAACGTTAAACTGTCCACAGGTTGCCACCTGGATGCCCTTCCTCTCTGCAAACATCGCCCCACTATCTGTTTGGCACATCTGTGATTTGGATGATAAGTGTCAGTGTGAGTGCTGTCGATTCCCTCATCTCCGTTTTTTTTGTCACTGTTGACTGTCCTGATTTGACCCATTGGACTCATTAGCTTCTTCATTCAAATCCAATTCAGAAGGTGAACAGAATCACGACGTATCAGCGTTTGAGTCCTTTAGGTGGAACAACTGTACAACAGCAAAAACACAGATTCCTGGAATTTCATCAGGAGTGGAAAAGTGCTTTGTCCTAATTGATGGAAATCTTGGATAGTGTTAAAGTAGTGTTAAAGAAATGATGGACTGTAGATTGAATTATTTTGGTAAATTACTTGTCATATGGCAAAGTATTTTAGCTTTGCCCTATGTAAGTTTGAGCTTGTGGCCATTAATGAGGGTTAGAAGTCTGCTTGGATTGCCACCTGAGTAATTGTGTTTAGTTACATGTATTAGGAATTCCCCTTTCCCTTGGTAGTACCCAAAATTTTATTTGTTCTCTAATATTTGGCATCCTGACTCTGATTGCTTTATTTTGAATTCTTTATTTTCTTTATAATTTTGTTTTTGTAAAAAGAGCAAAACCAAATGGAATTGTTTCTCAAGAAACCCTCAATGGCAGCCCATACAAACACTACCAACATTAATATTGATGAATTTCTCCCGTCAAGGTCTTAACTCGTCAAAAAAGTCTTTGTTCTTTGAAAGTGTTACATTAAGTCTTCATTTGTTTGGTTTTCATTGGGCAGGGAAAACGTCAAACGGACTAATAATTGGATTATGGTGCGATAGGCTTCTTGAGAGGATACTAGCTGATTGAACTCACTGAACCAGTTTAGCAGAAGTGAAAATATAGTCTATTCTTTAAGACATTTTTTGGCATGCAGAGTACAAAGTAAATTTGTTAGCAACTTCATTCCACAGTCTCAAAATACCCCTTAAGCTGTGTCATCTGAGGCCTTAGGTGTCCTCCAAAAATTTGAACTTGAGACCTTGAGAATTTGAGACCTGTCCATGTTTCGTTTTTGTTCGGCATGTCTGAGAAGACTTCTTGCAAAAACCTCGATGTAGAATCACTAGCTGCGCTATAACCATCAAAGCAAGGGAGAATACGGCAGGAGCTCAGTGTGGCGGGACCATGTCGCTGCGTACCTAGGATGTCCTTCTTCCACATGCAGTCATCTTATCAACACCCTGATATTTAAACTTGGTGTTAGTTATGGAAAAACTGTGATTGGCACTGAAGCCCAGTAACACAAAGTGAGCCTGTATATTTAGCCAGCATCTCTCGACCTCTCAGGCTCCTTTCCCCATTAGAGAGGTGACACTCCTAAGAACTTCTCTCAGCAGCAGGAGATCAGACTGACAGGGTCTCTGCCATTCACCCGGCCCATACTGCATCTGACCCGTACAGCTCCTCCTGCAGGTGATGAGCCAAGAAAAGGGTGGACCCATGTTGCCTCTTGGCTAAGGCCCGGCCTCCAGGAGCTCTCCAACAAGTTCCTCTCCACGATGAGGCTGCCGTGATCCGGTCCTGAGCAGGTTAAACTGGTGCTTTGATTGTTGCTTCATAAGATTAATGCACATCACTCTTTGTTCTCCCCCCTCACCCAGGACCAGTTTGCCTTGGGAGACCTTACCAGGAACAAACGCTCGCAACAACATAGCCCCTGGGATCACTGGGAAACTATCCACCATGGTAAGGTGTATCGTTATCCAATAGTAGTGAATAAACCCAAGCTCTGAAATGATTGACTAATGAGCAGAGCCCTGTTAGCATTTCAGGGATTTGCCTACAAGCCAAAAATCTCAGTCAAATAACAACTTTCATATTTAGATAAAAGGAAGGCAGAGACTACCAAAGCTATTAAAATTCATCCCCAGCTGGTGGTGAGAGCAGGGGTCAGTGTGATGGGAAGGAACACGTCTCCCAGAACCATGAATGAAAAAATTCAGTAGTAATTTATACAACAGTAGTTTCAGACATTTCTGCCACATAGCAAAACATGTCACAGTTTGTGAAAGAATAACTTTCTTCATCTGTACGATTGTAAACACAGTGAGTGCTCGACATGCAGACATGTAGCTCCAAGCATGTGATTATATTATATAGATGGTCTGGGTAAAGTTCCACGCATAAAAGCTAACACTCTCTAATTCACTTTCCCTTTCCATACAACACACACACACACACACACACACACACACACACACACACACACACACACACACACAACCAGGTATTCCCCTACCCCCTGAGCTCCCTGTTATCTCAGTACCTCTGTGTATCTCTTTAATAGTGAGGAGAGAGGTTTCTAGGCTGAGAGCAGTGAATAACACTGTGTGAATAAATGTGTCTGCTTCTGTGGGGGAGAGGGCAGAGAGAAGCTAAAAGAGAGAAATAAAGGAAGGTCTGACCCCCCTGGAAATACTCTCCTGGTTAAAATTTTGTGCACATGGTGCTGGGATGTTCATGCAGACCAAAGCTAGTGTTGTGGAGCAGAGTCTTATTTATTCATATTTTACTGAATTGAAAAAGGCAAATGTTTAAGTAGCACCAGGTTTTTTAAAGAGCTTATTGATTGACAATTCCTAAAGTATTTGATGAAATTTGAAGGTTAGTCTAGTGCAACTATCAGATCAAAACTTCCTTTCATTACAGAATCAATTTTTTGGGATTACCTTCCCTGGATGTGTCAAGACAAACCAACAATTAGGCTTTATTAAGCCCAAGAAGGATACAGTTGATGACACATACCATACAGATATGGGAAAGAGTTGCTGAATCTTGGTTAGGAAGAGTGGTGATGATCAGTCAGCCCCAGTATGGCTCCATGTTGAGAAATAGCTCATCAGAAGCAGCTTTAAGGGTGTTGATGGAAAACTGTGTCTTTTCCTTTTGAAATCATTTAACAAGCAATACTGGAGAAAGTCTTTTGTAAGGCCATCCTGATCTTTCAGGCCTGGGGTTTGTAAAGCACTCATTGAGTGTAAGACGAGGTGAAGCTGGGGTGAAATGCAGGCACTCGTTCTTGTTAAAGGTGTCCTGCTAGTTTCAGGATTTTTTTACAACTAACATCATAAATAATTTTATTACTCTGATGTTTTAGACTTTCCACAACTAGACACAATCTGACCACAATCTTAGCATGAAAGCTTTAAGTCTACCAATGACTTGAACATAACCTGGCAACCTCAGTGCTTCAGTGCTTCTTTCCGTCAACACACACACAGTGTGTAATCCATCAATACATTTCTCTCAGAAAGTTGATTTTGTTCATCTGTACGGAGCGTTTGGAGTGTGTCCCTGTCTCTTCTTCTTACTCAGAAAGTTTAACCACACTATCAAGTTTCCAACTGGTACTGTCATGAAATCAGAGGACAAGCAGTGAGAAGAGAGCTGGATCTCAGAGAGCAGAGAAGGGACAAGATGTACAACAGAGGAACTGAGGGGCTGCACCAAGGCCCAGTAACAAAAAAGGAGATCATGATCTGCAAGTCCTGCATAACTACTGCAGATGACTCCAAGAATAAAAACACAAAACTGGAGCTGAACAGAATCGTTCCACTTTAAAGCAGATGGCCTTTTTGTTGTTACTGAAACCCAGAGTGGAGCGAGTAGAAATGAGGATTTTTTTTCTTTTTTTAACCATTAGCTTTCAGCTTTCTCTGAAGTCCACAGAACATCTATTTTCAATGCGATTACGTCTATGTCTCTATGTCGCGTCTACTTCCTGTTACTGTGTTCTGAATGTAAAAACCATGAAGATTTCTCCTGGGTTTGTGTCATATGCTGCTGAGACTCCCTCCGGTCACTCAAACAGAGCTCAGTGTAGCTCCATCGCCACAAAATCCTGTGCTGTGACAGCTCAACAACAGCAGCAGTGCAGGGCGATGGACAGCTCTGTCTGCAGCCATTGCTGAATTGCACAGGTAGCCACCTTTGAATTTTTAACCGAGGCTTTCTCCCTGCCTCTGCTGCAGAAACAGCGATAAATGATTTCAACTTTAAGACCAATTAGTGGTTTTGCTCTTTTACTGTCAAGTCTTTTACCTCGCAGAAATTTATAATAGCACCTAATATGCTCTGTGTGTGTGTGTGTGTGTGTGTGTGTGTGTGTGTGTGTGTGTGTGTGTGTGTGTGTGTGTGTGTGTGTGTTTAAAGTGAAGAAGAAAAAGAGAGAGAAGGGAAATAGGCTATGACATTAGTTGGCTGTTAATTAGACAATTACCCCAAATGGACACTGCAGGGGGAATCTGGCAGTGTTACTGAGAACTGTTATAGACACAGCTGCGTCTCAGTGGAACCATAAAAATTAAGGTTTTGACTTTGGGCTCAGCTATTGCATCATGGGAGGGGATAAAGTTGTAATCCTTGAGCTCCTGCTTTTCTTTTCTGGTGTGTGAGACATTCTTTGTTGTTGGGCTTATTCATCTCCTTTCTGTCCGTATGTCTTTATCCTTGTCAGTATAAACCTTGTGGAGTTAGTTTGTATAACCAAACTATAAGTTGTTAACTCTGCAATACCCAGTTTGGTCTGTGTGCAAGTCTGCTTAGGCATTTTTTCATAGTCACTGTATGTCTTAGTTTTATATGATGTGAATTCTTAGTTGCGGTTTTATCACTTGGTTAATAAGAATATATGGTGGTGTAAAAATGTGTATGTCACACTTAATGTTTCAGATCATCAAACAAGTTGAAATATTAGACAAAGACAAAGATAACACAAGTAAACACAAAATGCAGTTTCTACATGAAGGTGTTTATTATTCAGGTAAAACAATCCAAACCTACATGGTCCTGTGTGATAGAGTGATTGTGCCGCTTTGGCTGCAACTATGTTGCTGTTTGGAGCCAAAAGTAACCATATGTGATCAAAGGGTGAAGTGGTGACTTATCAGCTAATACTAGCTGTGTGTTACACCTGTGCAGTTGATGATTGCAGAGACACAGATGTACTTTATGGACAAAAGATTACAGTACTGTGCAAAAGGGAAAAAAGAGGTTTTACAATTGTAATGAGTTGAAAGTCAATATTTGTTATGACCAGCTTTTCCCCCACACCGCCTGAACTATTCAATTATTATCAGGAATAATTTGAACTCCAAAACGTTCCTTTGGATGTTGGCTGCTCTTCTTTGGTTCTCTGTTAATACACTTCTTCGGTAAAGCTGAGTTTTGGGCTCAGGGGAGGCAGTCTGTAATTGATAGTGTTCCATAGTATGTTTTTGATATAAATGTGTTTTTTCTGCATTTGCAATGCGTATGATATTATTGTCATGCTGAATAATGGAGATGATTGCAATCAGACACGTTCCCAATGGTACTGTATAACAAAATCTTATGGCACTTTTCTGTATTTAGTCATATGTCTACATTCAGTTTAGAAAAGACCCCCAAGTCCAACACCTGACATGCAGCCCCAAACTATGAAAGAGCCTCTACTGTGCTTTACAGATGTCTCATAACACTTTGTGCTTGAATGATTCGTAAGTCAGTTTGAAGTCTCTGAATGAGCAAACAAAGATGCTTATAAAGAGCATCAGCTGATGTCCAAACAAAAACTGAAAATTCTGAAACCCTGGAGAACTATTGCTCAGGACTATTTTAAGACTTACAAGGAGGTCTGGTACCTTTGAATTAGGGGTAATTTGAGACTTTTGCACAGTAGTGTAAGTACACCTGTTGATATTTGAATTCAGGTTTTTCTGTCAAATCAAGCATGTAGCCATGCACTCTGCCTTTACAAACATGTGTGAAAGCATGGATCCCTCAGTTCCAGCATGATAGTGTTGGAACTCCAGAGTTTCAAACTTCCACTGACATTAACATCAAAAACAGTACAGTGGAGGCTTCATGCCGTGGGTTTCCATAACGTGTGGGTGGCCCATTACTTCTGTCCAGAGAGCATACTTTCTAGCTGTAGCTAACAGAATACTGCAATAGTAGAATTTCACTTAACAAAACTGAAGCACACACGTTTTGATGGTCTGCACCCCCAGAGGTCATAATAGTTAATTCTATTAAAAAGCCTCCAAAATCACAAACATTAGCAAAAGGTTCAGTTCAGTGAGTCAAACGACCGAATAACTAGAGAACCTCTTGTAATGACTTTAATTTGTCTTTGTTTTTACAGTCGTCCTGAATGCAGATTGGAGTTCACACTCCCCAGAGATGATTTGGTAACCTCAGAACTCTCATTTGTTTGCAGCATGATTTAAGTCCTCAGTCATTTTGTGAGAATCAAACTCTGATCCATGGTTTTTACTTTTTTTCCCTCATAGATGTAATATTGGATCGATATCCAATGTTGTAGCAATAAAGAAATCACAAAGCCCAATATTCTTGTGTTCAGTTGGGTTCACTTGATCTGTTTACAGGAGAAAATTGGATTATTTCATATTTACATGGAATGATTTCCTGCAGTTATCTCCATATTCAGTTTGCTTGACTTGCTCTGAGATGTACAGATTTAAGTGTAAATGTATGTTTTTTGTCTGCTGGTTTATTTCAAATCAGCTAAAATATACTGGAGCAAAATCTGTCCTGGAGTGTTTTTGCTGCCTTGTTGGCGTCGCCTGTTTGCATTAGAGTGGTGAGTCTACTTCACAAAGATCTGTAATTGAGTATTAATGATGTGGGCTAGTCCAAACTGTGCTATTATGTCCCAGCTCATGAAGCATAAATCTGTCAAGATGCTTTGTTTCTTCTAAGCTAGAGTGCCATTCCACCTACTCAAGTGGTTTTTATGTTGGTTATTATAACAGCTGGAGTGGAGAGAGGGGGAAATGAGCAGAGAAAAAAGCCACCACAGCAGGTCTTCATCCACATTCCAATCAGAAGAGGAGTCTTGAGAGCAGCGTGTGGGCATTAGCAGACTGAGCAACACAAACACCTAATGAAAAGCTAATCGTGGCTGACTCCTGAAAGTCAAAGTGATGGCTCTTTACAAGTTCTTCATTTCAAAGGGATCAACAGTTCCCCGATTGCATGCAAGGTTTTCTCTGAAGAGACTCCAGAGCTAAAGCGAGCTGCTGTCTCACGACTTTGCTTTAAATACAACATCTGTTCATAAATATGACAATCCAAGTGTCTTTGACAAGAATCAAAGAATGTTAATTTTACAGTTAAGACTAAAAAAATCTTAATGGTCTGTTGATGTGGAAATATATTTTATTTCACTTAACCCTTTAAAACCGGTGGGAGCGGGCACGCTCTGTTTTGCGTAACTATTTTTAAATCCCGGTAGCTCTGCAGCCACGTAAGCTAGCGCAATAATTTTTTTTGCATATGAAACCGGAGGAGTTGTACTTACATCTTATGCCATCAGCTTGTCCTCGGTCACAGTTTCCTTCCACATATAGCTTTGCAAAAACTGCATAAAAAGCGCTTGCAGCAACAAAAACATAATATTCCAGAAACAGGCTTTGCCGATCCGATCAGCTGTTCATAACACTTCCTACGTTGGAATAGACGTCAGCGCGAACTTTTGCATGTCCGCCATTACCTGCCCGAAACCGGAAGTGACGTCATTTTGCGGAAATGTAGTTTTTTTTTTTTACCATATAGCCTCATGAGCCTATACTGGTGTTTTTAAAAGTTATGTTTGACTTTATGACTTTCTGTGTCGTTTCTGGGATGCTTAGGACTCATATTGCACTGCTGGAAATAGTTTATTTTGATGCATATGCTGCTTTTTTGCAAATTTGCAGTATAATATTTATTTTCGTTTTTCCTGCAGTATATAAAAATTGGTGTATTTCAAAAATAAAACCATGAAGACACTCAAAATAAATTTCCTGTGGTAGGAAACTATTTTGTGCAACTTTTTTGTATTTACAGTTTTGAGGGATAAGCCTCTTAAATTTCTCTAACTAGAAATATATGTTAAAAAAGCAAAAACGATTTTCAATTTTTTTGTAGTTTATTGCACTTTTTTGCAATTTATGTAAGTACTATGCACTTAATGCAGACATATTATTAATATCTGTGCTATAATGGTTGTATTGATGTATATCAACTTGAAATGCTCCCAAAAATGGCTCTACAGCATGTAAAAATATAATATAAGCTCTGGCGGACTTGGTTCTATGGTAGGTCTTAAAGGGTTAATGAAAAACAGTGAGAAAAACACATTTACTGAATATGTGCTGGCAAAATAACTTGGTACTCAATTTCTGTCCACTAAAGCCTCTTAAAATTTCACACTCGCTGGCTGTGCAATGTAAGAAATGAGAAATACGTTTAAAATAACCTGCTGTCAGGTCGTTGTGTATCTTGGCACGTGCACAGGAATCAGAGGGAATTGCTTAGACGTTCCTCATCATGAGAAACAGAAACCACAGACCAAGGTGCTCTGCTGATGTCATCATCCGCGATGCTAGCTGGATAACCACTGAACTACAAATGGAACAAAAAAGTGTGGCTTAGATTAGATCAGTGGTAAAGATTCACCATGTTATTTAGTTTGTTATATTATATTATTATTAATTCAGTGTGTCATTCTGTAGCTTTGTATCAGCAATGCTTTACTGAACAGTAACTGCAGTCACTTCAAACAACATCCACTTTAAAGTGAGTGACCTTGCTGCTGGTTTGTGACCTTGATGTCACTATAAATTTTGAGAAGATGCCAACTAAATGCATCTAATGTTTATTTTTATTATTATTATGGCATTTGTTGTCATCTTAGTCATCAGTGCTCAGCTACAGGGCCAACATCAGTTTATTTTGGTGGTTAAACCCACGAAGGTGCACTGGAGCTAATATTTAAACTATTATGAATAAAAAGCTGTTGCGGCTGTGGTGAAATGTTTTGTCACATGAGCCGGTAGCTGTGACACGTTTCTGACAAAACCTAAATGTATTTCAAGGCTACAGGAGCTACAGGGGATACAAGATCATTTCATGCTTTCAATTTAGATAGTATAGCATATAAAGTGGTGATTTCTACAAACTCTGCCACACCTGTAGCCAAGGTTAGATCACTCAGGTCTGCTCCCACATGAACATGTTAGAGAAAGAGAAGCCTTGAAAAGCTAATTTTGTAGCTAGCTGAAATCTATTATTAAAAAAATGGAAATACAGAATATTCACAGCTTTAGCTGTTATTGTATCTGTTTATGTAATTTCTGTAAAAAAATTCAAAAACTAATTTAGCTGCGGGAAAGGATGCAATCAAACCTCTAGTTTAGCAACGGCGGGACAATCTGGTGAGATCTCTTTTTATGTATATAACAATCCTCGGACACACAGACAGAGATGGGCCATCTCCATTTCCATTGTCTCTGTAAAACTGCATCTTTGTACACACTATAATCAGTTTTGTTAAAGTGCTATTGTTCCTGCCACATTCTAGCAGCAACTCTCGATCGGTAAATCTCACTAATGGAACTGCTGAAAATAAAATCTCCCCAGCTCAGATGATCAGAAGAGCAGGATAATAGATGGGTGTTGTTTGCAACACCAGGAAGATGTGGATGTATTGGTTAAGACACTGTTAGATAAAACACCTACAAATATCAGCAATTAAGGCTGTTTTAACTTTAGAATTTAAATAAATAAACCCAGTAACCTGGAATGTGATTTGTCAGCTGAAAGTATAAAAATTAATCTGCGAGTGTTTTTTTTCTTTTCTTTCATCTTGTGACACACCTTAACCACTCACACCAAACTGAACCATTTGAAGCATTGTGAAGCTACAAAATGTCTTACAGTTGAAAACAAAGCCAGGAATAGGCACAATCGTCTGAAGAGAGCACAAATTATGGCCCTTGTGCCTGCAGTCATGAATCAATCTTGTGGCAACGGGGACGCAATGATCAAACCACCGAAACATTCTGTCGTTAGGTCCTCGCAGGCGAGCGGGCTCATTACCAAGAGATGAATCAATTACTCGTTTGTGCAAAGACAGGCTGACTCAGCTGCACATTGATTTCACATAGGTTGTCATCTTCCACCATTAGCCGCATTATCTGTTGTGTTGCGCTGCAGTGATTCAGGCAAATAAACTCATATTTACTGCCCTGATATTCCACATACACAGCAGAGATGAGGAAACATGCTCTGTGTCTATATGCTCCTCATTTGTGTATAAATGTATATGAATAACAAATATTAATTCATCTAATAAATATAAGACTTCACTGGTAAAATACACACTAAACATGCAAAGTTTAATGCAGAAGCTCAAAGAACTAAAGTGGAGGAAATAATTTGATCCCCATCTGAATTGCTAAGTTTGCTCACTTAAAAATAAATGAAGAGTCATTAATTTTTTATAATGGCTTAATTTTAATGTAGAGAAACAGAATATCAGCTAAAAACCCTGAAAAAAAAAAACCCACACGATTTTGCACTTGCTAGAAAAACCTGTGTTGGAAATACAGCAGTAAGATGTTTCTTGTAGTTGGTCTCCTGTTTGCACATCTCAGAGACTCTGGCACACCTCTCTCTACCCTGTAGGTTTCATGGCTGCTGCTTGGCAAAGCTTCAGCTCCCTCCACAGTCGGAGGCACATGTTGGGTCATTATCATGCTGGAACATCCATCCGTGACACATCTCAGTTTGCTGTCTGAGGGGGTTCTTGTCCAGTATGTGGCCTCCTCAACAGGTGCCTTCTTCAGCAGGGGGACCTTAGGTGTAGTCTGTTAAAGATTGTGTTCTTGGTGACTGAAGTCCCTCCAGACCAATAACAAGCTCCTGTGTAGAATTTTGTGCTGCTTTACGTCACGATCATCCCTACTCCATGAGGTAAGATCATCCTTGGATCTTCAGAGCATGATGATTGATGGTCACTTTGATTCATTTATTTCATTCCTGAAAAATCACACCAACAGTTTTCACCTTCTCACCAAACATCTTACTTGTTGTCCTGTAGATGATTCCAGCCTTGTGCCGATCTACCATCGTGTCCCTGACGTCCTTGGACAGCTCTGGTCTTGGTCTTGGTGGAGAGGTTGACATGGAGCAAACTGAATCTGTGGACGCATGTGCTTTATACACATAATGAACCATGATCAGGAGTATCTGTAATTAACTGAATAATGGGCTGATTGATTGTAATCTGTGTCCTACTTGGAAAAACTGGGTTGGTGGGTATAAAAAATCAATGTAATATGTTTTTTATTTTCAGGATTGTTGGTTGATATTCTGTCTCTCTCCATTAAAATGAAGCCATGATAAATAATTAGGGAGTGTTCATTTCTTTTTAAGTTAGCAAATTTACAAATTTAGCCGGGGATTAAATAATTATTTGCTCTACTGACATACTTTCTGCTTATACACAATCATTCTGATACTGGACTGTGCCACCCTCATCATTCATTATAGTTCAGGGATATGGGAGGTTTGTTATGAACCTGTACCTGCATTTTTAATAGAGTGAGTCCCCCAGGGGTTCAATGTGCAGGGTTCACTCCTTTCCAAAGCTTTAATACTTCAATCAAGCCTTTTTCAGTTTCTCTTTATGTGTCTTATATATGTGTGCAAAGGAATGACGTTCATGATCTCGGTGCATGGGCTTCTCTGTGTGTGTGAGAGAGAGAGTTTGAAGGGAGGTATGGAGCAAATGTGTCTGTAATGAGGTGGGAAAATGTCTTTCAACATACTTCCCCCACCCTGAACTCGCATCTTGTTAACTGACAAAGCTTTGAAGTCTTTTTAACCTAACGCAGCGAGGTCGAGATCGCGCTCAAGCATTATGGTACGTAAACATAAACATCCAGGCATGTAGCCTATATGATGCAAGATCAGGGATCAAAACATGACAAGAAGCAAGAACACAGGAAAACACAGTTTTGTCAATCATTTTGTCAGATAGGAGACGAAGGCTGTGCCACACAGGGAAATCAAAGAGTCACTGACAAGGAAGCGAAAAGGACAAGTTAGGCAAATGGTGGGGAAATGAAAATGAACAGAACTCTGAGGAAAGGAAACAAACATGTGCTTTACAAAGACTGTAGAAGAGCAGAAATACAAAGAGACTGGCAGCACACGCAGCTGCGCTTTCTGTTAAGTCTGTTCAGAGATCGAAAGTGACAAAAAGGAGGGTAGACAGCTCACAATCACTTATATTCAGAGATAAAATGTTATATTTACCTTAGATAGTTTGTCCACTAGGTAGTTAGGGTTAGTACCTAACTCTAATCCCTACTGCCTCACACCCTACAACAGCGGTCTCCAAACCCTGGCCCACGGACCAGTCCATGAGTCGTTTGGTACCGGGCCGCGAGAGTTGTGGCTCGGGTGTGAAATTTATGGTTTTCAGGGTTTTTATCGTTAACTCGATTGTAGTTGTGTGTCTTATTTTGAAAGAAATATTTACACGTTACCATAGAGACCAGAGAGCATTAAGGGGCAGAGAGGAGGATGTTACTCTCAATGTTGTTGGTGCATTTCAGGAGGACGCTGCTAATAAAGTTACACAATTACACTTACATAATACCACAGTTTGTGGGTTGTATCATTTTATTTTGTTGTATTTATCCACGACACTTTAAAAGCCGGTCCGTGAAAATATTGTCGGACATTGAACCGTCTGTGGAGCAGAAAAGGTTGAGGACCGCTGGCCTACAAGAAAGATATCTTTAACGTGTCTTTTATGTAACAGTGTAACTGACTCACATATTATTTTGATGCAAGCAATAATTTTCAGTATCAGTGTGTTAATTCAAAGAGGTTACAGTACACTGTATGACTGTACTGACACATTTTCATTGCAAAATGCCAATAAAAAAAAAAATTACATTTCAACATAAATAAATTTTTTTGAAAGTTCAAATGTCATTATCTTTTTTTAGTGGTCAAAATTTTTAGTTTCACTCGCTGGGCCCACGTCCTCATTTTAGGTTTGACAGCGTTTGAATAGGTAAAGGTGAAGGCTTGACATGAATTGAGCTGCGGTTTGGGGAAGGCCTCGAAGGGGACTGGCAACGGCTCCCTGGCAGATCCCCATGTACTAAATAGAAGTGAAGAAGTTGAAGAATGGAGAAGAAGGAGGGAGGGAGGAGCACGTAAACGAGAATGATCAGCTTGCAGAACCGGATGAACCTATATAGATGACAGCCGGAAGGAGCGTGTTTGGAGGCGTGGTCCTGCTCCTGAAATGCCGATACATAGCCTCCAACAAAACTGTTACTGGTTCAGCGTGTCATTCATTTCCAGAGGCAATAGTGCAACAACAAGCTGGTGTGTGCTGTTAACAACTGACCAAAGGACTGCTGTGATACACCCCGCACATGAAGACAAGTCTGGGAGTCCTGGGGAGCTTTGCGAGAACCATACATGATTTCTACAATGTAAAACAAATACAAAGGCAAAAAAACAAAAAACATTAACGTACTGTCTCATCACTTTGTAAGTACTCATTTCCCTAACAACAACAAAAAAGGTCTTTAAACAAACTTCTATATTCTGACGTTGCTAATTTTGAGAATATGAGACGATGACTGATGATGAAGACAATGATAATTGGGCCGAATGATCCCATTCTTGTTCGGAGCCACAATCACAGCTAACCACCAGTGCAGATGACTGACCTCCTAAAGAAAAGAGAAACAAGAACCATACGCAGATGTTATTATGTTCATATGCTCTCTAAAGGGATGGTGATGTCAGCTTGTATGTGTCCTTCTAACAGGAGAAGTTTTCTAATGCTGTCATCCCTTCTGACAGAAATGTGCACCTCTGTCATGTGTCATACTGGCTCAGATGGATGTGAAAGCAGGCAGAGTGGAAACATCTTTACTTGCATATCAGATTTTGATCACTGCTACTTCAATGTCATGAACATTTAATCTGACTGCAGCTAAATATAAACTAAACTAAGCTGATAAAAGCTTATTCATTTGTATTTGTTTGTTTTTATTTTTGAGCATTAGCTCAACAATCACAGAATGATGAAATTATTTGAAGAAAGGAGGCTGCAGGAAGAGTGCAAAATAAGTAACGAGTCCTCTCTGAATGGTATGATGAGTGTGTAATCACATGTTGTGCTCTCCACAGTCCCAGATTACAACCCAGCTGAACACAAGTGGAACATTCAGTCATGTGTTAGAGAGCTCCTCCTCCACCATCATCAAAACTGTGGAGAGAGAGTGACAGACAAAGACTTACTGAAGAACTGTGGTAGACGAGCATGTTGATGTCAGTTTAGCTTTTAGTTTAGTTTTATGAGATGTACTTTTATATAATCACAAAAAACTAATATTGTGAACTGTAATATCAAATCGAAGAGTAGAACCTACTCGATCTAAGACTTCTAGACCAGAATATTAGTGCTTTTATTCTGTGGCACATTGTTATGATTGATGAAGAAAGGCAGACTAATCTTTGTTCAGGCCCTCCTCTAATAGTCAGACATTACTGAACGGAGAGGTTAACCCCAATAAATCCATCGCAGTTCAGACTGTAGACAGTATAAATGAAGAAAAGAGCGCTCGGAGAGCACAGCTGCCCCCGAAGGCCAAGGTTATAAGGTAACAACATGCTGACGTCAGTCTGTTCCTATCACAATATGATGTTTTCAGCTGGTTACGGCATCATTGTGACGCCGTAGGGCGCCGTACTGAAAAATGTAAAAGAGGCGTGCTGTGCAGCTGTCTCCATGATATTACTCAATGTGGCTTCTTGAATTTTTTAAGGTCAACTTTGACCAAACAATGGAGGTCAAATGCTTGATTGTCAAATTTGGTGTGACCTTGATCTTGACCTGAGTTTCACCAAAATCAAATTATTTCAGGTTGTTATTGATATTTAACATCACGCAAAATTTGAAAACTGAAACATGAAGATGAAGGTGAAGACACTCAGCTTGAGGTTTTATGGCTGATCAGTGATCTTAGCAGCGAATGTGCCGTGGCGTAATTTAAATAAAAAATCATCATATTTAAAAAAAAAAGTTTCATTCTTTCAGAAGTATTTTTTAAGTCCCCCTGAAGCTTTGCAAGTTTGTCCATTTCAAACAGCCTTTCTTTAAGTCAAAATAGCATATAAATAATTGACTCTCAATACATACCCAGTGAGACGACTCATTGTTGAGAATGAAATAGATTTCTAAGCTATTACAGTTCAATACATCTCTAAGCTGCCCAGTTTAAAAACAAAGCATTTCTAAGTGATGGCAATAAAAGGACGTGTGGAACATGCTGAGCATGATATAGATGACTAACATTATCAGGACAAACCGTCACACACGTGTGCTCATATCCATAACATTTCATACATATGCAGCACTGCTGCCATGTCTCAAGTCTGCTGCTTTGATGTTCATTAGCCTGTCTCATTAGCACACTTCAGTCAGATGAGGGTAAAACATTTTCCTCATCATCGGTGCTGAAACACGATCACACACAGGAACATACACCAGTGAACACACTCTAAGTTTCTGCCTCACTCTTTGTCCCGGCCTAATTTAACCTACATAGATCAGTCATCCATCAGCATAAGCGCATTGTAAAGGAGGATCAAGGGGGCCATAAATATTTAACCCTCCATTAAACCGACCATGTTTCACTGCACAGTGTCCACACACACTCTCCCCGCCCCTGACACGCTGACCCCTCCTCTCCTCAGCAGATGTGGTGAGCAAGCAGCAATTTGTTGTTATTGTTGTTTTCAGGTTGATGAAGAGTCAGTGGGGACGCAGGGGCAGCGGAGGGTGAGGGGCGCCTTTAATTTCACCCCTCTGCTCATCTCAGGCGCCAGGGGTGCAGCAGGGGCTTAATTAGAATGCGTTTTAAATATTGATGGGGCCGGATGTCCCTACAGTAAGGCGGGCGCATGAGAAACCAGAGCACAGCAGATGAAACTCAATGAGAGCAAACACAAACTCTGACAGCTCAGAACTGCCCGGCTTATTCATTAGTTAAAAGAAGAAGGATGGCTGAAAAGAAATGAATGAGGGGAATTGGAGTGTTATATAGATGAACTGATTTATGTGTTGTTCAGACAAACTGTGGCAAACAGGAATATCTCCTGAACATTACGCAGGCCAAAACAAACCAAACTGGAAATAAGTTACACACAACAATGGACGATTGCAGCATTAACCGAGCGGTAAGGCAGGGTTACCATAACTGATTTAAAAAGCAATCAGTCATTATTTTATCCTCAAGCTTTAACTGCTGGAAGGAAAACAAAGATGTCCCATCTAGCTCAAATTTGTGCAGATTTTAAATCTTGTTTCATGAAACACAGAAAAAAATAGTTGTTAGCAAGCTTTGGTCTTTGTTGGTGTAGCAATGACATCACAGTTGTAATCTCCATCACTCGTCAGCTTCACGTTGTATATCTCCACCCAGAAAAGAGTCCAATAAATGAAGTTACGGAGGATTTTGACTGATAGTGTTTTTTTTATACATATATGTTCTATTGTGATTGAGATTATTAGGTGTTTAATCTATTTTTTATGATAAAACTGTTGTAGTGAAATTCCCACACAGCCCTAAAATACAGTACTGTGCAAAAGTCTTGAGTCAACTCTTATTACTTTGTAGTTTCAATGCCGTTGACTGACTTTTTTTGTTTGCCAGGATTTAGTTGAGGAGTTGCTTTCTTTTGAAGTCATTTAACACTGAACTGTGAATCATTCAAAGATGAAAAAAGGGCTCAACCAGACGACTGAAGGAATTAATGTCGAATTGAAGAACTTGGTTACTAGCAGCCTGTTCCAAAAATGCATGGTCATTTCCCACTTTTAGCTGAATCTGTGTATAAATAGATTTTATAGTATTAAAAAGTAAAAAGTGACTGAACAAAATACCTATAGCAGACAAACTGTATCTAAAAGTTATCTACTTAAAGCACAAGAAAAAATCTGGCATACCAAGTAATAACTTTTGTTATAATTGTACAAAGTATTTTGTGGTATTGTTTCCATTTTCGTGTGCACATTTCAATAAATCACTGCAGCTTTTTCACATTTTCCTTGCAAAATGTAAAGTAATGAAGAATGGCTCAAAGTATAGGACATGTTTCCAGTGAACACTTTGGCCAATGTCATCCGTGAGAAGCTTTCACAGGAAGCAAAAGTCGAGCTGTGGGAGAATTTGAAGACTTCCAGACTCTTCGCTGTCATAACTGTTGTAGAAATAAAGCTTTGCTCTGTAAGCTAGGCCAGGTTCAGACGGAGAGAATGAGGTTAAGAAAAGGGGGGAAAGCAAATCCAGCACACAGGCCTATAAACTGGCAGCAAGATTGTTACTGGCATAAAAATAATAGCACACAAGAATAAACCTGAATTGCACGATGCAGATGAACTAGTTAATTGTTAGATTTTTTTTTTTTTTATGTATAGTGAATGTGAGGCAGCGACTGTGAGCATGAGCACAATCAAAGTTTGGAACACAACCAAGTTAGAGGAGAAGCGAGGACAGAGAGAAAACAGAAGCCAGTGGAAGAGGAAAAAAATGGTTTTGACAAGTGACTGGAAGAAAGAGAGCAGAGAGGAGGGGGAATAAAAGTAAGGACAGTTAAACGAAGAGAGGATAAAAATCTAACAGACTAGGAATACGCAGTGAAGGCCAGAGGAAACAAGTGCCAGTTCTGTTTTATATTGTTTTATGTGCGAATAGAAAAGAATAGTCGAGTTTCTAAAACAGTGTTGTGACATATTTATGTGTCTGCCCAAACTGGAAATTCTCCATTTGCCTCATGCAAGGTCAGCCAGGTTGCAGCACTGCTGGAGCAGCCTGAAGCTGAAGCGAGAGCTCGCACTGAAGTTCGACTTCTGTCATCTTCAGTTGTCACCTCGTCAGTCAGATCTACACTGGAGTTCATAAGAACTAGCACAAAGCTGCCTGTGACATTGGAAAAGGTGAAGACGAAGATTTAATGATTCCAACAGGGAAATCAAGATCAAAAACTCCCAACACATCAAAGGCTAAAGATATAGATAAAGGGGAAATAAATAAAAACGAGCTAAGAAAATGAGGTTTGCCAGACAAACTGAAAGCAAGCAAAGAAAATGAGGACAAATGTGCTGTTGCGATCAGATGTAGTAAGTAATAAGAGTCTTTGGAAAGTAAAAGTATACCATCAACACATATGTAGGACTGCTTTCTTCTATCTGTATAACATCTCTAAAAGAAACATCCTGTGATGAAGGTGATGCTGAAAGATGAGCTCATGCATTCATTACTTCTACCCTGAAGTATTTTAATTCATTATTATTGGGCTGTCCCAAAAAGTCCCTAAAACAGTCTAAGCTTGTTTGACTTTTCTTTCTTGAACACATTTCACCTCTGATCCAAGAAGCTTCTTCAGTTCTAGGGTCAACTGGTGGAGAGTCCCAGATTTAAGCTCTATGGGAGTGTCCCCCCAAGAGGGTCATGGACCCCCGTGATCCTCTACCTAATCACACGAGCCAAGGTATGAAAACAGGTGTGGGTCTGTTATGCTCCGGTCCAGGGGTACAAGAACACAACATAAGGGTTAAAAAGGAAGTGACCGGTCTCCAAAACAATACCCAGGTTTTATTGTCCAAACTGAAAGCTCATTCAAAAAGGGAGGTGCTGTCTCAGGTGAAACAAAAGCCAAACAAACGACAGGTGCTATCCCGAACTCCCTAACTGAATAAACAGGAGAAAACAGTGCAAAAAATAATAAGGCGGTTCACCCCTTCAGCTCCAGCACCTGTTTACACGTGATCCGTAATCTGTTTACAAAGCTCGATAATCCTCAGGAAAGCACAAAAGTCACAGAGGGGTTTGGAGGCCAAGGTCGGGTCTGCTGCTGCTGTCAGTTGCTGCTCCGGGACAACTGCTGGAGAGGGTTTTTAAAATAGCCACATGATCAGGGAGCTAATCAGGAAGAACCTGCAGAGACTCTTAAAGACACAGACAGAACAAAAAAAACAGCCCCAGTATTCAGATTGTAACAATCAGCCAGGGTTTTCGGGTGAGCTCATTGTGGTTTATTTTTGAATATCAATGGTTATTTGTAGAAAATGTAATTTAATGTATAGGTGGTTACTACCCCTCCCTATCATGTGATTTCCAGAGGTCAGATGGCCCAGGATGTGAGTGGGCGTTAAGGCGTCTGGGAAGAATCTCTTAGACTACGATGACCTGGATGACTGAGAACCTTCACAGACATGAAGTCATTTCACTTTTCATCCAATGGGCTTCTTCAGTTCTAAAACCAAATGGTGGAGAGTTGAGTTGTGGGTGGCTGACAGTTGGTGTCATAAGCCTCTGTTCAAAGATGATGGCCTCTTTTATTCCTCTTTCAAGTCTTCCTGCTAAAGTTGAGTTTTTCCTTCCCACTGTTGCCAAGTGCTTGCTCATGGTGACAGTGTGTCATCTGCAGGGTGTTTACCTTACAATACGAGCACCTGCGGAGCCCGTGGGTGTGATTTGGTGCTATATAACCTTCTTATTCTGTGTTCTAAAAATGCAGGGCCCTTCTTCAGAATCACAGGAGGAGGCAGACGGGATCTAATCCACTCTTGAGTTTAGGTGCAAGGAGGAGAATGTCAAAGGTTTCTCTAAAGCTAATAACTAAATTTGTTTGCACCTCAAGCAAGCACCGAAACTTTTCTTTCAGTGCTGTTGAAACTTTATGGAGATGTGATAGAGCATCATTTGCATATAAAGGATTGGAAGCAGGCCTGGGTTATTTTCACAGCCGCTGGTAGAATAGTTTCAAGTCAGCTAATCAGTTGTCAAATCATTTTAATGTGGAGATGTATGATGCAAACTTGATGAGATCAGGTTTCCTGAATGCAGCAGACTCAGATATAAGCTGTAGAATCATTCATGGTGGTTTACTGTGTAGCAGCGAGAACCTCACATACACATCGGCTGCATTATTACAGGAATTCAAGGCAGATAAATACTCTCTCCATCCCTTCATTCACATAAGGTGCGGTCTATCTGTTTTTGCTTACAGCTCAGCTGTCTGGCCTTCATTTGATTTCAGACACAAGTAAACACAAATGCAGAAGAAAGACTCTGAGGCCACTGAGTTAGACTCCAGACACTGAGGCCAGAGTCCTTAGGCATGACCCTTTGGGACATTACTAGCAAATAGAAGAAACTTTATCTAAAAATGTCTGTCACAGAGGGAGGCAAGTTTAGAAGACAGATGAGAGTCAAACAGAGTAGGGAAGCGGGAATTTTCATACAAAGTCAAATTAGATTTCAAAAATGAACTCAATAATCATTGCCAAAGTGTGAAATATTAATATCTGCCATCTGATGACTCTGATGCTGCACCAGGAACAGTTCTAGCTTCCGTTTTCAAATCTTCTGTAAAAGGAAAACAGTACTTACAGAGGACTTTACAAATTTAAGCAATTACTTCATATGTATTGTCCCAAAAAAGCAATCTCCTTCAAAAGGAGACAAGACAAACCCAAGGAACAAAAGAGGAGAAAAAACCCACCAGGAGGACACAGAGGAGAGAGAAAATCAAAGGCAGGAGAAGCACACACTGATAATATGAAATGTTGACAGAAAGACGGTGCAGATTAGTCCATGATGGGGAAATTAAACATTAAGATAGAGAGGAAACAGAGGATAAGATGCAAGAGGGAGAGAGAGGAGGTAACTTTGAAAGGAGGGCAAAGAAAAGACAGAAGACTTTAAAGGTGAAGGCTGCGGCCTCGACTAATCGTCCATACGGCTCGGTGGCAGCAGCGCTGCAGGGAGCCGCCAAGTGTGTGCGTGCGAGGAAGCGAGATGAATATGCATGTTTTCTGTCAAACGTCAGGCTGCCAGCAGGTCGCCGACTTAGCCCATTATAGCCGGGGAGGACAGCTAACATGGACCATGCACACCTGCAAAGCAGAGCATGGACGCAAGTGCACCGTTACATGCACTGCATGTATATTCAAAGAAGAGGAATAAAAAGTTTGCACACACACGGTTCATCACCCTTTCTTTCTTTCTTCATTCATCTATAAAAACCCAACCGCCCTCATTTACTCGCCCCTCATTTTATTTGCACGGTTGCTGTGAATGCTTTTGCTCTCTCTCAGACATACACTCATCGGCATTAATGCGTTACAGTCGCAGTTTGATTATTAACACGGAGAAACGACCACACTATGATGCTTCATGCACAGCTGTATTAACAGGGACCTACACTGTACTGCAGAAGGTATTTGCACATCTGCCTTCACACACATACCAATGATAAGTGGATGCTTGTATTAAACACTGTATTAAAGCCAATTTAAGAGTTTATTTTTTTAATGAGTTTAATGTTTAATGATATACTTTTATGCTCATCTGTGAGCATAATGTAATTATGTTATTTCATTACATGTACATTTCCAATTTAATGTGGTTACATACTGCACATACAATGTAAAAAGTTAAAGTTAATGAAATCTGGACAAAATAAATTGAAAATGTAATGAAATTTGAAGAAGTAAATAAAAGCATCATTTTTGAGTCAAAGTGGCTAAAAGAGAGCTTATCTTAGATAAAGGATTAGTACAAAACAAATATTTCTGAATGGTGAATAAGGCCAAAAATACTGTGGGAGAAATCAAAAGATGGACTGATGATGTATTCCTTTGGAAAAATTCTTGAAGATTTTCAACCATTGTTCTCCGCATTAAACGTTCTCAGATGATTTGTCTTCAAAGTTTGTGCAAACAAGAAACTAAACTGTGTCTTAGCCTTGACAAAGAGAAAAGCAAAGTAAGCAAAGTAATGCTTTACTGAGGATATATAAAATCTGCTGAACTTGACACTTCTTTCAAAGTTTTTTGAGAGGCCAGTCTGGCTTTTATTCATCAGTCTTTGGTTTATCTGTCACATTTAGAATGAAGGTAAATGAAACACTCAAATGTTTTAAGTTTTTTCATAAATAAATGGCCTCCAAAGTTCAAGTATCTCGGGGTCTTGTTCGCGAGTGATGGGAGAAGGGAGCCGGAGATCGACAGACAGATTGGCACCGGTCCGTCGTGGTGAAGAGGGAGCTGAGTGTACAAGCGAAGCTCTCAATTTACTGGTCGATCTACGTCCCTACCCTCACCTATGGCCACGAGCTGTGGGACCAAAAGAACGAGATCACAAATACAAGCGGTGGAATACAAGCTTCCTCCAAAGGGTGGCTGACCTCTCCCTTAGAGATAGGGTGAGAAGTTCAGCCATGAGGGGCTCAGAGTAGAGCCGCTGCCCGGATAAGAGGAAGAAAATGGACGGATGGATAAATAAATGTAAAAAAAAAAATGTAGTTTACATTTCTAAGTCTTACTGAAATTACAAGATAAGCTTTATTATTCCCACACTTGGGAAATTTGTTTTGTTACAGCAGAAAGTGGACAGTGCAAAGTTACATAGCAAAAATTAGAGAACACTGGAATACAATAAGAATAAGGTTCTGTACACAACTGTACAGAATAGAATATAATAAAATATATACAATAGGATAAAAATAGAATACAAATGCTGTATACAACGGAGTAAAAATACAGCTTTGTCAGAAAAAGAGTATTGCACTTAGTCTTATTGCACATGTGTGGGGTTGTGTGTTTAATGAGTTGAAGTCTTTGTTGTGGAGTCATAACAATAACTGATGTAATGATTCATTTTTTCTGTTCAGTTCTCTCCAAATTCAGCTGGCTCTCACAATGAGCTCGTAATCTGTCATGAAAACAACATGCACAGATGTACAAGACCCCTGAGTCAGTTTCAGGACTGTTATCAACATAAACCTAAACATGGTGCAAATGTGACTGTGGAGAGAAGGGGTGGCAGACATGTTCTTTCACAGTTTAGCACCACAGACCAACAAAACAAATACAATGTAATTGTCATTTAGGTTAAATTAGCAAAACAGTATTTCTAACATAGTGCTAATGCCAGCTGTTTTGTCCCACGGCAGGATAAAAGTGGAAAAACTTCTCAGTAACCACAATAATCCCCAATATAACTTGTTGATGTCACAGTGTGCCGAGGAAGACTGCGTGGAGGTGTGAGGAGTGGACCCAGGTGCAGACACTCTAAAACTCAAACTTAACTGATGATGAGCCGTTTATTAAGGCAGACAGAACAGTACAAAATAAAAGGGTGAAAACAATGCAAACTAAGCAATAACCTAAACTGGGTAAACAAGAAAGGAAACATGAACTATGAAAAACCCTGGCAAACAGAAAAACAAACAAGCTCTAAACATGGCAATGATGATGAGCATATATGAAAACCTGAACGCAGGTCATGATATGGGAACAACACAGACGATCCGACAAAGACTGAATGAGAACGCACTGACTAAATACACACAGGAGGCTAATGAGAGAAGTGGGAACACATGGGGAACAGCTGACACATGAACATAACGACGTCACAGTGGAAAAGTAAAACTAAACATGATGAACACAGGAACACAAGACCTCTTCAAAATAAAACAGGAAACATAAGACACAGACATGACAACCTGAACTTGACAACGTAAGACAGACATGAAACACATGAAGGGCAAGGGAGACTTAACAGGGGTGGAAGACACAAGGGGAATCTAATAACAAAGAACTATAACAACCTAGTCATGATAAAAAATGAACTTAGAAAACCTAAAGGGCTTAAACATAAACCATAAACATGAACTAAAACTCAAAAGACCCAGGATCGTGACAGTTGAATCCTCCAATATCAGCTGCTGGGACAACATTATTATTTTTTAGAGCATTTGTGACCAAATGTGTGTTCTTCAGTAGCTGTCATCAATAATTATTCCAGTTTTTGTGAACATCACACATTCACTTGTATGTGTCCATATTGAAAAGAAAGAGGAAAAAAAGTGATAGAAAAAAGTGCTTAGAATAAAACACTGTATGTAACGCAGCTTGTAACATAAAAGAGCTTTGATACTAATGAGAAGAATAAGAATATTAATAAATACCATTTCATTTCGTATTTTGAAATTGAAAGGAATCACCCAGACCCCAGAGGTTCTTAGGGACCAGAGGTCTTATGTCAGTTTCAGTTCTTTAAGTCCCAGAAAACAAAGTAATCGTGTATCCAGTTTTGCTACAAATTGTCTTCTCTAGTGTTATAAATTAGTAATGGAACAATTACATTTAAAACAAAGTTTAAAATATTGACCAAAATAATTATATTTTTGGCCTGAATGGGTCCTAGGAGAGCATTTTCTAACAGATTGATTTACCACCTAGTATGGCCACCACACTAGCGAGGCCCTAGAGAGGGTATGTGCAGTGCAGCACTGGTTTGTAAGCTGCCCAGCCTGGAAGAGCTGTAAACCCAGCAGTGCCTTGGAGTGCACATGAGAGTCAAAAGGGACCAAACAGATCCACAACAGTCTGTTCTCCTGGTTGCCCTCAGAAATTATGCAACAGATGGTGGAGACTCTCTACCGGCAACGAGTCTATTCAGCAAAGAACACACATGCTATATATATTAAATTATATAACCTGCTTTATTTTTGATTTGTCTCACTGCTATTCCACTTCACTGTGCCTATAATTACCTTACGTCCAGCAATTCTGTGGCCATAGTGAATGTTGAAAAAGGGACCCCTTATGCATTGTACCCATATAGTGTAACTGGACATGTGTAACATGTATTTTATATATATATATATTTATATATCATGTATTATTATGTATTATCTTTGTCCTTTACTAGTATTTAGAGTGTTCATCAGTGTCAATAGTGCATCATTTCCTTATGGATTATCAAAGTATTCTGATTTGTTTCTTTTCACTTTCACTCAGTTTTTTTCATCTGTGCAGGTGACCTTGTGGGCAGATGTACCCGATCTGGGGCCCTCTGCACCTGTTAGGTATCTCCTCAGCATCAGAGGCATTTAGTGTTTGGAAAGCCTGCAGATCTCTGTCAGAAGTTACACCTCCCATGTTGATAATTGGGCTCCTCGTGTTAACAGTACCACTCTTAGCTCACATAGTGATCCTGATTTCGGACTTATCTGCATTCCCAAAGAGCTCTGCTCAATCTCCAGCCACACTTATGTGACTGCCCACTCTTCACCAACGCTTGCCTCGTTGGATACATGTTGTCCTGCAACCACCTCCAGAAATCATGTGTAAGTACGGCTTTTCCATTTCTTCACTCAAAGTAGAGGAAACATCAGAGATCGCAATGGCCAGGAATAACTCCCACTTTCCTTTTCTGCAGGATCTCCACTTGTGTACTCATAACCAGTTCCCTCTTCCAAGCCAGCCTCCAGAACGCTTCAGTACCTTTTTTAATAAACTGCCATCTGTGGGTTGAGTCTGAGAAGTCTGGAGTTTGGCCATTTGGTTTGTTTTGTCATGAGGGGTTGGACTCAAGCAACAGACTCAGCACACAGACAAAGTGCTGCTATTCAGACTATAGATGCAAACTGCCTAAAGTCACCGGTTCTGGAAAAACGATTGCACCTCTGATCCAACCTCCAGATAGCTCCCCACTCATTGTTTTTAATCTGCAGCAAGAGGCTGCAGAGGTGGGTTGCGGTCACAAGGCTTTGAAAGATACCTTCAATCATGCTTTGAGTGACCACTTAAAGGATGAATTAGAGTCACTAAATATTTTGGCTCTCGGCTCTGTGATAGATAGATACCTCAGAGAGAGCACTCCGAAAAATGAATGCAAGACCCAGCCAGCCTCAGTTTGTAGAGAACATCGCTCCACCAATAGAAGGCAATGTGGAGCATCCTTGCCTTCTATTGGTGGAGCCAATTCAACTGCGTACATGGAAATTTTAATTTTTCAGGTTTACGTACACCCATCATTAGTTACCCATGGCTGCAAATACATAACCCACATTTCTGTGAAGGTTTTCAGTCATCCAGGTCATCGTAGTCTAAGGAGCTTAGGAAGAAAAGTGTCTGGATTTCTTTAAGTTGTTTGAAGACATTTCACCTCTCATCCCAGAAGCTTCTTCATTTCTAGGGTCAAAAGGTGGACAGTCCCAGATTTAAGCCCTGTGGGAGTGTCCCCCCAAGAGGGACAATGGACCCCCTAATGATCCTCTACCTAATCCTCTACCATGGGACAAAAGAAGACATAACCGACATATTAACTAGCAAGAAAAGAGGATTGTGAGTTGGATTCATTCTCATTTTCTACAATCTGCTATTCCCCTATCCCGTCCTTCTCCAGAAGGTACTAATGCACCGCCACCAGACCAAAGAAGAATACCATGACTTGGCTCCTGTCTTCAGTAAAAAAGACGTATCTGCCTCCTAGCGGGCCCTAGGACTGTATGACTGATCTCCCGCCTCTACACCCTACATGTAGCAGCACAACTTGTCTCAACC
This sequence comes from Neolamprologus brichardi, assembly GCF_056152115.1. Lineage (NCBI taxonomy): Eukaryota > Metazoa > Chordata > Actinopteri > Cichliformes > Cichlidae > Neolamprologus > Neolamprologus brichardi. The sequence continues at coordinate 15,627,147 of NC_142105.1, read as the reverse complement.
ACAACAAAAATCTGTGGAGAAATAGATCTGTGTCCTTGGCTGTTGGAATCAGTCATCTATCCAAGGTTTTTGTTTTGTGTTTTAGAGAAAGGAAAGATCAAACTCTTAGACTATGTATAGAGGATTAAGCCAGATAACTATCAAAAACAAGTATCCATTCCCTCTAATCTTCTCAGCTTTTGAGCCTCTGCACGGCCCTTACTATTTTACACTTGAGAAATGCATACCACCTTGGTCGCATTAAGGAGGGCGATTGTGGCTCAAGAGTTGGGACTTTGCCTTTTAATCGGAAGGTTGCTGGTTTGAGCCCCAGCTCCGACAGTATCGGTCGCGGTGTCCTTGGGCAAGACACTTCACCCGTTGCCTACTGGTGGTAGTCAGAGGGCCCGGTGGTGCCAGTGTCCGGCAGCCTCGCCTCTGTCAGTGCGCCCCAGGGCAGCTGTGGCTACAATGTAGCTGCCATCACCAATGGGTGGATGGCTGGATATGTAAAGCGCTTTGGGGTCATTAGGGATTAGTAAAGCGCTATATAAATACAGGCCATTTACTAAAAGACCTTTTGAACATATTTGTATATTTAGATGACATTCCTGGCTTTTCTAATAACTTTAAGCAGCAGAAGGAGCAAGAGAGGAAGTTTTTGCAAAGACTATTGGAAAATGAAAACAAAAAGTCATCTTCATTACTCTCCTCATGAATCACTTGGGAACAAGAGGCCCCATTAGACTGGCTCAGAAGACCAAGCTAAACCCAGGTTCAGGCCTCCCAACTGTCATTTTGTGGCTGCTTTATTTGCTCACAGGTCTTGCACATCCCCAGGTTTGCCTGCCACCCTCATCCTACTTTTGAAAGATGTTTTCTGTTAGACTACTAGAAAAAGATACGCGTGAATATATTCCTGCATGCACATGCTGTGCCAGAACAAAGGCCACTTTCCACTCCTAGATGTCCCTGGTCACATATTCCTTTAGATTTGTCTCGGGACTGCCTCCATCACAAGGATACAGCATCATAATAACCATATAAGACATATTTTCTAAAGCAGTGGGCCCACAGTACGTTAATCCTCTGCCTTTGAAGCCTTTGGTTCAGTGAACCTTCAGTTTAGCACAATTTGTGTTGTTGCAGATGCCTCTGGAGACAAATACAAGCTGTGCTACTTCAGACTGCTGACCAAGATTGGAGCATGATCCTGGTGGTGCACAACAGTCCTGGTCAGACGTTTTGAGTTTCTTTTAAAGATGTGCCTTTCAAATAATCAAGACTCACTTTTTTGGAAATGTATTTTAAAGTGGAAAAATCTGCTGTCTATCTCAAGCTCCATTCTTCCACGAAGATTCATCCCACTTTTCATTTTCTTAGTTAAAACATCTCTCTTCTGTCCAGTCACCTGGATGTTTGATGGGGAACCTGTTTACTGATGCTAGATGCTTAACGGTGGGGCAGGAGCCACCAGACTCACCTGGTGGACAGGCATTTAGAGTCATCTCTCATGTGATACAAAGAACATTTATTGTAGGTCATGTTTGTCTGAATCCTTATATAATCTCTGGCATGGTCACATTACCTTGGGGTCTTTTATACGTGTCTGACAATGAGTAGAAAAATTGAACATCATATTAAAAACACCTGCTGATAAAACCTTCCTGTCACATCTAGTCAGATCCTGATGGCTTACTGTCTATTTTACTTCCTCATTAATTGTCACGGTATTTCTTGACTTATGTGATGGAAATGAACGTGCTACCATTAATTCAAATCAAGCCAAGTAAAATAGTTTCAAATGAAAAAAAAATCATCCAGGAATGGCTGTGATGTATATATATATATATATAAATATATATATACATATATATATATATATATATGTATATATGTATACATATATATATTAGGGATGCACCGATACCACTTTTTTGGAAACGAGTACGAGTACGAGTACTTGCATTTCAGTACTCGCTGATACCAATACCGAGTACTTAATAAAAACATGATTTAAATTTACAGGTAACAGCTTTAGTCCTATAATTTAACAAAAAACAAACAAACAAGGGACTAGTTTGGAATTAAGAACATTTATTTAAAATGAAAAGCATGTTGTATGCAACATATTACAGAATAAATAATTATGAAAAACAAAATTTAATTTTAAATTTGTTCGTCTTTTTCTCTGTTTAGAAGTCTCACTAGCACAGTCACAGCTGGGATGACATCAGAGGCTAGTGCGTCGTAGCTGCTCACTTTTTTAGTTAGTTCCTCAAAGGGGGCGAGGATGGCAACAGTCGTCTCCATAAGAGCCCATTGGTGAGCGGTGAGATAGTCAGGGAGTTTGGACACATACACGCCCAGCACTCGCTTTTGCTCAATGAGGGACTGGAGCATGTAATACGTGCTGTTCCAGCGCGTCTGTACGTCCTGCTGCAGTCTCTTTATTGGCTGGTTGAGCTGTCCCTGAATGTCCTCGAGGCGGGAGTAGGCTAAGGCGGAATGTTTAAAATGCCCAACTATTTTCCGTCCCACTGCTATAGCATCAGCTATGCTCCTCTGTGCTAATAAGCATGGGTAAATAAGTGTGGGTAAACTCTTTGTACTCGTTGTCGTGTTGGGATTTTGGTGCTTGATTAAATTACTTGTGTTAAATGCGCTACCTTTTGAGCCTTCTCTGGACAATTTCGCTGAGCACAATTTGCAGTCCGCCTTTGTTTTCGCGTCTTCGTTCACTTTGAAATAGTTCCACACGGCTGACTTGTCTCTCCTGCCCTTCTCTCAGCTCTGAGCTGCAGCCGGGGCCTGGGGGCGGGTACTCGGGGCCTGGAGGCGGGCACTCGGGGCCTGGGGTGAGTGCGACAGGAGAAGGATCGTTGAGTGTGAGAGGAACTGACCTGAAATATAGGATCATGGCCAAGCTTGAAACCTGGATCCCCCGAAGCCGGTTACCAAGATTACGTGAAGTACCCTCAGAAGGTCTGGAGAGGATGTTAATGCAGCACTACGGACAACACCTACAGCCACGATTACCGACACTAACAAGCTGAACTACAATACGGCAGCAGTGATCAGTGAGATGCTTGGCTACAAGTTGAACAGCCACAAGGGGCACTACCCTCCATGGAGAAGGAGGCTAGAGGGCAAGATCAAAGTAGCACGGAGGGAGGTTAGCCAACTAACAGAGTTGCAGAAAGGTGCGACAAAGAAGGTGCATAAGAAATACAGCAAGCTGTCCATACCTGAGGCCTTGGAAACTGCCAAGCAAAGACTCACAGCCTTGGCCAGCCGCTTGAGGAGGTACACCAGAGAGATAGAAGGCAGGAGAATAAAACAGCTGTTCTCCACGGAACCAGCAAAGGTGTACTTTCAGTGGCAAGGGAACAATAATAAGAGAACAGCGCCACCAAGGCTGGAGACGGAGCAATACTGGAAGAGCATATGGGAGAAGGACGCAACCCATAACGGCAATGCTCAGTGGCTAGTGGATCTGAGAGCAGACCATAGCGACCTCCCTGAACAGGGTCCAGTAACCATCACAGTGGCAGATATCCAAGAAAGGGTCTCCAGTATGAAGAGTTGGACAGCACCAGGGCCCGACATGGTTCATGCCTACTGGCTAAAGAAGCTGACTGCACTCCACGAGCGTCTGGCCACACAAATGAACCAGCTGCTAGTTAACGAGGGTCACCCGGAATGGCTAACCGAAGGTCGGACGGTCCTTAACCCCAAGGACCCCAAGAAGGGACCAGTCCCCTCCAACTACCGACCAATAACCTGCCTCAGTACTACATGGAAGCTCCTGTCAGGCATCATATCGGCTAAGATGAACAGGCACATGGGTCAATGCATGAGCGGGACACAGAAAGGAATTGGCAAGAATACCAGAGGCGCAAAACACCAGCTACTGGTAGACAGAACTACCTGGATTGATTACAAGAAGGCCTATGACTCAATTTACCACAGCTGGATACTGGAATGCCTAGAATTGTACAAGATCAATGGGACCCTAAGAGCCTTCATCAGGAACTCAATGGGGATGTGGCGTACAACACTAGAGGCCAACTCCAAGCCCATAGCACAAGTCACCATCAAGTGCGGGATCTACCAAGGAGATGCTCTGTCCCCACTGCTGTTCTGCATAGGCCTGAACCCCCTCAGTGAGATCATTAACAAGACTGGCTACGGATACCGACTACGGAACGGGGCAGTTGTCAGCCACCTCCTGTACATGGATGACATCAAGCTGTATGCCAAGAGTGAACGAGACATCGATTCACTGATCCACACTACCAGGCTATACAGCAATGACATTGGAATGTCGTTCGGGCTGGAGAAGTGTAGTCGGATGGTAACAAAGAGAGGGAAGGTAGTCAGAACTGAGGGGATTGAACTACCAGAAGGCAACATTGCAGACATAGAGGACAGTTACAAGTACCTGGGGATCCCGCAGGCGAATGGGAACCATGAAGTGGCCGCTAGGAAAGCTGCAACCACCAAGTACCTGAAGAGGGTCAGGTAAGTCCTGAGGAGTCAGTTGAATGGTAAGAACAAGATCCGGGCCATCAACAGGTACGCCCTGCCCGTGATCAGGTACCCTGCTGGGGTAATAGGCTGGCCAAAGGAGGAGATAGAAGCCACTGACATAAAGACAAGAAAGCTCCTTACCATGCATGGAGGGTTTCCCCCCCAAGTCCAGCACCCTGAGGCTGTACGCTAAGCGGAACGAAGGGGGCCGGGGACTGGTGAGTGTCAGCACCACAGTCCAGGATGAGACAACGAACATCCAAGAATACATCACGAAGATGGCCCCAACTGACAGTTGCTCAGTGAATACCTCAGGCAGCAGAAACCCAAGAAAGAGGAGGGAGACGAGGAACCATCATGGAAGGACAGGCCCCTGCATGGTATGTACCACCGGGAGATAGAGGAGGTGGCTTCTAGTGTTGTACGCCACATCCCCATTGAGTTCCTGATGAAGGCTCTTAGGGTCCCATTGATCTTGTACAATTCTAGGCATTCCAGTATCCAGCTGTGGGGCATTGAGTCATAGGCCTTCTTGTAATCAATCCAGGTAGTTCTGTCTACCAGTAGCTGGTGCTTTGCGCCTCTGGTATTCTTGCCAATTCCTTTCTCGTGTGGGGGTGATGATATCTCCCCCCTGACCTGGCGTCCTGACTCCTCCTTGCCGTAGCATTTATGTTGTACCTCGTCAATCTCTAGCTGTGAAAGCAGTCCCTTCCTTCGAATGTTGGAACACTGAGCTACTACTTGTTTCGCCGTCATTGTGGATGTTGGGTATCAAAGAATCCATAGGTCCCTCATCCTATTCATGTAGCCTCTTCCGCCAGGGTTACTTGCGTAGTAGCATTCCAACAACGCCCTGTTTTCGTCTCTTGCCCACCGATGCCTTCTTGTTCCAGTAGCCCACTTCTCGTCAGGGTGCCCTGGTTCCTCAACACCTGACGCGGACCTTGTTGATCCGGGTGACGTCCGAGCCGGCATGCCTTCATATTTATCTGTCTCGCTCATGTCTGCGGTAGGCTCGCTTAGCATAGGGGGTGTAGTCTAACCACTACGCTATCCAGCTGCTTATATATATATATATATATATATATTCTTAGACGCTTTGAACATATAGTTCCTTCGGCTGAATTAGGCTCCAGGTATTTAATTCACTTTGAGGAAAAACTCTTCATTATATCACAAACAGTTGCACTTGCACATTTCTGGTCATTGTAATGGGTGACGAATAAATGCACAGATACTGAAGGTATTTTCACTAGTAAGGATATTTCTGTTAAAGCATAGCTGCTTGGTTCTCGGTGCTGGTTTGGCTAAGCCAACAGAACACATTGTTAGTTGTGCAGGCTCTGAAGTGATTAATGAATGATGTTTTAACACATTTTAATAAGGACAAAAACTTGCGTTTCTTTTCTTTCTCTTTTCTGAGGTTTTGTAGCCCCAAGAATGTGGATGGCACCACATTGTAAAACATGCATTCCAGTTTTAGCTTCACACTTTGGATGTGTGAATCAGTTTTAAGCTGTTACTTGCAGTAGATTTTGCTAATAATTCTAATGCATGTAATCTGTAATGCTTGGGTCTTTGGAGTGAATTAATGGTAGGCTGCCAGTTAAAATGAAGCTCACTGCTGGAACCTTTGGTGTTTTAGTTTATTAACCCTATGAGGAGCAGGATCCAAATGGCTTTGACTTGGCCAGACACCGACTGGACCTTTCTGTGTGGAGTGTCTCTATGTGGGTTACATCCATCTCCTGTGATTTCCTCCCACAGTCCAAATGCATGCAGTTAGTGGGATTTGGTTACGTGTTGATTTTAAATTGTCCATAGATGTGAATGTGGGTGTGAATGGTCATCTGTCTCTCTGTGTTAGCCCTGTGACCGACTGGGGACCTGTCCAAGGTGTACCCTGCCATGTGCGCTATGGCAGCTGGGATAGGCTTCAGCTCTTAGATGGATAAGAGGAAGAGGATGGATGGAACTTAGATTTCTTATGTTCAGCTTTTTCCAACTTCCCTCAGTTCTTTGTTCATGTGATTTCCCATGTAATTACTTCCTATTTTGTTTTGATTCTCGAGTCTTTAGGCTCTTGTGCATTGCCTTTAGTTTTACTTCACCTGGCTCGTCATCTCAATGGCTTTCTGTTGTGTGTAGTTCCACAGATGTTTCCACTCTCTCTATAGCCTCAGTGTGAAAAAGACTGAAGCTTGTATGGACTGTCAGTTTGTTATTCCTAAATTTGTTCCCTAATTTGCTTCATGGTTTGAGAAAAGATTGGATTTGGCCACTTTGGTTATTGTCACTTTGGATGAAATTCCGTGGAACAATGATCAAAACAAGCGGAGTGGAGATGGTACAGACGACACAGAGCTGTAACTTTCCATTCTGACTTTATTCGTCTCCAAAGTACAACTGGACACATTGCGCAAAAACCAGCAGAACCCCTCCTCCCGACATGGGTGGGAGTGGAGCCCTCTGGTGGGCCACCAACAGCAAAATCCAACAGTCTGGCTGTAGATTGGTGGCCGCGGCGAGGGGGGCGGGCCAGCCTCTGGTGGGCCACTGCAGTGGTACACTTATTGTACTAATACTTTTAATACTTTTGAAGAAAACCCAAAAACATTAACATTGGTTTAAAACAGGACACAAACCCAGGGCCGTGACAGCATTACTAGAAGTATCAAATTAAACAAAACTAGACAGTCCATAACTCAAGAATCTAGAACAAACCCCACAAAAATATGAACCAACAAAACATGAAACACTGGCTCAGTGACCCAGGAGCCATGACGATAGTGAACCTGCACGAAGTATCAGAGGGAATACGAAGAAAGGGATTGGCTCTATATGATGTCAAGAGAGGACATCGCTAACATAGTAGGTAGGGCACACGAACACCATCTACACAATGCTGAAGCATCTTTTATTTGTGTGGAGTAGCCAACACAAAGGGTGTGGGAACATGGGCCACAGGGTGGCTTTTAGCCCAGTGTGAGCCCGAGGATCACTTTGAACTGTGTATCATACAAAGTTGCTGTACAACGCAACTTCTCACAGTAAAACAAATCCTTTAGCAGATAGATTTGCTCAAATCTACAGTGAGATTTGAGCAAAAAGAACAGACATTTCAAGGACTTGATTGAAATTCAGTGGAACCATAGAGATTTGAAACCATTTCTATACTGTGATGTGGGGTGGAAATTACTTATGAAAAGGGCACACAAATGCGGCGATCAATTCTTTTTAACCCACAAAATTGCAAGTACCACAGTGCAGAGTCTTACCCAGTGAGCCACCGTGGCGTTTCCACACAATACGATTGGAGTGCTGGAATCCATACGGAGCGAAAGACTATAAAGAGGGTGAATGGGAGATTGAGGCAGGCAGTTTTAGTGCAGAGAGAATGGATAATCTATAGGATGGATTTACATTCATCGACTCTTCTGTGGAGCTGACTTGGCACCGAAGACACACGACTTATGAAGACATCAGCTCTGCAGCTTTCATTCAAACTATATGCAGATAAATGTCAATGTGTGTGTCTGTGATTGAAATGGAAAAACAGCAATGGAGACATCAGTCATGATTTGGTAAGTCAGCATGCATGCAGATTAAACAGCAGAGCCAGATTACTGAGTGTGTAAGGCTTACTGTGCTCTCGTGGTGTACTCTACTTAAAATGTGAAGACACATTCTGAAAGTTCACGATTACACATATATTACATATGAATGTCACTTTGGGCTTTGACCAAGCTTTGCATATAGACGACTGTGCTTCCGCTTCAGTAGAATGAAGTGTACGCTTACTTAGCTTCACACCAAGAAGCTTATTTTACTCCAGTGATTAATGCAACACTTTGCATCGTAATCCCCCATCATAACAGGTAGTCAAAAGCATATAAGCAGTGGAACAGTCAGTGGTCAGGGCTCTTTGAAAGCAACAAAAGTGCTTACAGTGGCTTGTGGGAAAATTAATTGCTCTTTGCCAGAGTCCTGAAAGTTTGATAAGAAGCCTTAGCACAGTGGAAAAGTCTGTTAGTCAGCCTCTCAACCAAAGCACCATCCACGTTTTACTTTGCCTGTTCTACAAGATGGAAACAATATCAAAAGCATCAAAGATGGCTTTAGCTCACTGGCCGTTTAGGGGAAAGGAAACTGACTTTCCAGCTGACACCACCAATCTGCAAGAATTGTTTTTTTATGAAATTTAAATGATTCTACTATTAGCCATGTGGTGATCTACTGACAGCACAGGTTCTGGATACTCTGGTATCCCCCCCTCGTGATTAAGGATGGTTTGATAGCTGGTCATCTGGTAGCACAACCACTACATTGTGACACTCCTCGCTAATGAATCCTCGTAGTGGCCGGGTTGCTAATGTACTTTCCACCCTTATACCTTTTATTAAAGACTCAAGTCAGGATCGAGGCCTTTGTTGTGATCCTTATTTATTGTTGTTTTCCTTTCTCCTGCCTATGACCCAGATATCTATGTCAATACAAAGGATGTCTCAATTCCTAAAATGCATCTAGAGGATGGAGAAGACAGAAGAGAGGAGGCTTGGTGGTACATGTGTCAAATGTCTGATCAATATCACTTCCACAAAGCAAGGATGTCTTATTTTGTTAAAACGCCTGTTGCCTCAACTCCTCTGCTTGCATCTCTCGTGAGAGGGACTAAGACATGATGAAAGGAATCAACGATGTGTACTTTGAGAAATGAGAAAGGCAGTATTTGTTTCCTCTGTCTGAAAATTCCTGTTGTCCGAGTTGAGTCTCTTTCTGTTTATTTTGGCTTTATTTTGAATTTTAGATTTTATTTTTTAATTCCCTTTTCTTTTGTCACTTTTTTAATGTCTAATTGGATTCTTCTGTTCCTTACTAATCTGATTTTCATTCAATCTCTCTGTCCCCTTAGACTTTATCCTTCTTCCCTGTTGTTGGATTTTGAGGTTTTGTTGTTTTTGTGAGTATTAAAGCTTCTGAAAAGTCCTGCCTTTTGCACAGTGGTGTGCAAATACGATATTTTACTTCTTCTAATCTTTTTTTGTTGTTGATGGTTAAATAAGCTTTGGCTAAGTCTACACTACTGCACCACTATTATATTTACAATCATTGCGATTGTTAATTAATAAGCTAAACTGCTACATTGTATGTGTTTAGCTATAGTGTCCAGTCACCAAAAAAATACTGGTGACAACCAGTGCTACCCCAAACAGCGAGAGAATATAACCCCAGTTTTGGGTTCTCTAAACTGGCTTCCTGTCTCCTACAGGATCCAATTTAAACTTTTACTTTTTGTTTTTAAGTCTCTTAACGCCCGAGCCCCTCCTTACCTGTCTGAGCTCCTTTCTGTTTATGCTCCAGGAAAAACCACGAGGTCTAGCTCAAAATTAATGCTGTCCATCCCACGAACTAATCTCAAATCTCATGGTGATAGATCCTTCTCTGTGGCAGGTCCCAGACTTATTTAGGTCTCCCCCTAAATATTAGATTTGCACAAACACTTGATCACTTTAAATCACTACTAAAGACATATTTTTATTCCCTGGCTTTTAACACACTATGACCCAAGCATTTTGGTCTTATTTGTTAGTCTTAGTTGTGTCATGGTCCTGAGTCTGAGGACTCGGTGTTTTGTGTTTCTTTATATTCTTCTATATTCTTGTTTATTCTGCCTTGTCTTTTGTTTAGGTTTGCTATGTGTTAGGGTGTTTGTTTCATGCCTGCCTGTGTTCCCTCTGTCTGTCCATGCTTCTCTGTATCTGTTAGTTTCCTGTTTTATTCTGAAAGTTCATGTCTCATGTCAGTGTGTTCAGTTTTACCTTTCTCCTGTCTCGTTAGCCTAATTTCTCCCAGCTGTGTCTCCCTCCTGTTGTCCGTTTCCTAATTACTCCCCTGTGTATTTAAGCCCTGTGTTTTCCTGTGCTCCCTGTCGCGTCGTACCCTCAACTTGCTGTGTGTTTGTAATGTCCAGTCCTTCAGCACCTTGGTTTAGAGTTTTGTTTTGCTTTTGTAAGTTTTATTTTGTGAATCATTCCTACAGCAATAAAGCTGTGTTTTCAGTTTATTCACGTCTCCCAGAGTCCTGCAATTTTGGGTCCACCACTTCTGCTTGCCTGCCACACAGCCAACCATGACAAGTTGCTGTTTTAATTCTCTTATTGTCCTATCATTGTTTTATATTGTTATTATTGTTTTATATTGTTAAGCACTTTGTGCAGCATCGTCTGTCTGGAAATGTGCTTTATAAATAAACTTGACCTTGACCCCTCAGCCTCCTAGCAGCTCCTAGCTATGGTCACTTTGTTCTCAAGTTCTCAGCTTATCCCAGCTGTCTTAGGGCAAGAGGCAAGGTGCACCTTGGACAGGTCACCAGTCTGTCACAGGGCTAACACATAGACAGAGACAACCAGTCGCACTCACATTCAGTCCTGCATTCGTACCTATGGGCAATTTAGCGTTTCCAATTAACCTAACCCCACTAACTGCATGTCTTCGGACTGTGGGAGGACCCACGCAAACACAGAGAGAACATGTAAACTTTTTACACACATTATTATCTACATAACAATAATAATGAGCATTTGACTGTAATTAGTGATCACTGTGCTCACTATAAATATGAAATGTATGTCGGTAATATATGGCTTAAACTGTGTGTGTGGTAAGTGTTTATGTAACAATGTTCTGAGATAAAAACATTCACACTGAGGTCTAAATACCCAACACTACTCCTGAATCCTCACACTTTAGAAAAGGGATTTGTGGAAATATTAAAAAAAACAATTGATCTATGTTATTTGTCTTTTTATTTACTTACTTAGCTGACTACTGGTCTGCTAAGACTTGGCAGAAGGATTTCCCAGGGCTTCCAAGCTGTATGTCAATTTAAATAATTGATAAACATTAGAGGACCTCTTCCAATCACTGGCTCTACTGCCCATTTTGACAGTGATGAAATGGCACTTCTGATGAGTGCCTGTTATGTGTGTTAATCTTAGTATTGCCTCGGAAAGGCATCATCAACTCTGCAAACAATGCAACATGTTATCTGTCAGTTACCTGCTTTTAAACGAGGATATCTGTGTATGGTCTTACAGATATGTGTCCATAGGAAACCCATTTGGTTCTGAGTTTGAACCTTTTGGACTTGCTCTTTTCTTCATATGTGCTGATTTCCTTCCACAGTCCACACATCCGTACTAAGTTATGTTGTGATCCTAAACTGAGCACAGGCGACGATGTGAGTGTGAGTGGTTTTCTGTGTTGCCCATGTGTCCAAACTTTGCATTTTTTTCACAGTGCAGTTTTCTGCAAAAAGTCAATGTGTGCATTTTGTATACATGTTACATGGTATCAAACATTCTAAAACCCTGGAAGGTTAAAACACACCAAAAATCCTTCAGCCACACAAAACTAAATTAGATATCTCTTTGGTTTTAACATGTTAGCCTTTGCAATGAATGGCTAATTGCACAAGTAGCTGCTACCACTATATTACATCAGCTGCTCGATACTGGAAAGAGTGTGTCAACCAAACTGGCAGCAGCTCAGTGAGCACAGTGCATTTGAAGATGGTCAACACAACCTGCTGAAGTTCAAAATAAGCATCAGAATAAAAATAATAATAATTTTAAATGACTTTGAATGTGGCACAGCTACTGGTGCCAGATAGTATTGGTGCCTGAGAGTATTTTAGGAAGTGTTGATCTACTAGGATTTTCTCCACATAAATACCTCGAGGTTCACAGTGAGTGAGCAGCAGATCTCTGGCCAAAATGTCTTCTTCAAGCCAGAGGAGGATGGCCAGAATTGGATTGATCCTATTGAGCCAATAGGAAGGCAACAGTAACACAAATAACCACACATTACAAACAGAAGAGTATATCTAACTGCAAAACTCTGAGCATGAGGCAGATGGGTTACAACAATAAAAACCCAGTGTCATTGTTATGCAAAAGTAGTGTAGTACTTAGCACACAACAATGTTACATATATATTCTGCATTTATTGAAAAGCAGATAATTTACAGCAAATGTTAAACTTGTAATCTAGGTCTGACTGCAGAAACACAGCAGGAACACGATGGGAGAGGAGAATGAACTGAGATCCAAGATAAGTATGAATGGATCTTTGAATTGTGCTGGTACTTGGAGGACTCCAGGACAGAGGCTTTGGAGGGGCTAGAAGAGAGCAGGCAGATTTATGAGATGCCAAGAGGAGTAGCAGTGGAGAGAGGCTGGGCAGGTGAGTTATTGAGGAGTCCTCTTCTGCAGAATCAGAGGTGGATTCAGATCTCAGTGGCTGAAAGTGCGCCCCAAACTCACACCACCCGCCACTTAGATTCAAGACGACAGGATAACTAAGAACATTTAGATGGCAGGATCAGAATGTGATGTAAACATTAGGGGTGCAACGATACACAAAATTCACGGTTCGGTACGATTCGATACTTTGGTGACACGGTTCGATATTTTTTCGATACAAAAAAATGTTCATGCCTTTTTAATTTGTCATTTATTAAAATTATAAATATATATATTTTAACTCAAATGTACAGTTTTTAAATTTAATGTTGCTGAAACAACAAAGTAATAAAAATAATAAATCTATCTGATCAAGAAATCCCTCATCTTTGGAAAAGAGAGTTTATTACAGAGAAATGGCTCTTTCCAAAATAAAAGCTATACTATACGCTTCTTCTGGGCTATATTCTCAGCAGCATATTAAACATATCAGGTCCCCATAAGGAGACTCATGTGCTAACGGCTGTCTAAATGACTCGGGTAACGGTTGTAGTATGCGTGCTTGTTGTTTTTGTCTGCTTCCACTTGTCTTTGCACTAGGATGATGTCGGCGTAAATGTGCAGTCATATTTGTTGTGTTCCCACTAGTGCTGTCAGCGTTAATCTTGTTGAAATGACGTTAACGCTACAACACGGTAAATCTCCGTTAACGAGCTACCACGGATCGCCCCGTGCGTGGGGCTGGACGGCCAACATGTTAACGAGCTAACTGTGCTAACGCACTAGTTCCCACCAATGTAATTGAGCATTGCGTGGCACATCCGACATACTGTTTTACTTTTGTCCATGACGCGCTTACCTTCAGGGTCATACGTCACATGAAAACCAAAATAGTTAACGCCAGATCTGAATGAGGGTGGGGGAGGTTCAATTTGCCATGTTGCAAGAAGAGCTTAACTTCTGTCTCGCTAGCTTGCCCTGCGCTCAGTGAATCTGCGTTCGACTACTCCGCCTAGGCTGCACTGTCGAGAGCTCAACACAGACAGCATCGTCAGAAGGAAAGTTGATAAAATAAATTAAAAATTAAAAATTTTGCCTGTGGTGTCAAACATTTCCATTGTTCATTTCACATTCCTTTTTTTTTTTTTTTTTTTTTTTTTGTTTTACTTTATCTTATTTTTCTAATTATTATTCTATATGTATTTATATTTTTATACATCTATATATTTGTTTGTTCCTTTCTCTTTCTAATCTCACTGTCTTGAGTTTGACTCTCTTTGTATTCTGTTGTTCTGAAGAAACTGTATGTGTAATGGACAGGTGAGTTGTTCAAATAAATAAAATAAAAAGTATAAAAAAATAAATTAAAAAAAATTAAAAATTTTGTATTGTTCAATACATATGCGTACCGAACCGAAAGCACTGTATCAAACGGTTCAATATCGATACGAGTATTGTTGCACCCCTAGTAAACATGCACACGTGGGTCTATGCTGCCTGCTGGCAGTGGTGTAATAGTGTGTAGGCTATTTCTTTGGCACACTTTGAGCCCCCTTTGAGTACCAAATGAGCCTTTTTATACACCACAGCCCACTTAATTATTATTGTTGACACCAATCCCTTTATGACTCTAGTGTGCCCGTTTTCTGATGACAGCTTCCAGCAGGAGAGCATGTGATGACAATGAGTTCACCGTACTGCAGTGGCCTCTGCAGATCTCAGTCAAGTAGAACACTTTGTATCTTTGTCGGTGTCCATACAGAAAACATAGCTGTTGAATGAACTAGCTTGTTCATTATCAATGTTTTCATATATGTGGCTAATTAGTATAAATGTGGTTTAATTCACTCATAAGGTTTTTGCTCCTGGGTGGCATCAGTTTGTCTCGTTAGTGTTGTGTTTTTGCCCCATCCCTGAGACATTTAATCAGCTGTTTAATAAAGTAATTTATACACAACATTTCCAACATTCACCACAGTCCTTTTCCAAAGGCAGATATATTTTCTGGGCTCCTAAACTGATTTTTCAATAATCCACAGTCGAGCTACAGCAGAATCTCATTTTGTCTACATATGGTTCATTCAAGGTACAACCAGGAAGTGTCCAAGTGCAAGGACGTTAAGCAGAGAGGACAATTGGTGCTGCTGTAATCTCTGCATCCCGGAGACAGACAGCGGTAAGCAGAGTGACCGTGCTGGGAGAAGGAGGGGATTACTGATTAGTGTGTGTGTGTGTGTGTGTGTGTGTGTGCGCGCACAATAAAGAGAGACAGAAAGAGAAGGAGTATGCTGATGTTTTTTTAATCTATCTCTGGAGACTTATGTAAAAATGCAATTGCTTTCACTGCACTGTGAAATATGTAAATTATTTTGGAGGTAATGTAATAGTTTAAACCATATTCTGTGATTGTTTATGGTGTTGAAACAATACCCCTGAAATTACTGCCGCCATACATTACTGTCAGCATAGTGAGGCAGCAAATTGCAACCAAATGCAAATGGGTAAATGTGAAGCAGTGTCTGAAACAGGCTTCCATCTCCACTGATTTATATTTGCTTATTGTTTTAGGCTGTGTGTGCTGTTAAGAATCCTAAACTGTGGAATACCTGCATGCTGTGGTATGCAGGTATTCCACAGGTGCTTGTTGGATGAACAAGTGGACCCTCAAATATAGCTTTGGATGTAATAACTATAATATAAACAGGCGTGATTCTGTCACTGTGCCATCCATGCAGGACAAAGCTCTATGGTGCATAGAAGAAATCATATGTGAATCACCACCATCATCTCTGGGCCAAGCTCATTGAAAATGGACTGAGGCAAAGTGGAGAGCTGTTCGGTCATTAAAACCAAAACAGAGCCAAGAGTACTGAACAGCAAAAATGGGACATTATTTATTTATTTATTTTTTATTTTACATTAAAACCTTCTTAAGAAAACTGTAGATGCCAAATTACCTGAAGAGGTCAGCCAAAACAAGATGTTGTTTGAGCTAAAGAGGACAATGCCCTCCTCTCCCCAGGAGCAAGCACTTGCTGACAGCTTGGATGAAAACTTTTTACCAGGAAGAAACCTGAAGCCAGGCGAGTGGCGGTCATCTGCCCGACCGAGAGCTAATTAAAAAATGGACAAAAGACACATGGAAGTTCATTCAGTTTTATTTACAGTATATAGCACAAAATCATAACAGCATTCTTAAAAAGGTACTTTGTATTGTAAGGTAAAGACCCTACAATAAGAGAGCAATGAAGGCGTGCAGTACATATATGGTAAATCCCCAGCAGCCTATTCCAGGGATGGGAAGGGATGGTCCGGGGTCACATGATCTGGCCCTAACCAAATATTTTTTTAAAGAGGAAAGCCAAATCTTAAAAGTAGATGGTGTCTGTTTCCCAAATCCAACCTGTGAGCTGGTTCCACAGAACAGGGGTGAAAGCTGGAGGCCTCCCATGCGCTGTAAACTACAGGTACGCCAGCAGACTGAGCGCAAAGTGCTCCACTGAGGTCTTTAATGTTTGTTGGGACCTGATTATTCAAGACCTCGTATGCGAAAGTTAAATTCTAGATTTAACAGGTAGCCAACAAAGCCAAGCTAATACAGAACTATGTCCTCTCGAGCGATCTGAAAAACTTGATAACAAGGCATTACAATAATCCAACCTAGAAATAATAAATGCATGAACTAGTTTTTCAGCATCAGTCTGAAACAGGATTTTTCTACTTTTAGAGATAGAAAGGTAGTGGCAGGTATGCAACCCTGAACTAACATCTGGTTAGACTTCCACCTGCTTCCAAGATTTTGGGGGCCAAGCACAATATGTGAATTCAGAAGCAAGAAATTAAAGACCATTGAGATCCTTAAGACATTCCTGCAGTCTAACTCATTGGTGTGTATCATCTGGCTTCGTGGATACACAAAGCTGGATGTCATCTGCATAGCTGTGAAATGCTATGCATTCCAGTTATGTTGTCGATGCATAATGTAAAACGCGTTGTTCCTTGCACCTTCACACCACCACATTCGTAGTACTTCAAACCCAGGGTTAACTGTAAGTTACCTGGACATACGTGCCTTAGCACCACGAGTTGTTGACCTCCCAGTTGGTTTGTTGTCTTGTGCTTTGAAAGGAGTACTCAGATTGTGTTTGTCTTCTAGTCTTCTGGTTTGT
The DNA here is from genome assembly GCF_056152115.1 of Neolamprologus brichardi. Lineage (NCBI taxonomy): Eukaryota > Metazoa > Chordata > Actinopteri > Cichliformes > Cichlidae > Neolamprologus > Neolamprologus brichardi. Next base: position 15,610,220 of record NC_142105.1, on the reverse strand, counting down.
TTGCTACTCTCTGCCTACTTCTGGATGATGACCCCCTCTCTTGGAGTTAAGATTTTTACCATGCTGTCAGACATAAGTAGAGTTTCTAGTGAAATAATATTATCATAATAGCTGTGCTGGTCTGAGTCTGTAGACTGAGAATTGTGATTACGCGTCCTCATTACCAGTGCCCTTGTCCTACTTTCTTCAGTGACAGTTCCTCTTCCCTTTGCTTATTAGTGTGTTACATTTTTAATTCTTATGCATTTTTAAACAGCCACACCTTCCTGCAAATTGTCTCCGTTTGACACTTTTCACTGCAAATTACAAAGTCAGTTTGGTTGTTCTGCTTATCTGCATAACTTATTAATTTAGATAATGGGGCAGAGGGGTTCTGGTGACCTTTGGCATTTGAAATGATACAGGTGCACACAGCTAGCATGCAAATATGCACAAGCACATGGAAACACAGGGTCACAATGAAAAATCAAGATGAATTTTTAAAAAGATTTCAGAAGATTAAATAATCAGAATCAGAATACTTTATTAATCCCGAAGGAAATAATAATTAAATAATAAGAAATGCAAAAGCATGTTTTTAAGAGTGGTAACAGTAGAAAAGAACTATTCGTATTAAATGGAAAGCTTTGTATTAAAAAAACAAAAGCTCTCCAGGCTCATCGCCAAAAAGGTTCGGGTACTGTGTCAAATGTAAATAAAACTGAAAGGCTGCAGATTCATGTTTAAATTGGTAATTACAGAGGAACTAATAACTGAGCCTTTACCAACTGAACTATTCAGAAAAAGACTGCATATCACTGGAATATCAAATATTCAGCAAGTGGTGGAAAGAACCTGGGAGCTGTGAGCGCTTTTCCCCTGATGCTACAACATGTTCTTCATCTTCCCCAGACGTGGAAAGTGCCTGCGACTGGCAGGCTGTATTAAGCCTTGTCATCAAAGGTGTCTGACTGAGGCAAGTATGTTGATGTATGAAGCAAAGTTAATTTGCTTGTCTGTGTGCACTGCAGCAGGAGTGTGTGCTCTTATCGCTGGGTTCTCCTAAAGCTCCCTGAAAAGCTCTCATTTAGAGACCGATATTTCTTTCATGTTGGCTTGTCTTAGTTGAGTCTCTGTGAAATAGACTGAACGATCAGGCCCCATCGCTTCTTAAATCATTCATACTTTCACAGCATCCCAATAAAGCAGTTTGCTCTCAGATTGCAGGCTGACTTGTGTTTTCTAGAATGGGGAGAAAGGGCCCTCAGCTATCAAGCCTTCTCCTGCAGAGCCAGCTCAGAGTGAAGGAGACAGACCCCCGCTCTGCTTTCAACATTAACTTTCCTTTTTGATACAGCTTATAGTCAGGGCTGGATCAGGTGACCCTGAACCATCCTTTAGTTATGCTGCTGTAGGCTCAGGGCACTGGGGCACTTCCCATCATGAGCATTTCTGCTTCACTCCCCTGTATGTTTGTCTGAATGACATACTGAATGACATAAACTGTGAGAGATAGAGGAGACAAAAAGTTAGTTTTGGCCTGCTTGTTGTTCGTTGTTCTGCTCACGCTGCTCTTTTCTATCCGAGTGGATTTATGGATTGTTCTCTCTAATATTGAATAATCTTTACTTCACACAGATTTGCTTGGGTAATAATACCATTACACTTAACACTTCTTTAAAATTGTATCATTGCTTGGGTTGTTTTTGCCAGTCTGACTTATATTACAGTGAGACTGGTGAAAATAGTGGTTGGAGGCTGCGACACAACAAAAATGACTGTGAGCACGTGCAGTGAATTTACTATCTTGTTGCCTGTGAAATAGTTGCTTCAAAGACAGCTCTGTGTCCACTTGCAGTTAGTTGATGACTACAAAGCAACAAGGAAAATTGAATGGCAATTACACACAATATGATCATATGGGAAGTAACGGTGATAAACTAGTGAAACTTGCAAATGTGTTGCAGAAATAGACAAATTTAAATTAAGAACTTCACACATCTGAAACATAAATTCTTATACAGACAAGGATGCATTTGCAAACAGTCCTGTCTTGCAAGGAGCTGCATCACAGTCATTGTGTTATCCAAAAGATGCAAAATCAAAATAAAGACAAAGTTACCAAGAAACAATAATCAGAAACGGGTTTGAAATTTTTTTTAGCATTCCTCTGAACACGCCGATAGCTTAGTTAACATCAGTAAAAAACACGATACCACATGATTATTAGCTTTATGATACACTGCAATATTACACAACAGTTTCTCTGCCATGTGGCAGTAAGAATTGTCGTAGCTCTTCTCTCATTTTTGAAAACTTCTGGACTAAAAAAAATACACAATTTAACAAGCGATTCAGGCCAGTTTAGATCTGGGACGATATCTGTGGTCTTTGTTATCAAATGAAAGCACATCATTAAGCCTAAGGTCTAGTTCTGCTAAAGCTTCAACACTGTGATTAACTAAATGGTCTCTCATTAACTGGAATCAACACCTACCAACAGTAAAGCACTAAATGTTTCACACAGACACAATGACTCTGCAACTTCTAAGATGTGACTATCGCAGCACTAAAGTTTTTACATTCTGGGAAAACAGATCTCTATCTGAGGCTGAGCCAATTATACTGGCACCAGTCTAATGGTTGTGTGTTATCCACACAAGAGACATCTAATAAAACCATTTGAAGGCTTTTAATTGATTCCACAGTTGTTGGTTAACAGAGCCCATGGACTGTCTTCTCAAAGTGCAAGATATCACAACTTTGAGATCAAATATTATGTTGGTTTAGCTAATAATCAAAATTGTTTCTTTATCTAGTAAAATATGAGAAATCTGCTTTACTATAATGGTAGACATGACACAACATGACCTGAAGGAAATATGTCACAGACAATTTGAAGTCTGTGTAAAGCAATTGAAGTGTTAAGACCTTTTCTGTCCACTTGTACTTCCTTACATGTATATAACTGTGTACTAGTGATGTGCGGATCGATACTGAAATATCGACTCCTACGATACCAGTAATTTATGATCTACAATCGATTCTCATTTTAAAATATCAATATTTTAGTAATTTGGAGTAAATTTGTAGTTTATCATTAACAGGAACACAGTGGAAAGAAACTATATCATTTGGATCATCTAAACTAGAAGGAACTACTTTCTCTTCCGCCTTTCATAGTCATGTGTGAAATACGGCTGCATAACTGTGTCGCAGCCCCTTGGCGTGCGCACTCACAACAATGGCTGAGCGTAAACTGTGCCACAAACAGCCGAGACGTGGTTTGTGATACATGTGGCAAGACAGTGAGGTGTTGTGGCAACACCACTAACCTTGTCAAACACCTCAGAGTAAATCATATCACAGAATATGACAAGCGTATGTTGAGGTGAGCTGACAGGTGCTGCTGGGGGGAGACAGACGTCTCTTGCAGAGTCCTTTAGTGCTGCAGGGAGGCAAGGTGTTCAAACTTCACAACTTCAGGTTTTTATTTCTATATGATAATTCTGCATCATTAAGCAATAAGAAGAAGTAGTCTGATGTCCTGTAATCACTATGAAGCTATATTATTATATTATTATTACAATTAAATAATGCAATTATATATTGAATTATGAAATACAATGGAACATTAAGTTTTTGTACAGAGTATCGTTATCGGATCAGTATCGTCAATACCGCCCTGAATTTTACTTGGTATTGGATCAGAAAGGAAATCAGTGGTTTCGCACATCACTACTGTGTGCCCTCTGTTCAGAGCAGAGATGGTCACTTCATGCATGCAGCTCTGGCTCTGAGCATAAAGTGCCCAAGCCTCCTGCTGTTTGGGTCTTTTGATTGTGAAAGATCTCCTCTACGTTTGAAGAAAGTTGGCTTAAAGGAAGAAGACCTTGCTTCAGACAGAGGAACTAAGGGAAGGTGCCAAACCTATAAGAAAAATAAGGATTTTTTATTTTGAGTGATGCAAAGCTGCTTTAGTTAGTAGAATAGATCGCCTCTGAAGGCAACAAACATAGATTGGGCTCAGTGATGCTTCACAGAGAGCTAATTTAGCGAGTGTGTGTTTTGTCCTAGATCAAGCTACTGGAGGCACAAAAGTGTCACCTGCTGGGCCTGACTTTCACACACCGGCCTGACTCTTTCTTTGTGATATGAGCACAGCGGAGGTAATAATAACTTCAATAGGGTTTGTGCCACAACAGTCAAAATAAGATCTAAGCCAATTTCCCAAACTGTCAATGTACCAATTCAAGCGTGACAAAAGCATAATTCTGCAGCGCACAATGGCTTTTTGTGATTGCTCATCTGAAGCAAAGGTGGCTCAGCTCTTGTTACACAGGACTGTGAGTGGAGGGGGTGTCTTTATGTGGCACATGTGCTATGTGATCTCTGCCAAGCTGGGTCAATGACATCAATAATAATGCTGCAAAGATCATAGAAAAAAGAGAGACACACACACCAGCACACACACCGGCACACACACAGGAGAAGGGTAGCTGAGGGAAAATGAAAGCGACCATGTGAGTATCAGTTTGCAGTACACTTAAGCCTCAGTGTGTGTGTGTGTGGCCTTGGGAACATATATGTTAAAGACCTATGCAGGGTCAGCAGAGCCAAGATACACTGCAGTATCTGACCCTGTGGACCAATTAAATGAGCTCATCTAATTGGTCCACATGAAACAGTCACTGCTTCAACACTTTTCTGGTTTATGCAGATGAAGGCTTCATGCTTCAGGATGCTAATCCTGAAGTCAGTTTATTTTGTGTGTGTGTGTGTCTGTGTGTGTGTGTGTGTGTGTGTGTGTGTGTGTGTGTGTGTGTGTGTGTGTGTGTGTGTGTGTGCGGTGAACATGGAGTGTTTGGAAGGAATTAGCATGGATTAACTGCTCGGTCACCTGTGGCCGTATCCTGGTATCTCTTACATTGACAATGATGCCATTGTTAAGTCGCACATTTACAGCACCTGCTGCCTCAGTGCAGGAACACATGTAGAGTCTTAACAACAGGAAAACCTGATTCTGACAGAGATGAGGGATGAGTACAGTGAAGTCTTAGACTTTACTGAAATAAAATACATGGGAAGTTTATTTAAATCCCTGTAGGTTTACTTCCTTGATAAAGAGATATAATACAGTTTAAAGTCAGTTGAGCCACATCTGTTTGAACCAGTAAGTGCATCCTTTTTATGTGACTACAATGTCTTTTGGTCTGATACATAACTCTTGGGATTTTACCGTGTCCTCCTAATAGTGTCCACACACATGCATCAGTGCACATCGGTCAATGGCACTCTGGCCTTTTCATCATCAGTGGTGTTTTCTTCTCCTGTTTGCTGACTCAGCCTTTAGGCCATTGCACACATGAGTGCCCTGGAAAACCTGCACAGGTCTAAAGAGAAGTGGTGCCTTATGGGGCAACTTGGGGAAGCAATTCCCCACCACTTTGTTTCATAACCAGCCATTCATACCTAGCACACAAATACAAATAAATATGATGGCAACACTTCAGTGCACTTCTATAATTATACTGTCTGCTGCAAGCTAGAGGCACATGAATCTCCAAAAGGAGACAATAAAACTGGCATGATGTTAAGTAAGTGTAGCAGCAACACTGGTGCCTTTTTTGCATGAGTGCTAAATGACTGTATTTGTCACTTTCAACCTTAACCCTGAACTAATCTGGTTTACTGTATATCTTAATAAATCTGTCACACCTTACAATCAGGCACGTGCAGAGGGGGGGGGGGGGGGGGCGGAAGGGGCTTGAGCACCCGCCCCTTTCCTGATGGGTGCCCAAAGTGCCCTTTTGTTGAGGCAATTGTTTTTTTAATTTTTAATTATTTTTTTTATATGTGTGTGTGCGTGCGGAGTCCTGTCTGTGCCCCTTCAACAATAATATTTAGCTATTAATCATAGTTTTGCTAAATAAAAGGATCTGGCTTGTATTAGTCACATGATCACATTTAACCAATGATCGCCCTTGACGGCAGAACGCGCTGGTTACGAGTCGGGAACGAGCTCACAAAGAGCACGTGCATTTTTTGTGGTCCGGAGCTATAGGAGAAACACAAGTTAACTCAGAGACACAGACTGATGCGACAAAACCAGTAAGTAGGTGTACAGCGTACACTGTAGTGTGTAGCACACAGGAGTATTAGCTTATTACGTACGCGTTGGTAAGCTGTCTTGTTGCAACTGATGAACTGAAACAAACGAGCGTGCTGTGTGTGCAACAGCGTGACAAACATAACTGTCCTTTTATTAACTGCACAAGTAGTGCTGGTCATAGCTGCTGGCTACCTGTGTAAGGCTGTCATGGGTCTGTAGTTCTGCCCACCGTTTTAGGGAACATATTTAGTTTTAAAGTATTTAGAACATATTTAGTTTTAAAGTAAGTTTCCGGGCTTTTCCTGCCTTTCTGGAGGGATTATATTTCACTAAAAAATGATCTAATATGCATGTCCACATAATAATGATTATAATTATAATATTTAAAAAACACACTGTATTTTAAAGAACATACATTAAGAAACAGATTATATTAGATTTATATTTTAAATAAGACAAAATGCTGATTTTACAGCAGCAAAATTATTGTATCTCTACAGTTTAAAAATGTAATAAGCTTTCCCCCTGCACAGAGTGGATAGTGAAACAAATGGAATCATCATAAATACATTATTTCATATTTATTACTTTTTTCCCCTCATTGCTTTATTATTGTAGCTCTAGTAATAAATAATAAGGGAAGGATTCTGGATCAGCACCATGATGGAAACTTGTGCCCACGGTATATACAGTATTCTGAAGAAGGTCTAAAATGTCACTGTGTGTGCATGTGTGTGTTTTATGGATATGGATTTTTAAATTATTACTCGTGATATAACATTGTCCAGACATGGCTGGTAAGGACATGAGGAGGAAACAGTAGGAGCTGTGTGAGGCTACTAAAGGTAGTGGATCCCTCAGCAGCTGGATTACAAAGAGCACAGGTAACATTAACACATGTACCAGTTGTTGGAGAGGTATTCCAGTATAAACAAAAATAATAAGCACAACTGAAATGTTTTGCTTCTATAACATTTTTATGTCATCATTTTATTATAGATTAAGTGTAAGAGTTGTTAAGTATGGATAATTAAATAATAGTTTATTGCAATAGCAAGTTGTGCCTTGTTCTCAGATGGACAGCAAGTGGAGAGTGATATATGAAATGATGGGATGGAAGGAAGAAGAGAAGCAAAGAGTGATTCACAGTCTAGTTTATTTCTGTTTTTTGTTGCCTCCAGCACTATCAGCAGCAGGAGCAGCAGCAACACCTTAACAGCAACACTGTACCCATCTGGTAAAACATAGGCTACGTTTGCTTTGCCTTGTTGCCCATATTAGATTCTTGATGAATGTGTGTTGTTGTTATTCAGCCTGGTTCAATGTGCCCCTTTTTAGCTTTGAGCACCCACCCCTTTAAACGTCTCTGCACGGCCCTGCTTACAATGTGTTGTGCTTATGTATGTGAGAGAAAATTAGCCTGCGTTGGAGGTGCACTGGTGAAAGTGATTTCAAATTCTGACGTAATGGATGGCAACACATCCCTAAGCTGTGCCTCAACCACCTAAAGAGTAGCAGAGAAGATTTCAGGTACTGGCTTCTCATTTTGAGGTAATCATATTAGCTGTCACTAATCCGTGATTAATTAGATGATGGAGTTAAAATGAAACTGATCTCTTGTCATGTTCGTGCACCTTCTGCAAGCTGCTGTTTTCACTCCTTCAAAGATCATTTCTTATGAAAGGATGTCCAATCAACTGTGAATGAGACATTAATCCTCAGTGATCAACATTTCAGGAGCCTACACTTTGCAGCTATGCTTCTTGTTTTTAGAGTCATGCCAAATGATTGGCCGAAAGCTGTTCTCTGAATGTGTCAGACAAACAGAAAGTTTGAGGCTTTTCAAATATTTAAAATCACAATATAAAATGTGGAATGAATCTTTAAAATTCTCAGCTCCATAGATGGCAGCCAAACTGAAGCAGTTTAATGATGTTGACTGTGTAACTCTTCTGGACCGAAGGATGGATTTCTTTGGCTTGTGTTGTTTCTGCTCTCAGACAGAGCTCAGTGTATATTTATTCTTACATTTGAAAGGCAAATAGACTAAAGGCTTTGCAGCATGCGTTATTACTGCCGTCCATCCAACCAAGTGGATTTCCATTCTTTTACACAGTACTAATTTGTTTTAACATTTAGTCGTGACATTCTCCGTCTGTTTTGTGTTTAACCTTCACGTCACCTTCTTTTCTACGTCTATTTTGCATCAGTTTGAAGGTTAGAGAACTGACACATAGCACGCCTACAGGATTCTCAGTTCAATTAAAGCTAAATGACAACTAAGAGCCAGATTAAGAAAACAACCGAGTGATCAAATGATCTACCCAAGTAGATTTCACCATTTTTCATATATTTCATTTTTATTAGAAAATTTATGTCAAAATTGAGAGTTGAATGTAAATGCAGTCAAATGATTGAAATGTATCAATGAAAACAGAAATGGGGGGAATCTTCGGCTGATCAAAGTTTTGATTAAAGCTTTGGTTGGTTAGCTGAAGATTATAAGACTCCAGGATGGATTGTGACTGTCGTACGTTTGAAAATGTCTTTTTTTTTAAGTTTTCTGTCCATTAAAGCCACCTGATAGGACTGCTTCATTCGAAGTCATTGGCTCAAACATTTTGTTTTGATGCTCAAAACAGTTTGATCAGTGATTCAATCCCCAGCTCCAGTGGGGATATCGAGGTGTCCTTTTCTTGTACATGTGTGTGCATAGATGTCAAAGTACACAACAACATGGTGAATGACTCCATTCAGTTAAAGAGCCCACATTCTTTTTATAATACCTTCCACACTCCCTAATGTAAACATTTCTTTAAATGATAAACACAGTGTCTAAAGCCAGGATACCACAGTCAAAGGGAATAATAACCACCTCTAGTTAAGCAGAAAATGCTGCCGATAAGTAAAGAAAGTCTGACCTGAGTTTGTTTTAATATTAACACATGTTGGCACCAAGCCACCAGTGTTTGCGTAAGGCTGACAGAGTTCCTGGCTGTGTCAAACAGACCCTTTTAATCAGCCAGAGAATATTCCCGTCTATTTCCCCTCTTGTTTATATCTCTCCTAAATGGATGAGCAGATCACGATCACTATAAACAGACTGGAACTAATTTCACCTGACTTCCCCAGATTTATTCTAAAACATTTAAAACACTGGTCCCTTGGGGAAGAAATAACTTAAAAGCAATCACATCAGTGTGCGTCACCTATTTACAGAGTTCTTGGCAAGTGCTATGGTTCAGTTCCTGAGGCTTTCAAATTTATGCCCCATCTGTTCTTAGACATGCTGATCAACTTGACATTATTTGTGCACCAGTTCAACAGAGAATGCCAAACGTGGTTACGTGCTTCCAGGAGGATGTTCCAGGCTGAACCCGTGTCCAAGCAATCCAAACCACGACTGGTCAGAAATGGTAGATGCCATTGATCCCTGGTGACTCCATAATTATTGGTCTTTTCATAAAGTCTGTGGTAAGATGACTTCAGAAGGATGAGGAACTAGAAATGCCAAGGCAGGCAGCTCGGACTCAAGCACAGACTGTGAATTATAATTAAACAGTTCTTTATTTACAGACACCAGGTGCAATGTATACAAGATGGGGGTCAGGGGTTCCAGGGATCCACGGGAAGGTTCAGGGAAACAGGTCATCCGTCCACACATTCCGTTCTCTGCTCACTCGTTCCGTTCGGGGAAAGTCCATTCCTCACTGCCCACACATGCCACGCCAAACTGCCAGACACTCATGCTCAGAAATCCAAGATACAGGGGTTACAGGACGAGTCCGGGGAATCTATAAACGAGGAAAGGAAAAATTCACAACCAGGAAACCACGAAGAAACTCAGAAGATCACAGAGCTGGGATTTACACTTTTACTCAATAGCCCAGCGATGAGAAGCTCTGCGCCACTGCCTTAAGTAGTGACTGGACAACAGGATGATGAGCCACAGGTGAGTGATTGGTCACAGGTGTGTGGGCTGAAGCCGGGAGCCTGCAGTCAGCTCCGCCCAGACAGAGCGAGCAAGAGAGAGAGCAAAACAAAAGCATGTGTGGCCTGAATGGGTCGACCGGGCAGACACAGGGACCATGACAAGAAAACCCTTATGGCCTCTACAAGCTGTGCAGCCTTATGCTAAAACGCTGTAGGATAGCAGCTACAGTGACTAATAACAGTGGGTATTTCCTTTTCCATGGTACCATGCTGACTGGCTGTTGCAACCACCACTCATTCATCACTCACTTTTCATTACTAATACATTTATAACTTTACATAACTTCTGTTTCTGTATCCACAAGAGTTGCTTTGAGTCTGCAGGCTGCAGTTTTCTTTGTGAATCACACAGAGAGGACATTAACAGTTTAGCCCCTCCACCACCACCATCCATGCGCACATGCGCCCGACAAATATCCCCTGCTTGACTGTGACTTTGTGAGGCCAGCAGCCTAGTTCTACTTTTCTTTCTCCTGCTCTTTCCTTATCTGGCCCAATCTCCAGGCTCCCTGTGACAGCACACCCGGTCCGACCAGTAAATCAAGAGCATCGCTTTTATGCTCAGCTCTATCTTCACCATGATGAGCTGGTACAGCATCCGCTGCTGTTCCAGAAGAACGAGATGGCGGATACAAGCGGCAGAAACGATCTCTCTTTGAAGGATGGCTGGCCTCTCCCTTAGACATAGGCTGAGGGGTTTGGCCATCTGGGAGGGGCTCAGAGTAGAGCTGCCGATGGTACCATGTTGCACCTCAGACCGTCCAGGAACTCGGTGATGCTCTGGTCCTGATCTGGCAGGAAATCCATCAGGACACCATCTATCTGATTCCCAAGTGTTGTCAGGCATTCATACAATAATAATAAAATAATAAAATTATTTATTAAATGTAATAAAATTTTGGCAAAATGTACTTGCATCTTTTTTTACTTTGATTTTTGGCATGTCATTGAAGTCAGCCCTCTGTAGGGTGATTGTCATTTCCATCAAACGATGTGGTATCGTTTTGTTCCTCATACATTTCCCAGTCCATGTCAGTATATCTGGCATTATTGTTATTTTTTCCCCATTAAGAACTCCTGTGTTTTCAAACTGTTACTTTATTTTTTTTAACCAGTGTACAGTCAGTGTTGGGAAGGTTACTTTTAAAATGTATTTCACTACAGATTACAGATTTCATGCCCCAAAATGTATTTTGTAACGTATTCTGTTACGTTACTCAATAAGAGTAACGTATTCTGAATACTTTGGATTACTTAATATATTATCATGCTACATGAATGTCCTATTGCTGTGTGATTTATTACTATTACTGAAGGTTACTCTCCATACCAACACCAACTAGATGTTTAAATCATAATATAAATGAGTAACAGTAGGTGGACATTAGGTAAGACTGCACTTTTTGCAGCGATCTCGTATAGAAAACTATTCCACGTGTATATAAAACAGGTCCGCGGCTCCAAACCGTAGTAAAGGGACCTCTGGCTAATACGTCGGGTTTGTGTCGGGCTCGTGTCGGGCTCGTAGCCGAAAACTAGCTTTACTTTGTTGTCTGGGTCACCTTTGTTAGTGAGAAACAGAGAGAGGGGTTGAAAGGCTGCTCCAAGGGAACTTATTGTTTCAGAGGAAAACACGAACACAGTGTACACTTGTATTCCGTTACTCCGCAACACTGTGTACAGTAGGTTAGTATAGAACAGGGGTCGGCAACCCTGGGCACGCGTATGGGCTCAAATTGTGGTCATAAATATTTTGTACTTGTAAATCAGGATTTGTATGTGTAAAAAAGATTTGTGTGTGGACTTGTGTGTGGAAATACGTGGGAAACTCTGCACTTAAGTTTCAAGTTACAAGTACGAATTTTGACCCTGTTTTTTTTCCTTTCATCTGATTGACCAATGTCATGTCAATCACAAATTTAACTATCCAATCAGAGAACAGATGGGTTTGGCTGTCAGAGGGGCGCTCTAGCAGCCAAACCCTCAGTAAATTTGATCTAATGTGACTCAAACTGCACGTCAAAATCACTGATAGATTCCTTGAGCTGCACAGGAATGTGTCTTAATAGGTTGTAATTGTACGCAGCTGTGTAACTGTCATACATCCACAAGTCTGCTGATGAAAAGCTTTGTCAATCAGTTTGACACATTTTAAAAAATGACAATACTAAATCAAAAGAAGTTACAGTCAATCAGAATATTGCTGATAATGAGCGGGCTGAGTGTCCAGAATGGCTTTGTTTTAATTTAAGGATTGTAAAGGCTCCTGAAAATATCACATCGTTCCTCAAGTCTGTTTAGTTCAGACACATTTATAATACAGCAAATAAAAAAAACTACAGCCTCCAACTCATTACATTTTTACAATGTTAAACAGTTTTTGTTCAGGCTGTTCAAGTGTTGTTTTTTTTTTTGTGTAGACATCACTTCTCCCTCCCGATTTGATGATATCAACAAATAAAACAGTGAATTGTAAAAATAACAGGAGCTATTAATTATAAAGCTTTTGTTATACTTGTTTCACGTTTGTTTTCGTTTTCTACATTAACTGCAACACCAGCTCATTTTACTAGAAAAGCTAGAGTCAGTACAGAGGTGTGACAATGGCTCAGTCACCAGTTTTTCCATCTTCATATAGTGTCAAAGTATATTCATGGCACCTTATACTTTTCAAGTTTGTTGTATTAATTCAAAATTGTATGAATTTTTAAAAGTTTTTTTCTTTTTTATGCTGCATTTAGAGACCTTACAAACATATGTAACACACATAGATGGGGATTGCTTTTGTGACTAAGCTAATAACAACAGCAGCTTTGCAGCTCAAATATGAAACTACATTCTTCCATATGAACACTGTAAAACTACCAGAGTTTTAAACCTGCAATATCAATATTTTGATGTGTTTAATATCAGTTAAAATACAACTGTTGGTTGTAGTGGTGTCAGTGTTCTTCTACTAATGATAATCAGTCCAGCAATGTCAGAATTCAATGTTAAGCCAAGTAAAATTTACAGTCATATGGAATACCGCTGAAATTGTGTTGATTATCAGTTGTGATCTAAAGATTGTATTAATATGTCAGAATTTACCATTTCAAATCCTATAAAACCATATTTTACTCAGAGTAGGACGTAGAAATATATCAAATGGTTAAATGGCAAAATCAGAAGAAATTAAAACATCTCAAAGAAAACACATCTCTGAAAGTTTACTTCTTCTGAAGGTCGTGGAAATGAGAACAATAGCTGGAGTTTTGGGGAATAACGTTGTTCACTTCTTGTCTGAAACAGGATTCTGACCAAAGGTCATGTTTGTCATATTTTTTCACTTCATGTGTTTTCACTTGATGAAAGGTCTGGACTGAGTTTAGCAGTGTCTGAAATATTCTAGACTTTCCTTGGATGGGAGCATATGCTGCTCTAAAACCTCTGTACTTCTAAGCATTGATGATGCTTTTCCAAATGTGGAAGCTGCCAGTTCCATATGCACTAATGCACCTTGTATCATTAATGACCTGAGCACTGGAAACAAACTGCATGGCCCCTCTGCTCTTTTGTCTGGAGAATCAAGCATCCGTTTTTCCCAACTCTGTCTCAACATAGAACAGTTTTCCACTTTGCTGAGGACCATTTTGCACACAGAGATTTCTTCCATTTTTCCATGTATTATGGATTATAAAGTCTTCACAATCTCATACTGAGGAACACTATTCTGAGTTTGACAGGAGTAAAGAAAGTGAGAGCTGCACCACTCTGCAAAAAACTGAGATGCTTTTCAACCCAGCCGTTGTACTGACTCATTAACCTGAAATTATATTATTAATGCTGCATCAGTTTATTAATTAGTACCACTACCCTTTTAGATCTTTGTTGACTCCATCCCAACTTTTTGAGACATTCGCTGCCATCACATTCAAAACGAGGTAATGATGTCTCAGTTTAAACATTCAACATGTTTTTATGTATTCTATTGTGAATAAAACATGGGCTTATGATTGGGAACATTAAATTTCTCAGTGAATTAGGATCTAATTTGCCATCATATCAAATATCCTGCCAGGATTCTCAAACTGAGGAAGTGGTTCAGTTTCCTGAGAACATCTATTCTGACTAATATGGGCTTCTTAGCCGTAAGCATTTCAGAATGACTTTGTTTTTCTCTAAATGATCCTGATCGGTAATCATCCTTTTGGAACAGTACCATCAACCATGAATGACTCCTGCAGCTGGGTGGCATACTTATTAGGCACTACCTATCAGCACCATATGTTTAATTCATCCATTAATACATCAGTTTTTGCCTTTTGTTGAAAATGGTTAGATGTGTAAAACTCTTTGGTTTACCAAGAACACTTGGCTCAAGCATGCTCATTATACATCTATAAACCAACATCTGTACTCCACAGCATCACATCACTTATTCATGACTTCTCATCTGCAAACTGTGTTGTCTAAATCATGAAGTCATGCATGCAGAAAGCCAAAGAGCTCTGCAATGATGCTCTGATATGATGCTGTAGCTTCTGACATAGTGGATTTGTAAGGTTGTTGGAAATTAGTGAAACATACTACCCCCCCCCCCCCCCCCCCCCCCCATGCATCTATTCAACTTGTTTTGTTTGTTAAATATAACAACTGAGTTCACGTTGGTGCTGAATCAGAAATGGCTTTATTGGAGAATCTTTCCAGTCCCACATTCTCTGCCTCTCCCACACACAATTCATACTTCAACCCATTAATTTCTGTATTCTGTATTAGCAAGTTGATTTATTTGCTAAGCTTTGCCTCTTGGGTGTACTGCGGCAGCACACGGGACACAGTGGAGGAGTAAGAGAAGCATAAATGGAGGAAACAGACTGAGTGATGGCACTGATGGGAAGACAGGTGAAAAATGCTGAGGGACTGACTAGAAGAAGAAAGGGATGCACACGGAGTCGATTACATTTTTCTCCTTCTTTGGTGGCGGGGTGGTGGGGTGGGGCTAAACTTCCTGCCATTTCAAATGGAGATAAATGATCAAAGCTGATGGGTGAAAATGAATCAAGAGACAGAAAAAAGAGGGACAGAAAGTGGGGGAGTGGGTGTTGGAGATACTAAATAGAAGGACAGGGGTTAAATGAATGATGGGAGCAGAGTTAAAAAGGTAGGAGTGAGACATGGCTGGAAGGTAGCAGGGAGGAATATGATGACTGTTTTCCATATAAATGAGCCAGGTGTCATATATTAGCGCTGCAACAGGAAAAGAATAGGTGTCATGGTAGACGAGGGCATATGGGGGTGTGTTAAGTGTACTCGGTTCCTTCTCTGGGGTCTAATTCAGCAATGATGTTAAAGCCTCCGTAAGCTCAGGGTTTGTCATTATCTCTGATTGTAGAGATCCTAACAGCTGTCTGAGCACCACTATGACAGGCCGTTGACACTAAATATTTCTATTTGTGTAGCACTTTAAAATCAGCAATAACAAAGTCCTTAGCAGCAGAGCTGAACATATAACCACATATTTTACACTTATACATATTTTCATTAGCTGATTTCATAAGTCACTGCTTTACAATCCAGGAGACTGTGGTTTGGATGCTGGTTTAGTCACCAAGATCAACTGGTTTAGGGTGAGAAGGTCATTGTGGACACCAGTGTACTTGGACCTAACTACACCATTTGATGGCTAAAAAAGAGCCGCTTGGCTTCTATGTCTTTGTGTTATTTTCTGGTCACTGACATTATTGCAAATTCTTCTGCACATCAAAAACATTTTTCTCATATTTAAAGAATCTGCAATTTTAAAAGTCTGTCAAACTGTAGCCTTTTAAAAGCACCTAGAATTCATGTTGTTATTAATGTTTTTGTGACATTATTAAAAAGTCTGTGAGACTAATAGGAGCGGTTGGGTGTGAACATTGGAGGGAGCTGTAACAAGAGTGTGCAGCGGGCCAGACAGTTCTGCTACAGTGGCTGCACAGTTGGTTTTCAGATGTAGTCAGCTGAATGACAAGTCAACATGTGCTGTGGTATGGTGCAACGCTCTGTCGTTCGCTGCTGCTGTTTCATTTTGAGTTTTCAGATTTGTCCTGTTTGGCAGCAGGACTGCTACAGCCAAACCTGCAGTTTACCAGCGGCACTGCTAGCTGTCCTCCATACTGTTCTGGATGCCTTAAGCCAAAAACTGGAAGGCTTAAAGGGGACATGAAACACTGCATGTATAAATGGAAATTAACACCATTGAGCCCTGGTCTCGAAAACTGACATGGATGTAACTCTGTCTGTGAAGCTGGATTTCAGAAACACGTGCTTAAAGTTTTTAATCATGTTTATCTTCTGTCAGCACAAATGTCACGTCGTCGGGTTGGTATGTTGGTTGGGTTAATAGACCTACATTAGTTCACATTAGGATCACATTTGTGCTGCAACAATGAAAAAGATGTTAAGAAACCAAGAATATACTGTCTACTTTCACTGCCTGTATACTTTTACAGTAAGTGGCTCCTCATTGTTTGGCTAGCAGCACTGAAATGGGAAAATCGATCTGTTAGCCATAATGTTTGTGATTGTAAAGCACTTTTAAAAATGGACTGTGTAGAGGAGTCACCCAACCAACAAGCTCATTAGACTTCATTTTAGAAGTGAGAAAAAGCAAAAGCCTAAATATAAGTGAAGTAATTGGAAAAGTGTGGCCTCTCTCTGGAGCCTGCAGGCTTTTTTTCTGCCATCACACTTATCAGCCTTTTTTTCCTGCCGACGTGCTAATGGGATTCCCGATCGTGCTTTGGTCAAACACGTATGTTTGTGGTGTTACTGTATGTAGTAAGACTGTTTAGATGTGCTTTGAAAAAGATTATGTTACTGCACAGAACCACTGCTGTCGCTGATTGCATCAGCTGATTGTGCTGCTAGCCAAACAACAAGGACCTCTTACTGCTTGAGACTGAGAGTAAAAGTGGACAGCATGTCCATGGTGACATGAAACTCAGTGTTACAGCCAGGGGCAGTACCAAAGTGATCCCCTTGTTCTGAGTTTTATTTTAGTGTACTTACTTTCCACTGAATTATTAGTTCTGTTACTAGTTAGCTAACAAAGTCTAATGTAAATCTATCGACCAGAACCCGGTGACGTATCGTTCTGTACTGACAGAAGATGGCGCCATTTAACTCTAAGCACTTATTTCTTAAATCCAGCTGCACAGACGAAGTTCGATCTGTTACAGTTTTTGAGAGCAAGGCCTCCATGGTTTAAATGAGCCTTTATGTAGTGTAGTGATAGGGGCAAATACGTTTTCACTGTAAAGACACGCTACTCTGCATTTCACTCAGCTAAATAGAAAACTTGTCAGGATATTGTTGCTTTTTATTGTTTATTTTCATCAGTTGAACATTATCAGCGTTGCTGTAGTTTGAAATGGGCAGGGTCACAGTTTGTTAAAGGCTGCTTTCTGGAACGAGGCCTGATTTATGTGAGAGCAGAGACTGAGACAGTCCTGATTAAGTGTGTTTCAGCCTGAGTGATTATTCAGTAGACTGTGAGGCCTCTTTAAGAGCTTATTCTTTGTCAGTAATGGAGCATTTTTAACTTGATGTTACAGTTAGCAGAGTTAACCTTGTCTTTTTTCATTAGGCTTTAGGTTTTAATTGTCAAAACCTTCTTGGTCTATTTTTATTACTGGGTTTAAATGGTTGCAATTAAAGGTAAATGAATAATGATGTGTTAATTCTTTAAAAGTCCAGTTTGCTGCCGTATCATAAAGAAACAACACAATTTAAAAAAAAAAAACATTTAATTTAATATTTGTATGAACATCGCCGCTATGAGATTTTATACAAAAACACACTGCAGTAAAAACCATAAAGAAGACATTAACTGTTGCTTACCATCTACAAATAACAACAAAAAGATCTCCAATTACAGCCTTAGTCTAGTCTTCATTTCAGATAGATACGTCTGAAACTATATGATGTTGTATATGCAGATGCCAAGCAGAAGGACAAGTGGTAGACAGAGAAGAGTCGTGGATGTAGTGAAGGAGAACATTAAGGGTCGGTGTGACAGAAGAGGATGCTCGAGCTAGAGTGTGATGAAGACAGATGTGTGACCCCTAAAGGGATCAGCCAAAAGAAGAAGAAGTTTTGTGAAGGTAGAGCTACAATCTGACTTTAATTTGACTTTTTTTTAAATATGTTGATGATGCAACATACCACTGACATTATATAAAAGCACAACATGTATCTTTTTTAAGTTTTAATGTTGAAAAAACTCTGTATGATGTCCCCTCTAACACAGTGATGGATGACAGGTCCTGACTGCACACAGGGCATAAACTTTAGTTTCATTCAGAGAGACGTGACAGCAGTAACGGACTTCAGCAACGCCACAGTTCTTAGAGGTTGTTTTGCTGTAGTTGGCATCCAGAGGATGCTAAACATCAAGCCACTGATGATTAATTCATCTAAAAATCCCTCAGATCAGTATTGTCTGTACATGCTTTATAACCCAAGTGCAGACAGAAGGTGGCCTTGTCAATATGTTGAAGTTATTTAATTCAGCTTCACATCACGTTGTTTGTGACGGGATCATCAGACAAAAGAGTGAAGCCTCTCCTGACAAGAATGCCCAATTTCATCCCATTGTCTGGAAGACATGCCCTCCTGCTGCTGACAGCCTGCACTCCCAAGTCAAGTCACTGATCAGGATGCAGGGATGTGTACTGGAAGGTTATTATGTCATGGGAAGATTATTGTACAAGTCAGAGAATTACTTTTATTAATTTAGAAGGCGTTCTGCTCAACATTTGCAATGACAGGTTCTAATCAGAGAAGCCCAAGAGGCCCAGTCTGACAGCTTTAATTGTACCATCTCAATATGAAAGTACAATTTCCAAGTACTTGTTCAGAATAAAGGCAGTCTTACCCAACTGTGTAACACTGTAATAATTAAAGCGCACTTGGCTTTGTATCGTGAACCCATGTTGTAGAGCCACGGTCCCCAACCCCCGGGTCATGGACCAGTTTGGTACCGGGCCGCAAGAGTTGAGGCTCGGATCTGAAATTCATGGTTTTCAGGGTTTTGATCGTTAACTCGGTTTCCTTGGGTCTTTTCCCGTGTTGTAATTGTGTGTCTTATTGTGAAAGAAATATTTATGTGTTACCATAGCAACCAGAGAGCATTAAGGGGCAGAGAGGAGGATGTTACTCTCAGTGTTGTTGGTGCATTTCAGGAGGACGCTGCTAATAAAGTTACACAATTACACATTGATTTATTTAGCGTTTATTATTATATTTACAAAATACCACAGTTTTTGTCTCGGTCGTATCGTTTTATTTTGTTGTATTTATCTACCACACCTTAAAGGACGGCCCGTGTAAATATTGTCTGACATTACACCGTCCGTGGAGCAGAAAAGGTTGGAGACTGTAGAGCTGAATTCATCTGAAGACTCACGATCCATCCAAAGACATCTGAGAACGTTTGCTGATTACAGTCAGAATGACTCTAGTATTTCTTTACCATATGAGGAGTGGAGAAGGAGAAGGTGCTACAGAAGTTAGATACCATTAGACGTGTCACCTCAGTGTTTCTACTACATATGCTGATTTCTATTATATGAAGCAGCGTTGATAATGAGCTATTCAGAAACAATTATTTTGGAAGTTTTATATCCGTCTCTCTTCACAGTCTGCAGTGGAATCAGTTAAACCATCAATGAGACGCCTTCCACAGACAGACTCTAGATTTTACCGCATTACAGCTGTATTGGAGCTGTAAATCAGCCGCTAGCTGGAGTCTACAGCTCTCCACCCCACCCAGCCCCCCCCCCCATACCACTTTCGTTAGATAGAGTGTAATATTTATTTTATTGCAAGTTTGTGCTGGAGCTATAAATCCAGCTCACTGAGGAGAGATGAAATACAAGGCAGGGCAAAGAGGAGGATATTGCCCTCTTATAAATCCTTATTTTGGGGAACATGAGCATGTAAAAATGCCTCATCACTAACCCGTGTGTATGTGTGTGTTTGAGCATCACTCCCACGCTTTCTTTCCCCAGATCTCTATTGTTGTCTAAACCAAGTTTCCAACCCAGCTCATGTAAATTAAAAACATTTAAAATGTCACAAAGCAAACTACAAATGAGGTACTTTTCCATCTGTTGAGTGGAGGAAATAAACAGATTTAGTGAAAGAAAGAAATCAAGCATAAAAAACATTTTTCAGGAGTTGTTTTAGGACAGTGCAGGTTTGCCGGGTTTTAAACGAACACCTTTGAGCACATATGCTAGAATACACATGTGCTCACACTGGTAAGAATTGTGGCTAAATGTTTAGCCGGTGAAGGCATTTTAATCTTTATATTTTCTGCTCCAGGATATCCTGTCATTTACACGACATTCAGAGATTCCGTAACCTATTTGGAGTTTCTGCCAGGAAATAAGCTTTAAGATGCCACAGGAAGACAGATTTTTATTGACAAACCCCTGGAGCTGTTGTGAATCTGCCTGAGAAAATATTCATAGAAAGCATGATTGTTCCTTCATGTCCTACAGTTTTGCAGCTGTTACTGAATTTGGGGATAAGCGAGGTTTTTGAAATACACTGAACCTTCTTGTTGCCTTCAGATTGAAACAGACAAAGAACAATCTTATGCCTATTCAGTTTATTTGGTTTTGTGCTTCACTTCTTATTGGAGAATATTGCCAGGGTAGTTTTAGAAAACAAAACCACCTCCTGCTGACCATTTGGTTCTCTGGGAAATGATGTCATAATGCTTGGAAATCCCTTTAGAGCCTCTTAACCCTCTGATGCATAGTGGTCACTGGAGTGGACAGCTACTAAAACGTACATATCTCTTTAATGCATTGGTTTCTATGGTGGAACTGCATATTAGCCTCTAGAGTGCTCTCTGCTGCCATACTCCATAGAGGTCAATTCAGTGTTCAGTTAGTGCAACTGCAAGTAAATTTCCTCTGAATCAAAGATGGCTGACAAACTGCCACCCCTGCCGACCACTGCTGGCATATCCTGTCAATCCTTCTATGCTAGAAGAGCCCAACAGGTAAAAAAAATATTATGATATGCAGTAACATCGAGGGAAGGATATTATCTGTTTGGAATAAGAAATTGTTATGTCTAATATGTAGAAAACTACGATTAACCATGTGTCCATTGAAGTGGACATCATGCATTACCCACTATATTTTTTTAACATAAGTCATAAACTGCTTCACTGTTTCTTGGGACTGTTTTGGTTATAAGTAAGCGTATAATTGTTACATTTATAAGCTACTCATTTAAAATATATATTTCTGTGCAGATCAGCTATAGTTTGAGTTACTATAATAATTATTTTATCATATTTTGTAGACTTCAAATGCAGCAAAGAATAAGGCAGCGTACAGAATAGTCCAGGAAATTCCATGCAGCTCCAGTGATGATGAGTTCAGTGATGAGTGCAGTGATGATGAGTTCAGTGATAAGTCCAGTGATGATGAGTGGCTGCCAGAGAAGAACAGAGACATAGGAGCTACGTATGATGAAGACACAGACAGTCAGGATACAGAAAGTGAGAATGATGAGGGGCAGGATGAAGAGGAAAGTCAGCATGATCAGGGAGCTGTGGGAAATGGGCACATGGCACCTGACCATACTCAAGCCCGCAAAAATGTTTGGAAAGTCCAAGACAATGACTTTGATGGAGACTTGCCTCCTTTTCTAGGAGAGTGGAAATTGAATGTGGAGGGGAAGGATCCCATAGATTTCTTCAGACATCTGTTTCCAGCAGATCTAATTGATAATATAACATACAACACCAACTTGTATGCTCTACAAAAAGGGAAAGAAAATCTGTCAGTAACAGGAGAAGAGATGCAGGTTTTTTTAGGGATCAACCTGATCATGGGGTACATTCGGTATCCTAGGGCACGAATGTACTGGTCTAGTGAGGACGGTCTTCGTCTTGGAATAATTGCAAATGCCATGTCTGTAAACAGATATGAGCAAATCCTGAGATACCTGCACTTTGTGGATAACTTGACTTACCAGCCAGCAAACACAGACAGGCTCTTCAAAATAAGACCAATCTTATGTGCTCTTCAGGAGACATTCAAGGCAGCAGCAGACCCTGAGGAATTTCAGTCAGTTGATGAGCAGATAATTCCTTTCAAAGGCCTACTGTCCATCAAGCAGTACATACCAAAAAAGCCCAAACCCTGGGGAGTGAAGGTATGGGTGAGAGCAGGCACCTCAGGCTATATGAATAGATTTGAAGTGTACCAAGGCTCTGCAAGTAGTGGTCGCATCAGTGAATTGGGAATGGCTGGAGATGTGGTGATGCGTCTTTGTGATGACATAAAACACAAAAATCACAAGGTGTTTTTTGATAACTTCTTCTGCAGCATTCCACTCATCGAGGCCTTGAAAGACCAAGGGATCTATGGCACAGGTACATGCAGAGCAAACAGGCTGAAGGGAGCAGATCACAAACTCAAGAGTGAAAAACAACTGAAAGAACTGGGCAGAGGAGCTTGTTCTGTTGTCAGCAATAATGCAAACATCACTGTCACACGTTGGCTTGACAGTTCTGTCATCCACATGGTCTCGTCCTGTGCTGGCCAATCCCCTGAAGATGTTGCCAACAGATGGGTCAAGAAGGAAAAAAGGATGATGATGGTCCAAAAGCCCTTCTCTGTGGCCCTTTACAATCAACACATGGGTGGGGTTGATCTTGTTGACCAATGTCTGGCAATGTACCCCCACAGACGTCGAAACAAGAGGTGGTACATCCGAGTGTTTTTTCATTTTTTGGATGTGACCATTGTAAATGCCTGGCGCCTCTACCAGATGTCTGGTTTGGAAAAGATGAGACTCCTCCTCTTCAAAGCATCTGTGGCTCGTGCACTGATAAATAGTGGCACCCTCCAGCAATGCAAAAGAGGAAGACCCAGTGGGACCCCACAACCCGTGAAGCGGAGAGCAGTCAGCAAAGTAGCCCGTGAGGTCAGGTTTGCCACAGGATATCACTGGCCCCAACTGATCGAGGTGAAAAATGCAAACAGATGCCATGATGTTGCGTGCACACGGAAGACCAAATACATCTGTATGCAATGCTGTGTGCCATTGTGCCCTGGATGCTTTGCAAACTTTCACACAGCCTAGGTGTGATGAACATCAGAGATGCAGAGACTAAGATGTCAGTTTGTGTTTTCTTCCAGCATGCGAATAAGCGCTTGGTAATACTGTCCTGCATCATTGTAGAATTGTGTAGACTCAAAAATGTTTCTCTTGTTGGAGATAGTTTGCCATATTCAGGTGTAGGATT
Organism: Neolamprologus brichardi; assembly: GCF_056152115.1. Lineage (NCBI taxonomy): Eukaryota > Metazoa > Chordata > Actinopteri > Cichliformes > Cichlidae > Neolamprologus > Neolamprologus brichardi. The sequence goes on along the minus strand of NC_142105.1, from coordinate 15,586,836 downwards.
CACGGCTGGAACTGTTGATTGGTTTTGTTATTTACGCCTAAACATTGGGTCTATATGAGTTGAAAGTTCCAAAAAATTGCTGAGATGTTTTTCAAAGCATACAAGCAAACAAGTGCTTGTATATTTACAATAGAACACAAGATAATTCATTTTTACAATAAGTTCACAGTATTTCATGCTAAGTGCTTGGGCGCATGTAGTCCACTGGAGTGGACAAGTCTATAACTTTATAAAAAAAAAAAAAATTGGAAAAAAAGAGTTGAACATTTCTTTTCATGTCCTGAGAAGAATAAAAGCACTTAAGAAAAAATTCTTGACCAAGGCTTTCATAATTCATGCATCAGAGGGTTAATATCCGTACACAGAGCTCAAAGTCTTTAGGCCGTCTTAAGTCTTTCTCTGTTGAGCCTCACTGGGGAGTAAATATGTAGGTTCAGTATTTTTCTCTGTTTGTCATCTAGCCATCACAGTTTTGCCCTGTCAAAGTCACTCAAATCCTTACACTTGCCCATTTTTCCTTCTTTCTAACAACTATCAGGATAAAATGTTCACTGGCTCCCTAATATATCTCACCCACTAACAGGTGCCATGACGGAGCGATAATCAGTTTCATGAAATACTAAAACGGGACAGCTAAACCTTGTAGTCAAGTCTGGGTTTGCAAGTTGCTCGGAGAACAGTACTTGTGTGACTGCACTGTGCCAAGTGTTAAATTATGTGGACGCAGGGATGTGGTGTGGGGTTGTTTTTCAGGTAATAAAGTTCAAGTGAAACTCTTAACACATCAGCAAACCAGGTGGGCCGGAGTCCAGAGGGTCCAGGATCCATGTTTCCCAAAAAGAATTTCAGATTTTGATTTGTGATACCACAGAACAGTTTTACACTTTACTATCTTCTCTGGATATTTTAAATGAACTTAAGCAGTGTTTCTGGATCAACCTGCATTAACCTGCATTTGTAGATGGCACGGTGAGCTGTGTGAGCTGTGCTCCTGAGCCCATGCACTGATTTCCATGACACAATCGTCCTTGTTTTTATGTCGAGCTCCCTGAGTGTCTGCTTATCAAAGGGGTCCAATACTTTGGGACGGTCTGTTGCAGATACATATGTCTCCAGATTCATCGTTCCCTCGTAGAAACTCTGCCTCTGCCTCTCAAAGATGTGCTTTTTACACCCAGTCACGTTACTGGCCTGTTCCCAGTTAGCCTATTCCTTATCTTATTAGCCCCACTTACTTTTCCAGCATCTTTTTGACAGATGTTGCTTCAAACAAATTCAAAACAAGAATTTTTGGTGAAATGGTACACATTCTCATTTTAAACCTTTGACCGGTTTTCTGTTTTGCATCGTGACTATCTCATATGTATTTATGAGATTTGAACATCATGTGTTCTGTTTTTATCTATATAGTACAAGTTTCCCAACATTTTTTGAACTGGGTTCAAGCCACAAACACCCAGAAAACCACAATATGTCCTGTTAATTTTGACCGACAGTAACATTCAGAAGCAAGTCTGAAGTCAGTCTGCACTATTAAGATTTACTCTTATATCAACTTCCACTGCAGGGCTCTGAAACGCTTCATAAATTTGACCCTGCACCATTTTTGCAGTGACTTTGAAGTTTGCATCAGGCTGTCCTCTTCGTTAACTCATCCTCACTTTTCCCTTCACTGCTCCTCCCCTCCTGCTTCCCTAAAGCTCAGAGGTAAACTTTAGAAAACAAACATCTCAGCATGCACACTTCCTTCTACAGAGACTCTGACATTGATTTTAGCTAATTATCATGTCCATCTTCATGTTCTCCTTCTCTCCCTGACTTTAATATACTTGCACCTTTCCTCTATCACTTGCACAATCTCTGTCTTCATCATTCTCTCCCTCTTCTTCATTTTCCCTGGAGTATGAAAGTGATGCCTTTTGAAAACAAATATCCCCAAGCTCCACTCAGTTCTCTTCTCTCTTAAGGAAATGCCTTCAATAATCATGTCAGATCATTTGCTGCTTGGGGAACGGAGGGAACTAACGGTGTGCGAAAGAGAAAGCGATGAAAAGATGAAAGCCTAAAGTTGATTGAGAGAGTAAAGAAGTAAAAGATGGAGGCGAGAGGACAGATATGTTGAAAAGTAGCAAAACAATCTCAGGCTTCTATGCCATCTGTTCTACGAAGCAATTTAGATGCTCTCCCCTCGAGGACTTGTTTATTGGTGTATGTGAGCACACAAGCAAATAGCCACCAGCTGTGTGTGTCTAGCTGGGAATATACTTTGTGTTATACTAGTGGGTCCCTCATCCATCAGACATCAACCTGATCTGCTATTAGATTTAATGCAACTGAAAAGAAGTTCAGAGCTGCAGCAGTAATGACTTTTACATGACTTATGTTCAAAGTAAATCTCAAACTGAAGCCGCAAAAACGACGACGATCTGGGCTTCAGGTTCAGTTATATTTATAAGGACCATCTGACACAAAACACAGATCACCAAGCTGTCAGAACAAATGCACACTCACTACATTAGAATTTGTCTGCTAGTGTGGAAAATAAACTAATGCTTTAAACTTACAGTTTTCTAATAACCAGCAGAGAGAAACTTCTCTGGTTGCAACATAAAGTTCATACCTAACTTAAGATTATAATATTAATTAATTATATTCACTTCTAATTAGGTCTAATGTTATTATTATTTATGAATTGTTTATTTTTTAAAATAAAAACAATAAACTAATGAACAGACCAACCTTTCTAAGGTAGTAGGTGTTTTTTTCATGTTATTCTCTTTGATAGCTCCAGTGCTGACCATAACTCTCTTATTCATTCTTTTGAGCAGTGAGTAGTCGCACTAACTCAAACCTGCTGCAAGCCAGATAAGGCTGACTGACTGATTTCTGTGTTGTGGTTGACATGCATAGGCCAAAGTGCCATTTAAAGAATCAATCATAAATGAAATTTCAATAGTTCTCTGTTATGTTTGTGCAACATGCAAATATTACCCGCAGACTTTGGTGGATTGATGCACATCTCTAAGAATTCTAGGAGAAGGGCTGCATTTAAGCAACAGGTGGCTAAATGCAGCTGCTAAAGATGTCGGTGACTAATGCTGTTACATAAGTTATACTCAGGGTACAGCAGGGAATGTTGGGAATATGGAGCTCATGCAAAAGTACATCTTTTTATTTTATTGTAATATAATAAACAGATACTTAAACACAGTGCTCACAGTTCACTATGGTAAGAAACAAGTCATTTGTAACAATGACTCGTGCAACAAATTTGTGTGCATGAGTCAGTTTCCTTCCTGGTTTACCTTCATGGAGTCATTCGATTTTTTTAAATGTCAATTCGGACCCCTTTGCATTCTACCACTGCTACAGAAATGAAGATGTAATGTACATTTAATGTGCACTGTATAGACAAAGGCATTGGGCCACAGCTTCCAATCTTTATTGCCAAAAATATTCAGTCACCCACCGAAGTCATGGAATTCAGGTGTGTCAATAAGTTGGCCAAAGGTGTATTAACTGAAGTGCGTAGGCTTGCAGGCTATAAACATTTATGAAATAGAAGGAATGAATGCTTTTGGCAGTGGACAGGGGTCAGCTTGGTCACCCGTCCCTGGCTCTGCAGCTGCGTATACGACAAAAAGTGTGTGTTCTGACACCTTTTATCAGAACCAGCATCAACTTTTTCAGCTTTTTGAGTTACAGTAGCTTGTTGGCTGGATCGGACCACACAGGTCAGCCTTTGCCCTTCTGTACATATCATCGAGTCTGCTGACAATGTCTCTGGGTCACCGCTGTTCCTGCCTCCACTTTGGATAAATATTGACCGGGAACACCTGACAAGAGCTGCAGTTCTGTCTGTTCAGTTTTTACACTCAGTTGATGTTTTAGAAGCAGGAAAAAAGGGAGGAAGCTGACATTTTGTTCTCAAATACATCCTTCCTTCTAGAATCCTTCCTGCCATGATGCAGAGATTATCAGGGGTATTCACTTTACTTGTCAGTGTTCATAATGTAATGCTTGGATTGGTGTATAATCCCAAATAATGTAGCAGTTACTGAGATCACTGTATATGATGGTCAGTAATTTCCTTCAAAAGTCCAAATTTTCTATGACCTTGGTGCTGAAATAAGAACTTGTGACCATCACAAATCAACAGTTCTGACATTTATTGTCAAAATCTGCACAACTTCTCAGGGTGAGTTACACCTAATGGTCACTTGTTGTGATAGACATCTGTAGCCATTCAACAAACGTGTTAATCTAATTGCTGAACAGTAGCAGAACGGTTGTGGAAATGGCAACAGTAGTGTTTGGAGTGTCTGCTGTGTAGGAGATACACTAGAAAAGGGAAAAATCTAACTGATAAGGTCAAAGTGGGAGGATTTTATCCTTATCCCATGAAATATTCAATAGAATTGGCATTGAGAGTACTGCTAATGAGTGTATGGAATAATTAAACCCAGAAAGAAAGAAAATGTATTTTATCACACAACACTAATTTAATGATGGTGAAACCACTTTGCAAGCTGAAAATCACACTTTCTCAAACTTCATTAATCAGTTGAGAGAATGTCAGAAAATGAATCATCAATTGTCCATTAAATGAATTTATCATGGAGAATTGACACATTTTATCACAATGATTCATTGCTTGTTTCAGTTGTTAACACTAAAAAGAACACATGGCTTATCACCAAGATGAAATAAGTAATTTTAAGACTTAATTTTGGAAAAAGATACAATCAAACTTTATTGATACCCAAATGTCTGTATTTGATTAGTTGTTAGATATGGCCCCAGTTATTGCTCCATCTACGGTTAGGACTTTGTGTTCAACAGGTCATGGGTGAACAGGTGGATGCTTACAGGTTAACAAATGTGTATTTTTTAACAAACTTGTACAGACAAAAATGTATGTGTGAGAGAATCTGCAGAGCTGCGTATTTCACAGCACACAACAATCCTTTTAATACTTCTGAGGGTTTGACAAAGTGCCCACTTGGCTTAAAGAATCTCCTGCAAGTTTCGAGTGTCTAGGAGGTGCAAGGTGGATTTTGTGAACCCTGGAGGAGCACTGCACCAGTTGCAGACAGTTATGTAAACTGTTAAGAATGAGTGGAGTATCAGTAAGTGGTAACAAGCTTCCCACATTTGTGTGTGAAGTGAATGGAATTTTAGCAAGCATGTACTGGAACAGTTTCATATCGAGATGGACTTGATTTTACCATTAAAAGGCTTCAAAGTGAAGCAAACAACCCAATAAGTGTCACTGTCATGGGTATATTTTCAGTCTGTGAATTCTAATGCTTCATTTGTGCCTTGGCATGTGTACACTGAGAGATATGCACAGACCTGAGGCAGTGTTTTGCCATGGCACAGCCAGATTAAGATGCCTTCAGTCATTTGTTATCTACATATTGCTCTTAGCTCCCATGCCATATTTGATATCATTGAAAACCTTTGGAATTCATTTTAAATACAGCATAGCAGTAAAATCTGTCTGCTGTAAGTGTTACACTACTGGATGCAAACCAAGCTGCAACAGTCACAGCTTGAACTCAAGAGTCTCTTAATTAACCAAGACAACTATGCTTGCTTCAGCTTCAGCAATGGCCTGAAATGGAGTCAGTGAGAGTCACAGCTGCAGTAAGGGCAGGCGTGTTTTGGGGTTTCAATCTTAAGTTATCCAGACTGTTAGCCTAATGCTGTCTGTGAAGGTTCTCAGTCATCCAGGTCATCGTAGTCAAAGGAGCTTGCAAAGAAAAGCGTCTGGACTTCTTTAAGTTACTTGAAGACGTTTCACCTCTCATCCGAGAAGTTTCTTCAGTTCTAAGGTCAAATGGTGGAGAGTCCCAGATATAAACCTAGTGGGAGTATCCCCCCACAGAGGGACAAAAGGACCCCCTGATGATCCTCTAATCGCCCGAGTCAAGGTGTGAAACTGGGTGTGGGTCCCAATCAGCCAGAGTTTCGGGTGAGTTCATTGTGGAACCTGGCCCCACCTTATTATGCGAATTCCTGAGGTCAAATGGCCCAGGATGTGAGTGGGCGTTAAGGCGTCTGGGAAGGGAACTCAAAACTGGATTATAGATGGCAGAGAGTTGGTGTCGTAAACCACCACCTCTGTTCAAAGATGGTCGCTCACAGTGAGTCTTGTCCTGTGGAGGTGGCACTTCACAAGCGCATGGCACAACATAGAAGAGCCACCTCCACAGGACAAGACTCAGCTGTCCATCTGCATTTTAAGGATAAAGGACACTCTTTCGAGGATGCCAATGTTCACATTTTGGACAGAGAGGACAGATGGTTTGAAAGAGGAGTGAAAGAAGCCATCTATGTCCACTGTGAGCGACCATCTTTGAACAGAGGCGGTGGTTTACGGCACCAACTCTCTGCCATCTATAATCCAGTTTTGAGTTCCCTTCCCAGACGCCTTAACGCCCACTCACATCCTGGGCCATCTGACCTCAGGAATTCACATAATAAGGTGGGGCCAGGTTCCACAATGAACTTACCCGAAACTCTGGCTGATTGGGACCCACACCCAGTTTCACACCTTGACTCAGGCGATTAGAGGATCATCAGGGGGTCCTTTTGTCCCTCTGTGGGGGGATACTCCCACTAGGTTTATATCTGGGACTCTCCACCATTTGACCTTAGAACTGAAGAAACTTCTCGGATGAGAGGTGAAACGTCTTCAAGTAACTTAAAGAAGTCCAGACGCTTTTCTTTGCAAGCTCCTTTGCTATACTGAGGCCTAATGCTATACTGAGGGTGATTTTTCTTTTAGATCTCATATTCCAGGGGTGTCGAACTCCAGGCCTCGAGGGCCGGTGTCCTGCAGGTTTAGATCTCACCCTGGGTCAACACACCTGAATCACATGATTAGTTCATCACCAGGCCTCTGGAGAACTTCAGGACATGTTGAGGAGGTGATTTGGCCATCAGCTGTATTGGATCATCATCTGAAACCTGCAGGACACCGGCCCTCGAGGCCTGGAGTTGCCCACCCCTGGCATCACTGCTTGTGTTCACAGCACCTCACCCTCACCTTGGCTAATTCGACTCACTGAACTGGAGCTTTTCAGTGTGTTTGTGCTGTTATTGGCTTTTGGGGTGACATGTGAGACACGCCTACTGTATGTTACAGACACTGCAACAAGTTTGGGTTCCTGTTGTCATGAGTGAAATTCAACTGATGTATTGAATTAGTACTGATTACCAAATATTTCTGCCTGTGCTTTGCAATCGTCCCGTCATGAATGCAGATCACTAACCAAACTTACGAGCGTTTGCTGATTACTTTGCACTCAAACCATTAGGCGACCCCTGAGGGTTCCCCTTAGCAGCACAATGCACTCTGTCCCAGCTTCCACACTCACCCAATCCCAACTAGTCTATGGTGGTCCCAGCCCACAACTCACGAGAACCAAAGCATCCATCGTAGCCCATCATCATATAATTTAACTACATGCAAATGAACATATCCTTATTTTTCCTTTGATAAAAGCTGTGGGATATTATTATTGGGGAAAATGGTCATTTCAGACCATTAATCAGCTGTGTTTGTGATTTCCATTGATCAAAGAACTCAAGGGCACTTTGGAGGCAGAACGCAGCCATTAGTGCTGGAAACTAGTTTTGCCATAATAACTTGGGAATTCACTTTAATCTTGTATTGAGCTGCCGTCTGTTTGCAGTCCAGCTTCAGTGAAACCAGCCCTGGCATCAAAATGAAAGATAGACTTTGTCAACCAGGGACCCGGGCTCATTAAAACACATAATCTTAATAGATATAACTTCATCTACTGCGTCTGCAAACACCCCCAAACATACATCATCAGAATATGAATCATTTATCTTTCACCATTGTAGCTGACTCATTTGTGTTATGAAAAGAGCAGTGTTGTGACTGAAGAGATAACTCATCATTGACCTGTTATTATCCAACCATATTTATTTTTTAAAAAGGTCACTCTGTAATGGCTGGAAGAGAAGCTGCAGTCTATATTTTAAAAACTGATCAGGGTTTATGTATCCAACACAGAGAAACAGTACATCACCAGTACAACGAGCTCACAGCCATTTATACACAGTGTGTTTACTTTGTTTACTGCAGAGTTTGAGCATTTTATTGAACCAATAAATCAAACGCTGGTCTGTTGCTTTATTAGATGATTAGCTTTTTTATTGTGTGGATATTAATTCTCTATGGAGTCACAAAACAGTTTGAGTTAGTGTTCAGCCTCTGCCCTTCTTAGAATGCATTTACATTTATCTTGGTTTTATTCCCTAAAGCTTTGTTAGTGTCTGTGATGGACAAGAGTGCAGGGAGTACAATGAAGTCTTCCTTCAACCAGGCTGTCTTTTTGCCCACAGTAGCTAAATGTGAAAGGCAGAAATCATCAGAGTATATCAGTTTGGCCAGCACTCATGGGTCACTTCCACAAAAATGGCACAAGACTGGGGTAAAATGTATCCATCAAATGGAAAACTTTATTAACGAGAACACATGTTGCCAGACCAACACACAGCAAAGAATCCAACCCCTCTGAAAGCAAAAGGCTTCTTTTTATACTTTTATACTTAGCATCTGGAATAGCCCAAGTCTGGGGGTCAGCAAACCAAATGGATCAACCACAATAAAACACATCATAGACATATTCAGATTTGTAACAAGTCCTATAAATAACTCAATAACATATAAACTTCAACCACTCCTACATACATTAAAACACCTTAACCACTCTCCCCTAGCCTGGCACATTGATTTGCTCCAGGAGCTCATAAGCAGGTGATTGAGCTGCTTGGGCCAACTTGAATATGGAGCGCCTGAATATTCTGGTTTTATTCTTGAATAGAAAAAATGACTTCACTTGAAAACTTTGTCACCTGCAAGAGTACATAGCTAATGCATCAGACAGAGAAGGACTTGATTATTTCTTACATGAACTTGTTTTTATGTAGCTGTTTACATATGACTACACACTCATATACGCCAATTCAGTACAATGCAAGAACGCAGTAGGAGCAATAATTCTGAATATTTTGGTAAATATCTGCATGACATTGTCTTGATGGCAGAGAGAAGAATTTAAATGGCACAAAAGATGTCATTGAACTCCCTGGGGTGGACGCAGCTCCACAGGTAGCAGGTGCAGCTATGTTGTGTTTCATCTCATTGTGTTTCATATCTGACACAGCTGCTTGCAAGTCCAATACATATCCTGTTCCACGTTACTAAAATTAAACCGATTGTATTTATTTACTTTTTTCTGCAAGTTGCATCAACTGCAACTGCACAGAGCAGATAAGGAGGGAAAGAGGTCAGATACAGAGCACAGGGACGCTTGTCGATGTTTCAGAATATAAGAGCTGCTGCAGGCTAACTTCTGAAACACTCTTGGTGTGATTTAAATGCTGTGAAAGATGGAGCTAAAATCATCACAGATGCTACATTATCATAGTTAATGTTGCTCCTGCTCACCAACATGACACTGTCCAAACACTACAGCAAACTCAGCTCTGATAACTGCTGATGACTTAAAAACGGTCCTTGTCAAACTTTCCACCAGAGAAAGTAACACACTGGAACCGTCCTGACCGTACTGATGCTTACTGGATGGTTTTACTTGTGCTCATCCCAGCCTATACTCCCCCCTCAGGAGAGCAATCACGCTGCACTTTCATATGTCAGGTCATGACAGCATCATAGTTGACGAGCACATCCATGTTAACCATGAATGACAGGTGAAGTTTACATCTGACAGTCCACAACTCTGCCTTCAGATCATGAGACAAATCCCCATCAACCCGCCGGCGTACCTCGAGAAGTTTATGGTGCTACCCAGCCTGAAACTAAATACCGTTTCTCACCAGCCTCTACAGTGCAATAAACAACAGTTTAAAAAGGATAAGTTTATAAAGGCAGTAATAAATTGCAACAATAGGTATGGATAAAAAACATAAAATCTAAGTTCTAAAACAAGCTCAAGTCCCGCTCATTCAGGCAGCAGTCCTTTCAAAGAAGGGGATGGTTAAATTAGGTAGTGTGTATCTGGGGAGTATATTTAGTGTGTGTGTAGATGGGGCAACACAGCCCGCTTGTTGATCTTAGTGTAGCTGTGTGAATAGCTGTGTGGGTGGGGAGGGGGCACAGTCCGTTTATCACTCTCATGGTGCAAAGAACCCTTCCAGCATGCCTCTGTAAAAAGTTGTGAGGTGAAGTACCTGGTCTAATCCCCATGCCACAAACTTACACAGCAGCCATTTGAGTGAGGCTCATTGTACTAATACCAAAGTGTTTCAAGACGCTTGGTCACAACACATCAAAGTCTGCCTCCATCCTGACTTTGATCATCATCAGTTTCCATACAGAGCAAACAGATCCACTGATGATGGCCTTTCTATAGCCTTCCATACCACTCTAAGCCACTTAGAGCTCCCACAGACTGTAGTCACAATGCTCTCCGTGGACTACAGCTCTGCTTTCAGTGCAATCATCCCGGACACCCATATAAATGAAATGGCTTCCTTGGACTCGGTTACGAGTCTTTGCCTGGATAAAAGATTTCCCTTCACACCGTCTAGAGCAGGGGTGTCAAACGTACGGCCCACGGGCCGGATCAGGCCCGCAAGCGGGTTTAATCCGGCCCATGAGATGATTTTGTAAAGTATAAAAATGAGCTGCAATTTTTCAATAAAGACACTGCTGTTCCAATTGTGTCCATTGGATGGCGCAATAGCAATTGTGAGCTGCTTTGTTTTGCCCATGAAATTTAAACCTAATGTGCTTTGGCGCCCTCATTGCCCCAATATGTCAGTGACGCTGCAGTGAAAGCTAGCTACCTCAATGCTAACAAAATTGCACTAGCTTAAAAACAATTTAGTGAGGGTGAATTTGTAAAAACATGTATGATGAAGGCATCGGAGATTGTGTGCCCTGAAAAGCGCCAGGCCTTTGCAAATATCAGCCTGACAAGAAACACTGTTGCCGACAGGATTTCTGATCTTTCAGCGGATTTGGACAGCCAGTTGAAGCAAAAAATAAAGTCATTTATTGTGTTTTCAGTTGCAATTGATGAAGGCACGGACATTACAGATGTTGCACAACTGGCAATTTTCATGTTGATGACACATTGACCATCACCGAGGAGTTCGTGGAGTTGGTACTGATGACCGATATAACGACCGCAGCTGATATTTTCACCGCACTCGTCGGCGTGCTGGACAGCGTCGGAGTGGACTTGTCCCGTGCTGTCAGCCTGGCTACAGATGGTGCGCCCTCAATGATCGGGAAGAAAGCAGGCGTTCAGAGATAAAGTTCAGAGATAAAGTGCAATCTGCAAATGGAGGACGTGATTTTTGGACTTTTCACTGTATTTTGCACCAGGAGGCTTTGTGTTGCAAGTCACTGAAAATGGATAACATCATGAAGGTGGTCATCCAAACTGTTAATTTCATCCGATCCAGAAGCCTCAATCACCGTCAGTTTGACAGTCTCCTCAGAGAGAAAGACCACATCTATGGCCTGTCATACCACACTGAGGTAAGATGGTTGAGCCGAGGTGCTGTGCTAAGGTGTTTCTTTGATTTACGAGAAGAAATTGAACAGTTTATGGAAGAAAAGGGCAAACCAGTGTTAGAATTTCATTCCGCAGAATGGATGTAGGACCTTGCATTTATGGTGGATGTTACAGAGCACCTGAATAACCTGAACAAACAGCTGCAAGGACGCAACAAAGTTGTCACGCAGTATTATGACAGCATACCTTCTTTCAAGTTGAAGCTGTTATTGTGGGAGACGCAGCTCGCTGGTGGTGATGCAGCTCACTTCCCCTGTCTGAAAAATGTGTGCACGATCCAAAGTGTGGCAGATATGAAGTGGTTTAAAGATAAAATAACGGGACTGTTACTAGAGTTTGAGCAACGATTTCAGATTTTTGGTGAACTGGAGAAAGACTTCAAAGTTTTTTGCTCGCCGTTCACCGTGAATCCCTTTGATCTGCCCGTCAGGATCCAACTTGAAATAATAGACTTGCAGTGTGACTCGGATTTGAAGGGCAAGTTTGCCGCAGCTGGCTTGAACACATTCTATCAGAATCTCTTGCCAGGTTACCCGAACTTGACAGCCCTCGCTGCAAAACTGTTGTGCATGTTCGGAACCACGTATCTTTGTGAGCAAGTTTTCTCTGTAATGAGCACAAATAAAACAAAACTGCGCTCAAGGCTCACACACAGGTACTTGAATCACATCCTGAAGTTAGCTGCCGCTCAGGATGTGAAGCCTGATATTGATGAGCTGGTGAAAGCTAAAAGATGCCAGGTATCAGGAGTCAAATAAACTATGCAACCCCACTGAAAGTGCTGCATGAGACACCCTGATGTAGTTCTGTGATCTGTGATATACTTCTGTGAATCACTGAGGCACTGTGTGCTTGTGTGATCTTTGTCCTCAGAATTTTCAAATAACTTGAGGTGTTTTGTAATTAATAGCTATGTTGTGCTTTTGGACACACTGTCCTCAGGCTCCAGCTTTATGTTTATATATTTTTATGTTGCTGTGAGACTGCTTCTAATTGATTATATTTGATTTATATATTTAACCTATTCTGTGGTTCTTGTACTTGTTTGGGGAACAGGATTTCATTATTTTTATCTACATTGCTGCCTGCGAAGTGACACCCTGATATAGTTCTGTGATCTGTGAAACAGTTCTGTGAATCACTGAGGCACTGTGTGTTTATGTGTTCTTTGTCCTCAGAATTTTCAAATAACTTGAGATGTTTTATGATTAATAGCTATGTTGTGCCTGTACTATTTTGAACATACTGTCCACAGGCTCTAGCTTTATTTTTATGTTGATTGTATTAAAACAAAGAAAACAATCTGAAGTTGTTGTTTTTAAGTTATATATACAATGATTTTACCAGCCCACTTGAGAGTAGACTTTTCTCCATGTGGCCCCTGAACTAAAATGAGTGTAAAAACTGCTACCAGTTTTTACACTCTAGACCAGGGGTGGTCTAGAGTGTAAAAACTGGTGGCACAAGCTCCTCCACCCTGATGCTAGGTACCGTACACACGGCTGTGTGCTGAACTTATTTTCTACTCGTGACTGCACTGTCACTACACCAACTTCTATCATTTGCCAACAGTACTACTTTCATGGGCCTTATAGCTGAGAGGGATTAGACAGCCTACTGAGACGAGGTGCAGATCTTGGATGTAAAGCAGATCTTTACAGGTTGTGTTATCCCTTTTAATTCTGAGGCTGTCCACCTACTGGGAGCATTGTTGTACTTAAAATATTTGGTTCATTCCTTAAGTAAAATAAGTATCTAATGTTTTCCCTACAGCTCAGATTGTTGACCTGCTGCAGAGGTAAGCATAATATAGTTAGATGTCAGAGAAAGCCTCCAAGGCCAACAGTGTAATCCTCTCATGTTACAGAGCAGAGGCCCTATGTGTGATTCTTAAAGGAGAGTCAAACATCCTGTCACTACTGTATGTGCCATATCAAAGTAGGAAGCAGTAGAGTTTTTTCTTCGTGCAGCTCTCATGTTTATTTCTGTTCACTGAACTATTTAAAAGCCGTCAGGTCTAACAAAAGAATATTTTTACTGTAGCCACTTCTTTCTGAAGTCAATAAAATAACACTTGTTTAAAGTACGCTCCATTATTTACAAGAACTTCTAACCCATCCATCTTATGGCCCAGCAATCTCACACTGTCGATTACAACAGGAGGGAGACGCAGCGCTATATCCTTTTCACCAGTCCCTTTCCTGTCTTAATGTATTCGCCTTCGATTTTTATGCAGATGCTTTTTGTTTCCAGGTGCAGCTTCAGCAGCACCAGTTGATCCCTGTCACAAACAAGGCGAGCACACACCTCAAACTATGTAACTAAGTAACAATAGGTACATAAGCAAAAAGCAAAAAAGAAAGTGGTTAAACAGTTTGAAATCATAAATTACTACCTGTTTATTTATTTTAATTCTTCACTTCTAAGTGAAGAATTAGAAGAATTATTTCTAAATAATGGTTAATGGTAACAGATCCATAGAAAAAGCTTTCCAAAACTTCATTATTCTTTGGGGGCAGTTTAGACCTGGAATTTGATGACAACCATGTGGATGGCAGTTCAGCTACTGTTCAAAGGAGAGATAAACATTTGAACACCTATTTGGCAATTTTGGTGAAAAGACTGTGACCCTTTAAATGTGCTGTTCTGAACATAATTATTTAAATTAAGTCATTTATATTGTATACATGCTAAATGTTAATTGTCTGTAAAGGACATCCTTCTGTTGCAAAACCTGTACTTATTAATTTAGTTTCAATACTGGTCAAAAACACCCCAGTTTTTCCAGTTATTTATCACAATTCATGTGTTTCAAGTCCAGTGAATAGGTTGAAATGGTACAAAGGTAAGTGATAAACTCCCAAAGGTTAAAAAAAAAAAAAGGTAAGGTTACCCAAGATGAAAAGTAATGTACACGTCAGAATTACACAAAAAGGCCTTTTTCAGGGAACACAACATGAGTTAACAATTCAAAGCTGTTCTGCAGTATTGGAGGTTGATCAGCCTTGAAAGTTGGTGCTACTAATTCCTACAGGTGTTGCAACTTGTCTGGATTACGTCCCCCTCTGTCAGCATAAAGCAGTGTTGGATCACACTGTGGTACCATACCCTCATGGGCATCAGCTGAACAGTACTGTACTGTAGTGTGTTGATACAAACATCGTGACAATAACAGTGGAAGAGACACAGACCATCATAACACTTATAAATGTCGGTCTGTCCGACAGAGAAACTGCAAAGAAAGTCAAAGTGTCAGTGAGTCCAGTTTCCTTCAGCATCCAAAGGCTCAGAAACAAACTGTGACAGGAAGAGGTCTGCAGACCCAAAGACACGACTGAATCAGAGGACACGTTCCTGAGAGTTAACAGCTGTGATATAGGCGACTCACAGGACAACAGCTTCAAGCAGCTTAATAGTGGTCATAGTGAGCAAGTCTCAGTTTCAGGTGTGAGGAGAAGACTTTGAGCTGCAGGTTTGACAGGTTCTGCAGCAAGAAAGCCAGACGTCAGAATAAGACAAAGAGGCTTGTCTGGGCCATGAAACACCGACATTGCACTACTGAAGACTGGAAGAAGGTATCATTGACTGATGGATCAACATTTGGACTCTTCGTTTCATCACGCAGGATCTTTGTACGCCGTGGAGTAGGTGAAAAGATGGTTCCACAGTGTGTGGCATCAACATGGAGGAGGAAGTGTGATGGTCTGGGGCTGTTTGCTGGATCCAGGGTCGGTGACTTGTGAGTGAGAGGCTCCCTGAACCAGAACAGCTACCACAGCACTCTGCAGCTCCATGCAGGACCCTCTGGTATGAGGCTAGTTGGTTAGGGCTTCATCCTACAGCAGGATAATGACCCCAAACTGTCCAAGCTGTGCCACAACTACCTCAGGAAAAACAACAAGATGGTGAGCTTGAAAACATGGAGTGTCCAGCACAGTCTCCAGACTTAAACCTCATCGAGCTGGTTTGGGATGAACTGGACAGAAGAGTGAAAGCAAAGCAACCTACAAAGTCCACATTTATGGGAACTTCTGCTACAGATATGGGAGAAGATTTGATTTCTGTTGGAGAAAGAAGCCACAACTGTGTTCAGCTGTTATGTATGTGTTATATCTGCCAAAGGAGGCAACTCTGAGTCAAAGTTTCGAACACATTTGGTCTATAAACTGATTCCATGATTTTTTTTTTAACTCCAGCTGGTTATTTGTACTGTGCCTTCATTTCAGAGTGCAAGAGACATCCTAAAACGTTTGACTGGTAGTCTATGAGTCTTCTCTTGGTTCGTCTAGTTGCAGATGTAAACATTAAACAATCATATTCTGTGTGGGTTGTTTTGAACAAACAGTCAAACCTGGGTTGTAGCTCGTTCAGTTCATACCAAACAGGTGTTCAGTTTTCAGTGCGGATAATGCTGGATTGTTTACTTCAGCATAGCCATCACTAAGGATTAAATTTGCTGCTTCTCATTGAATTTGTGAAATAGAATAATGATGACAGCAACATCAGGTATTTTTAGATTTGATTGGTGAGTAAATATCTACACATATGGTTGGTTTACTCCACCATTAACAGCAGAGGTATCAAGATAACCTGCCATGAGTACACTATGTTGAAGAGGCACATGTCTTTAGCTACATCCTGCAATGAAATGTGTTTTGCTGTGTTGCGAATAGTGCGTTTTGTGTGGCCTTGGTAAAGTGTAGTTGCAAACTATTGAGGCACTGGAAGAGATGTGAACTGTACTTCCTGGCACTGTCCACCAAAATCACGTCAGGAAGGAAGTCTCTGGATCTACTGAGAGCTGATAATATCATCAGAGAAGGAAATGAAAGCATGCTATATTCATCATCGCCAGTACAAATCCAATGCAAGTCTAATTTTATTCCACAACTATTACCATCCAAAGTTAGATATGGATTCTCACAAACCTCATTAAGAAGCTAATAGAGGGTAAGGATATAAATTGTTTGTCCTAGCGAATGCTTGTGGGGACTAACTAGAAAGCTGTTTGGAAGCTTTCACTCTAACAGGTTTGGTTTCTTAAAGGCAGCACTCAGCATCAAGCAGAGAAACACTTCCAGAGGTTCTTGTTGCATCAGGAAGAAGGTGCTTGTGAGGTGAATGGACACGTGGTGCTGTCTAATCCCATTAAGCCATAGGTACTTTTAGACACATTTGCTTTACTCTGATTATTTATGGTAAAACATTTCTGTTAAGCTGTCATTAACATTTTCTCTTTTCTCATTTTATTTCAGTGCTGTAAAAGCTTCAGACTCTACACACTTACATGGCCAAAGCCAAACAGACAGAGCTTTTAGGGAGGTCCTGCTGTTACAGCTGGCAGTTAGAAGGCTCCCACCTGCAGGTGTAGACACATCAGCCCCCAATCCACTTCACACAAAGCCCACTACATCCAAGCACAGCTGGAAAGTACGGCCTCTGCCGTCAGAAACACACATAATGTGTGTGTGCTGTCAAGAGCCCCAGTGCTTGTTGGGCAAAAGAGAATATATAAAAGCTCGGCACAAAAACCGACTGATTTAAAAACTTGATGGGCCAAATAAAAACTACCAGCAAAATGATGCACATAAACCAGGTCAGACTCAATACTCAGATAATGAACTTTCAGAGACTGAGATGTAATTTATGTGATATTAAAATTCTGGTTTATTTACTTTTTATATAGTTACATAAGAAGTCTTGTGAATGTTGAAAAAAAAAATCCATGAGGCACCAAATCCTTGTCTCTACTGAGATCTCGCTGATCAACTTTGGCCTTGTTTGTAACTGTATCTTGTGTGGAGTTGCTGGAAAGTGTCGAGTTTCAGTGTTTTTTCATGAGGTTTTTATTTTTGGTTGGCTGTTGAAAAAACAAACCAACTGGAGGATAATGGCTGAGAACCCATCTCTCTATTTATTACACAGGATACCAACTAGACTGGGTCAAAATAGGTAGTTATTCCATATGCATTTCCATTTAATTTCCATTTGGCAGTATGTTGACCCGCCAAGCCAACATGTGGAAGCTTTTTCCACAGCTTGCAGAAAACGTGTTGCAGCTTGACTAAAACAGCTGAAATAACATCCTGCTTTGTGTGATTTTCTGATTGTGTAGATGGACATCAGTTGTGCCAGATTCATGTGGCCTTGAATGCCTGAACTAATGATATGATTCACTCAGTGGGAGTCTCTTCCTGTCTTGGTTTTTAATCGTGTATGGTTAGAACTCCCAAGTGGCCTTGTTTTCTGTTCTGCCTAATGTCTTTTTATATAATATAGATATGGATGCTTACTCCAGACAGACGCTCATGAACATGGCAGACGTCAAACCAACAGTGCCTTTAAAGTAGAAGAAGTTTAGTTTTAAATATTATAGCTGTGCCTACATACTCAGCAAAGCAAACCTATTGCACACAGTCCCCCACTCAAGTTATTGTTGGGGCATCTAATAGTTTGTCATTACTGTCTGTTGGCAAAGAAATGGTAAACTGCCATCAGTTGGCTGTTCTCTCATGTAAAACGTAGGATAGGAAGAAAAAAGATGCATGGAAAAACAGGGGCATCCTATTTTTATGCTTTTTTTTATGAAGCTAATTAATTAGGAAAACCAATAATATGAAAACATAAACTGATGGTGGAATTGAACTCAGGACCTTCTTGCTCTGCGTGCTAACCACTGTGCCAGCGCGCTGCCATTTTAACATTTAAATTCATCATTTCATGAGACCTGTTGCTGCTGATTTTCAGTCCAGTTCTTGTCTAACATCCCTCAGCCTTTTTCCCTGTTTCCCTTCCTTAGGCTTGGCTTTTCTACACCTTCTATTAAGACGTTATTGATGAGGCTTTGGTGAACTGCAGATGAATAAGATCTCAGCCCAAGTTAGAAATAAAAAAAGACATTGAGTCACAAGGAGAACAAGACTTTGTGCCACAGATGACCTTAAGTTCTGTCCCTTCAGTTCTGTCACAGAATCTTTTACCTGTTTGCCAAACAGAAAATGAAATCTTATGAAAGTTAAAGTAACGTCTGAAACTGTTTAGCTGTTGATCTGGTGACCTGGTCCAGAGATTAGGGGGACATTTTCACATTAGACTGCCAGAAAGGCCACATGGAAATAATATAGTGAATGATAGATTAATTGTATTTAGCTGCTTCTGTTTCACAATAGTATTGCATGCTGGCTCGCTGTCAGAGAGCCATGACTCACTAAATGTGAGCTGTGAAAATGTCTGTTTGACTTTTCACTGATAAACTCACACTTATAAACAGCATAAGTAGAAGACCCAATATAAGAGGAAGGACAAATTGAAAAGTGCATCTCGAGAACAGAGATAACAGATCGATAGAATGACTAAAAAAGAGCTGTGAGTGTACATGAGGCTGACAGATGGCATGGTGAAACGCCTCATTGCCTCTCTTTACATTCTGACCTTGAAAAGTGTTTGTCCATCAATGGTCATGTGTCACAATGACTGTTTGTGAGAAAGAAAATGTGAAAGCACGAGTTCTGTGTTCAAGGTAGACTGAAATGGAACACTTCATCTCACTCTTTGTTGGCTCATTGGCTGAAATCAGTTTGTATTGTGAGAGATAATAACTTTCTCAAAGCTCACACACACGTCTGAGTGAGCTGTCACAGACCTGCACTCTACATGTATGTGTAAAGTGTCAGGCAGGAGTTTTGTGACGCCACATTCAACTGTAATGTAGAAATACAAATTCTTAGTAATAATTATACAACTTATCACTCGTCTTAACTGTGTGCAGAGCTGTGTCTGAATCATGAAATCAAACAAATTCTACTTGAAATCACCAACCACATTCTGGCAAATTCAAGAGTGCCAGTGATGCATGACACATAGGTCAGTTAGTCCATCCATCCGTCCATTTTCTTCCGCTTATCCGGGCCGGGTCGTGGGGGCAGCAGCCCAAGCAGAGAAGCCCAGACCTCCCCCAGCCACCTCCTCCAGCTTGTCCAGGGAAACACCAAGGCGTTCTCAGGCCAGCCGAGAGATATAATCTCTCCAGCGTGTCCTGGGTCTGCCCCGGGGCCTCCTCCCCAGTGAGTACTGGATGATAATTGATGATGACTGATATTGGCATATCAACAAACTAGATGTTATTGACCAACATCAGTGCCCAAATGATCTGTTTTGTCACATTGTTATTGCACCGGCTAAATGATCAGAAATCATGTGATCAAAAGCTGTAAGACTTTTTTGGGTCAAACTTTAAGGCAGGGGTGTCCAACTCCAGGCCTTGAGGGCCGGTGTCCTGCAGGTTTTAGATCTCACACTGGGTCAACACACACCTGAATCACATGATTAGCTCATTACCTTCAAGACATGCTGAGGAGGTGATTTAGCCATTTAAATCAGCTGTGTTGGATCAAGGACACATCTAAAACTGCAGGACACCGGCCCTTGAGGCCTGGAGTTGGACACCCCTGTTGTAAGGGGTCTTACATAAGTAAATACAGTTTTCATTGGATAAGGCCACCTAATTCATCCAGCAACCTGTTATGAGGTAAGTCAATGCATAGGAGGCAATAAAAACTTTTCAACAATTAATGGAAGCATTATTTAGTTTTTAGTGTCACATCTGGCCCTGCGCTATCTTTCCTCTGACCACTGTCTTGATTGAATATGGTTGACTAATTAACTCAACATTCTGGTGCTGAGAAGTTACACAGGTCATTTATTACCATATGTTGCAGTCTATTTATACCCACTCCAGATATTTGATCCTGCATTACCAGAAAGCTACATTACAGCGTGCTGACTAACAGGTTTATTACTCAAACTTTACAGAGTAATAGTTAACATGGGGCCAGTCAGCTACCAAGTGTGTATCTAACTTTAGTTGCTCCAACATGTCTAATTCAGGCGTGTTATCATTACACTGATATTCAGGTATATAGTGTGGCCTGCAGGTTGTTGTACAACTTGTCTTATCACTGTGAGGCCCAGCAAACATGACCAATCAATACTGCCTTTAGCTTAATGATTGTCATTATAACGTGTCATTGCTAATAGTTGTTATCTGAGATTAGAGCTTCATTTATTATTGATGTAAAAAGGGGGAGAAACACTCCTTTAATGTGCCAAACCCAACACATTCATAGGCTCAAGCCTATTTTAACTGTTCAAAGACTGTTCTGCTCTGTGGAGAAAAGCCTCAGTATGTTCTAGATGTTGTCTCTTTGATGTGTTTGCAACTGCAGGTGTTGAATGAACTGCTGCAAAGATGTGAGATATCTGCTCTGTGCACATTACATCCAGAACATTCTGGGATCTAGTTCGAAAGAAAGAAAACATAAAGTACCTCTTCTTAATTAATGCATTCACACATTAAAGATATAACAGCAGGGAATGCAACATAGAGAGCACATGTATCTCATTACAGGCGGCATTTGTTGATCGTTTTTCTCCATTTTTGTAAAACTTCTATTTAATTCTTACTTCAAACAAATGTATGTGTGTGTGTGTGTGTGTGTGTGTGTGTGTGTGTGTGTGTGTGTTGATAGCAAGGAGTTTTTTTGTGGGATTTCCTAGAAGTATTTTTGCTTTACCAGAGGGCAAAGACCATTATAGTTGCTCCATTTAAAAGGAAAACAGGCAGGATACACTCTTGGAAAAATACTTTACGTTACACTAACATATGAGCCAGCACTAAACACTGTGCCACTGTGGTGTAGCCACAGTATAAAAGATGGATGTAGCTTCCAGGTTGGAAAAATGAAGCCAATGCAGCAATGATGATAGCTGTTAGTCTATTGGCTAACAGCTTGTGATTGACAAGTTGTGAGCCAATGAGCTTTTAAAAACAAAAAAGAATTTGCTTTATAGAGTTAATAAAAGATTACAATCTTTACAGTTTACAGTGTTTTTGTATGATTCTGGCATCAATATTTACTCATTTCATACCATTATTATTGTTGTAACTATCAGTTGAAATAGAAAGACTGAGACAATAATCCATATCCTGGCTTTCAGGTTATTATTTGGCTTAAACACAAAAAGCTCAGCTGTATATTTAACATTATGTCATTAGAGCCTCGTTCATATGATGATTCTTCTTATGCACATCTTATATAATAAATTTGCTGCACAAGATGAAATTACATCAATCAAATAATTTTCTCAGACATGAAACAAGTGCTGTAGACGAGATCCAGTCATTTAAAATGGGTGGAGTCCCCACATAACCATCCAATTACTGTCCACGGTTTGCTCACCAGCCTGAACCTGATTGGTCTCAACAAAATCTGATGAAGTTTGAAACTGTCTCTATGAAACATGAGGCTTGTGTCGTATTCAGTTTCTGGTGTAAAGAGAGGAAAAGACTCTTTGGCAGGTTGGTCTTTTCAAGCCTTGAAATGTGTTTTCTCTGGTGATGTTGTACCCAGCTCAAGAAGGCAGTGAGAAGAAACACACCAACATGTGTTTCACTTCAATGATTCTTATTCTCCTCACCATAAACCTTTTCCACCGTGTGCTTTGTTACCAACATGAACCACATTAGCAGGTGTGCTACCACATAATCAATGTGTCCAGGACCTCTTGGACACTTTGTGCTTGTTTTTGTCTTTACACCATTAATAAATGGCCCAAAGTTC
The DNA here is from genome assembly GCF_056152115.1 of Neolamprologus brichardi. NCBI lineage: Eukaryota > Metazoa > Chordata > Actinopteri > Cichliformes > Cichlidae > Neolamprologus > Neolamprologus brichardi. The sequence continues at coordinate 15,564,629 of NC_142105.1, read as the reverse complement.
AGCCATCACACTACATTAGTCTGGTGGGCAAATGGCCAGTAATGAGTGGATAAAATAAATGAAACATAAAGCAAAACTTTGGATGTCAGAGCAGATCTCAAATTTAGCAGAAACCGAGTTGGATGATCAATCGATAAAAACCTGAACCCTTGACCCTGCACAGACACATGATCTGTGGCTCGGTTATGTTGTGAATACTGTTTTCTAGGGCTGCACAATTAATTAATTTTTTACCTTGACCACAATTTTTAGTTAAATGAGCATTACTGTGTGATATTTAAAACGTGTGCTCTGCCAACTAAAGCACTAAGTAACTGCAAATGAAGTGCTTCCTCAGTTAGTGCCCGAGCACGTACCTGCATGTGCTAATCACAGCTGCTCCCCTCACCGTGTGGCCTGAAGTTTGAGTGAATATTAATCATTTGTCTGCAATGATTCATTTATAAAGATTAATTAACAGGAATGTAACACAGTGTAAAGGTGAAAACAGACTGTTGGTTTAATTTTGTGTTAGGTTTTGAATGTGTATACTTTATTTCTATTTGAAGATATTCACTGAATTTAGGTTAAAAAGAAGATTGATGTAATTTTGATTTGTACAGATGTGAAAGCAGTTTTCTGCTTACATGTCAGTACAATCAATAATTGTGACAGGTGATGGTGATTAAAATGACTGTGATTATCATTTTGGCCATTATTGTGCAGTCCTAGTATTACCGTAGCATTATCTGAGTTCACATGTCCCGTAGAGAGAGGTTCACTGCAAATCGACTGAAAGGCGAGGGATCACCTTTTTGTTATGATGAAACATTCTGATGTAAGAGTGTGGTGTGACTCACATGCTTACCAAACGTCACCCGGTTGAACACCGATGGGGGATTTTGAACAGATTCATGTCTACCACCATCATCATAACCCAAAGTGCCCAAAGTGCCCTTTTGTTGAGGCACTGTTTTTATGTGTGTGGGCGTGCAGAGTCCTGTCTGTGCCCCTCAACAATAATATATACTATTAATCACAGTTTTGCTAAATAAAAGGATCTGGCTTGCATCAGTCACATGATCACATTTAACCAATGGTCGCTCTTGACGGCAGAACGCGCTGGTTACGAGTCGGGAACAAGCTCACAAAGAGCACGCGCATGTTTTGCAGTCCGGAGCTGTAGGAGAAACACAAATTAACTCAGAGACACAGACTTACTATATTTCTTCCATACAGACTGATGCAACAAAACCAGTAAGTAGGTGTACAGCGTACACTGTTGTCTATAGCACCCAGGAGTATTGGTTTATTACGTACACGTTGGTAAGTTGTCTTGTGGCAACTGACGAACTGAAACAAATGAGCGTGCTGTGTGTGCAACAGCGCGACAAACATTATCTGTCCTTTTATTAACTGCACATGTAGTGCTGGTCATAGCTGCTAGCTCACTGGGTAAGGCTGTCATGGGTCTGTAGCTCTGTCCACCGTTTTAGGGAACATATTTCGTTTTACAGTAAGTTACCGGGCTTTTCCTGCCTTTCTGGAGGGCTTATATTTCACTAAAAAACGATCTAATATGCATGTCCACATAATTATGCATTATTATAATATTTTAAAAAACACACACTGTATTTTAAAGAACATACATTAAGAAGCAGATTATATTAGATTTATATTTTAAATAAGACAAAATTTGGATTTTACAGCAGTAAAATTATATCTCTACAGTTTAAAAATGTAATAAGCTTTCCCCCTGCACAGAGTGAATAGTGAAACAAATGGAATCATCATAAATACATTATTTCATATTTATTACTTCCCCCTCCTCATTGCTTTATTATTGTAGCTCTAGTAATAAATAATAATGTAAGGATTCTGAATCAGCACCGTGATGCCCATAGTATATACAGTATTCTGAAGAAGGTCTAAAATGTCACTGTGTGTGCATGCATGTGTTTGTTTTATGTATATGGATTTTTTTTAATTATTACTCATAACATTGTCCAGACATGCCTGGTAAGGACATGAGGAGGAAACAGTAGGAGCTGTGTGAGGCTACTAAATGCAGTGCTATAACATTTTTCTGACATCATTTTATTATAGCAGGGCTCGCAAAATCCCTGGTAGCCCTTCGGGCAGGGACTCTTCAGTCTTTGGTAGCCCAAAATAAATTTAAGTAGCCTGAATAAAAAAGAGAGCAATTTTTTTAATGATGTTTTGTTTCCTGTTTTGTTTCCTTTACAATATTATACATTAAAGTATAATATTGTAAAGGAAACAAAACATTAATCAAAAAATTGTTGAAACACAAATTACAACATTGTATAAAAATGACAATCATCAACTCAAATACTTGGTTCTAATTGAACAGAAATTTCTATGAACTTGTAAGAACTGTGTAGGACATGAATCAGTCTGTGTCAGATCCTGAATTTGAAATTTCCACTGAAGTCACGGGTAAGAGGCAAGTGGAACCAAGATCTAGGCCATTTGCTTTTTTGAAGTTTGCAAAGACTGCTAAATTTTTCCAGTGGTAGTTCACTCTTTGCAACATAGTACGCTGTTTTAAACTGATTTTCAGGTTTATTTTTAGTATGTTATTTGCAATTGGTGTTTGTTCTGGGAAAGATATTGCAGACTGAGCAATAATGCATTTCTTGCATTTCTCATGGGTTCTAATGGAGGCCTTTCTTAAAATGACTGGTCCCAGTAACAAAGGCGCTTGTCGACTCAGAAATCGAGGGAAAACCAACAACACACCCGGCAGAACATTATGTTATTTACACGGGTGCACATAAGTGGTCCGCAGGTGCGCATTCGCTGTCAAAATAAAAGACACGCACCAGATAAGAAGTTGCAGCGCACGTTTGCGTCCATATAAAAGGCACTGTTTTTGTCCGCTAGAGTGGGATTTTCACGGCACATTCCGCACCACATCTCTGTGCATTCATCATTTGTTTGAAGCCAGCTCACCTCCTGCAACCACTTTTCTGAGAATACGTGCTTCTTTTGTGGTTCGGACTCCTTCTGACATTTCTTTGGAGGTGGAGGAAAACCAAAGTAATTGCTTAAAGGAGCTTGCTTCTTCGACATCTTTAAGAGTTCTAAACAAATGTCTGTCCTCCTCCAGAAAATCTTATGTACGCAAAAATCGATTTTGCGAGTTGTTAGGTGTGGATAATTAGATTATAGTTTATTGCAATAGCAAGTTGTGCCTTGTTCTCAGATAGACAGCAAGTGGGGAGTGATAGATGAAATGATGGGATGGATGGAAGGAAGAAGAGAAGCAAAGAGTGATTCACAGGCAGAGCCTAATTTATTTCTCAGTTTTTTGTTGCCTTATGGTTCCAAGTGCTGTCACCAATCTTTGCATTTTGTTATTATCTCATGATACTTGTTTAATCAGCTACCATCTCTCCTATGGACTTTTTAATGTCTACAGTCTCAGATCAACACAGCCCTGCCCTCCAGCACTATCAGCAGCAGGAGCAGCAGAAACCCCTCAACAGCAACATTGTACCCATCAGGTCAAACACAGGCTACGTTTGCTTTGCCTTGTCGCCACCTCACAACAGTGATATAGTATGATGCGATCCCATATTAGATTCTTGATGAATGTGTGTTGTTGTTATTCAGTCTGGTTCAATGTGCCCCTTTTTAACTTTGAGCACCCGCCCCTTTAAACGTCTCTGCACGGCCCTGCCAGGATGTACCGAGGTACATTTGGTAGCATGTGATAGCTAAACATCTTGGGAGATACAGATTGTCAGTTTCAAACTGTGACTAAGCCTGTAAAAATTCAGAAATGCATGCACATATATACTGCAGTCAGGCCCAGTTCACCCCGCTAACCCACAAATCTCATTTAGCAATGCTACAGTCTGCAGCAGGCAGCACAGCAGACACACACAACAAGGTAAGTAATTAATAAAATAACAGGTTTTCCCTCTTTTTTACTTGTAACAGTTAAAGATAATTAAAGTGGTTCCTAGGCTTTACTAACATCTATTACCTGCAGTGTTACTTTGTTCAGATCACATATGGCTTGATGCATTTTCTGTTTATCCAGAATAATTCATCCCTTGGATGTTGCACTGGAAATACTAGCAGAAGATGCAGTTTTGTATTTTTCCCACTAAAAGCACGACATCCAGATGAACACCTTTCTGCGACTAATCTAGTAAGATTTTAGACATAAGACAACTTTAACCAGCCTGTACAGTAGTACAGGCTGGTTAAAGTTGTTGTTCCAAGTCTTGGCAATCAGGCATTACCATATAAACATAGAAGTGTGTGTTGAACCAAGTTAAACCAAAACTCTGCTGCACTTATCCTGCAGGTGCATCAGGAGTAAAACGTGACTGTCTATTTTTATTTAAACTACAGTTTAAACCCAGGCATGAACGTTTTATGCGCCTGTACTTCATTGTGACCGTTTTAGTTTAAAGACCTAGATGCTTGTTTTTCCCTGCATCTTATGTACTCTGTGAAAAGGGTGGAATTCAATTTTTCAAGGCAGAAACAGGGAGGATGAGACCAGCAGAGCTCTCTGAAAGAATCCTGTGAAACAACATTTTCTCCCCTATATTTATCTTTTTCTTTGCCCTCATCTTAATGTGGGTGGGAGTAATTTCCATTTCAGCTTCACATTCAGCCACGGCTCAGTTGTTGTGAGCTTTGCCACATTGCTAATTTGTTACTGAAGCATTAATTCTATACACTTGACTCGCTGTTTTTGGCAGATTTCTGTATGTGTATATATATCTGGATGTATCATAACTAACAAGCTGATTTTGTTGAGGATGTTTGGGCTTTTTTCATGGAACTACACACTGCACTTCTACTTCTCTAAACTCGCCCATGAGAATTATCAGTTAGTCAGGGTCATGTGGCTCACTCAGTGTGGCACACGATGGATAGCAACACTCTCCCAGCTGTTCCTACAGTTTCATTACACTGACACTGTTCTGAAGCCTGGCTCTATAACCCTTGGGCTGCTTGTGGTAAATTTCAGTCATGATGGAAGTGCTGCCTCTCCACTGCAGAGTTCTTACTTACCTTGAATGTGTTTCTACAGTCTGTGCTGACAGATCCAAATATAATGAATTAGCCAACAGTTAGTGCAAAGACCCCTGAGAGGCTTATCCTTGGAAACACTTCTGTTACAGCATATTTGAAACTGCAGAACATTCAGAGAAATGTACAGAATGTAATGAGGCATCTAGTTTCCCTCAGTTGTAGATATTCCAACATGATGTTTCCTTTCAGCTGTGCTCCTCTTAGATGTGCATTCATACTTTAAGAAGATCTCACGTTCAGACACAGAGGTCATAAACTGCTGCATTAACTTACACTGGTTAAAAGTTTAGGGTTTGAGTGGACTAGCACAGCAATTTCAGTTTTTGTAACAGCTACATAAAAAAAAATTGCATTAAACAAGTAAGTCACAATAAAGATGATACGCTTCTAGCAGCTCTGAGTCAACAATTAGCGCACATAAGAGTAGTGCATTATCTGCCTTCTCTACTTCCTGGCCTGTCCGAAAGCCAACCTTTTTACCCCCTTAGTATATAAGGTAGATAAGATCTGGGTTTTTAGCTTCTGTAGTTTGCTTTTTGCTAATTGTATTTATTTATGTAGTTGTGTTTGAACTGAACAATACATTAATTTCACACTAAATGTGAAGCCACACAGGAAAAGTTGGATGCAAACAAAAGCAGGAAACCAAGAAGCAGTCATTTCAGTTGTTTTATCTTTCAGCAAACAACAGGACCACTGACACATCGAAATCATTTAACTCTCTGAATTTTGAATAATGGTTGGTATTACACACCTTTAAATAGAGAAGGTATGACAATAGAGCACTTGATTGAACAGATGATTGCCAACACTTAACCTCAGAGCTGTCTGTAACAAAAAGAGGAGAAACAGTCGAACAGTTGAATTGTGTCACAGCGTCTGTGTGAAAGCGCTCACACACCTGCAGCATGTCAGCTGCCTCTGGATCTTTATCTGTCCACACTGTGGAGGCCAGAAAACTCAACAGACTGGATTATCCCAAAGTATTTAAAAATCTGAAGTTAAAGTGAAGGAGAAAAAAGTTATACAATATCTAATGTCTCTTAAAGTTTGTTCTGATATCAAATCATTACTGCAGGCCTACTTGTTGTTCCTAGAGTATTTAAAAGTAGAATGGGAGGGAGAGCCTTCAGTTTTCAGGCCCCTCTTCTGTGGAACCAGCTTCCAGTTTGGATTCGGGAGACAGACACTATCTCTACTTTTAAGATTAGGCTTAAAACTTTCCTTTTTGCTAAAGCATATAGTTAGGGCTGGACCAGGTGACCCTGAATCCTCCCTTAGTCATGCTGCAATAGATGTAGGCTGCCGGGGGATTCCCATGATGCATTGAGTTTTTCCTTTCCAGTCACCTTTCTCACTCACTATGTGTTAATAGACCTCTCTGTATTAAATCATATCTGTTATTAATCTCTGTCTCTCTTCCACAGCATGTCTTTTATCCTGTCTTCCTTCTCTCACCCCAACCGGTTGCAGCAGATGGCCGCCCCTCCCTGAGCCTGGTTCTGCCGGAGGTTTCTTCCTGTTAAAAGGGAGTTTTTCCTTCCCACTGTCGCCAAAGTGCTTGCTCATAGGGGGTCATATGTTTGTTGGGCTTTTCTCTGTATCTATGAAGCGCCTTGAGGCGACATTTGTTGTGATTTGGCGCTATATAAATAAAATTGAATTGAATTGAATTGAATTAAATGAGACGCTGGTGTGTTTAGGACAGGAAGGATGATTCTTGACTAATTGGAGTTTAAAAGCTGAAACACAAAATCAAATTCAGATTGTTTCTCTGAAAGTTTATTTAAACAGCTCTTAAAGCACTGATATGTTTAAGCCTGGTGGACAGCGCCCATGATGTGACACAGCTGCATTAGTTATGTTCAGGGGTTTTTTAAGGATTAAAATAGATGCAGCAGCAAACCCAGAGCTATCCCATTTTTCTTCGCCTACATTTACGTGGGAATGCAATTTATTGCCAGGTGGCAAATTCATCATTCAAAATATCAACTTTGAAATAACTGATGATGCACTGCTAAGGTCGTCTTGTGACTTTGAGCTGCCAAAATTTTAACTTTTCACTGAACTTCTCTCAGATGTCAGGCAGCCGTAAGGCCAGCACATAATAAAACACGGGGCCTCCATGGTGCCTACGTCTGTATCAGTCTGCATCTCTGCCCTTCCCATCTCTCCCTGATTATCTATTTATTTCCCATTCCCGTTCTCATTTTATCTCAATGTCTGCAATTCTCTTACCTCTCACTGCCGCATTTAAATCAACACAGGGCCAGAGAGGGTAAGTTGCAAGACGACTTTAATCTCCGTCTTTCTCTTTGGTCCCAGTCTCATGCTATAAGCCTCTGTTGGTAGTCTTGTTAGTTGTATTCCCTCTCAAGACTGTTTAATGTGCTGCATTGCTATTCTGTAGCTAAGGAGTGAGAGAGAGGAGGTGCAATAATACAAGGAAGTATGGGAAAGGAGAAATAGAGCGCGTGTAGGACAGCGTGTCCCCGTGAGCTTTATGAAGCGTTGAGAAATAGTGACGTCACTTGTCCTTATTGGGTTGCTCGCTGTCTGTTCTGCGTTGTTTCACCTTACTGATTTCTTTTAATATTCACAATGATCAAGTGGATGGGGCTGGACTAATCAACAAACTACCTTAAATAATGTAACAAATTACACAAACCACTTTATTACATTATGGATTGCTTGTGTGGACAAGTTTGGATGAAGTGCTGTAGATATGACATAACCAGTTGTGCCAGTAACCGCCCAGTATGCAGCCATTTAAACAAATGGGACATTGTTGTGGGACATATGTCACATAGAGTGGCTGTGTCCCAATTCAGGGTCTGCACGCTTGAAGTACACGCACTACGCGTACTACGTACGGTGCGTACTATAAGTACGAGAAGTAAGGAAGTAAGAGGCTTGTGAAATGGGACGGTCTAGCCTTCGTCGCGCTGTTCAGGTTGCCTAGCAACCATGATACTAACCGCGAGAAACGCGAGATTGTGTGACAGAAATGAAGGAGAAAAAAATGTTTTGTTCGTCATTCATTTTTGTCATGACATCACTGTGATTAGTTGAGTATCTGAGGCTGAGACCACAGGACTGTAAAACATGATTGGTGGGCTTCATTTCTGTACTGAACAGTTATTTCAAGAGTAGTTAGTAAATAACAATTAGCTAATGTTGTTCATGAGACTAAAGTCATCTCACTGTGGTAATGTAAATATAATATGGCCAATATTATAGTATTGTCAGATTACTATGAGATATATATATATATATATATATATATATATATATATATATATATATATATAATATGAATGAGGCTGAAAGTACAAACATCACTAATGTCACATAACTTTGCCGATATGTGGCCAGCAGCAATGTTTTAATGTTCTTCGTTATTAAACATTCGCACATAATTAAGTGACGTCATATTCAGTACTTACCTTTGACAGTTCGGCCGCTCCCTTCTGCCGTAATTTGCGACAAAATTATCCACACCCACCACCGCGCTATGAACTGTGGGATATATGGGACCACGAAGTGTGCACCGGACCACGCTTGATATTTGGGGAAATCGACGGCGCATTTGGAGTATGCATTTGAAGTACACTTCAAATTGGGACAGCCGCCGTCGCGTGGTGGTGACGTAATCGCACTTAAAATGCGTACTTCAAGCGTGCAGACCCTGAATTGGGACACAGCAATAGTGACCATAAAATCACTGAAAGATTGATGCAACCATAGACAGTACATTACAGACAGGCACAGGCATTTGTTCATGAATTCCAGTTACAAAGCTTCTTTCAGAGGAGTTTCTTCATTGCCATCTAAATATTTCTTAGTAAATCAGAAATGATAAGTACTGAGCAGGTTTGACCAAGTAACCACTGCACGTTTACAGGCTACGTCCTGCATTAGTGTTTCTGGACACTATTAGAAACAATAATTTGAAGAAAAAAGATCATGTTGTATTCAGTAACAATTCAAGCTAACAAGTGAGCCCATAAATCCATAAAGTGTTTACTGTGTTAGCAGATTAATGAAGCCGAGAGCCGTTTACAACAGACAGAGGAGCCTGATTCCTGGTCATTGCAAGCCACAGGCACCTTCTAAAGGCACCCAGTGGATTCGCATGGCTGCATTCCTTCATGTTAGTTTGGACAGTGTTGGGAGGGTTACTTTTAAAATGTATTCCACTACAGATTACAGATTACATGCCCCAAAATGTATTTTGTAACTTATTCCATTACATTACTCAATGAGAGTAATGTATTCTGATTACTTTTGATTACTTAATATATTATCATGCTTTTTACAACTACATGAGTGTACTAATGCTGTCTAATTTATTACTATTACAGAAGGTTACTCTCCATACCAACACCAGCTAGATGTTTAAATCTTAATATAAATGAGTAACAGTAGGTGGACATTAGGTAAGGCTGCACTTTTTGCAGCGATCTCGTATAGAAAACTATTCCACGCGTATATAAAACAGGTCCGCGGCTCCGAACCGTAGTAAAGGGACCTCTGGCTAATACGTAAGGTTCATGTCGGGCTCATAGCTGAAAACTAGCTTTACTTTGTTGTCTGAGTCAACTTTGCTAGCGAGAGACAGAGAGGGGCGTTGAAAGGCTGCTCCAATGGAACTTATTGTTTCAGAGGAAAACACGAACACAGTGTACAGTCGAGTCTTAATAGCTTACTTACAACTGGGCTCGTCAGGCTCTCTTTTTTGCTGCAGTGTTTATTATTATATTTACATGCTTCCAGTTCCCGTTTCTGCTCCGTGACAGCTCGTACTTTTACTTTTTCTTCCTCCTCGCTCACAGACAGATCACGGGTATGGCAGTCCATTCTCCCTGCAGCACGGACTACACTGCCCATGAGGCTGCATGCTTTAGGGTGATGCCTGTAACACTCTGCCTATTGCAAAAATCCGTCAGCCACTAATAAGCTTATTTTTTCTTGAACTGGTAATAGAAGGTAAGAGTAATAATTCCTTATGAGTAGTATTTACGTTAGAATAAGGCAACACACCAGTACACAAGTGCAGATGCAAAAATAGGAATAAAATCAGCTCTATGGGAATTCAATGCTGAACTATAAATCAAACTAAATGTTGGTATTCTGAACAGGCATTAACTGACTTTGCCAGCTCATAAAATTTCAAGATGATACCAGTGAAAAATCAGCATGACCCCAAACAGCAATTGTGGCTTCAAAAATTAATCATCTTAAAGTTGCATCTGCAGCCACGCTGATGCTGTTTTCTTTCTTCAATAGAGCTGAATATCCTGCAGTAACATTTTAAGCATGACTCTGTAGCAGTGCAGCTGCCATGCAGCATTGGGAACCCCGCATACAAGAGCCAGCAGCAGGAGTAAGCAGTCGTACTCTGACAGGCTCTCTTTGAGATCCACATTTGCTCCAGGGTTAACACATTTGACAAGTGGGTTGCATCGAGCCTTCTTGATGACACACACACAAACACATAAACCGAGGTAAGAGGTGGGAAATAACAACTGGAACCTGCGATCGAATGCACATACACACAGACATGCATGCATTTCCAAGATACTTAAGGCTGCAAGGGACTGACGTGAATAAATATAAAGTGCTCTGATGTCACATGGTGAGGCATGAGGTGACAGTGTGAAGTAGCACAGTAAAAAGTCAGTGTGAGCTCGAGGCAGCTGTCATCCATCACTTTGCTGTGGTCGTCTGAAGCAACTTAAGAAAGTAAGCGTGCACATGACTCGCACGCCGAGAGGTGTTTATGTTCACAATCCTTCACACACCACACGCTCGTTTGTGAAACAGAGTCGCACACAACCTGCTTTTTCATACCTCTGTGCTAAATGTATGAAGATAGCATCACTTTCAGTGATAATGATCAGAACTCTTCTCAGTGTGTGATGCAATGGAAAAACACTTTACAAATATCACACGACTGTAGTACTCGACTGCAATGTTCCCTCTAAGCTGCGCGCGTGCGCAATTGTGCATTGCTGGCAGGTCTCTGCGCACAGAAAACAATCTAACCTGAATTGAAATTCAAATGAAAACTTTAACAATTCTGTTTTGCAGTGTTAGTCAGTGAGTGACTGGCTGCTCCCGTATGGGATTAGAACGATGCCTCCTTATCCCATAGTCCAGCCAATGATGCGATTCACATTCGTATATACGCAGCTAATCAACGTCGTTGTCAGGCTATGACAGCTTTCTTATGGGCCGACACCGGTGTTTTAGCTAGCAAAGCGGCTGATGTGGAGTGAAGCCACGTTAATGACAACGTGTACAACGATTGGAGATGTGAGCAGGACAGACGGAACAATTGACGGAAAAAGTGTGAACTTTATACCAGTTTTTAAATTGTGTTGATCGACCACGTAAAACCAGAGTTATGATAAAAATATGCAATGTTTGGTTTTCTTCCTGAATACTATCATTGTTTATATTTACTGCGGGAAGAAACGGTAAAAACGGCGTTTTATAAGGAAAACGCTCGAAAGCCTGTGAGCAAAACCAAAAACACCCCCCAGCCTTTCCTATTGGTGGAAAAATGTACCATGTGGACCAATCAAAAAATTATATGGCAGCATGGCATTTAGTTGTTTAGGAAGAGGGAAGTTTTAGGAGTGACGGCGGTGTTTTGAGATGTGAGAGATTTGCGACCTTTAGCACAAATCTTGTGTAGTTAGTGTGTAGTGTAGTCAATAGATTTGTCGTGTGTGTCAGAACAATGAGGCAACTGCTGAATGTTACAGGTGTTACAGCAGTGATACATCTCCTGTTGTCAGGCCTGCAGGTATCAGGCTGTTGTTCTCCTTTATCTCATAGTGGACAGAAATTATTTTTTGGAGTGGCGCAAATAATTTGTGTGGCATCAGATTTGATGCAGAACACCTGACTGTTCTGTAAATAGTTTGAAATGTTTATTTAAAAAAACGCCTTGGCTGCATTTTTAGGTAAACAGCTGCAAAAAACTTTGTTGTTTGCATAACTCAGTAACTTTTTTAAAGAAGTAACTATATAATTAATTGCCCAGCATTGGTCATTATTTACTGTATTTTGCAGACAGAGAGTTACAGACTCTCTCCCAGACCACAGACTCATAATACAAGTCAGAGCTACAAGTCAGAGCAAAAAAGAAAAAAGTAAGTTTTCAAAACTGGAGTTTAAGTTATTTTTACTTCTAATAGTGTTAACATACTACACAGGACATGAACAAGATTTTTATAATTTTCATTGTAAGTGGGCTAAAGCAGTTAATTAAAAGTAGTCTAACATAAATGCTGTAATTTGATTATTTTAATAAACCATGTAACTTGGATGGATTCGATGCTGGCGTGACCACAGTGCACACGTCTGCTGTTGCTCACAGTGGTCCAAGGGGCCGCTCAGGGAGTTTGTGCGTTCGCTCAGACACATGAAATATTAGAGGGAACATTGCTCGACTGTAAGTGAAAACATGAATATTGTGGATCAAACATGTTTATTTCATGACTTTTTCACAGTTTTAGGTTTCACGAGCTGTTTTCTGGACCATCTTCTCCACCAGTTACCTCTGGAACAGTAACGTCACATATGATAGTCATGGAACTCCTGTGCTTATTTTCCCAAAATGTGTTGCAAGATGTCCCCGATGTATTCATCATTGTGTGTAAATATATGTCTGTTTATGATTGATAAGTGTTTAGCCATAGATAAAAGCGTTGTATAAATATCTGTGAGTTGGTTAACGAGACCTGTGGAGGAAAGTGCTTTCAGCGCTCACATTGAGTGGAAAGGAAGTATATAAGTACCAGTGTGTTTCATATTTACCATCGCTGCCAATAATAATGAGATACAGCTAATGTGGCTATCGTATAATTGTTTATAGTTACGGCTAATGCACTGGTCAGTTTAATATTTATGATTTATAATTATACTTAATTTTGGCTGAAATAGTAGCTTTATTGCTTTACAAGCTTTAAAATTCCTCCTAAAATGTGGTTCAGTGTTGTGAGCATTCACTACTTTTCATGTTGTGTTTAATTCAGAGTTACTGAGAGTTGCTTCAGATTCTTTCAGCTCCCATAAAATGGCCCATTTGTCCAGTGTTAGAATAAATACACAGCACAGAAACAGTATATTTAGTGTAAAGTTTAACATACAGTACGGTGTACATTTTAGGACATCGTCAGGTCTCAAGAAAAAAGTTGTCAGGTATCAGACAAAAAAATTGTCAGGTCTCAGTTCTCAAGAAAAAAGTTGTCAGGTATCAGACAAAAAATTGTCAGGTCTCAGTTCTCAAGAAAAAAGTTGTCAGGTATCAGACAAAAAAATGTCAGGAAAAAAAGTTGTCAGGTATCAGACAAAAAAATTGTCAGGAAAAAAAGTTGTCAGGTATCAGACAAAAAATTGTCAGGTCTCAGTTCTCAAGAAAAAAGTTGTCAGGTATCAGACAAAAAATTGTCAGGAAAAAAAGTTGTCAGGTATCAGAACACAAGGTACCAGACAGAGAGAAAATCTTCCTGCAGGTGGCGGTGTTGTCATGTCCCACCCGAATTGATTTCCAAATACGTCATCAACGTGTGACAGTGGGAGAGCGTAAGGTCATTGACCTCACCAGAGTTTTACCGCGGTTCAGGCTCCTAACGACACAACGTAAGTTTAACTTATGTTTATATTTTTGCCACAGTTGTGTTATATTAAGTTGCGGTTATGTTGTGAAAGTTACATATCAGAGAAGGAAAGTTAGTTTTGTACGAAACCAAATGAGTAGCCCGGAGCGTTTCTCTTGATTTCTTTAGTTGCTCCAAACCTCTGGACCCAGGAAACCCTGCTTGGTCCTGATGGTCTCCCTCCCTAGTTTCTCTCCAGGGTGAATGTAGCTGTTATACATAATATGGGTTATTATTAAATAAAAATAACAGATTAGACTACACTACTGAAACCTTCTGCTGCTGTTTTTAAAGTTTCCATGTTACCAGGCTGTAAAGATTTAAACAGTTTTAGATCCATTACACTCACAGTCTTAAATGTTAAAATCTCAAAGGACAGCATTATATTTTTGATATTAACAGTAACTCTGGGCTTCTGTGGAGAGTGTAGCTGATCTCATCGCTGTCTAAAAATGTATAAAAAAACCCATAAGAAGTGCTGAATCCTTCAATAACACAGACTATTAGAGTAGCAGCTGTCTGTGTGAAGCACTTGCTGCAGGGTTGCGCCATGAATGTATTCAGCTGCCAACAAAAAGCAAGACTCAGTGCGGGCAACTGCCATGAGTCTGACGATGTTGGGGTGAGACAGTTTCCTAATAAAACAGAAACATCTCCGAATAAAAAACAAAAAATCACGTTTCACCACTGTCGCTAGCTAGAATGAATTAGCCAGACAAAAATAGTACTGATTTGGTTTCGTACAAAACTAGCTTTCCTTCTCTGATATGTAACTTTCACAACATAACCGCAACTTAATATAACACAACTGTGGCAAAAATATAAACATAAGTTAAACTTACGTTGTGTCGTTTGGAGCCTGAACCGCGGTAAAACTCTGGTGAGGTCAATGACCTTACGCTCTCCCACTGTCACACGTTGATGACGTATTTGGAAATCAATTCGGGTGGGACATGACAACACCGCCACCTGCAGGAAGATTTTCTCTCTGTCTGGTACCTTGTGTTCTGATACCTGACAACTTTTTTTCCTGACAATTTTTTGTCTGATACCTGACAACTTTTTTCTTGAGAACTGAGACCTGACAATTTTTTGTCTGATACCTGACAACTTTTTTTCCTGACAATTTTTTTGTCTGATACCTGACAACTTTTTTTCCTGACAATTTTTTTGTCTGATACCTGACAACTTTTTTCTTGAGAACTGAGACCTGACAATTTTTTGTCTGATACCTGACAACTTTTTTCTTGAGAACTGAGACCTGACAATTTTTTGTCTGATACCTGACAACTTTTTTCTTGAGAACTGAGACCTGACATTTTTTTGTCTGATACCTGACAACTTTTTTTCTTGAGACCTGAGACCTGATAATTTTTTGTCTGATACCTGACAACTTTTTTCTTGAGAACTGAGACCTGACATTTTTTTGTCTGATACCTGACAACTTTTTTCTTGAGACCTGACGATGTCCTAAAATGTACACCGTAATACAGGCATCTATAAAAATGATGATTTACGAGGTTTAGCAGTATTAGAAGTTAGCAGGACGTTAGCTAGCTAGATACCGACTAAAGAAGATGTATCCTGTGCTGACTGAAGTATTTATTTAAAAAAAACGTACAACTCTTCTATAACTTTAGACCAGGGGTGGGCAACTCCAGGCCTCGAGGGCCGGTGTCCTGCAGGTTTTAGATCTCACCCTGGGTCAGCACACCTGAATCACATGATTAGTTCACAGAGGTGGGACCAAGTCATTGCTTTGCAAGTCTCAAGTAAGTCTCAAGTCTTTATCCTCAAGTCACAAGTCAAGTCTCAAGTAAAGTCAAGCAAGTCAGAGTCAAGTCGTAAGTCAAGACAGACAACTTTCAAGTCAAGTCCCAAGTCCAAAACTTTGAATTTCAAGTCCTTTCAAGTCTATTTTTTAAAAACAATGTTGCAGTTATATGTTAGGTGTAAATAATAGACCATGTGTTCTTTTTTTAAATCTGTATTTAGCTCATCACCTGATGAAACAAGTAACTTACAAAATATGCACAAACTAATTCTGAAATTGCACTTTGTACAGCTGCAAGAATAGTCTTCCTCTAAATTACAAATTCACAGAATAAACATTCAATGAAAAATGAAAAAGCAGAACTTCCTGTTGAAACAAAAAGTGCTGCGATTTCCTTATGTACAAAACAATGAACCATCGCAGTAAATTTAGTGCAGTGTGATAAGCTTGTCCTCTCTCTCTCTCTCTCTCTCTCTCTCTCTCTCTCTATATATATATATATATATATATATATATATATATATATATATGAACAAGAATGTGCAAGAATGTGCACTTTAAGTTATTTCAGTTAACTATTTCAGTTAACTATTAACTATTCTGCATTGCATTTGCAAAAGACCAAATTGGCCAAAAGTCTGTCAGTCATTTGTGCACGATGAGGCCGTAGAATGATGCCACCATAGCTGAAAACTCGCTCCACAGGAGCACTACATGGAGGTACTGCCAAAACTCTGGTGGCAACAGAGAAGTAAGAGTCTGCATGTTCATTGCCCAGAACAAGAGGGCGTTCTGTCCATCATTCTATCCAGGTAGTGACTTAGCTGTAGAGCTGGACTCTTCCCCACATCCTTCTTCTGCCTCTTACAGTAAGCAGCAAAGAGTCCTCCATCTTCACAGGCCTCTTGGTGTTCCTCACCAGGAGTCACAGGTTGCTCTGACTTTGCAGGATCTTCCGCATCTTGCAGGATCAGATCTGGCAAAACAAATTAACAACCGCAAAAGAGCCTTTATTACAATTTTAGACAAAAAAAAATACAGAAAAAATATAAACTATATTCAATCTTTACCTTTAATGTTTTGTGTCACCTCTGTCTTTATGTCACAACTGCCCAACACATGGTGTTCCACCCACAACAGAGAAAATGCTGGATCCAAAGCAGCTGCTTTAAGGTACACTGGATCTGAAAAGGGGGCAGTGATCCCATCTTCTGCTCTAGCCATTCGCACACTGATAAAGATTCCAAGAAATCTTTTGTTCAAAGATGTTTGGAGGCTCCTGACCAGACCATTCAGGAAACGGACTTGAGGCTTCAGTTTCTCAAGGTGGTGATTGAGGGACAGCACGGATGGAACAACAGCACTAATTGTGACTATTTTCTCACCTTGTGTCAAATCTGTTGCTTCTCCAAAAGGCTTCAAGATGTCCACCATCTCCTTCAACAGGTTCCACTCTCGTGTTGTGAATAATAACTCCTTGTGCCCAGCCATTTCAAGAACAGCAGAGTTTTAGATGTTCACATTGGATAACTGCCTTCACTTGTCTCAGTGTTGAATTCCATCTTGTGATTACAGGTCCAGGGATCGCTTTCTGTTCACCAAATTCAGCTTCAAACACATCGTTGAATGTTGTGCTTGTGTGCAGTAGAGAGCTGAGCTTAGATAACTTTGAAAGTGAAGGAGATGCCACTTTGGTCTCTGACAAACCATCTTTCACCACCAGCTGAAGTGTGTGCGCAAAACACTGCAGGCGCTGTGTCTTTGCCATAGCAGCACCTACTGTTTCTTGATCTTCCAAGGTTAAGTCATGCCAGAGCTCTGGGTCGTCAAGATGATCACCATCATCATCATGTTCCTCACCTTGCTCAGTGTGGAAGCACACAGTGAATGCTTTCCGCATATTGGCAGCATTGTCACTAATAATATAGTCTAGTTTATCTTTGATGTTGTATTCGTCACATATAGCTTCAAATTTCTCACAGATTCTTTCACCAGTGTGTAATCCTTTGAAGCGGTCAAAGGCCAGCAGTTTGGATTTTAGCTGCATCCTCTCTGTCTCTTTCTGTATCCAGTGCACAGTGATACCAAGGAAACCCCTCATCCTTCGGTCTGACCAAATGTCCACAGTGACTGAAACATCAGTCTCGCTCAACTGAGTTTTTAACATTGAACGTTTCTCAGCAGCGAGGTTCTCTGTTTTTGATAATTGTTCTGCGACATACCGGGCTGTATTTTCTGTCAACTACCATCAGAAAGTGCCAAAAATTCTTGTTTTCCACAATAGAAAGGGGCAGGTTGCAACCAATAATCAAGTCACTTAATAATCCATTCGTGATAGCTTTCTGCTGTGGATAAGTCATGCTGTACTGTCCAGCACAAGTGTCCATAAACTGTGATATGGAAGGCTGTTGAGGTTCATTTGTGATCCTCTTTTTCATCTGGTATTCTTCAAATCTGATAGAGGTAAGCATATTAGACTCATGTCAGAAATTCCATTACAGCCATTCATGAATTGCATTTGACTTTAAGTTAATCCTAAATAACTATTAACACTTAAACCCTCATAGTTTTCAGACAATAAAAAATATAAATAAAAAATATATAAACAATATTTATTAAAACACTTTTCTCAAAACCTTGCATACAGTTCTAATAAGCAATGTTTAGCATCCCTGTTAAGAATAACTGACCTTTGCAAATAAACAACAGCTAATAAAATAAGATCAAAGTATTTTATTTGATGTATTGACATAAATGACAGAAGAAAAAGGCCATATATAGCAGGACTACTCAATTACACACTAAGGTGGGCCAGATTTTCTAACCCAAAAAAAATTTCCCTGGCTCAGACATGCAAAAGTTAAACATGACCATACACTAATTGCAAATTAAACAGTGATTTTGAATTGTGATGTGATGGTAAAATAATTATTTGTCAGTCTAAACTGGGTTTGGATGCACTTGTAGGACCGGATTTAAAATAGCATGACAAACATATCATACCTGTTAAAGCCAAACAGTATCATCAACGTGGCCCGGAGAACATTTGCTAATAAGATGAAGTTAGCTAAGTCGCTATCTCATCGTAGCAAAAAAAGGCAGCACCTACCGTTCTTTATGCAACTTCAAATGTCGGACAAAGTTGGAAGGTGTTCCATCTCCGTCTGTAATTCTCTTCTTGCATGTTTTGCATGTTGCATTTCGTTTTTTGTTGACTACTTCGTAGTTTATGTAGCCGAAAGAAATTACTCTTGGGAGCATTTTTGGCTCGAGCGCTTTTGTTTTGTTTTTTTTTTTTAATCTGGTTAATTTGATTGGCTGTGCTACAGCTCGCGCTCACATACATACGAAGTGTGGTAAGAATGAATGAATGAATGAATAAAGTGAATGGTCCACACTTTTTATATAATATGTATGTTAAATTTTAGATTTGGGTAAAATATCAAGTCTTTTCAAGTAAACAGGTTCAAGTCCAATTCAAGTCCCAAGTCACTGGTGTAAAAGTCCAAGTCAAGTCACAAGTCTTACAACCTTTTTTCAAGTCAAGTCTAAAGTCATAAAATTAATGACTCGAGTCTGACTCGAGTCCAAGTCATGTGACTCGAGTCCACACCTCTGTTAGTTCGCTACCAGGCCTCTGGAGAACTTCAGGACATGTTGAGGAGCTAATTTAGCCATTTAAATCAGCTGTGTTGGTTCAAAAACCTAAAACCTACAGGGATGCCGGCCCACCCCTGCTTTAGACAAAAAGCCACAGTAAAGTAAATCACAGCTATGTTTGGTGGGTTAGAGATGTTGGGCTACCAGGTGGCTACCGAACTGTGGTTGGGTGAATAAACACATTCAGGGAAGATATAGGATGAGGGTTAACTTTGACCTTTATAAAAGATTTGTCAAAGACATCGGGAAAACAAAAAATATCATGTGGCAGAATTCAGCCAAGGGAACTTTCTATCCATGAGATCAGTCAATTACTCAGCATAAGGCAGATTTCTCTTCTAGAGCAGTTAAATATTTGGTGTACACGATTCTGAGTTTTTAAAAATGTAGCCAAAAAAGGTGCTGCACAGGAATAACATAACAAACGGGGCTGAAAATGACTCACAAAAGTTGGGAAATATTATCACTGTGACGAGGAGAACGGAGAAGAGGAGCTGCTGGACTTTTTGGAGAGGAAAGTTGTTCTAGCAGGATTCTAGCTGCTTAGCAGTCCTGGGTCTTCTTTGTCATAGTTTGTGCTTCATGATGTGCCAGATGTTTTCAGTTGGTGAAAGGTCCAGACTTTTCTATTACGAAGCCACGCTGTTATTATAGCTGCAGTATGTGGTCTAGCATTGATTTGCTGAAACATGTGTATAGAGATTTCTCCAAATTTGCTCAGTCCTTTGATGAAATTATGTACTAGAGATGATGACATATTCAAGACCTTCACAATATTATTTTGAGGAACATTATTATGAAATCGTTCTATAATTTGTAGATGCATTTTTTGCAGATTTGTGAAGCACTGCTCATATTTCCTTCTGAGAAATGCTGCCTTTCTAATACGCTCTTGTTTGCACTCAGTCGTGTTGTCGGCCTTTTGCTAATTTACCTAAATAGATGCAAATGCTATCCCAGCTGTTTCCTTATAATCCTACTTAATTTCCTGACCTTTTGTTAACCTGTCCCAACTTTTTTGTTTCTGCCAGCATTCTTCTTACTGTGGAGTATTACCTCAGTTTAAACATTTGATATGTTTTAGTTCATCGTGAATGAAATTTGCAAATCATCAATTGAATGTTTAACTTTATTAAAGTACATTTTGTCTGTATGGTCTCATATGGCCTCTGATCACCCTTATAAACTGGGAGTTGTGGCGATGGCGTAGAGTAAAAGCCGTGTTTCAGATAAATAAAGGGAATCTTGACTATCTAAATCTACCTTGAAAAACTGCCCCTGTGACCTTCTGGGGTTTGCTTGCTGCAGCTGAAAGCGCCTTTCTTTGCCGGGGGGGGGGGGGGGGGGGGGGGGGGTCAACAGATTTCAGCACAGCCAGGATTGGGGAAAGTCTCCCAGGCGTTGCATGGAGCTATTCAGCGGTGGTGTTACGACCAACACAATAAACAGTACACACTAGCCGCGTTACAGTGTCTGGTCTTATTTATATGGTTATGCTTTATTTTTATATATTTATATATCAATCTGTGCAGCCAAATATTATTAAAACCCATTAAATTCCCAGTAGAGCCTGACTAATGAGATTAAGTTGAACATATTTCTAGCTCCAGAAAATGAATCATTCATTTTGCTAATTGAGCAATCATTTGTCAAGGAAAAACAGATTTTTAGGGCCACCTTCACAAATTAAAGGATTAGCTTTTTATTGTTTTACATCATTGTAAATGGAATTTTAGTTGTGGTCAAACAGATGTCGTGTTCTAATGATTCAATATAAAAGGTTTAATGAGTCAGTCATTTAGAACCGGCCTCAGAGCTTCTTTATTTAAGATGAAGCACAAGACATTTATAAATGTTTGGGTTTTAATACTTTGTCAGCATATTCAAACGCAAGAGTTGCAGTCTTACACGCCTCTCTGCAGCTTCTCTCCTCCTGCTACCCCCCCAAAAACCCATCTCCATAGAGACTGTGTCAGCTTCCAAAAAGACAAAAAACAAACTAAAAACCAGCAACAAACAACTTAAACATAAACAATTACAAAGAAAGAACAAAACAGTATCCACATCTCAACCAAAGAGTAAAACAGTGAAATGTGGATTATTAAATATTTGGTCTCTTTCCTCCAAGTCTCTGTTAGTACATGACTTAATAATTGATCAACAAATTGATTTACTCTGCCTTACAGAAACCTGGTTGCAGCAGGATGATTATGTTAGTTTAAATGAATCAACACCCACGAGTCATTCTAACTACCAGAAATCTCGAAGCACAGGCCGAGGGGGTGGTGTGGCAGCAATTTTTCACACCAGTCTATTAATTAATGAAAGACCAAGACAGACTTTTAATTCATTTGAAAGCCTGATGCTTAACATTGTCCACCCCAGCTGTGAAACTCAGAAACCAGTCTTACTTGTTATCATCTATCGTCCACCTGGGCCTTACACAGAGTTTCTGTCTGATTTCTCAGACTTTATATCTAATTGAGATTGATCTTTCTGAGTTAACTTCAATAATTACTTCCTCCAAACCATCAACGTGTCTTTTAGACCCCATTCCTACAAAACTGCTCAAAGAAGTCCTGCCATTAATTAATTCTTCGATCTTAAATATGATCAACCTATCTCTAATAATCGGCTATGTACCACAGGCCTTCAAGCTGGCTGTAGTTAAACCTTTACTCAAAAAGCCATCTCTAGACCCAGCAGTCAATCTCCAACCTTCCTTTCATATCAAAAATCCTTGAAAGAGTAGTTGTCAAACAGCTAACAGATCATCTGCAGAGGAATGGTTTATTTGAAGAGTTTCAGTCAGGTTTCAGAGTTCATCACAGCACAGAAACAGCTTTAGTGAAGGTTACAAATGATCTTCTTATGGCCTCTGACAGTGGACTCATCTCTGTGCTTGTCCTGCTAGACCTTAGTGCAGCATTCGATACTGTTGACCATAATATCCTATTAGAGCGATTAGAACATGCTGTAGGTATTACAGGTACTGCACTGCAGTGGTTTGTATCATATCTATCTAATAGACTCCAATTTGTGCATGTAAATGGAGAGTCCTCTTCACACACTGAGGTTAATTATGGAGTTCCGCAGGGTTCAGTGCTGGGACCAATTCTGTTTACATTATACATGCTTCCCTTAGGCAGCACCATTAGAAGACATAGCATACATTTTCACTGCTATGCAGATAACACACACCAATTAGTTAAACTGCAGGAATGTCTTAAAGACATAAAGACCTGGATGGCCGCTAACTTTCTGCTTCTTAATTCAGATAAAACTGAGGTTATTGTACTCGGGCCTGAAAAGCTTAGAAATATGGTATCTAACCAGATTCTTACTCTGGATGGCATTACCTTGGCCTCCAGTAACACTGTGAGGAACCTTGGAGTCATTTTTGACCAGGATATGTCCTTCAACGCGCATATTAAACAAATATGTAAGACTGCGTTCTTCCATTTGCGCAACATCTCTAAAATTAGAAATATCCTGTCTCAGAGTGACGCTGAAAAACTAGTTCATGCATTTATTACTTCCAGGCTGGACTACTGTAATTCATTATTATCAAGATGTCCAAAAAAACTCACTGAAAAGCCTTCAGCTAAACCAAAATGCTGCAGCAAGAGTACTGACAGGGACTAGAAAGAGAGAGCATATTTCTCCTGTTTTGGCTTCCCTTCATTGGCTTCCTGTTAAATCCAGAATTGAATTCAAAATCCTGCTCCTCACATACAAGGTCTTAAATAATCAGGCCCCATCTTATCTTAATGACCTTGTAGTACCATATCACCCTATTAGAGCACTTCGCTCTCGCTCTGCAGGCCTACTTGTTGTTCCTAGAGTATTTAAAAGTAGAATGGGAGGGAGAGCCTTCAGTTTTCAGGCCCCTCTTCTGTGGAACCAGCTTCCAGTTTGGATTCAGGAGACAGACACTATCTCTACCTTTAAGATTAGGCTTAAAACTTTCCTTTTTGCTAAAGCGTATAGTTAGGGCTGGACCAGGTGACCCTGAATCCTCCCTTAGTTATGCTGCAATAGACGTAGGCTGCCGGGGATTCCCATGATGCATTGAGTTTTTCCTTTCCAGTCACCTTTCTCACTCACTATGTATTAATAGACTTCTCTGCATTGACTCATATCTGTTATTAACCTCTGTCTCTCTTCCACAGCATGTCTTTTATCCTGTCTTCCTTCTCTCACCCCAACCGGTCTCAGCAGATGGCCGCCCCTCCCTGAGCCTGGTTCTGCCGGAGGTTTCTTCCTGTTAAAAGGGAGTTTTTCCTTCCCACTGTCGCCAAAGTGCTTGCTCATAGGGGGTCATATGATTGTTGGGTTTTTCTCTGTATCTATGAAGCACCTTGAGGCGACTTTTGTTGTGATTTGGCGCTATATAAATAAAATTGAATTGAATTGAATTGAAGTGAACATGGCTCCACATAATATTCATATTTTAATACAGGCTAGCTGTTACTTACAGTTACAGTGATAGCATCCATTGTTGTTGTGATTTTGAGAGTGACAAAAACATTATCTTGTACGCTGTCCTGTTGTACCAGTGTGTGCTCACTCAGAGAGGATTGAGGAATATTCTGCAACATAATTGTAGATCAACACCCACCTTACTCACCAAGATATTGCTCTCTGCAGCTGCAAAGCTGTGTCCTCTACCCGACAATCAAGGTGAAGGGTCAACAGGGTGACTGAACTGAACTGGAGTGAAGGAAACAGTCCTAACAACTCGTTTCATCCCTGCAATAAGAAGAAACATGTGCATATAAATAAGAAGTGCATGTAAATAACATGCACACACACTTCAAACTGAGCTAATAAAGTCACACATTTCTCCAGGCTGGCTCGCAGGCTTGCTTGTGTTTGAACGTGCCATAAAAATGTGTGTTGAACACCTCGCCTTGAAAATAAAAAGGACCAATATTAAGTGTCTGTACTGAGGTGGAGTGCATGTTTGAAATAGGCAGTTAAGTTTGAGTAACATGTTAATTTAACATGAAAACAATTAAGTGCTTAGAGTTGGGAGAAAAGGTGTCGGCCTTGAAAAATACAGGAGATTTGAGGACAGCGTAATGAAGAGAAGAGGTCGGACTGACAGCCTCTGGATTATGTGACAGTGCTGCAGATGATGAGTGTCAGAATAAAACTTTACTCCATTGTTCTATTCAAAGACACTACAAGTGGCCTTGAATAGATTTATGTCAGTGGATTAACCTCATAGTGTTAATGGAAAATACCACTGGCTACTATTTCATCACTCAGGTGATGGATGTGGGTCCAATATATGTGTAAAACTCAGCATTTAAACTGTATTACGAGCTAAAATCAAGTTCTATTGCATGTATGTGGCCAGTTTAACTAACAGTGAGCATTTCATCTTTAATCAGTTTGCATGAGGCCCTATTCTAATTTGAATGCCCTGGTTCTCCAGTAAATGTTTTCTTATCATATTGAATTACCGTCAAGTTTGCTAACCAGTTAGTTCAGTTTAGTATCCTGCCCCCTGTGAACAATCTGTACTTCCTGTAAGTCTCCCTTTGTGCTCTCCACATCTCTGATAAATCACTTTTACAGCTAACGACTCCAAAGCCCGGCCCAAATAGCCTCCTTATCCGCTGTGATTTTACCAAACGGTATTCCAGGAATCACTGACAGAAAGTATTTACAGTACGCTGTTGGAAAACAATAATTTTCTTTATATTTGCCTGAACTTTATGGCAAAATTACAATGAGGGATTCTTGCTTTTCTTACTTTAGTGCTTGTTGTTCAGCTGCGAGGCTTCATCTGCGTATCATCACCTCTTAATGAAGTGAAATAAAAACCTTCTACAGACAAGCAGCAGTCCACCTCTCTGCCTGTCTGTAAAA
The DNA here is from genome assembly GCF_056152115.1 of Neolamprologus brichardi. Taxonomy (NCBI): domain Eukaryota; kingdom Metazoa; phylum Chordata; class Actinopteri; order Cichliformes; family Cichlidae; genus Neolamprologus; species Neolamprologus brichardi. The sequence goes on along the minus strand of NC_142105.1, from coordinate 15,539,582 downwards.
CCTTCTGAATGTTATTGATGTGTTTTGTTCTTTAATAAAATTAATCATAAATGATTAGTCTGAATTTAAAATCACTGTTAAATTCACATTTTTAAAAGGAGGCAGCAACAAGTAAAGTTACTGAAACTGATCTAACATCTGCAGACTTGGTGACATCGTGTTGCAAATATATGTAACTTAAAGCTTGGTGGAATAATCTGACATGCCAGAACATGCATGTTCAGTTTATTCATGTCCTCTGAGTCCAGAAACAGCGTTCAGTGCAGAGCTGCGTTCAAGAAAACTCTGACATCAGAATATCACCATTTGTTATCTCTGGGTAACTGTGAGAGCATTAAAATACCAGTTTCAACAGAAATAACAAAAACTAAATATCAAGTAGGAAAATCTTACATTTAAAGAATTCATGTAGTCTAGATGACATTTGCTTGGTTGTTTTCTAATGTCCCGTTTTCAGGAAGGCACCACGAGGTTGCTTCTGTTTGCCAAATGCAGTCGCACATTTCCAAAGACATCATCCCATGAAACACAGCTGATAGGTTACATCGATCACGTTAACGCTGGTCTAATACGCTTCGCTTTGGATGGTTGGAAGGTTAAAACAGGTCTGAAGAAATAAGAAAATCTGGGAATAACATCTGCTTCATCTATGATGATGATTGTGTATTTAATGTTCTTTAATTCTGTTTATTAGATTAGATTAAAATGGATGAATGAAGAACTGTTTACTGGAAGGTTTTTTGCTGTGTAAAATGTCTGAATGGTCAAATTGACTGTAAAGTTTTAACCACTTATTTTACATTTAGAAAACTTTTAATATTTTAATGGGTGAAGAGGTTTACAATGAAAGCTACCGAAAGAGTTTTATTTATATAGGACCAAATCTCAACAGTGGCCTCGATGCTCTTCATTTTATGAAGTAAAGACCCTACAATAATGCTGAAAAAAATCAGCTATAGCTAACCATCAGGCTACAGGCTACAGACTGAAAGCTGTTTTGAGTGGCTGTATCTGTAGATTAGAGGTGAAGACTGACTTGAACGACGCTCCGGATGTGACTACTGCACCAAAGTAAATGAGAAGCTCTGCAAAGCAGAAAGATTTTAATATGAAAACCACAAAGAAATCAAAGCAATCAGAGAGTATTCACATAATTACACATATTAGACGAAAGCCACGTGTTTATTTTTGTGGTTTGGCCTTAAATTGTCCCTCCAACTTGTCCTTGCTGTTAGCAGACTTTCCCACTTTATCACCAAATGAAGAGCATCGCTTTTGGTCTGTCAGGCTAAGACACAACTGTACTTAAGCAGACAGGCTGATAGAAAATCACCCAGGGGAGGCTTTGACCATTTGACTGGAAATTGGATCAAGACAAAAAAATGGCTTCAGTCTTGCTAATCACCAGATCTTAGGGAGAAATCCCCAGAGAGGACTTTCAGTGCAAAATTGAGATATCCACCTTTCCTGACATCCTCTATTACATCAGTGATTGGAGAAATTACACTTCCTTTTAAATGATAGACAGTAATAAGTCTGTGCTTAGAAAAATGATCAGACTGAAAGTCATGATCCTTAAAACTGAGAAACACGAGATGATGTTAGAATAAAATAATATAAGGGTGTGTTCACACCTAACTAACCACTCACCCTGGGACCAGTTTTCTTTACATGAAATATGTTGGACTGCTGTTACAGGTTTGTGTGAACTTAAGACAACAAAATACATCAGGACAAATGTCACTGAGTGAAATAAGTCTGTGATCCCTAAAACTCAGGAAGGATTCTGTTTCCCACAGATTGGCTGTGTGACGTGTTCCTGATCAAGCAGTTCTTCAGCCGTGTTTTTAACTTATGTAAGTCAGAAAAGGCTGTAGAGTCCAAATCTGTGACTGAACGTTGTCTTTCTGAGTCTGCACATTCAGAAGCAGTCTCTGTTTTTAAAATCCAGTCAGTAGTTACGTTGATAATAAGTTGACAGTTAATGTAAATATTCAGTTTTACTTTTCTGTAACAGCCAGCATTAAGTCTGAGTTTTGGTTTCTGAACCTGCTGTTTTGTGGACTATGTTTGCACCAGAGTATCACCTGAGGCTGTTCTCTCGGGGATCCTCCCAGGAGAACTGGGACATGCTACCTAACTCAGAGCTCCTAGAGACAGCTAAGCCTTGGACTCTTTTTTTTCCTGTGCCTATAAATCCTGAGAACTCTAAGCCTGAATCCTGTACACCCATTGCTCGTGTGCCCTAAAGAGCCCTCACTTGGCGCTCTACAGCCTTGAAAAATCTGAGCCACCTAGGACTTTATGTACACTACTGGCTGCCTCTGTCCTGTGAAGCCTCATGATGGGCCCTGTCCCCCCACTAAAACACCTGAGGGGTCCCATTTCCTCTATCACTGCCAGCCTTCAGCCTGTTTCCTGAATGTTTGCATTCTGTGTCTAAAGAAACGACAGACAGGATGGAGAGAATGACAGAAAGGATTATTTTGTCTGCTGATAGGGCAAACGTGAGCTTCTGTTAATCAGCAGCAGCACAATGACAGAAACAAGGCAGCAGACCTTCTACCTTCCCTTCTTTTGTTTTGATAAGCTGGGGCCTCTTTTTGTGTATCTGCAGCCTGTTAACTGAAAGGTTGCTGGTTCAAGTCCCATCAAGGACATTTTTTGTGAGCTGGGTAAGAAAGCAATAACAAGTGTCACAAATGAATAGTACTGGATTTTAAAATGAAGTCTGGAATTTTCACTAATGATCAGTCTTAAGCTACAAAGCATGCTCAATGAGCAAATCACATTATATATGGACGGGCTTAGCTAATGTGAACACAGAGTCAGCTCCAGCTGACAAGAGAGACTTTTTATTGTCATCGTACAGTTTCTTACACAGCGAAATTGGGTAGCTGGGCCACAAAGATGCAAAAGTAAAAAGTGAAAACAATATACAACGAGGGGAAAAAAGCAATATATATATGTACATATATGTGAGTGAAACTATATACATGGTGTATGCATAAGAGACAATGAAACAGAAGCATTGTGGGGCTGTATACAAAGGTAGGTCCAAGCCTGTGTCCGTCCATCATGCTCTGCAACAAAAGGCACCCTGCTGTTCAAAACACTTGAAAACACTCACTTTTTGACAGATTTGAATCTTCACTGTCCAAAGAAACTCTTGGGAAAGCGGTCCGTTATGCCGATCTTCTCAAACACTATTTTATAGTGTTTCTGTAAAAAAAGAAATTTTATGTTCATAGTTTGACAGAAAAGCAGCACCTCTTTTAAGTCAATCCTTTAGTTTCTTCTTATTATTCAAATTACTTTCTAAATGCTCAAACTAAATGTCATCGCATCGGTATACTTAGGATGAGACAAAAATGCTTCTTCCCAAAGTGTAAAATGTCTTCATGCTGTGCAAACTTTACTATCAGCTAAAATCAGCTCCACCATTAGCTTGATACTCTTGCCTCAGGCCCTTTCTGTTTTTCTTCTCTGCTCTGTTTCTATGGAGTTCATCATAATGAGGGTGATTTGCTGAAAGCAATCTACATACAAGACAGTGAACATTGTGTAGATTGTTCCAACACAGCCTTAGAAGCCACACCAGTAATACATCAACATACTCTTATGTCAACGAGGAGCCACGATGACAGATGCTGACAGAGGGTGGATGAGTGTGGGTAGGTGCCCTACATAGTTAGCTGGACATATAGGAGTGAGCAGCCACACAGTGCAGAAAAACAGCAGTCCTACGACTATAGCATGGAGCTGGAAGGGATTTCATGTGGCGTGGCACAAGCACAAAGCTCTTTCCAAACTGAGCCATTCAGCCCCTAAGGGGTCTAAATGTGTGTCCAAGGGAAAAGTGAAGTGTTCTTGTAATGGATGGTCAATGTCATGGTGGCTGTGTTTGCCTTGTAGGTGATATTTACAGTGATGGGGTCAACTAAGATGGGAATAGGCAGTCCAATTCCGCCTCCAAGGTAGAGAGTGTGTTTGTGCATGAGAATCGAGAGACTGACCTCTACAGCTCATCGGGTTTTCTATTGGCCACGAGGAGGCTGCTTTCCTGTGTGTGTGTGTGTGTGTGTGTGTGTGTGTGTGTGTGTGAATGAGAGAGAGAGAGAGAGAGAGATGTCGAACACTGAAAACATCAATAGAAACTTTCCAGGTAAAGGTAGGAGAAAGCAGGGGTTCAATTAGGGGTTAGATGCCTGTAGAACAAATGGGAAAAGTGAAGAAACAAGCAATATTTGTGTATTTTTAAACAGCAGAATCTGCTCAAATGCACTCCTTATCTTAGATGTAAAACCAGGAAATCTTACCTGAAGCTGTTTGCTTAAAAATCGTGTCGGTAAGCCGAGTGAAAGTTGCAATGAAACAGTTATGCCAACCCTCGAGGTCCAATCAGATCTCTGTGCTGCTATGTTCCCACCTCAGGGGTCAGCTCTTTAACAGACAAGCACAAAACATAAAGTTGATTAAAGGTTTGGTTTTATTTTCAACTCTTTTAAAAACGTAAAAACCTTGAGACACTGCTTTTTGTTGGATGATGAGTATATGTGAGTTTCTGACTCAGGAACTGCAGTATAGCTATAAGATCTACTCCTGGAGTTAGTCATTTAGAAGTATACCGTGTTTGACATACAAGAAGTTAAAAACATGTCATGACAAATACATAATTAAGCAGACCTGCAAAGACTGCCTGATCATGTCTGCTCTGCAGAGCCTCTGCTACATGCTGAAGTTGCTGTAGTATTACATGTCTGTTCACCAGCTTATACTGTATGTGTTCTGTACATCTGACATGTGATGACCTGTTAAAACAAAGCATTTAATCTAATAATGAGAGCTATGGATGAGACATGCTTTGAACATCCACCACTGTCCTGACTGACTTGTAGTCTTACCTGCTGTGGGGTTTTTTTCTTTTGTTTTTAACTGTGTCAGAAGGAGGATCTCTGATTTGTACCAATGCATTGCTGGACAATTTTATACTGTTACAGTGTTACACTTTTATTTTTATAGTCATATCACAGCTTTTCAGCTGAAAACAGCCACATCTGTACACAAGGTTTACCGGAGTGGAATTTAAGTTGTTAGCTTTACCTGTTACATTACATAGTTTTTTTATATCAAACATATTGATTATTATAGGATACAGTATAAGTTGTCAACTGACTGTGATTGCTTTCTAGTACGGGGACTTCCTCCTTTATTTCAAATGTGGACTAAGCATGAATCCAGCAGATCAATGAATAATAAGAAGCAGTGAAAATGTAATTTGTATCAGACATTTCCTACAGAGGGTCATATTTTGTTTTCCCACTGTCTTTGGCACGTGGACAACTGCTGAAGACTGTTGCAGACACCAACTGCAGAGGCATGACCCACAGCATCACCCCCTCCCAGCAAGGCAGATCACAGCTTCTGTCAAAATGAAGCAATGAAGCTGCAGCCTCTAGCTGGGAGTGTCGGCTGGCCAAGTCTGGCAGCTGAAGGTCGACCTAAAAAGTCCGATCGAATTTCCAGAAAGCACCAACAACTAACTCAGAAATGCCGATGACTGAAGCATTGAGAAGGTCCCTTTGTAGCTGAAGATGAAAACCACACGTGATTAAACAGAGATAAAGACCATGAAACATCCATAGTTTCTTTTTATGCAGGCAGTGAAATATGTGCTAGACGCATGAATGTCTGTTGCATAGAAGAGTGTCACACTATAAGCTCCGATCAGCGGGCAAGCACTGTTAGCTTGCCTGTCTCTAATCTGAGTTATCTTCCCATGTGAACAATAATCCTTTCATGTGTAATGTTGTGAGACTGACATGAGGGCGCACACCTTTATGTCAGCCGCTGTGTTTCATTGCATGTGTGGATTGCCTTTTCCTGCCTGATCTGATAAAGGCGACGGGACAGTATTGAAATGCACACTGCATCCTGGCATTTCCATTCATCTCACATGGTTTTCATCCCACAGCAGCCTCACTCACCGCAGATTGTTGCTCGCTAATGCTAAACTCCTAACAAGGCATTTTTAAAATATGAAATAATAAAGAAATACAGTCAAATAAAAGCCCCTTTTTAAAACTTCAGTGTCAACCAGCAAAAATGAAGTCATCATTTTAAGTAAAATGCAGTTGAAATCTATAAAATCAAAGGTTTATTTATTCAAATAGTTCATCATTAAGGAAAGCATACTTTGTATAAACGGACTGTATGGCAATCAAGGGAATTTCATTTGACCAGCTTGTATTAAATTTAATGTTTTACATTGTACTTATGCAACAATAGCAATAAATATATAAGTAATAAAAAGACTTAAAGTCAGCATTTTAATCCTTTAAATGTAAATATTTTTTGAGTGTAACGTGACACAAAGTTGAAACTGATCCGTTACCATGGCACTTAGCACTCTGCATGTAACAGAGTCTGACTCTCTGAGAAACATTGTTGTCCACCCATTCCACAGCACAGAAGGCCTTCATATATCAGGGTTCTGTCACAGTCACTGAACTGATGTCTACGCGCCTAAAGATGAACTTCACATCACTCCAGGGGCAACTGGAGACCAGCTACCAGATATTGGTCACCAGGCATGGAAAGAAGTTGAGGCTTACCTGGACAACTTTGGGCTTACTAGCCAAATGGCCCTTGATGTGAAGTCATGAACCTGGCTTCTACTCCAGCCCCTTCTCACTCCTGCGGCGTAATATAATGACAGTTTGTCAAGTCCACAGTCTTTACTCAGGAGATTTGAACCAGCTCACTTTGTCCGGTGGTCTTGAGTTACAGTTCCTCACCCTGTGGACTGTTCAATACTTAATTGACGAAACATAAAAGTAGTAATAATTTCCAAATAGGCAAAAGGGGGAAGCGAACACCCCCAGAGATGCTTGGGTGGCTTCACCTTTTCAAAACTCCTGCATCTCACACATGCCCTCCCATTTCATTGAGGGTAATTTAGCACACCTTAAGGCTCCTCAGCCCATACCGTTCACATCCCAGTGGCCAAATCCTTGAGTGGGTGGTACTGTGACAGTTCCACTGAAATGTTTCATCTAGGCAAACAAATATTTTTGAGACTATTCAGAGCAAGTGAATGCTGCTTTCAGGTTCAACTTTAAATTGCCTACTTGTTTAATCGCCTTGTTAAAGTTAGAATCAGTAGGCCAATAATTTGAGCTCTAACTCTGATGCAGCCAGAGGCAACTGCTAGCACTATGGAAGAATTGTTTCACCACATTAATAAAAGAAATGTTGGGAATTTAAAAATCTGACGCCTACTAGCAGCCTCGGGAGTATTTCATTAGAACATCGAATGTTACATCATTTGTCTGGATGTGATGTGCTTACTTAAGAGCCCTGCGTTCATGGAGTTTGTAAAGGTTAATGTGTTTTTACTTGAGATCCTTTCTGTTGTGGACAATCATATTATTATTAAAAATAACCAACTAAATGTTGAAAAACCGGCCTTAATCAGCTTTGTCACAAAACTAGTGGCAACAGACCAAACTCCTGCAGAGAGAGTCAGACTGCTGGAGAACGAGTTTTCTTTTGAGGTGTCCCAGCTCATTTTCTTGAAACTTTAATTAAAGCACTTAGCAGAGCAACAGTTTTAGTGTAGCTCTTGAAGATCTGCCTTTGATATTATTATATTCTGAAATACATATTCTAAATTATGTTCTTAACTTTCCAACAAAGGCGAGAACACAGGGGTACTTAAAACTAAATAGCATATTACTGGTTTTTCAGTCCCAGACTTTCATCCTCTTCCTTGAATGGAGATTAAGAGAAGAATCCTCCTTAATCAGTGCTGGTACAGTTCCACCAGGGCGGACGTGCCTGCAGTGAGGGAGGTGCAAGCTTCTCCAATCTTAGAAGAAAACGCTTTAGATTAGTTGCACTTGTGCCAAAGTATAGGCATATTCCTAAAATTTTGACCCACCAATAACCCACTCATTAAGTGAACTCATGCAGCACATTCAATATTCTATTTATTATTATCTTACATCTAAATGTTTCTTAATCATTTTTGTTCTGACTTAGTCTGGTTATTTTTACTTTCAGTATTGGTGCTACTTATTTTGGGGGTTTTATGTTTTTGGTAACATTTGTGCGCACGTGTCGTTATTGTTTCTGTAAGCACGATGGCTTTAAAAGTTTTGAATGAATTCTGGTAAAACTTTGTGGGGTCATGTTAACAATCCATTCAAATTTGACTTACATCCACCAAGGTCTTCAAGGTCAATGTCACAATTTATTGATCAACACTTGATAAAAAGCCTTTTAGTTTAGAAACTATGTGTCAGGGTCCTGGGTCATTTGAGCCAGTGCTTTGTGTTTCTGGGTCAAGTTTATCCTGTGAATTACAGCCTTCTGTTACTGTATCATATTGTATAGTTCCTGGTTGTTAAGTCTTTGTTGTGCTTCCACTTGTCTGGTCAGCTCTGATTTCTCCCAGCTGTGTTTGCCTCCTGTCTCCCATCCCCTGATTGTTCTGTGAGTTTTGTGGTTTTGGATTCATTTGGTAGATTTTTCCAGTTTAGGTTTTTTCTTAGTTTCAGTCTGTATTTGCATCACATATAAATAAAGCTCACTCTTCACATCTAAGCCAGTGCCTGCATTTGGATCCTCACTCATAATCACCACACGTTTGCTGCAGCAGCTGTGACAGTATGATTCTTATAAATGTGGTGTATATTGTCAAAATATAGAAAGTCTGTATAAAGATTTAAAATATTTGACCTTCGACCTCTCCTTGAAGGTCTGCAGATGTTTCTTCCTGCATGTGTTTTGACAACATATAGAGCATGAGCCCGATCTCATTCCCGACGCACATCATACCCACGGTTTGTCACATAGTGTAAAATGTTACACTTTGGGAGTGAGAACTATCACTATCACATTACTTTATTATGTCTTTTATTATGACACATTAGTATGTAAATACGTAACAATTTGGTTCTAAATAAATATATTTTCGGAAAACAAAACAAACTTTTGATCAAAACGATTTTTTTTCACTTTGCCTAAACATTTAGATGAATTTACTAAACAATGAAATTAATATTGCACATCGAATACAGCCACAGAAAAATAATTGCACTCATAATTGTGTCAGGTATATTAACATGGGTCATTAACAGCTGAAACTCTGCACTTGTTTAATTGCACAGCAAACATTTTAAAGTGTGTTTAATAGGAATACAGAAGACATGTACATGTGACTGGCTAAGGGTGTTTATATGCACGCAGGTATCCTTTGCAGCTGTGTATATGGTTACTGGATTTTTTTAAAAAAGCCATCTTATTTTGAGAGCCCGTTTCTGCCTTTATCCTTGTCTTGAGTACTACTACTACTTCATTATGTCAGCTTTAGTAGAAGCAACAATTCAAAAAACACTGAAAGAAAAATAGGAGAAAAGGCTTCACATGTAGTTTGTGTGACTTCAGGAAACTCCAAGGATGGTTGTAAAACCACTGAGTTATTCATTATTCCCACTGAGATTAATACTGTGTGTAAGAGTAGTGGGCGGAACATAACTCAACCTTTGATCTTTATCTTTCCATCCATCTTTATTAATGGTTCATGCTTGTCTCCGCACATCCATCACTCCAGTAAGATCATATGTTTGTACACCTGAGTGTACCTCAGCATATTCCACATGTGCACAGGGTATTATTTAATAATGATTTTGTCATTCATAAAGAAAATGTGTAAAAAATAAAATTGGTTATCCAAGTTGAGTGTTATGAAGAGCAAATGAAATCCTTATCCTAGAGCCCTGTTATCTAGCGTTAAAATCCACGGGTTATGGTATCTTGATGGATTTGCCTTTTAATTGCCTTCTGCACTTTAATTGCCAGGCAGAAGCCAAAATAGCAGAAAGAGAAAGTGTAATTTTATGGATGGTACCTCACGGGAGAGAACAGTAGTGTGGCATAATTAACCAGTGAGCCATTTGCAGATGCAGCTATGGTGGATGTCCCACTTTCTGACTGCTCACCAGTGATCCAGTGCTGGTTAATTATGGCTGCTCTGGTGTTCCGTCCCAAGAGGAACTGACAATTCACAATAACTCGCCAAGTAAGGAAAAGCAGTAATTAAAGGGAAGTAGGAAAACGGACGGAGGAGGAGAAAGATGGACGGAAGAGTGCAGTGTTTGACAGGAGGAAGAAGCTTTCATCCTCAGACACCAAGAGACATGAATATGTCTGCATTTCACCACGAACCATGCAATTTTAATCCACCCAATAAAACAGCTGCCCAGTGCAGCAGCAGATCACTTACAAGGCTGTAAAAGTTTGATGTGGCCCTTGTCAGGCTGGATTTAAAGTCCTACGCTCTGTAAATTGGCTACCATGGAAGACCGTATGGCCGAGTGCAGAATCTCAGTCCTCACATATTTATTGCTGTCTTGCAGCCAAGTAATGCAGTACGCGTGGGCTATTTCTGTAAATCCTCCAGGCTCGGCGCTATCAGTTCCCATAACACTGACACTTTACAGCTTGGGTGTCAAACATATGGGCCGAGGACCAGAGGGGTTGCCGAAGGGTCAGATCTGGCACATGAGATCGCTTTGTGAAACATGAAATTTACAAAGGAGGGGACGCAAAACTGTTGGACTTTAACTGCAATACGTCCTTCTTAAGTCCTTAAGAATGGATTACATAGTGAGTGTTGTAATTTCATGAGAGCCTGACGTCAGATGCTAAAATATGTTTTTGTTTCGTTTGTATTAAAATTAATATTGAAAACTCAGGATTACATTTTTTCCTGTACAGATTAATATTAATGTATATTAATATTAAGATTTTTAAGATGTTTGTATAGCACACACACAAATGTATAGCATGATTTACACACTATACATTTGCAGTGTTTGTTATATGTTGGCTTATTTTTTTAAATTATTGTGAAAAGTGAAAAAATAAAAAATGTATCGGTTTATCACATCGTGTGCAGGAGCTTAAGTTTCTTTGAATGCATTTCCACCACTTGTATCTGCAAAATGTTCTTTCAGTCGTCGCCCATAGCTCATGGCCACAGGTGAGGGTAGATGACAGTAAACTGACCGATCTGTCCTTATTTCCCTACTGGGAACTATGACCTCACACTTAGAGATAGTTTGTAGCTGATTTACCCCGACTATAGAGATCATCACTCTAAAGATTGATTTTTGCATCCAAAAAGAAGTTGAATGCAAGAAGAAGTTTCTAAATCAGGTCTCCTTTTGCAGCTTTGTTTCCAGAAGCACCTGCTGCTGTCCTTATATCGTCTTTAACCTCTGTGCAACCTGAAGCTAGAACTGGGTCCTGACTTATAAAATCTACTGAGGATGCTTAATGTCTTTTCTGAATTTTAGTGTCTAAAGATTTATTTTCTTTTTTACCTTTATTTTCATTTATATAGCACATTTAATAACAACAAAATGTTGGCCAAAGTGCTGTACAAAAACAAACAATTACACAGTAACACATAACAAATAACAAATAACATAACAAATAACAAATAACAAATACCTGGTAACAAATAAGTAAATAGATGGGTAGATTTTTTTAAATTAAACTTGCCCACATCTCGAACTGTTTGGTGTGTAGGAAGAGAGAAATGCTGCATGGCCCATCCCCTAGACAGAGTTGGACTGAAACTGTCATATTTGACATAGATGTAAACACAACAAGGCTGCAACACATAACCAGTGTGGAAAGTGTCTGGAGCACTTTATATAAATCATTTTTATATAAAGAAACATTGAAAGACTCCTTCATAGCATGTTTTTCTTTAATATGATGAATAACAATCATACTAATGGTGGAGATACTGTGCGATCATTTGTTTATGGTACCATTAAGATATCAAAATTAATCAGGCCCTTGTTTCACTCTATAGCTTAACCTACACAGAAGTAAACGTAACGCAGTCAGTTTGTGTGAATGAGGAGACAGATGGTGTAAAACACAGCACACATGTATCGACATGTGAATACATTGTATATGTGTCGGTATAAAAAAAAAAGAAAAAAAGAGTTACAGCTATTAGCGCGCTTGTGTTCATCTAACGCTTCTTGTTGTGTGTGCATGTGCACTGTGGAGGTGTGTGTTTCCAAGTCAATGTGTTCTCTACCTTTAAGCCAGTGAGTGGGTGTTAAGTGTTGTTTATCTCTGATATAACCTCCTGTCTTAATATACTGCTCAAGTTAAAACAGCTGCAGGTAGGATGGTACATTATGCTACCGCTACCCTTTATTGTTTCTCCTCTTTCTATCATCTGTAAAAGTAAATGCTTTACATTTCCTATGCTTTTATGCTGTAACTGACTGGATACATTGGAACTCATTAGATATATTGTATTGTGTATATATATATATAGAGAGAGGTTGTCACTCAAACAAAACTTTATCATACAACATTTCTTGCTCAGAGTTTCTGCCTGAAAACGGAAACAGGACAGAGAGTATTAGCCTAAGAGCAGCTAGATTTCACAGACTAGAACAATGAGAAAGGTCTGTGTTATGATCAAGAATACTGTAGCTTACTATAATTCACAACTAGTGGACACAAAAGAATAGAACTTTTTGGGTGAGTCTTCACAGAAAGACTAATTAGAGGGTAAATCCAGTTGAACACTTGTGTTGGGTCTATATAATAAACGACTGAAAGGTTAATAAAATGCTACACAGATAAAAGAAATAGTTCACCCACAAACCTCAGACTTACTGACCCAGTATAAGCTCCAATTGCGCCATTCTTTTGCCACTGCACTGCAAACATTTGTTACCAAATATGTTTGTTTATTCATGTTTCAAATAAGATATAAATAAGAATGCTTTGATCCAGTCTTAGCATAACTGAATATGTACCTTTTAAGGATGTGGCTGACCTGTTGGTGCACAACATTTCTGCCAAATTATTGCACAATAAAAGGAAAGGCCGAGATATTGCACATGGAATGGCAGCAATATAGTCAATAGCAGCGAGTGATTGTATGGGAGAAGTCTGCTCACAGTCTCAGTTTGCATTAAGAGTTCTGACAGCCCACGGGTAGAAGCTGTTCTTTAGTCTGTTGGTTTTAAACCTGATGGATCTGAACCTTTTTCCAGAGGGCAGGATGTTGAATAGGTGGTGGTTAGGATGGAGGCGGCTTTTTATAATTGCTTTGGCTCTGGAGAGACATCTACAGCTGGCAATGGAGTCCAGGGAGGAGAGTGAACAGCCGGTCACCTTCTCTGCAGTTCTGATGACCCTCTGGAGTCTCTTCTTATCTCTCACCAGGGATGGCGAGCACCAGCACACTCTCGATTGTTGCTCGATAGAAGAACACTAGGAGGTCAGTCTGCAGCCTGTTCTATCTCAGGATCCACAGGAAATGGATGCGCTGCTGGGCTTTATTCACCAGGGCTGATGTGCTTGTGGTCCAAGATAGGTCCTCAGAAATGTGGGTACTGAGGAACTTAAAGGGGGCACCCTCTCCACATAGTCACCTTTTATAAAGAGGGGAGGGGGGATCAGTTCTTGTCTTGTGGAAGTCCATGGCCACTTTCTTTGTTTTCTGGGTGTTTAGGGTGGGGTTATTGTAGGTACACCATTCTGACAGTCGCTGGACCTCATCTCTGTAGGCGGTGTCATCATCAAAACAGCAGATCATCGCGATTTCAAGAAAACGTGCAGATTGTTGTCAATTATTGTGAAAAGGATGGAATGGCTGTGGTTAACATGCACTTCAAGAAAAGGGAGGGACATAGGATGACATATAAGAGTGGAAGAAGGTTGCAGACAGATGCATGAGGTGCAATCTGAAAGAGACAAGCTGATGTTAGGGGAGGATGTAAAGGCATGCTAGTCTGTGGGATGGCTTTGAAATTCAAAAAGAAGGAAAAAGTTAAAGGTAAGGCTGAGATGGGATGATGTGCAGAGGAGGGATAGAGGACACAGGGGACAAAGGATTTTGGATATGGCTCTGCCAGGCAGGAGGAGAAGAGGAAGACCACAGAGAAGATTCATGGATATCGTGAAGGAGGACATGCAGACTGTTGGTGTGACAGTTTAAATTCAGGTAAGTAAATACTGATGAAAACCTAAATTTGTGCATGAAATGCACAAATGCAAGTGCATGGTTTATGCATAGATATCTGCATACAAGATGTGTATGTTAATGTATGGTTAAAGAAAATATGGATTCTAAAGCACCTGCGCTACCTGGCTTAAAATACAACTTTTGCATTAATAAGCTGGTTCTAAAAACCAATTTGGCAGGAGGCAATGTGCCTTCTTTCAAAAGTTGTGCAAAAACATTTTGCACATGAAAAAGTAAAGGGCTGAAAAATGTAAAGACAAATGGTTAGCATGTCATTCTAGATTTACTCAGTATCTTCAAACATGGTTGCTAGAAATGGGAACTGAGAACCTGTTCTTGCAGAGAACTGGTTCCCAGTAGTCCAGTAAAATGGTAAGTCTGCCTGCCTGTCGATCCTACTAATCAGTTCTTGCACTGTCTCTACAATCAGCTGGTTTCTGTTCGTGTGTCGGAGCAAAATAGTAGCGCAGTCTCCAGCGTCGGTATGCACATTACCTTTATTTTTATTGCATTAAAGGATGAGAGTGCAATGGTCAAGTGGAGATTGCTCCGGGACAGAAACAACCGCATTATACTGTGAACACAACTTTGGCTCTTTGCAAGCACCTGTGCAGACAGCATGCTAAGCTAGCCAAGAGCCCATGTTAAAGCTGAGTAAATGCTGACCCCATCCAGCACCGCGATAAAGTGAGTCGTTATTGGAGGTGAAGCCAACCACTGCTGAACTTCAACAAGTGACTGATAAGTGATATCGATAATGGAACCGGAATCGATGAATTCTTATCTATTCCCATCCCTAACTGTTGCCCTTTTAAACATTGTCTAATATGATAAAGTAGTGTTATAACAGTTTAAGGTGGCTCACTAGACCAATGTGGGAGTCATTAATTCAAGATACACATGCTGTTGAATGACTATGGTGCCCCCTCTAGAGGGCTAATTAGCTCTCTCTGCCCTCCTACAACCAGTCATAGCATCTTATATAATCTACACAGCCTGCTACTCCATCACATTCATGATTCATTTAAGACCATCTGCCTTTGGTGTCCTCTGAAATAAGAAGAAGAATAAGGAATACTTAGTATTTTTTTACATATTATATATAGTATTAGTAGCCCAGAGGACTCGTTTGAGTAAAATCACAGCACATTGCTCTGTGTTGATGAGAACAGATTGCACTGTGGTGCTGAGGAAAGCTGAAGCGACTAACTGTGTCTCCAAAAGCTTTCTACTATATTTGTCAAAGCTGCTAATTAACAAGACAACATAGTCTGCAGGAAGGAGGAGAGAGAATGCCAGAAAGAGGGATAACACAATCCAACTAATGTTGATGGATTTAAAGTATTGATTTGAATGCTGTAGCCTTTCATTACAGATGGCAAGTCAGTGATGAAGATTTACAGACATGCATTTTTAAGTATAAGACTACATACAGTATGAATATGTGAAACAGGGCTTTATAAATAAACGTTATAGTACTTTTTACATGGTAAAGAATGATGCACCTTTAGCACAGAAATCAATCTGTCAGCATGAATTCTGGTCTCAGATCGTAAGAAGTACATTTGGAAAATTACAGGAAAAGGTCTTTAAGCTTTAGTTACCCAGACAGCCCTGTAATTATAAAATAAAGTTTTTTTTAATTCACAGAGAATGCCACTTTTTATGTAGATGGTGAAGAAACAGGAACTTTTCCATCAATTCATTGTTTATTTGTTACTTGTTTACTTAGTGTAATATGAGCGGACATGGGGAAGGTATACAGTATATCAATAATGAAAGCAGTACGACTCAGGAAAATGCAGTAGTGCAGTAAGATAAAGTGGAAAATCTGCCGCTCTTCACATTTTCCAAAGGCACCGAGCAGGCGATTCTGGCCCTTGTGCCTTGTGTTTGACACCCCTGCTTTAAAATACTAATTCAGTCTGATTTCAACACCCACTTGCATCATCACCTGAGCTTCCCTGTCCGTCTTTTCACCCGACTGTACTCAGTTAATGCAGTGTCTATACACCCCATGCTCATGTGTTACTGTGTTTGTTTTTAGAGTTGTGTTATCCTTTTCTCCCGGTGATGGGGTTGGCTTTGTTTTTGTCAGATTTTGCCAACAGGATTAATTTTGTCCACCTGATTTTTGAACATTTTATACCTGTTTGCCTCAGTTATTTATATTATTAATAGGCACCCACAGCACAAACATATTTCAGATGTGATTTACTGGAGGTGAGTCCTAACAAGCATTGTGTTTGTGAAGGTTCATCGTAGTCTAAGGAGCTTGGAAAGAAGATGAAGATGAAGATGAAGATGTTTCACCTCTCATCCGAGAAGCCTCTTCAGTTCTAGGGTCAACTGGTGGCGAATCCCAGATTTAAGCCCTATGGGAGTGTCCCCAATGGGGTCAAAAGGTGAAAGAAGCCATCTATGTCCACTGTGAACGACCATCTTTGAACAGAGGGCGGGGCTTACGACACCAACTGCCATCTATAATCTAGTCCCTGAGAAATGTTCAACTTGACTGAGGTAGAATCGTTCTTACAGAGTGAGAGGAACTAAAAATAAATATTGTCTAGATCTGATTAATGCAGAAGATTTATACGGTATATGTCATCAGTACAAGTTCATATGAAATCCAAACAAAAGTGGAAACTCTCGCAGCAGCTAGAGGCATCTTTGCTCTGCTAATGACTCCATAATTGTCACTTTGAGGAAGAGAAACACAGTCTGCTCCATGAATGCCATAGTAACAGCAATAAATTGCATTTTTTGTTTTCCATCTGTCTTAAGCATTGAAAGGATTAGGAACTCATCAGCACCTTATTACTGCTAGTTTGCCAAAGGAGCATCAGGCATATCTGAAGTGATGACAGGTGTTTTCATAATGTGGCATATTGCGTTTTCCTGTGTGTTCGGTTTAGACTATTTCAGCTATTTGCTCATCATACTGTCTTTCTATTTAGAAATCAAAGTTATTACAACATGATGTTTTGCATTTCTCATGTGGATTTGCTCACTTTTCAAGTTTAAATCAAGACGTATTAAGACTGAATACAGGCAGCGAGGGTAATAAAATCCTTCTTCATAAAGCTGGAGCTCTCAGCATGTATAGTTTCTACTGTCTTGGCATTGCCTAATCATAAGGATCATTACTGAGCAGGAGAAGAAAAGATAAAGAAGGTAAAAGGTTAGAAATGAAAATAGCATCTTTTCTTTGATGCTAATGATGATGATTAAAGCGGGTATTTCGCTGGACTGCACTGAAATTAATGTTTTAACTCTTTAAAGTCTAGTCATGATCTGTAACCCTAACCTTAAATAATTTTGGGGACTTTTTTTTTTTTAAATTACTTAAATTACTTCCATCACTGCTGATGACCCCACACTCACAGAGAAGTATTATAGACAATCAAAAGCTTTTGTGGCCTTTGAAAGTGTTGTAAATATAGTTCTACCACAAATATCTCTTTACTTTTACTCACTGTTTACTCTGCCCCACACTGTGAAAGGACGTGCTCTTTTTTGGCATATTGTGCCAGTCAGTGAATGCTTTGGATAGCGCCGTTCAGGCAGAAGAATTACTATTATTTATGTTTCTCTGGAACTCTCTCATGACTGTGGCAAAGTCCTTTTCCTGGATGACATATTCATACAAGTTCTTTTTGTAGATGCAGTACCTGCTCCAGCCACAGCTAAGGTCGGCCTGTAGAATTAGCAAATCTAAGGGTACAACATATTCTGAAAAAAAAAAAGTCTGGACAAAGGACAGGAGTGGTTTTGTAAGTAAGTGGAAATTTCACTCGAGATGAGCAGTGCCAGTACGTCTTCATGCACGCACAATCATCCAGTAAGTAAATCCCAAAAGGTTGATTCTGTTCATCTGGACGTTTCAGTGGAAAAAATGTTTCGTCATCATCCAGTCAGCTGAGACTGAAGACGTCACGTCTTCAGTCTCAGCTGACTGCAGGTTTCCAACCTTACAAACAGTACATTAGCACAATGACTGAAACCAGCACCACTGAATGACACTGAAGTCACTGGATGAGTGATGAAAACACTATGTCCAGAACAGAATCAACCTTTTGGGACAGTGTGAGTGTGTTTCACAGGATCCCGTTCAGTTTCATAGGTTTCTATGACATGATAAAGAAAATGAAGTAACCGTGGTATTGGTGAAAAACACCCGAGGGTGTTCTGAGCTGTATTTGTTTAAATCAGTCTTGATAACACCCATGTGTCATGCCACAACATGCCACCCAGGATTCATTGGATGTAACTGTATAGAATTATTGAACTTGCAGCCATTAAGCGTTTGTTTCAAGTTCACCTCTATCCTGTTTTGATGCAAGACTGTGTATTGTTATTGTTTCTATCATATGCACACTTCTTTTTTTGCTCTTGGCAGAACTTGGCATTGTTTTTTTACATTTTTGTGGAGATGGATATTTTTCAAAACAAAAGCAGAACTATTATTTTTCTGAAAATACATTTCAAAAATCACCAAAACTGAAGCCACAGCACTCGACCAGTGGTCATTGGGTCATTGTTTATATGGTCAAAGCTTTTTTCTTTTCTGCTTTTTCAGCCATGTCACGGTTCAAACACACTAGCAGTGGCTTAGGGTGGCTTACAAGTCCATGTCTTGGATACTGTAATCCTTGATGGTATCAAGAGCAGGAATGTCAGCGCTCAGCCTCCGTTTACCATCCTCCATTCTAAACTTTTTTTGGTATCCTTTCACCTTACAAAAAGGGAAATGCAGGTATATCATATCTCCACCTTTTCTCAGAAAAACATCGGCCATAAAATGCTGTTGTGCATTTAGCTGAAGTCTTTGAAAACATGCTGGGCTTTTGAGTTAGCCACATTGCATTGGTAAACTTCCCCCCGGTAGTTAATTAGGTCCATTACTGATAAGTAACCAGAAAATGTGCTCTTTAACATGAAAATCACTTCCATGTGTATCCTGTGTGTGAATCAGCCAAGAGTTCATTTCCAAAGTTGAATATGCTTCTGAGGTTTGAAATTTGTGTGTCTGTGTGTGTTTTATGTACCGTTTTAGGGCCAACTGTCATTGTCACAGGCTGCATGCTACAAAATAAAATTGATCATCTGGCGATAAGAAGCTTTTAAAACTATCTTTGCAGCCTGTGTGGGAGAGTAAATGAGGTAAAAGCCATGTAATGCTGGTGTGTGGGCAGGCGTTGGTGTGTCTGTTGGAAATGAACAGTAGATTTTAAAGCATCAGATCTCATGATTAAAAAGAGAAAAGCCTCTTTGCAGAAGAAAAGACGAGGATTCTTTGTGTCTCTTCAGAGTGCCGTCTAAATTCTGTCACAGACCAACCTTCGAAATGCGCTCTACGTTTTATACGAGGACGCACAAGCCTTTTTGGGATCTTTCATAACATTTGTTGTTACAATATAAAGTGTTGTTCTATCATGTGATGTGCCATAACACAATGTAGTGTGACATTTTGTAATATTAACTTCTTTTAAACAGAACTTGGTTTTACTCTCAGGAGTTGTCTCCACATTAAACACTTTATGATTCAGTTTAAAGCAGTTATAATTAATACACCTGTGAAGACAACTACAGATTAGAAATGTATGGATTGTAAATTGTACTTAACAATTCACAAATAATGCAACCAATCCACCATATAGTTGTCAAGCAAATTCAGTAAGGTCCGCCTTGTTGCTAAGTAACCAGGTGTGCTTCAATAGTTAAGCTTAGTATTTCTGATTTCTATATTGGATAAAAAATGACTACTTGGAAAGTGATGTGATTTTATTTTACCCCAGCATGTCTCTAACAAATTGGAGAAAAATAACTTCTGAGGAAAAGAGGTGAACCCAAGAGCAAAAGGTGACTTATTATCCATATCCATAGCCCCGTGCATGAAAAGTCCTCAACATAAAAACCAGATAGTGAAGAAGACGAGCACTGATTATAGCAATGATAGCAAACACAACAGTCTGAAATAAGAATTACTCTTGTAGAATAAATCTGGAAAAATCTGCTTGTGGTTTCCATCCTTGTGCTTTAAAGACTTTGAACACACACCATCTGATAAGACGGCTGTTCCCTCTGCAGTGCCACTCAACTTTCTGCAAGCTCTCCCGCAGCACCTGTGTACATGAAGACACTTGCATTCAGAGATGCTTTGACAGCATCCGGGCCAGCTAGGTCACTGTCACCTAAAGATTTCGTGCAGAACTTCATTCAGGGAAGAATCTAGTAGGATACAATTTACCTTTATTTGAAACATCTTATGAAACATCCTTTGGTTTGTGGCCTGTTTCAAAAGATTTCCTGATAGGAGAAGAAATACTGCAAACGGTCTGAGAAATTTAGGAATTCACCCTTACAACCCTTACAAGTTGGCTCATTTTAATTATGGTATTTGGACAGCTGCCAGGAAAAAGCTTTACATTTACAAGCAGTTAATGATATAAAACCGATGACCGATTGCCCATTAAAGCCTGATAAAATAGGTTTCGTTACACGTTTTAGTTCCTCAGATCTCAAAGTCTAGACTTGGAGAACAATAGATTTTCACCTTTATAGTACAATGACAACTAGAAGGAACTTCAATCATCTTCAGTGTTACAAGTGACAGACTGAAGTATGTTTAATCATCCTTAGTCTGGAATCTATATTAAGGCACAGTTAGCTCTTTTATGGCCTTCATTCTCAAGTCTAGACAGATGCATGCTCAAGGGTCCTCCATCAACCACAAAAAAATCCAAAAGACATTACTGCAGATTGCAGGATATAGTGGAGAATGAAGAGGCGGAAACATTTTCTTTGTAACTGTGACACATGGTGCTCTGATTGACAGCAGCTCTAGCCTGCTGTTTGGTTATGTCGTGGACTGGCTGTGCACAGCAGGCAGGATAGGACCCCAAAGCAGACTCACAGGCAGGACTTAAACTCAAAAAACATTTATTGCTGGAGTGCAGTAAATACACAACTCAACTAGACAGGAACACAGGAAACAAAACTAAACATACAGAGGAACACACAGCCATGGGGCAGATTGTGATACGGGGCAGGCGCAGCCATAAATACACAGGAGGGCAAACCAGGTAACACAGCTGAAGTAAAACAGGACGCACTAAGATGCAAACTAACTCACAACATGACACAGGAACCGAGGGTAAGAACCCTCAGGGAAACGAGATGGAACAGGGAGATGACGGGAGGTGATAACGAGGGCGACGTAGAACCAGTTAAGGGGTCGAGACCAGTGTTGGTCAAGTTACTTGGAAAAAGTAATTAGTCCAAAAAGTAATCCTGTCACTTTACTGACTACTTATTTTCCAAAATAAGTAGTTACTTAGTTACTTTTTAAAAACATGATCCACAACCTGAATAGGTAATAAAGCAACAGACCTTTCAGCCCAATTCAATTTTTTCTGCATAATCCATCATATAAAATCTAACCAAATGGAAACGTCTCTTTTTAAAACTTGTTTTTATCTTTTATTTTATGCACATTGCATCAAGCAAAAATTAAATTATATGCAACAGTCTTTGACTTAAAGAAATTGTTTAACATTTAAACCTATTGTCTGCATATTCCAGCATATAAAATAAAATCATGTTTAGTGTTTACACTCTTTCAAATTGTTGTATAGAGCGCTTTGAGTACTCCGGGAGAGTAGAAAAGCGCTCTATAAGAATCAGTCCATTTACCATTTACCATTCAAATAGATGCAAGTAAAACACAGCAAAAATAAATAAAATCAAAGACTCAGCAGCTCTTAAATCTATTGTCAGCTGTTAATCAGGAGTGGGGCGGGTGGAGGTTTGCCCACAGCGGTCATGTCAGTGGGAGGATCTGGGGGTTTCTCTGTGAGTGTCACATTCCCGTGGCAGTGTGCTCGCTCCTCGCTCAGATTAGAAGTTTAACTTTTCGCTGTAGAAAAAAGTTTTCTTCCCACACAGAGTGAACAGCTGACGCTAATGTTTGTGTCACTTTTTACAGAATCAAACTCAAAGTAATGTGATTACTTCCACGCTTTAAACGCTGCATGGTCGTACTCTCTCCATCACTCCATATTATTCATTGTCGATCTGCACACGTCTGTTACCACGAATGTCTCACGCTTCTACGTCACTGTCATGAGACGCTCTCACAAACAAATCAACTGGATCAAAATGACCCAGAACTACAAGTGCTTAGACTACAATGATTGAGAACCTTCACAGACAAGACTTCAGGAGAACTCATACCCTGCACACCCCAGGTAAGCAGCACCAAGTTCCTGGGTGTGCACATCTCAGAACATCTCTCCTGGTCAAAAACACAGCATCACTGGTCAGCAAAGCCCAACAGCAACTCTACTTCCTCCTCAAACTGAGGAGAGTGATAGCGTCAAGTCCCATTAGGAGCACCTCCTAAAGAGGCACCGCTGAGAGCATCCTCGCCAGCTGCATCACTGTGTGGTATGGCTCCTGCACTGGGTCCTACTGGAGTAGTGAGAGCAGCAGAGAGGATTGTGGGTACGTCTCTTCCCTCCCTCCAGGACATCTACTACACCCGCCTTACCCGAAAAGCCCTCTGTATTACAGGTGACTCCACTCATCTGTCCAACAGCTTCTTCAGTTTGCTGCCATCAGGAAGGAGACTGAAGAGCCTTCGGAGTCAAACCAGCAGACTGAGAGACAGCCTCATCCATCAGGCTGTCAGGATGCTGAATTCTCTCCCTGCTCTGTCTCTTTTCTGTCTTTATATCTTTAAGTTGTTTAGCGTACACTGAGGGCCATGGGAGCATTGCAATTTCAAATTCCTGTGAATGATCTGTACATATGGTTTTTGACAATAAAGCTGACTTTGAGGTTACAGTTCATACAGTTTGTGCTTCAGTTGACTGATATGTATCTGTCATTGGATTCCAGAAGCACTCGCTCAGGCTTATGTATATATTAGCCAAAATTCAGCTAACTCTGGTCTGAGTCTAAAATGCAACAGGCAAAGAACTGCACTTCACAAGCAACTGCATGTGTCATGTGGAAAACACATGTATTACCAAAACATCAGCAGCATCTTGAATCTCTAGGTCAGGGGTCGGCTCCGGAGCCGCATGCGGCTCTTTAGTCCTTATAGTGCGGCTCCGCCTGGTTTGGGAAAATAAATTAGAAGTATTTAGCTGAAGTGTATTTTATGTTAGTTCTTTTTTAACTTGCAGTTCTTGCAGATTATTGTGATATTGAAATATAAAAATAAAATTATATTCTATTATTTTTTTATTGCTCAAAATAAGCGTCACACTCACAGAAGCCGGTATACCCGCCGAAACGTCTGCATTTATCAAGACTTTCAACCCCAGGTAGGCCAAATATGGATCTTCGGATCCATATTATGTTGGCAGCTGTTCTCCACCGTGAACTATGTTAAAAACAAACACCGCTCACGCCTCACAGATGACAGCTTACAGTCCTGCGTAAAGATGAAAGTGACTTCATACAGCCCCGATCTGCAGACGCTGTGCGCCGAGGTTCGGGACCAGAAGTCCCATTGTAAACATATCACGGCAGACCCGACGATGTTTGCATGAACACGCTTTTCAGCATTATCTTTATCGACCGCTTTTCACACACGGTTGCTGTACGCATACAGCCGGCTGTAGCTTTGGAGCTCACAGCCCGACACAGACCAACACAACAGCATAGAGAGCGCAGCGCAGACATAAAGGTCATGTCCAAATTCATGGGCTGCATCCTTCGGGCCGGGTCCTCAGAAGGTCGGGTAGGCCGGAAGTAAACGGCTGTGAAATCGGACGGTCTAGCCTTCTGATTTGCGTCACTGCTTTGTCGGTGGAGTTTAATAAACTGCTCCTTGCTATCTAAAATATAACAGGATGCTGGCGTAAATTCTCTACCGTCTCACACTTCTGTTTAATCAGTTTTCTGTTTGACGTTTATTCAGCTGTGTAAAAACCAAGGAGGAACCCACCCGGGGAATTTAGTCAAGTCAAGTCATCTTTATTTATATAGCACATTTAAAAGACATCAAGTGTCGGCCAAAGTGCTGAACAGAGGGATAATATAATAAAAGAATTAAAATAGAAAGAAAACATTTAAAAAAAAAAAAAAAT
Organism: Neolamprologus brichardi; assembly: GCF_056152115.1. NCBI lineage: Eukaryota > Metazoa > Chordata > Actinopteri > Cichliformes > Cichlidae > Neolamprologus > Neolamprologus brichardi. Next base: position 15,515,408 of record NC_142105.1, on the reverse strand, counting down.
TCTAATCTAATCTAATAACTTTAATCTCAGCCAAACCGATTTACTCACAAACAAATAAAACACTGAAAAAAGCCCAACAATAACATTTTTAGGTTGTCTAAGTGACTTATATATTACGTTTAACCTGAGTAGCGAAAGTCCGCGGTGATCTGAAAATGATGCGCCGTGAGTTTGGGCGTTCTCGGCGGCTTCAGTGACCCTCAAGCTCCCGGCTAGCTATCGAGCTGGTGGGTAGCAGACGTCTCCGAAAACGTCGAACACTTTTGCAAATATGCGATATCTTGATAAACCGAGCAGATATTTGATGTTTACACAGCTACTTTCTCGCCTGAAAATATGTTAAAAGTTTATTTTGTGACCCAGAAAGATCAGTATGAGTAATTTTAAAACTTAGTAGCCATTGTTGGAAACTGGAGTTTGGCTGGGCCACGCTATGAATTCTGGGATATGGTGGGCCAGGAAGGACACACCCGACCCATCCTTCAAATTCGGGGAAAAGGAGGACGCATTTGTCGGCTGCATTCGGAGGAGTCTACGAATTTGGACAGCCTTCGGCGCATTGCTGTGACGTAATCGGTCTACAAATGCAACCTCAGGAGGATGCAGCCCATGAATTTGGACACAACCAATGACGGCGAGGCGTGATTGCTCAAGTGCGTCCGCCTGCCCTGCATTGGCGCTGCAGACCACGCCCCGCCACACACATTAACCTGGTAAAATACATATTTAGACAGAATTTTGCAAATATCTATTTTTCATCTTTTAGCGGCATAGTGCTTTTTTTCCAATTACTTTCCAAATAAAGTCAGGTCAAGGCTCCAAAAGCACAAAGGCGATATAAGGGTCGTGGCTCACAACAGTTTTTGTTTGCTACATGGATCATTTTAGTTCAGCTTTCCTTTTGTTATATTTCTTTAAGAGTTCAAAATGTGTTAATTACATAAATAAAATGTAATTTTCTCTATAGCACTTCATGGATTTCATAAGCAACACACCTTAGTTGCTCACACAAAGCATAAAGGTAAAAAACAATATATACAGTGTTATCTTCATTTTAGATGTCAAAAAGTATTTGCGGCTCCCAGTGTTTTCTTTTGCGTGGAACCCGGGTCCAAATGGCTCTTTGGGTGTTAAAGGTTACAGACCCCTGCTCTAGGTGAACCACACTGCTGTCTTTCTGCTTGAACCTGTTAACACAGGAATGAAAAGGTTCAAGGGACTTCCAGGGGCAGCATCCTGCTTTGAGATAGAACAAGATAATGAGAGCAGAAAGTCAGACAGGAACAGCACAGAGAATCTGGACATTTTCAAAAGTAACAAACCCTATGCATACACTCTTCTTTTAAAATGCTTCTGGTGTGATTTGAAGCTTCTGTGACGCAAAATGCAGTTTTGTATTTCAGGGTAAATGGTGCTTACCACTTCACAGATCTGGATCTCTCACCTCTGACAAAACCTTTGTGATCTTCCAGTTTTTCCATTTCCAAAATGTTTTAGTAATGTTCAAACGGAATTTGTGGCCAGCACCTTGGGGTTTCTGTTGATCAGGAGGTGCAGAAGGACATTTACTAATTGGAAGGTTGGGGGTTTGATTCCTGACTTCTCTATTCTGCATGAGGAAGTATCCAAGTTGTTCTCCAGTGTGCTCACCAGTATGTGAATGCTAGATTCATTCAAACACTTGTTGTTCTATGTCTAAATGCTTTCTATCTGTGTCAATGAAGCATGTTGTATAGTGCTTTGAGTGCTCGAGTAGAAAAGGACTTCATAGGAACCAGTCTATTACCACCATGCCTCTTCATAAATCCTAAATATAGGTTAATATTCCAAAACTCTAAAGACAGGTACAGTCTACCAGGTACTTGAAACATTAATTATAACCAATGAATGATTTGGCACCAACAACATCCTCTGCACTCAGCAGCTGAGATGCACTTAGATGAAGTGCTTGTTCACTAAAACTGTGCAGCACTGGTAAAGATTCAGATTCAGCAGTCATTAATGAACTGTCTCACTTAAATCAATAACTGGCAGCCTGACAGTGCATGAGCTTGTAGCAAATGATTCAGCCTCTCTGTTTTATGGGGAGAAATCCATGCATGCTAATAAAAACATGCTAATCAACTACTGTGATTACCAATGAACTTCCATGTCCTGCTATGCTAATGACTTTCCCCTTACAAAGGTCAGGAAATGGCAAGCGAGTAATCGACAAGTCAGTTGTCTTCTTCAACTGTAAACTTTATAGGAGGCACAGAAAACACACCAGCCCACCTATAAAGGTTAGTTCACTTCAATTCATTTCTATTTATATAGCTGATTATACACTGATTAAGTATTTGTATCTCAACATTGTACCTGTCATATGTATGGATAGTTATGGATGCAGCTTGCTAACCAACCTTGCTAGCGTTAGCTTTTGTATCCTAGAAATTGTCTTTTACTTGTGGTGATTGAAAATCCACTATGTTGAAGCAGGCAACGATATTTGTAGAGGAATCATCTGTCATGGTTCAGAGGTACAGTGAAATGGAGAATGTTTTATAAACTTGACATTTTAATATAGGAGTCTGTTAGTAATTAGAGCCAATCTCAAGTGGCTGCACTTTAACACTGCATTTATTTTGTAGTGCTAGAAGTTTCTACCTCATGTTATGTTTCCTTTTTGTACAGAACCCATGAATCCTGCATCTGATGTTACACTGAATCCCTCATATTACATCAAGCTGTAAAAGATGACTTTATATACGGTGTGTTGATGATTAATTTAGGCTCATAATGTTAATGGGTTTTGGAAGAGAGAGTTGAGAGTTGTGGCATGGGGTATGCGCAGCTGGCAGTCTGTGGGCTGCCGCTGCCTTCAATAATATGGCTCAAAAACCTGACCCGTGGACTCACCGTGTCTAATTCACGCCACAGTGTGCTAATTTTAGCTGACCTTGTGATAGATGGCAGATACCACAACCATTCTCTGCCCATTCAGTTGGTTGAGATATAAAATCTTTACAGATTTCGCTTTAGTTGATCTGCCAGCACCACTTCCTAAATGTCCTAATTTCAGCAATCCTACATATTCATGTAGCCACACAGTTAGACACGGTGAATAAACCTCAATGTCCTCGGAAACAACAAAACAATGCACGAAAGTTACCAAAAAGAACAGCTTAATGGAGCGTACCAAGATGGATGCAAGAACCGAAATGAATAACCAAGCAATCTGTGGGAGACGAAACAAGTAGTCCGGGAGAAATAAGAACTAAGGCATAGGTAATTTAAGAATGGAAATCAATCCTCCAGGAGCTTATATATATCACTTTTATACAGAAATACCAAAGGATGGAGTCTAGCAACCTGTGAATTATGAGCATCCATCTTATAGTCCTTCTGTGCAGAAATCCTGTTTCTAAATGAGTTTGATCTTCAAGTGAAAATATCACTGAGTAACAGACACACTGAATATAAATGATGGATGCAACTTCCTAATCTGAAAAATAACTCAGAAATGCCTTAAATTGTATTCTTTCTGATTGCCAACAGGGGGCAATTCCTCCTATAAACGTCAATGTGAAAACGGTTTCCTTTGGTCTGTGACTTTCCTTACCCTCTGCATGTCCTCCTCCACTACATCAAGGCTCATGTCTGTGATTTTCCTGTTTTTCTTCTGTCTTAAAGATCAATATTTAACATCCTCATATACATCCCAGTATATCCATTATCACCCTCAGTACAGGTCCAAACTATCTCAAACACACCTCTCTAACTTTCTTTCTAAACCACTATACACGTCTGATATGCTCATTTCTAATCTTGTCCATCCTGGTCACTCCCAGTGAAACTCTGCCTCCTGTCTTTTTGTTAAAGCCACAGTCTCCAAATAATCAGTCAGAGCAGGTTTCGCTATCATTATGTAAACTTTCCCTTTCAATATTTCATTCGCCTTTCACCTCTATCATCCTGTCACAATTCACCCATGGCACTCATCTCCACCCACTCCACGCTGCGTCCACTTCTTCACCTGTCTTGTGCACCAGCCATTGCTTTGAATGGTTGATCCTACGGCTGCGCAGTTAGAAGATCTGAAAGTCAGTTTTGATTAATTTTCGATAACTTGAGTAGCTTGTATCAAAGAAAGATACAGAGCCATTGTTTGAACTCTCCACTTTTACTGAAGAAGCAGAAAGCAGAAAAACATGGTCTCAGAGATCAAAGCTAATACCATCAATCTGTTGCAATACTTGAAGCACCAATCGCATTACTGAAAAACTATCCCAGCTTTGATACGTAAAGAACCACAATAACAGGAAGAACAATAATGAATTAGTTTTAATTGAGATAAAATGTTCAGTTAATCATGATTTTGTACTCCTCGGCTCTAATTTAGCTCTATTTCAGTAGCTCTACTTCACCGTTACACTTGTCTTCTTCTCATACACACATGTACGAAACACTGTGTCTTTACATACACCAGTTAGTTCTGATGCCACACAGCAAGAACTTTTGTTCTCAGTGTGGCAAGTGCACATGTGGGGCGTGTTGGTATGTGTATAGCACAACTCTGGACCACATTTCCAGGTGTATTAATGAATAACTTAAAAAAAAAAGACAACTGCAGACTTGAAGAAAATGTTTGGGGGTTTTTTTGTTTTAAAAATGTTTTTGTTTTGTTTTTTTACCATTATCACCCAGAGGTTCATAGCTGACACATGGGTGAAATTAACTGCTCCTCAAGGTTAGAGGGTAGCATACCAAGTGACAAGCCACCTGACCTCTTAAAGGTAAAATAAGATACTTCACTTCACTGCCAGAAAAAGTACCTGTGAAATCCAGCTACTGACCACAGCAACATCAGGTAATAGTTTATAGAAAATTAAAGAATTTCCACTTCATGGATTGTGTAATTGATTACAAACTGGCAGAAGGAAGATTTTGAAAACCAAACTATACTTTATTTGTTCGAAAAACTTTGTTTCTTGATTTTTCAGATTTTCCTTGTGGGAGTAACATTACCACAGAGAAAAAGTGCCCCGGGGAACAAGCCAACAGTGGAGTTTACACCATGTAGAGTAGCGAGTGCAACCCTGTCCCCTCACTGCTGCCAACAGTGTGAGCTTGTTAAAGGCTTCCCGGTGGTACTGTGTGGTGCAGCCTTCATTGTTACAACTGATTTCACGCTGCTGACTGCATTTTCTTCTTCTTTTCCTGGACTTTTTACACATTCTCTCGCTAACACAGAACTAGTTCAAGTGTAGAGATGTCAGGATCTGGTGTTATGCTTGTTACCAATGCACGCCACACTTCTTTATAGACACACATCTTAATGTACACTGACTTTGATTCAGAGAGTGAAGTGAAATCCAGAAATCCAGCCGTCTTCTTCTGTTTGTCTACCACCACTATGTCCGGTTGGTTAGCCACCAAAAAAAAACCCCACATTACCACATCTTAGGCCTCTGTAGAGATCTTAGGCCTCTGTAGAGGGCGGAGGGCGCTGCTCTTGTGGCGACCTGCAGCAGGTGTTTATTGGCGTTTTCTTTCTCTTTTCTCTTTTTCTCTTTTTCTTTTTGTTTTTAACTTTGTTTTAACTCTGTTCTTAACCGTGGTTTTAACTTTTTGCCGAGATGGAGATCTTCTACACCTTAGTTTTATTGTTGTTGGCGATATTCACCTGGAGTCATTCACTCTCACTGACAATCACTTATACACGCGAGGGACTACTTGGATTATGGTGGTCCTGTTTGTCTATGTACGACTCTTCTAATGCTCGGACAGATGTGATTCTTGGTGAGGATTTATTTGCCCGGTCAAAGACTAATTTTGGAAAGCCCCGCCACTTGAGAAAACGCGGAAAGAAAGGCGGCGTGCGTCAGCGTGTAAGAACATTTCGGAGGAAGAATCGTGTTCCTCTGCCTTCTATGATTCTGGCCAATGTCCAATCTCTTAGGAACAAAACAGATGAATTACAAGGAAATGTGCTTCATCTACGGGAATACAGGGAGGCTTGTCTGATGGCGCTTACCGAACATGGCTGACCGATATGGACAGTGACACTTCACTGCGAATCAGCGGCGTTGGGACCCCTGTCAGATTGGATCGGAACTGTGGAGTAACACGCAAATCTCACGGAGGAGGGGTATGTTTGTATATCAACCAGGGCTGGTGCAATAATTTTACTGTGCGGGAGCGGTTGTGTCTTCCTGACATCGAGCTCCTTTCAGTATCTGTCAGGCCTTTTTACTTACCGAGGGAGTTCCCTCAAATTTTTGTCACTGTTGTTTACATTCATCCTAAAGGTGACGTTAAAGTTGCCCGACGCCATTTTTAAAGTGGTACACAATCTGCAGACTCTCTCACCGGATGCTCCTAATTTTATTCTTGGTGATTTTAACAATTGTAATCTTAAGAAATCACTGAACAATTTCTTTCAATATGTCACTTGTCCTACAAGGAATAACAAAACACTGGATTTGTGTTATGGACCAATTAAGGGGGCATATAAGTCTGTGGCTGGACCTGCGCTAGGTTCTTCGGATCACAATGTTATTCACCTCCTCCCTGCTTACAGATCTGTGATTAGGAGGGAGAAGGCCTGTGTGAAGCGGACTAATGTCTGGACAAAAGACAGTTGTGTTGCCCTTCAGGGGTGTTTTGATTGCACTGACAGGTCCTTGTTTCAAGAGAGCACTTCTGATTTGGATGAACTCACTGATGTGGTGTGTAGCTGCATCTCTTTTTGCAAAGACTCTGTGGTTCCAGTCAGAGAATTTAAGACTTTCCCTAATAACAAACAGTGGCTCTCTAAAGATATTAAGGATCTGATTCTTAAAAGGAAAATTGCTTTTAACGAGGGAGATGTTTCCACTATGAGAATATTGAGGAAGGAGGTGAGGGCTGCAATAAAGATTGCCAAGATGAGGTACAGAAATAAGATTGAGGCAGAACTCAGCAGTTACAACCTCAAAAGAGCTTGGCTTGGTATGAAAACAATGGCAGGGCTACACATGAAAGGTAAAAGTAGCATTACCTTAGAGGGGTTTACCTCTGACAAACATCTGGCAGACAGTCTTAACAGTTTTTACCTTCATTTTGAGAACTATGACTGTTCTAGGCAGACCAGCACACTGAGGGAAAAGACTATAACTCCCCCATTTATTTGTATTGATGAGAGGGGGGTAGCTAATCTTTTTAGACACACCAAAAGCAAGAGTCCTGGACCTGACAACATCTGTGGACAGGTACTGAGAACTTGTGCTGATCGGCTGAGTGGGATTTTTCACTATATCTTCTCACTTTCTTTAGAGCTACAGACAGTACCTATGATTTGGAAACATGCTATTATTGTTCCTGTTGCTAAGGGCAGTTCTCCTAAGGCACTGAATGATTTTAGGCCTGTGGCTCTGACTTCTTTAGTGATGAAGACATTTGAGAAGATCATTAAGAAGGAGATTTTAATGCAGGTTGAACACCATCTTGACCCCTTCCAGTTTGCCAATAGAGCAGGGAGAGGTGTGGATGATGCTGTTGTCACACTCCTGCATCTCTTGTATAAGCATCTTGAGGCCCCCCACACCCATGCAAGATTATTATTTGCTGACTTTTCATCTGCGTTTAATACAATTCAACCCCTCTTAGTTGCTGACAGGCTTTACAATCATTTTAAGCTTGACACTAGTCTGGTCGGCTGGGTGACAGACTTTCTGATTAATAGGTAACAATGTGTGAGGGTGAATCATGTATTTTCTGATGTGCTCTCCTCCTCTACTGGATCACCCCAGGGTTGTTGCCTCTCTCCCCTTCTGTTCATTCTGTACACAAATGAGTGTCACAGCAATTTCACGAACAGACATATCCTGAAGTTTGCTGACGATACAGTAATCGTCAGTCTTCTAGTGGGGGATGAGTCAGGCCATGGACAGGTTGTAGATGATTTTGTGAATTGGTGTGATGAGTCCTTCCTTTCACTTAATGTGTCAAAAACTAAAGCCATGATTATTGATTTTAGGAAGTCCTCTTATAGCTCATCACCCACTATCATTAAAGCTGCTGATATTGGGATCGTCTCTTTTATCCCTACTGCGTCTTGTCTCCTTAATGGCAAATAATTGTCCTTTAACTTTCCATCATTATTATTGTTATTATTATCTTATAGTATTGTTCTGTTTATTTTTTATCCTGCTGCTAAACTAATTTCCCCTTTTGGGACAATAAAGAAATTGAATTGAATTGAATTGAACTGAATCACCATTTTGTCCGTCTGTATCTGGAAGTCCCACAGGATCTTAGCTCGGTCATTCTCCATCACCCTTGGGGGCATCTCCCATTTTGACCTCGGAACTTCCAGGCCATATTCGGCACAGATGTTTCTGTATACTATGCCGGTTATGGTTATGGCGTTCCATGTATGCCCTGCCTGCTAGCATCTTGCACCCTGCTGTTATGTGCTGGATTGTCTCAGGGGCATCTTAACACAGCCTGCACCTGGGGTCTTTCCTGGTGTGATAGACCCCAGCCTCTATGGATCTTGTACTCAGAGCTTGTTCCTGTACTGCCATGATTAGTGCCTCTGTGCTATCTTTCAGTCCAGCTTTGTCCAGCCACTGGTAGGATTTCTGGATATCAGCCACCTCCTCTATCTGCCGGTGGTACATACCGTGCAGGGGCCTGTCCTTCCATGATGGTTCCTCCTCTTCCTCCACTTTCTTGGGTTTCTGCTGCCTGAGGTATTCACTGAGCATGCTGCCAGTTGGGGCCATCTTCCTAATGTGTTCGTGGATGTTCGTTGTCTCATCTTGGACTGTGGTGCTGACACTCACCAGTCCCCGGTCTCCTTCCTTCCGCTTAGCGTACAGCCTCAGGGTGCTGGACTTGGGGGGAAACCCTCCATGCATGGTAAGGAGCTTTCTTGTCTTTATGTCAGTGGCTTCTATCTCCTCCTTTGGCCAGCCTATTACCCCAGCAGGGTACCTGATCACGGGCAAGGGCGTAGGTGTTGATAGCCCGGATCTTGTTCTTACCGTTCAGCTGACTCCTCAGGACTTGCCTGACCCTCAGCAGGTACTTGGTGGTTGCAGCTTACCTAGCGGCCTCTTCATGATTCCCATTTGCCTGTGGGATCCCCAGAACTTGTAACTGTCCTCTATGTCTGCAATGTTGCCTTCTGGTAGCTCGATCCCCTCGGTTCTGACTACCTTCCCTCTCTTTGTTACTATCCGACTACACTTCTCCAGCCCGAACAACATTCTGATGTCATTGCTGTATATCCTGGTAGTGTGGATCAGTGACTCGATGTCTCGTTCACTCTTGGCATACAGCTTGATGTCATCCATGTACAGGAGGTGGCAGACAACTGCTCTATTCTGTAGTCGGTATCCGTAGCCAGTCTTGTCAATGATCTATCCAGGCAGTGCACAGGTTGGTAAGTCTGGTCTTGCAGTTTCAGCTGATTGTTCGGTCTGCCAGTAGCTGATGTTTTGCGCCTCTGGTATTCTTGTCCATCCCTTTCTGTGCCCCACTCATGTATTGACCTATGTGCCTGTTCATCTTAGCTGCTATGATGCGTGACAGGAGCTTCCACGTGATGCTGAGGCAGGTTATTGGTTCGTAGTTGGATGGGAACGGTCCCTTCTGGGGGTCCTTGAGGATCAGGACTGTCCAGCCTTTGGTTAACCATTCTGGGTGTCTCTCGTCAACTAGCAGCTGGTTTATTTGTGTTGCCAGGCGCTCGTGGAGTGCAGTCAGCTTCTTCAGCCAGTAAGCGTGAACCATGTCGGGCCCTGGTGCTGTCCAACTCTTCATATTGGAGACCCTTTCTTGGATATCTGCAGCTGTGATGGTTACTGGGCCCTGTTAAGGGAGGTTGCTGTGGTGCTGCTGCTCTCATATTGTTCCCCTGCCACTGAGAGTACACCTTAGCTGGTTCTGTGGCGAACAGCTGGTTCTTTCTCCTGCCTTCTATCCCTCTGGTGTACCTCTTTAAGTGGCTGGCCAAGGCTGTGAGTCGTTGCTTGGCAGTTTCAAAGGCTCAGGTGTGGACAGCTTGCTGTACTTCTTAGGCACCTTCTTCATCGCGCTTTTCTGCAGCTCTGATAGTTGGGCTTGATCTTGATCTTAGCCTCTAGCCTCCCTCTCCATGGAGAGTACTGCCCCTTGTTGCTGTTCAACTTATATCCAAGCATCTCACTGATCACTGCTGCCGTAGTGTAGATCAGCTTGTTAGTCTTTGTAATGGTGGCTGTAGGTATTGTCCGTAGTGCTGCATTAACATCATCTAGCAGACCTTCTGAGGGTACTTCACGTAGTCTTGGTAACCGGCTACGGGGGGTCCAGGTTTCAAGCTTGGGTGGGGGTGATGATATCTCCCCCCTGACCTGGCATCCTGGTTCCCCCTTGTCGTTGCATTTGTGTTGTACCTCATCAGTCTCTAGCTGTGAGAGCAGTCCCTTCTTTCAAATGTTGAAACACTGAGCTACTAGTTGTTTCGCCGTCATTGTGGATGTTGGGTATTGAAGCATCCATAGGTCCCTCATCCTATTCACGTAACCCCTTCTGCCAGGGTTACTTGCCTAGTAGGAGGCGACATCCGAGCCGGCATGCCTTCATATTTATCTGTATACATTTTTACATACGCGGGTCCCTGGCTCACTGCAACAATGGCCTCCCTTGTGGCACCGCCCTGTAAACAAACAGACAGTGTCCAGAAATGTTGTCTATGAGGCAACCTGGTTAATCTCCACTGCGACCCTCGCCCAACATGGCTGCACATGGAGAATGACAGTGGAAAACTGTATTTACAGATGCAGGCAGAGGTTCACCTGTGCCCTGCTATCGATCACACGTGTTGTTTCCCACTGGTCACCGAATCTGTTGCGGGAAATGGGGCGCCTCATTGCACTGATCAGACCGTCTTCACGCGACCAGTTTCACCTGACGATCAGCATGACCGTCTCGTGCCTTGCTTCTGCATGCTACTTCTGGGCTTTTTCCATTTTTGGGTGCTTAGCCAGCTTTTTTCACAGGTCCGTTCAGGGGCTGATAGGCCCTCTCAGGGCACACCCACAATTCAACAGGTGGCTACAATTAACCAATTTATCAATTGTCCAACCAGTCCACAGCAGATTAAAACAATGGCATGCAAAAGTGCTAAAAACACACAATACAAATATCAAAATCAAAGTAAAAATCATAAATTTCATATGACTATAAGACAAATAAAAATTTTAATTGTGTGGCAACTACATAATTCCATATATTGTGCTTCATATATTTCCTGTCTTCAGTTTGTATCTACAATGTAGAAAGTAGTAAAAATAAAGGAAAACCATGAGAGGTGTGTCCAACAGTGTACTGTACTGTCAGACAAACTGTAACTAATATGTAAACAAAATATCATATTTGTTAGCTCAGTGTTATGGATGGATGGACAAGAAATTCTTTGCGTAGGCGTATTAAGGTTTGGAGTAAATCCCGATTCAGAGGTAAAAAAAATCTTTGGAAACATTAATTACCTTTGTGACAAGAGCAAAATTGGTAATTAAAATTGTATTATGTTTTAAGAAATGTAGATAATAATTTAAAAATATTAGAAATTTAAGTTTAAGTCACAGTTAAACTTGTGGTAGTTTTTGGCACGTTCACCTGCAGTTATCAGCTCCACAGGGATTCAGGATTTCCTGCTGAATGGGTAAATATGCCAACATATGCTTCGCTACCGTGATTTGGCAAAGACTAACGAGTCTCCTGGTTAAATTAGCTTGAAGTGCATAAACAATTTCAGATTAATCCTGTCTGAATAGGATTTTAATTAAATTTTTTAACTTTGCTGAATCACAAGTCAGTCTCCTGTCAGTTTATACAGGACCTGAGATATTTATTCATGTTTGGACCCCATTATTTTTATTTTTCCAAAAACTCATGATTGTAGTGAAAAGGCATCTAAAGCCATTTGATAATAATAACATATGAGTTTCATCTTCAGATTGTTGGTTTGAAGAACCATCTTCTCTCACCTGGAGCCAGAGCTCAGTGCAAAATTCTGTCCTGAGAAACTTCTTGGAGGATTCGAACAGAATATTGCTGCTTGGTTGATATCCCTTAGAAAACCAGGAGGAAATTAAGCTGCTACGTCTCTCACATTTGCTATTATACAAGTTCCTGCGACAGGATCATCCAATGTGCAGACAAACACAAGAAGAAATGGATTTTTCTGGAAATTCTGTGTTTTTCTTTTTTTTCAGAGTCATTAAACAGCAAATGATAACTTAAACAAAAAAGAAAAGAATTGCATTTGTACACTTTATATACTGTAATCCACCATGTGATCTCTCTCTCTCTCTATACATGTATGAGAGAGAGATCAACAATATAGATATAACAATATATATGGTAAATGTGTAAGAAAGTCAAGCAGAGAATATATCACTGACATTGAAAAAGAACAGAACTCTGCGCATATGTGAAGATGCAAATTGTATCTCAGCATGCAATATTTGGAGTGAATTTACAGTTCCTCCCAGTCCTGAGTCCCTGCACAGCAGGACGCATACTGACAGTTCCCACACAAGCGTATCCTTTCACAAAGCCCTGCGGTAATGGGTCTGCGCTGCTTGCATGTAGTCATTCTAGTAAGAATGCGTCCCCCACAAGGCTGCTTTTAGCCTGCTATGTTACAGCGTCCAGAAATAATAGAATAATTAGAGTAGCGGAGTAGAGACAAGTGTTACAATTTGAGTCCCTGTCCAGATGGTGTAAGTACTGTTTTTGTACAGTACATGGCTCCTGGCAAAAATGACTAAAAAAACATTAAACTAAACTGATGCTTTGAACATTAATTTTTTACAGTCCATAGCAGATTTAGATTAGCTGCTTGCAGACTGAAGTAAATCAGTTAATACAGGAATTAGGAGCGTCATGTTGATTCTCTATGACTTGGGGTATAACATGGGGTAGATTTAATGAACCGACACAGTGGCAGGCTCTCTGCAAATCCTCAGAACTAAAGCTTTCTAGCTTTGACAGAGAAAGCTAGAAAGCGTTTCCCCCACATACTCTTGACATAGTTACAGTAAAGGTACAAAGAAAATTCTCAATGTGTAAAGGTTCTATCCACTGAAACAAAATTCACTAAAGGTTTTCTCAAAAACAATCTCAAAAAGGCATACAAGGCAAAGACAAAACCCACCAAGCTCAGTAGTTTAACATTTAGAACAGAGATCCATCCATCCATTCTCTTCTGCTTAGCCTTGTCATTTCTTGCTCGCCCCTTCCAGTTTCAACATGCAAGCACCATAAAAACGTTGAAGAGCGAGTTTGGTGTTCAAGACATTGGCTGGCCTGGACAGAGTCCTGACCTCAACCCGACACAGCACCTTTGGGATTAATTAAACCGGAGACTGCAAGCCAGGATTTCCCATTCAGCATCAGTGTCTGACCTCACAAATGTGCTTCTGGAAGAATGAGCAAAAACTCCCATAAACTCTCCTAAACCTTGTCGAAGTCCTTCGCAGTAAAGCTGAAGCTGTTATATGTCCAAAGGTTGGGCATCAGGTTGGGCATCATAGGAAACCATATGGACTAAGGATGGGATGTCACTCAAGTTCATATGTGTGTGAAGGCTGATGAGTAAATACTTTTGGTAATATAGTCTATTTTTAACTTTCTATATTTTTTCATTCTATTTGTCACTCCCTGTTGCCCTGACTTTGTGTTAAACTAATAATGGTATTTCTAACCACTGATATACCACAACTTTATCCTTTCAACAGCTACTGAAAGTTAGGGAACCTAACTGCTATTGGATATTTATATAGAGATCCTCCAGCTTCAAACTGTATTACCCTTCAAGGACCTGCAGTTCAAAAAAATTGACCAAGCAGCTGAAAGGAAGAAAAACAGGGTCAAAATTGCAGCGACACAAGACTGAGATTAAATATACACACCCATTTGACAGATCACAGGAAATAGGTAGTGGTGATGCACAACAGCTGCATATGCCTTAATCAGTGTTGAAGCTATACGATGAAGTTATACTTAGATTTATTCTCAAACAAGCAGCTGTACTGTGGCTTCACAGTGTAACATGGATTGTAATGTCAGAAGTACAAGATTAGAAAAGAAATAAGATGTTATTTAAGTTATAATTTGGTCAAGACGTCTCGTAGCACTTCAGCAAGAAATAAATAAATAGCGGTACTGTCATATATAAACTGGACTTATCAGTCCTGAGCAGCTCCTCCCTGCTACGCCGCGATCTCATAACCATCTGTTGTTCTCCAAGTGATCGTCTGTGTGTGTGTTTCCATCTATAAAAGCTTCCACGCTCACCTGCTTCCTTTCACAGCAGAATCCCTGACAGAAGTGGAAGTGTTGCCCTTGCGCTTTGTCACTGACCCGCGTAATGCTGGTGTTGCCCAGGTCAGAAGCCGCTCTGGGTGGAAATGATGACAGGAGGGCGGTTCACCGATGCCATGAAGCTGACCATGCATACAGCATGTCAATTAGAGATGTTCTACTTCTTCAGAGGGAAGTGAAGAGAGAGTCATTGAAGGGAGGAAGGAGTAAACTTTTGTTATGACACTGTGCGAAAAACCATTAAAACATTTAGTGATGTCTCTGGGCAGTGTGCCTCTACACACACCCACAAACTTAATGGCTATTACAGTATGCATTATGCCATCATACTCTTTTGAATAATTTCCATAAGTACATGTTCCTGATAAACAATCATTTCAATCAAGAAACAAACGCCACTGAACCCTGTGAGTATGCAAATGCTTTAAAGGAGATATAAAATCAGCAAAAGCATAACATAGTCCTTTCATTTCTCCCTCTCAGCTATGCTGTTTGGTTCATTTACATCAGCTTCTAAGAGCACAGCATTCATTTACAAGTTTAATCTAATTTGCACTCATATCCATTTAGTTTCTGTTGAGAGTGACATTTTTTTAATCATTTTCCCACTGTACACTGGCATAGAGCATAGAGACAATTAGTGCATGTCTGAAATCTGTGATTTCATTTTTTATTTTGTTTTTTATTTAAAGCTTTTAACAAAAATATTACTTTAACAATTAAGAGGTTTTTTTTCTATATTTTTGCAGAGTACCTCCGTTCATACACTCAGATATCTAAGAAAGAAAGAAAAATGATGTGTACATGTGGCATGGTCCATTTCCTTGTTACTTCCTGAGTGAAGGAGAAAGAAGATTTGGTGTTTATAATAATTCTTGAATTTGCATTTTTACATTTGTTTGTGGCTCATTGTGCATTAGGCTAAAGGAGAAAAAAGAATAGAATGGAATGGCATTCACTGTAGTCATAATGACCCCACACAGCACTTTATTCCACGCTCTTAGGCCCACCATCAGGGTTGCATCCACACCTAACTGGTGATTTACAATCAGCAACGAGCTAAAGGGAAAATTAGAACAGGAACACAGAAAGCCCGTCCATCCAGGAGACCGCTGGGAGGCGATCGTACCAACCACTGCACCACAAAAGAACAAAAGCAGATCTATCAGAGAGATAGAAAGAACGTCCATCCATCCATCTGTTATTCCACTTATTGCAGGGGAGCTGGAGCATATGCCAGCCATAAAGCAAAACATTCAGGATTAGCTAAAGTTCTTTAAAAAAATAACAAAAAAACCCCACAAGGCCCAAAATATCATGGAAAATAAGATCTCATTCTTCTCTGCAGCACGAAGGCCAGATTAGACTTTGTGACAGCAAATCAAAAGAAGCTGGATGATTCTGCAAAGTAGATCTTTAGACAGACTGAACAAAGATGAACGTGTAGCAGAATGATGGAAAAGTGTGTCTGGACATGTGTCGATGGACAACATGTGAGATAGCAGATTTAGTTTGGTTTGTTTTTTTAAACGTAGAGAAAAGAAGGCCAAAAAACAAGTGTCATATTGAAAACAGTATTTGATGATGTTCATGGCTTTCAGAGTTGAGGGAGTTATTGTCTGCAAAGGATTTTCATCTAAGTATAAAAGATAATACTTATAAATATGTTAGTTAGTCTAACTCCTGTGAAAATAGAGATAATTAAATGCATGTAATCCCCACAAACATTAATGCCTTCTTCTTTGATGCTATCATTGAATAAAAGGGATTTTACCCCCGTCAGACTCATTTCAATCACGTTGCTTCATTTTAAATCCTCAGTTGTGGTTTGCAAAGGTAAAATTATAAAACCTGGAAGTTCCAAGTTGCACTGAGTCAAACTTATTGAAGTAGAGCAATATTGTCAGGGTCCTGGGTCTCCTGACCCAGCGTGTTTAGTTCTTCGTGGTTTTTGTATTATTGTACTTGTGAGTTATTCTATGGTTTCTAGTTTTGATCCCTTGCCCTTCATGTTTCTCTGAGTCAGTATTGTGTCGTCCCTCATGCCGTGTGGATCTCCCTGTGTCTCTAGTGTGTTATTCCCCAGTTTAATTTAGTTTACTTTGTATGCTTGTTTTTCTGCGACCAGCAAATAAAGTTGTGGTTTTGAGTTCATCCCTCGAGTCTGTGAGTCCTGCATTTTGAGTACTCATCTCCTGCCTGCCACACAGCGTTTCATGACAAATATTCTGGTTTATCGACTTCTATATTTACAGTTTGTTGGCATCTTGTCAGTTTTATAGGCAACATTTCCCAACTGGGGCAGCAGGCCATGACTCACATTAGACAAGAGAGAATGGTCTTTGTAGACGGGCAGTGCTGGCACGTCACATGCATCAAAACAGCCGCGCCTTGTTTTCTGTACAGACCCACGTCGTGACAGGATCTCCATGCTGCACTGCCAGACCTCCTTGTACTGACGTCTGTTACTCTGAAGGAAGAAGAAGCTTTACTCCTTTGTCAACGATTGTATCGTGATAGTTGTACAAGTCACGTTGTGCAGCATGACCACTTGACTGATTGTCAGAAGACAATAGGTTTGAAATTACAAGGTCCTACTGATATTAAAAACCTTTTACGAAGTCGAGCCTTCAGTTTTCATTTACTTTTAGCCCATATGGTTGAGGTTTTATCAGACATTTTCTATTTTACTGTAAAAATTAGCTCACAGAATGTACCGACACATCGAGTTGGCCTCATGTCCATCATGAATTCCTAAGCAGTGATTTTATTTAAATAAGTTGTAAATAAGACAAATTAAATCGCAGGCTGATGAAATACCTGCATTCATATGGACATAGCAGTGCACCTACATTTTCATCTCAAGCAGTGCAGCGCCACTAGCTCCATCATCGGGACTTAGCCACATGTGGTTCAGACGCAGCACTCTTTTGGTGTTTCTCTAAGAAGGAATGTTGGGTTTCTTGGTGCCTTTGCAGAGCTAGTATCTGCCACCTTTCCACACAGATGGCACACTCAGGCTGAAGACTGCTGACTTTATTATTCTAGCTGAATCTACTGACACGTTTCTCTTATTTGTGGTTTTTCTCACACAGTTAATCATTTTCTGCCTTTATCATCCTCTCCAGTGTCACTCTGGTCTTTGATCTGTCACACTCTGAATGAACGAATCGACTGGGACAGAAATATCTAAGAAATGTCTTTGGGAAAATGACTGCATGCAGAATATCATGTAGTACAGTAAAAGGTCTTTGTGAAAACAATGTTATTTTTCCAGTGAAGAAATGCACAGAGAGTCATGTGGCAGATGTAGTGCTTAGCTCACTGGTGCCATGGTCTATCAGTTAGTCCACTGTGATAGGCATGAAACCAGTTTAAGATTGTTTTCTTCTTGAAATGGTGTGTGGAGGCCTATCTCCCCTCACCACACTCCCTGCCGGTGACTGATGCCCTCAGGGGTCGGTGCATTGGTGGTTCTTGGTGTCCGGGGCTGGGCGCTCAGGTATGTACCAGCTCACTCCCGGTGGCTACTTGGCGGGGCCTGGCGCCTGTTGCTCGGTCAGGCCTCTTCTGGGGCGCGGGGGGCCCTCGGGCCTCCGGTCTCTGTGCCTGTGGCTTGGTTCACTCTGGCACAGCTGGCTGCCGGCGGAGCCGGCGGGCACGCCGGTGCAGCCCCCTCTACCTTCTGCCCGGTGGCTACTGGGTGACCCCTCGTCTGGGGATCCTCAGCCCTTCCCATGAAGGTGGCACGGATGCCCCTCCAGTGGTCCTCCTTGGGCTCTTGCACTCTGGGGCCTCTGGATGTCTGGGGCCTGAATCTCCTCCATGCCTGCTTCATGCCCTGGGGGACAGGGCTATGGCTCTCTACATCCTCTTGCAGACCATTACATGGGGAAACCATTTGAATACAAGCGCGCCGATCCACACAGGTGTGCACACGGGTGTTCACTGTTCGTAGACTTAAATCACACCTTTCTTGGCTGCTACTTCAAAGCACATTGTGCGCTGTCTGTCCTGCGTGCTGCACAACAACATTCAATATTTAGTATTTACTGCTGTTTACACTTAGCTAGATTAATGCGATGGTGTTGTGTTTAGTATGTTGCTTTGTTTGTTTTTTTTTTGCTTGTTTTCTATTCTTTTTCTCTCAACAGGTGATCCCGGGGATATTTTTTTACCCCACCTTTCTCACTGTCCCTCTCCCCTTCTGTTTTTCTTTTCCTTCCTCTTTCTTTCTCCCTTTCCCATCCCTCACTCATGTCTGTCCCGTCTGTAACAACTGAAAATAAAATAAAATAAATAATAAAAACAAAGGTCGATCAAATGGACCAATACGGCAAAAATTCAAGTGTGATTACGTCACCACCACGCGACAGCGGCTGTCCCAATTCAAAGCGTACTTCAAATGCACCGTCGATTCCCCCAAATATCAAGCGTGGTCCGGTGCACGCTGCGTGGTCCCATATATCCCACAATTCATAGTGCGGCGGTGGGTGTGGATAATTTTGCCGCAAAATATGGCAGAAGGGAGCGGCCGAAGAGTGAACTGTCAAAAGTAAGTACTGAACATCATGTCACTCAGCAGTGTGTGAGGAAGAGGAGGAGGAAAGGCCAGCAGCAGCTGACAGATGGAGAGAATAGACAGACTGTTCCCTGTTTGTGAAGGACTGCTAGAAAAGTTTAAAAGAACTAATTGTCTGTCCCGAATCAGTCTTATTAGGTAATGTTCAAATAATTTTATCATTCCAGTGTTTTTAATGTGTGAGAAAGTACTCAGGGCCTTCAAGTTAAACACTATGCAAGGCAGTAGCAAGTTTAATATTCAGAAACCTAAAGTATGTATCAGCAGCAGAATGGACCTAAAAATAAATGTTTGTTTCAGTTCTATGAAGCTTTGAGTATTTTGGATTAGTAGTACTGCTGTGTGTGTTGCATCATATTACTGTAATTGTTTATATGCTTTATATATTCTGAGGTAAGTTGATCTAGTATTCCATTATATTCTATAAGGATGTTATGTGTTTGTATACTTTCTGCCCAGTTTGACCCATTTAGCAGAAGTCAGCCTGTTTAAGGCTCTGATATCTTATTCTGTAGGACTTAAAGCAGTTATGACATGGTCTGATTTTCTCACCCAATAAAGGAATATTTAATATATCAGTCTACTCTTCATTCTATCAGAAAAAGTTTTCACAGCTCGTACATTTTCTTTTTATACATATATGTAAGCATTGAGCCAAATGTAATAATGCTAACATATTAAACGAACAAGATTTGTCTCTTATGTATAATACATCTGTATATACACTGTCAAAGATACTTGTCTTTGAGTGAAGATTTAAGGTGATAGGAAATATAAATAACTGCAACTTGAATCTTTGACCCAGAGTTCAAGCTCACTGCTTTAATATATATATATGTACATCTGACAATACTATAATATTGGCCATATTATATTTACATTACAGAGTGAGATGATTTTAGTCTCATGAACAACATCAGCTAACATCAGCAGTTATTTACTAACTACTCTTGAAATGACTGTTCAGTATAGAAATGAAGCCTGACAATCATGTTTTACAGTCCTGTGGTCTCAGCCTCAGATACTCAACTAATCAAAGTGATGTCTTGACAAAAATGAACTAACAAAAAAACATTTTTTTCTCCTTCATTTCTGTCAAACAATGCTGTATGTAACGTGTCTCGCGGTTAGTACCATGGTTGCTAGGCAACCTGAACAGCGCAGCGAAGGCTAGACCGTCCCATTTCACAAGCCTCTCACTTCCGCACTTCTCGTACTTATAGTACGCACCGTACGTAGTACGCGTAGTGTGCGTACTTCTACTAAGTGTGCAGACCCTGAATTGGGACACAGCCAGAGGGAGCAATCAGGGGATGAGAGACAGGAGGAAGCAAAACCAGACACACTACACACAGGACAGGCACTATCAAAGTAAAACAGGAAATACAGAACACAGGGAAGCCACATAACAAAACCTAAAACTGGACTCAGGACATACTTAAAGGCTAGGGAGCAAGACACAGTGAGAGAAAAAAAACACTACGGTGGAAATCTAAACTCAAAACATGTACAAAACTCAGAAACACTGGGTCACCGACCCAGGACCATGACAGAGCCAGTCTTTCAGCGGCCAAGAAACCGTAGTCACAACTAAATAAGTGCGAGGTACAGGTCACCCCTCCACTACCATGCTTGACTTGTAGAATGTGTTTTTGCTGATGTGCTGTGCTGCGTTTCACCAACAATGGTGCTCTATTATGATCAGACATGTCCACTTTGGTCCTGTCTGTCCAGAGGACATTGCTCCAGAAGTCTCGGTTTGTTCTTGGAAGCATAAGCCACGCTGCCATGTCTTTTTTAGAGAACAGAGGCTTTCTCCAGATAACATTCCCAAACAGGCCGTACTTGTTTAGTATTTTTCTCATTGTATTGTCATGAACATTTTTAACATATAACAAATAACAACAATAGTACTTGTGAGTACTATACAGATGACCAATTCAATATGAATATTAAAATGGCAAATGCATTGTCGGTCATACATTTTAATAGTAGAAGCCTGTATAAAAAATTTTCTAAAATTACAGAATGTTTAAGTAAGTTAAAAAAGTTTAATATAATTGCAATATCAGAAACATGGCTCGATAATGAGAAAGTTAGTGAAATGGGACTGGAAGGATACCAATTATTTACAATGAGCAGGGTGAATAAAAAAGGAGGTGGTGTTGCTTTATATGTAGATAAAGTTTTGAAATGTAGTCTGATTGAATGTATGTCAAGCACCATAGATAACGTATTGGAATGTGTTACTATTGAAATCCATGTTGAAAAAGCTAGCAATATAATTATAAGTTGCATCTATAGGACACCAGGATCATGCCTTGAGACATTCAATGAAAAACTTGCTGCTATGTTTAGCAACCTAAATGATAAAAAAAAGTGCAAATAATTTGTGGTGATTTTAATATAGATTTGCTAAACCCAAATGGACATCAGAAAACAACAGATTTCATCAATACAATGTATAGTAACTCCCTTTTCCCTGTAATTATAAAACCAAGTATAACAATTGATACAGCTACATTGATAGATAATATATTCACAAATAAAATTGACCATGAAATAGTAGGTGGACTTCTTATAACTGATATAAACGATCATCTTCCTGTTTTTGCAATTTTCCAAAATTATTTTGGGATTAAAACTAAACAAAAGAATCAAACATTTGATATGATACGACATAGAACAACAAGAGCCATTGCTGCCCTCCAGGTGGACTTAAAGGAACACAATTGGAATGAGGTTTTTGCAAATGAAGATTCAAATAGTGCATATGATGCATTCCTATCAACTGTAATCTCACTATATGAAAAATATTGTTCTTTAATGAAAATCACTAGAAAGCATCACAAATCAAATAAGCCATGGATCACAAAGGGGATAGAAGATGCATGTAAAAAGAAAAATAATCTATATAAGAGATTCATAAAACAGAGGACAAAAGATGCTGAAATAAATTACAAGTTATACAAAAATAGATTAGTAAATATTAAGTACAAGTAAGAAAAAAAACACACAAGAAACATGGAGGATATTAAATAGTATAATCAAAAAGAGCTCAAAAAATAAGAATTTCAAATATTTCAAAAAAGATAAAGATATTGTGCTTGATAAAACTAAAGACATTGCAAATGAATTTAATGATTTCTTTGTAAATGTTGGCTTTAATTTAGCAAAAGAAATTCCAGAGTCAAGAAATACTAACGACCTAAATAAACGTATTACTCAGAATGTGTCCTCCATGTTTATTGGTGCTGTAACTCATAGAGAAATAATTAACATTGTGAAGGCATTTAAAAATAAAAAGTCCACTGACTGTTTTGGTATTGATATGATATTAGTTAAAAGTATTATAGAATATATAGTGCAACCTTTCGCATACATTTGTAATCTGTCCTTTCGAACCGGTGTGTTTCCCTCACAAATGAAAATAGCAAAAGTTATTCCAATCCATAAAAACGGAGAGAGATAAGATAAGATAAGATAAGATAAAACTTTATTAATCCCTCGGGTGGGTTCCTCTGGGAAATTCGGTTTCCAACAAAGCACAGCACCAACAGAAGTTGTCAGTGCTGTGAAGATGTCAGTTTACCAATTACAGACCAATATCACTACTCCCACAGTTCTCAAAAATTTTAGAAAAGTTATTTGTTAATAGACTTGATAAATATATGGAGAAGCATAATCTCCTAAGTGATAACCAATATGGCTTTAGAGTGAAAAGGTCCACTTCAATGGCAGTGATGGAACTTGTAAAAAGGATATCTAATGCAATAGATAATGAGGAATATACTATTGGTGTTTTTATAGACTTAAAAAAGGTGTTTGATACAATTGATCATTCTATATTAATGAATAAACTAGAGAGATATGGCATAAGACGGATAGCATACAAGTGGATGAAAAGCTACCTGGATGACAGATATCAATATGTCGAAATCAATAATGTAAAATCTAAGCAGTTGAAGGTAACTTGTGGTGTTCCTCAGGGCTCTGTGCTGGGCCCTAAATTATTCATATTATATATAAATGATATATGTAGTGTTTCTGTACTGAAAATGTGTATTGTTTGCTGATGATACCACTCTGTACTGCTCAGGTAAAAACCTAGAACAGCTTCTGACTACAGCGGAAAAGGAGTTAAATATATTAAAAAACTGCTTTGATGTAAATAAGTTATCATTAAATATAAAGAAAACAAAATTGATTATTTTTGGTACTAGACAAATGAAAAATGTATCCAAAATCAGGGTTAATGGAATTGAAATTGAAAGAGTGAACGAAAATAAATTTTATTGGAATGATAATTGATGATAAGCTGAGTTGGAAGTCTCATATAAACCATGTGAAAACAAAAATGTCGAAAACCATTTCTATTCTCTATAAAACAAAGCATGTCCTGAATAAAAAATCATTATACACACTTTATTGTACTCTGTTGCTTCCATATATGACTTACTGTCTGGAGATATGGGGTAATGCATATAAAACGAACACTCTTAATATTTTCAAGTTACAAAAAAGAGCTATAAGAATTATAAACCAATCAAACTATATAGAACCAACTAACATTTTGTTTATTAATCTGAATACCCTGAAATTTTATGATTTAGTTGAATATAAAATGGCACAGATAATGTATAAAGCACAAAATAACTTGCTTTGCCCCAGTATTTAGAAGCTGTTTAAAGTCAGAGAGAGTCAATATGACTTAAGGTGAACAGATTTCTTTAAAAAAAAAAACAAGATAAGGACAAATATAAAGCAGAGATGTGTTTCTGTTAGAGGAGTTAACCTGTGGAATAGTTTTGGCAGTGATTTAAAAAGGTGTAGTTCTTTTTCCTTGTTTAAAAACATGTTTAAAAATAGAGTATTAGAAAAATATATAAATCAAGAATGAAAAGAACAAAAATAATAATACTGAAACTCTTGACTGTTTTGCTTTGATGTAGTTACTTATCTAAGGTGGAAAGTTTGTTTGTTTGTTTGTTTGTTTGTTTGTTTGTTTGTTTGTTTGTTTTTGCTTTGCTTTATTCTTTGCTTCGATCCCTGTGTACAGGAGCTGTATGCAAAAAGATCTTTTGTTAAAAGGGTTGGCGTATTAAGCAAATGCTTAATACGCCAAAAGGAAAACGAAAAAATAAACAGCATTTAGGAGACTTTACAGGAGTTCATTTAATCCCAAGGTTTTCTGGGGGTGGCTGTAGAGGGAAGAGCTCATACAAACACTTCACTGTACATACAGATTTACATTGCGGGGGACATGATGTATGGTCCAATACCTTTTGATTAGCCTTGTCTCATGCTTTCTTGCTTTGTGGTAGATCTTTGTTCTGTATTCATTGAGATATTTGAATGCTAATCAATAAAATCGATCAAATCAAATCAAACATTTTTAACATGCTAACTGAGGCCTTGATGGTCTGATCTTATGCTAAAACTGTTGGGTTGTCTCCTCCAGGGAGAATTGTAATATTGAGTTAACATGCCTGGATGCTTCACTGCTGCACACACACGTAAACGTCATACTAATCAGAACACTTCCTGGTGACAAGCTAATGAACTACATTTGATTAGCAGGACCTAGATGTACTTACGCTCTTAATTCCTATGAAAGCAGTGTGTATATTTCATTTTGACAGGACTCCACAGACTCCCATGAAAACTTTCTGTTTTACAATTGCTGTAGAGTCAAGAAGCGTGTTTTTATCTCGAGTTAAAGCCAACAAAATAAAAAATGTGCCAGGTTTTAAGCCTATTCCACATTCACCATTTAGGATCACATTTGTTAAATGCACAAAGAACCAAACCACCGTCTCTCATATGTGTCTAATACATGACAGCCTGACTGACAGTCTACAGACTACTTCTCAGAACAAAGGTGAGTAAGCTGCAAAAACATCTGTTTGCATCATGTCATGGAGTTGACACCAGGGGCTGGAACAGCACGCGTTCTTAGCCTACAGAGTAATTACCCATCTTTACTCTGTGAATTCCCCGAGTCCCTTTTCTTGTCTCTGCTGTTTATTGCACTAAAGGTGCGTGTGTGTGTGTGCGTGTGTGTGTGTGCGCCCTGCTGTGAGAAAACTGGGACTCAACGAGGGATGCCAAAGTCCATTCAAAAGTTTCCCACTGAGATTGAAATTACCATCCTTACATTCACAGATGTGCACACTTACAAACATCCAGGCTGCTTTGCATATGTGTGTGTGTGTGTGTTCCTTGTTTGGAAATGAAACTGGAAAGCACTCCCAGTGTAGAAGCATTCTCTCTATTTCCCATCTGAGTGTTGACTGGTAATTAAAACTCACAAAAGCAAAGTCATGTTGGTGAAGCATTTACTTCCTTCTGTTTAAAGCTCTGAGTGTTTGCATACGTGCACTGCACTGAAGGAAAGAAGGAAAAGCCAGAGCCAGAGCTTTGGAGTGGGACTCTATGTAAAGATGACCACTTGCTCCCAATGAATGTCCAGGAGAGAAACGTGTGATGGAGATTCTGCCACACTAAAGTAACAATTATGAAGACCACTAAAACTTTAACATGAAGTGCTGTTGAAGAACCAACGTGAGTAACCTCTGCTTGAGAGGTGAAATTTGCAGCATGTCACTGCTCAGTGGAAAAACATTAGTTGGCTACATTAAGAATAGGTGAATATATAAAATGCACTTTAGAACAGCACGCAGCAACACTACATATGTCTGTCTCCACGTCGAGTATACTCGGCACATGAGTGCCGAGTATTTGTTTGTGTATATGGGAGTGGGAATGCACGCTCTCCAAGGTATGGAGGCCTATCCCACACTCCCTTCCACACTCGCCTCAGCTGGCTGCCGGCAGAGCCCGCGGGCACGTCACTGCAACCCCCTCTGGCCTCTTCTCCGTGGCTGCTGGGTGACCTCTCGTTTGGGGCTCTCCTCAGCTCTTCCCAGGACGGTGGCACGGTCCGCCTCCTCGGGTCCTCGTACTCTGGGGCCTCTGGATGTCTGGGTCCTGGATCTCCTCCATACCTGCTTCAGGCCCTGGGGGACGGGGCATGAAGCAGGGACGGGCCACACTCCCTAGCAGATCGTTACATGAAGAAACCTTTTGAATACAAGCGTGCTGATCCACACAGCTGTGCACACAGGTGTACACACGGGTGTTCACAGACACCAACTACACCTTTCTTGGCTGCTACCTCAAAGCACATTGTGTGCTGTCAATCTTGCGTGCTGCACAATAACATGTAATATTTAGTATCAACTGTTATCTACTGTTTGCTAGTTTATTGTGATGGTGTTGTATTTATTATGTTGCTCTTTCTTGTTTGTTTTCTCTTCTGTTTTTTCTTATCTCCATACAGGATATCTTGAACCTGAAACCATCTTTCTTTCATTCTGTCTCCCTATCCTATCCCCCAGTCATGTCTGTCCCGTCTGTAACAACCAAAAATAAAATAAAATAAATACATAACTTTAAAAAAAAAAGTATGCCTGCAAAATAGCCGACTGAATGGACACTTTAGTCATACTGATATTGTAATACAGATAGGGATGGGTATCGAAAACCGGTTCTTGTTGAGAACCGGTTCCCACTGTTTCAATTCCTTGGAATTGTTTGCCATTTTTGCAAACGATTCCCTTATCGATTCCAGTCGCCCCGAATGACGTCACCACGTTGCGGAGCGTCATTTACCTGGCAGGAAACATGGCGCGTAAGCGGCTCAAACGCTCAAAACTTTGGTTATACTTTACGAGAACGGATGGCAACAGGGCAACTTGCAATACTTGCAAAGTAGATATTTCATTTAAGGAAGGAAACACTACGAATATGCAAAAGCATTTGCTCACAAAACACGCGATAACCTTAAATGAATGTCGTGTTTTTAATTCCGCTCCGGACTCGTGAATCTCAACACAGCAGCAGCGGTAACGTTTGCACGTCCTCTCCCGTTAATGCGGCAGGTAAATAATCAACTAACAGTGCATATTATGTTAGCGCGATCTGCCTTATTACAAAACCTGCCATTACTGTGCGTTTAGGTGACCATGATGAGAGAGAGCGACAGAGTCTGGCTCAGATGCTGGCAGTTCTCGCTGCAGTCTACCGGTAGCGTCTCCTTTCAGGCCAGGATAGAAGAATGTCACCGAGCAGTGACTCAGTTTGTGGTCAAAGGCTTGCACCCATTTGCCACAGCAGATAATTTTCAGTAAGTGAATGTGTTTAATTGTAGGCAGGGACATTACTGGATATTATTGTGTAATTGCTACTGAATAATTTATGTTATACTTTGTTATTGCTACAGAAGAATATTTATTTTATTATTTTACATTTACAATTTTTTTTTCCTGGGGACCCAGTGACACCCCATTGAAGAGCTGTAGGCTGTGGATCTCTTAAGATCTCACTGTTGGGTTTGTAAGGCCATGTTACTCCTAAATTTCTATCTTGTTCAAAGAGAAGATATAAAACAAAGTTCTAAGCTAATCAAACTTAATGTTCTCCTTTTTTTAAAAAAAGAATCGATAAAAGAATCGATAAAGAATCGAATCGTTAAACAGAATCGAAAATGGAATCGGAATCGTGAAAATCTTATCAATACCCATCCCTAAATACAGATTTAAAACATATGAGAAAACGGCTTAAAACTTGTTGGCAGCTGTGAAATGCACTTCACACACGTACACACACGCACAGTTGTTTGTCGCCAGATGCCACGTTTATTTCTAGTTTTCATTTGTTATGACCGTCCACAGTCTGACAGCTCCGGTCTCAGCTGATTTCCAGCTCCCCCTCCGATCCTCTCCCGTCTCACTAAAAAAAGGGGAATGAAACCATCATCAGTCCAAACGGCATCAGCTGTTCTCACCTGCATCTCTAGCACCGCCCCGTTGAGCTCACTACACCACTCCTCCCCTGCAGCCGCGCCCGGGACCACACCTCCGCCACAGCAGCTTTAAGTTTATTTTGAGCTGCACACACAACCTGCCGAGGTGTGTGGAAATACAAAACACACAAGCTTTGTTCAAGTGCAGCAGGATGGCTGCGAATACAGACGCTCTCACTGCGACTATTAGAGAGGTGATCGGGTCAGAGAGGAGAAACCTGGGAGACAAGGCTGAACTACTGAAACACAGTTTTTTTGCTGTTTCAAGCTGCAACGATCAACTTCCTTAAAAAGCCTAATTTTCCATCTTCGCTTGATTAATTCATTTCACTTTTAAAGGTTTCCTGTTTTATATCAAATAAAGAAAAAAGTGGAATAAAGTTCAGCTAATGCAAATGGACAGCCACTTTGTTTTCACTGTCGGTTGTATCCACAGGGGTGTTTACGGTGTGCAATCCTCCCAGTGCATGATTCCTCCCTCCCCCACATCTCTCACCCTTTATGTCTTCTGCTAAATGGCAGACGAAGGATTTTTGTAGGATTTCTCAAAGAAACCAACATCAGACAAAAAGCAGGTGGCCTAGTAATAATTCTGTCACACAGGCCACAGCTGTCTCATCTACTCGGGCAGATAAGGCCTGGGAAGGGCTTTCCGTCTTTGTGGAAGTTCTTGAGTTCACAACTGGAGAATATGTGGTCATAGTCCTTTAGAGAGGAGCTGTAAACAAAAGAAAACAAAATGTTGTTTGGTACCTCTTGGAGAGTTCAGGTCCATCACTTCTCCCCCTTGCTCCCCATTCAACACCCTGTTGTGTTTAGGTATCTCTGTTGCTTTGTCATTCCTCATCTCTTTGCACTCAGTGAAAATATTTGTTTTCCCCACAAAATCTTGTGCCTTTGCAGTCTGGCATTCTTCCCGCAGCAAAAAAGGGTAGTGACTTAAACCTTCAGCACATAAGGGGATAGAGGAGCAAAGCACAATTGGCTGGGGCTTAACTTACTTTACATAATTGTTGCCTATAAACACATTCTCCACATCAGGGGTTTAAGCGCCTGATACGGTTAGCGGAGAAAGAGGAATGAAGCTGTCGCAAGCTATCCTCACGATTTAGATGGAGAGGAGGAGAAAGAGGCAGCGAGGGGGTGCGGGATGCGTACGGGGAGTCAGAATGGTGGACGGTGGGGGGGTTTTGGGGGAGAAAAGCAAGAGAGTCAGCAAACCAGAAATCAGGTGAAATGGAAGTTATCAGCAGCATGTTTTGGCTGTTGATGCTTCATTAAGCTAAACTGTACAGGACTTACAGCCTGTTCAGGACAAATGGCCTGCTCCTTCCTACACCGTGTACTTCCTAATCCTATTCTTTGCATACTCATGCATGTCACAGATACTTTCTAGCAGGCACGTGAAGGTGCAGAGACGTGTACACTGCACTTCAGTACATCCAGTACACTCTGCTTTATTCCCACAGTGTACCTTGCCATTCCCCGTTTCTCACTGTTTATTGATGAGTCGCGTAGTGAACAAACATGAACAAGCAAATCTCCACAGCTCCATTTAGCTCAGCTGTAGTTCATATTACATTGCTTTCTTGTTAAAAGGATATTAAAAAAAACAAAAACAGAATGCCACCAACAACCCTAATTTGATTGCTCAGTGGTAAATAACAGTTTCCTGAGATATTAGCCTCACTGACAGTGCTTCAGCGGGCTCGTTTTTTTAAGACCACACACACAGGCAGCATAACTCACAGTCGTCTTTTGGCACCTTCTTTTTTTGTGCTCGTGCTCAAAGTTTTTCCAGGTTTAAAAGATTAAAGCGTCTTATTTTCAAAGCTGGAGAAGCTAACTGTAAATTCACCGTTCAAATGATGAAGGGGAATTTAAGTCCAGCACAGATGCAATCATGTTTGCATACTCTCAGGCAAGTGTTTACTGAGGTGACAGAACAAGGAGCTCAAGGTCACTTTCCCATCCACTATGCAACAACATTTCTGTTTGGAACCAAAACAGCTGCCCCCTGCTGGGCAGGAGGAAGAATGCAGGTTGTGGAGCCCTCTTCACTTCAGCTTGACTGAAGCTACTGGATGTATTTCAGTCTGTGGTTTACTTGCATTTACCTCAGTGCCTGTTGTCAATACCAGTTAGACTGTGAACTGCTGGACCTGCTGCTTTCCTGCTACGCATTTATAGTTGGATAATATTTTAATAGCAGACACAAATATAGCTTCACCTTTTTTTCTAGCTTTAACTTTGGCCAGTGCAAACATTTATAATTCAGACAAACATGTAATCATTTCTGTTTATCCATGTTCATTGGTGTCTCCACTGCAAACCATCCCCATGTGCATGCACGTGTGTGTGTGTGTGTGTGTATGTGTGTGTGTGTGTTTGTGTGTGTGTGTGTGTGTGTACATCTTAGTAAGCAGTACCTCACTCTGGCCAGGAGCTGACCAATGAGACACAGTCTTAGGATCCGAAGTGCCGAATAAACTGGGAATGCAACCAGCTGAAAGCCAGTTCAGGTCCAACATGCAGCCAACTCAAGTGCAGTGTTGAAACCTGAAGCCTGCACTGCACATACATGCAGAACAGACTACAGCAGTAAAGCTATATAAAGACTTTTACCACTGCAGCAAAATAAAGGAAATCTTCTGTGTAGTAAAACATTTGCATTTGTGCGTGTTATTAGAAAAATTTACAGAATTGAATTTACTTCTACTTATTTTTTGCTGCAGATGAACTTTGAGTGTCAGTATGAGTGAGCGTTAAGGGATTAACTTGCCAATTACAGGATTTCTCACAAAAATTATTAGTCAGCACTGAATATTTATTAACTGTGGTGGAAACTCCACATGCACAAGCTACAGGCTCTGGGCAGCCTGAATGTACTGAGCTGAGATGTTAAATACAGCAGAGCATGTAGATGTTGTGCTTACATGTTGTTGTGTTAAAGCTGTTTGACAAAGCCAGCGGTTAATGTTTGAGGCCTGTTTACTTTGTGGAAGAACTTTTCACTTTCAGCGTTTCCTTGGACATTTCATATATTTCTGTCTTTGTAATCTGGCTGATTTATAACTTATATAAAATTATAAGACTGGCTCTTATAAAATTGAGTAACAGCTCTGCAAATATAGGACTGAAATGAGCAACTTTGGGCTCTGTGCCTAAAGAAAAAGGACAGAAGCCATTGCAGATGGATGATCTGGCATCAGTGGGCAAAGCTTCATGGTAAACTGAAAAAAAAAGTCTTCACATGAAGCAATAATTTTGTTTAAAAGGCACCTGAAACCTGTAAAAGTAAAAGTTTTACTTTAATCAAACTGTTTATATCAAGTACATTTCCTTAATGATAAGTTACAATACACATACAGATACAATAGATACAATTTACAGCAGCTGTGAGAGTGGATATGTCTCCCCTGCACTCAGCAGCACCACACTCTGGTTTCGGCTAGACAGAAACAGGAGATCAGCTGGCTCTCCTCCAAAGTCCCACTCCTGCCCGTACAGTCTGAACTCAAGCCTTACTCTGTCAGACGCATGTTTGGCTTTTAAAGGTGCGACACATGGATAACTATCTCAGGTAGGTCAGGTCATCTCGTTACTTACTGATGATTCCTCTGTACAGCCACAGAAGTTCTTAACATTGCCGTCTCTATTCCATTCAGGGGTGTCTGACACAAACTGAGGATTTCTGACAGTTTTACAGCCAATGCTGTCGTCCAAGAAGAACACA
Source organism: Neolamprologus brichardi (assembly GCF_056152115.1). Taxonomy (NCBI): domain Eukaryota; kingdom Metazoa; phylum Chordata; class Actinopteri; order Cichliformes; family Cichlidae; genus Neolamprologus; species Neolamprologus brichardi. The sequence goes on along the minus strand of NC_142105.1, from coordinate 15,483,881 downwards.
GCTCAGTCTGTATTTGCCCATAACAACAGCTCATTTTTTGGGTGTCAGTGATTTAGTTCATTGGTTTGATAGTCTGTCCTAATCGTTTCCCTTGGATCAGCAATCATGACCACCACCACAGGAGAGAGAGCAGAAAATCTCAACAGATATGCAGAAATCTAAAACTCCATGTTGTCTCTTCCAGATGAAGCAGTGACTCTCCTCCCTCTGCCATTAAACATATGAGCACGTCTTATTTTGCCGGTTTAATAATAATAATAAAAACAGTCCAAGTTTAACAGACTTAATCCCGAGTCCTCTTCCTCTGTCCTCCTTTGATAGCTGTTTATATATTTCTTTGCTCGTAAAACGAATGTTATCAGGTCAAAGTTCAAGTCTGGATCTTCTCAACCTGCCCGAGTGTCTCATCGAGTTCTATTGTCATTGTTTATACTGATTTTCATGACAGATGTACTCTCACACGCTGCCTGTCGCCTGCCTTCTCCTCGTAATAAATCAGTCCTTCTTCATGAGCTGAGCTAAAAGTGGCACTCATCAGTTCCTTAAGCAAGAAATTCCAATCCTCTTACCTGCATAACCACTGAAACTGCATTACTGAATTTGAATTGAATTTTGTAACCTTGCTGTGTCGATGCTGCCCAGCTGTATTTTTTCTGTTAAAGCTTCCAGTAAGTGCGCAGCTTCTTCTACCCCAACAAATGCTTCATAATAATCGCATGTAGTCATCTCCATCTCAATTCTGGCCAAACTGAAGTTTTTGTCTTTGGTCCTGACAGTTTCTCTGAGGAGGTCAGCCATTACATCAGCCCGCTTCTTCAGAAATATCACATCCTGAGTCCAGCACAGATACTGAGACTTTATAACTGCAGCGTCTCAGATCATCTGATCAGAGTCTCCGTTCTTTGGTCTCATTTTAAAACCGGAGGCAACCGCGCCTTTGATCCAGCTGACCTAACAGACGGAGGAAGGCTACGAGGAGCTACAACCTCAACCTACAGAAACTCATCTTCACCTTCATCTTTCTTCCATGAACTGTGGCCATAGTTTACATCTAACTGTCATGGTCCTGGGTCGTGCGACCCAGTGTTTTGAGTTTTAGTCTATTTTGATGTTTATTGTTTGTTTAGGTTCATTAAGTTATTCTAGCTCATTTGTAATTATATTACCCTTGTGTTAAGTCTCCCTTGCCCTTCATGTGTTTATGTCTGTGTGTCTTATGTTGCCAAGTTCATGTTATCGTTTCTGTCATCTTCCCCTGTACTCAGTCTCCCTGGATCGTGCGTCTACCTGTCATGATTCATGTCTGCGTGATTATGTTTAGTTCATGTCATGTCTAATCTCCATGTTTCCTGTTTTACTTTGAAAGTCTGTATTCAATGTCAGTGTATTTAGTTTCACTTCTCCTGTCCTGTCTTTAGGTTCATGTGTGTCAGCTGTGCTCCCATGTGTGGCCACTTCCCCTGATCATCCCTCATGTGTATTTAGTCTCTGTGTTTCATGCAGTCTGTGTCGCGTCGTCTGTGTCCCCACCTCCATGTTTTCACGGTCAGTTTTTGCAGTTATCACCATAGTCTTTGAGTCGTCTTAATTTGTCACAGTACTAGTTTTCCCAGTTTAGTTATAGTCTAGTTTAGTCATGCTATCCCTGCTGTGTTTGTACACTTTGTCTTCAGCCATAATAAAGGCTCGCTTTCTGTTATGTTCACTCCCGTCTACTCACTTGTGTACGCACCCACCATTATTTTAAACCATGTTCCAGTGCTGACATTACTTTGAAATAAGGAATGATTTAAAAACTTCAGCACTTGCACAACATTATTAAAATAACCTACAGAGCCATGCAGACCCAGTAAAGAAAGGCTTTGGCAAACTTACTGTGAGTCAAAAGTTTAACAGAGTATTTGAAGCCATCTTGTAAGTCTGCTCACCGTAACGGTACATTCTGCTGTCCTCGCCATATTTCGTGGCTTTGTCTGCTGTGGTGGCTTCGATCTCTCGCTTTATCTGCTCCCTTCTTCTCTTTCTCTGAACTAACGACACATTCTCATAAATATCCACTCATAAAACTCTGGGGAATATGTTCTTCCTTTCTTCTGCTACACATAAGCTGCGGAACACTTTATGTGAAAATGAACAAGTTATTGTGAAAGCCAACAAGCTATACTCACCAACATGCAGGGGGAGAGAGGGGGGGGAGACAAACAGGCAGAGCAAGAAGTCAGGAATGAAGAGGAGAGGTGCAGGACATTGAGTGGGAGAGTTGGGAGGAAAAGGAGAGGAGACGGGAGAGGTTAGCAGGAGACAGCAAGCAAATGAGCAAGAGAAGGTAGGAAGGAGGGAGAAGTGTAGTGTGGGAGGAAGAAGAGGAAGAGATGAGGGAAGAAGGTCAGTGATGAAGTGGCAGACGGCCTGCCAGACTCCCCGTGGCTCTGAAATACTGACTCACAGACTGGATGGATGGAAGTTCGACCATGGAAAGAGAGAAAAAAGAGGAATGACCGACTTACTAAGCAGTTAGTTTACAAGTCACTCTGCATCATGCGATACAAAGATGTGTACATGTATGTGTTGTTTTGAGTGTCACTGAATGTGTTCTTGAGGACTTAGATGAGATCTGATAAGTCAGCGTACAGTATAGCTACCTATACTCACCTTATTACTGTAATATGGCCAATTTGCTAACAGAAACCTTTGATTGGAACCGAACAGATGCAGAACTTTCTAACGTATCATACAAACTTATAACGTCCTCGACTCATTCTAGTTTTTTTTCCAGTGCAGTGATGAGTGAAATGCAACTAAAAACATCCTTTACAGCAAGGGCTGTGAATTTATGGACACAAACACTCTTTATTTTTTGTTGATTAGTCAAACGACCAATATGAGTACATGAATTAAAATAAGTCCACACAGGATCAGTCAGCTCAAGGCATCTGTGGCTGATCCTAATAGGACCAGCCGAAAAAAGAACTGTTTACTAGAATATTCAACTCATATTTATCTAATAAACTGGGGCCGAACATGCAGCTTTTATTGGAGGGTAAGCACAACCAGGTCTGTAGGAATCACAGCTTTTTTATTTCTACCCACCTCTCTTATTGACAGCTGTGAGGTATTCCTTCTTTATTTCATCAAATAATCATGTAAGAAGTTAATTTATTACCTCAAAATCAGAATAAATGGAGATCTAGAGTGAAAAGGCATCTATAGTGTGCAAACGCAAAACTAATCCATGGCACAGAGGAGAGAAAACAGCATCCACTTGGAAGAAACTGGATAATCACAGGATCTTTTTCATTTTGGAAAACCGTTGGCATACGAGTTTTTGCTTCACGCTGATAACATTTTAATGTTACCATCAGTATGCTGTACATTTTAAATATGATATGACGTGTCTTTGGTACGCCAGCATCAGTACTCTGTAAGTTAGACATCCTTAAATCTCTTTAACCTGCTTCCTGGATAGGTGCCCGTGAGGATCAAAGTGTTCTTTTAAAGCATTCCCCACTCTGAATATTCATGCCTATACATTAAGAGAGCATAGCAGGCATGTGAAGTTGGCTGCATGTTCAAAGTGCAGACAGATGATGACTTTTATGGCCTGTAGTCTTACTGCCCCCGTACTTAATGGCATGCTTTTAAAGGGGATGTTATGGCATATATACTCCACTGAACAGAGCAAAAATACATTCATACTGTGATTGAACACAAGAAATACCTGAATTCAGGAAACTACACTTGATGTTAATATTATCCAGGCATTCATGAAAAAGAGGATTTATGACACTGAACAGTTTGAGGTTTGCACTTTCTTAAAAAGACATCTAAAAATTAAAAACCACCACAGCTCAAACTCCGGATATGAGACTTTAATAATAGAATATAAAATGAATGTAGTTAATTTTATTTGTGAAAATAAAAAAATCACAATTTTACAAAACAACTGTTTCAAAGAGGTCCTCAGGCCTCTCCAAGCCAGTACAGAAGCTTTATACTGGTGGTGTATCCCCTCAGCTGTGTGTGTGTGTGTGTGTGTGTGTGTGTGTGTGTGTGTGCGTGTGTGTGTGTGTGCATGTGTTTGTCTTTGTTATCACCATCATCCTTGATTAGTAGTTAGTGACAGAGATATGAGTAATTAGTGATGTTTGTGTTCCAGCACGTTGGCGATGGGAGCCATTGGTACAAACTGGCTTGGATGAACCCAGATGTGGTGGAGATAATACTGCTGACCTGAGTATGGGAGAGTTTACATGGTGCAACCAAATGTGTACTTATTAGGAAACATTGCGTCCGGCTGTAACACACTGCTGCGAGCTGGGAGACACGACCGCCCTTCACATATTTACCCCACAGGGATCTATTGAGTCTCATCTTATCTCGGGCATGTGCCCCCATGCCCACCAGCCCAGAACCTCAAGTGAGGACTGGCCCCTGTTGCTGTTTGCTTTTTGTCTTCTTTCCCCTTTTCTGTCCATTCTTTTGCTTCAGCCTCCATCTTTTTTTACAGTAGAAAATGTTCATTCTTGAGTCCGGTTCTGCTGGAGGTCTCTTCCTGTTAAAAGATCGTTCTTCCTCCCCACTTGTGCCGTCTGATTGTTGATTGTCTCAATTATCGTAGGGTCCTCACCTCACTATAGAAAACATCATCAAAGGATTGTTATTGTGAATTGGTTTTAGGAAAATGAAGCCAAGACGTTAAAAAAAGAAAAGAAAAAAAACCTAGACCATCTAAACGGCTGGCTGACTCTCAGAAACGTGTGACCTATTAATGATAACCACACGGTCAACACCAGTAGGTTTTGCCTTTGAGGAACTATTGTTTCTATATCAATGTGTTGATAATTAACGTGTCAATGTGACATATTAGGAAATGTACTCCACACCTCTGTTACAAGCACGTTCCCACCTGTTTCCATGAAACTTTTATTTCAACTTCAGCTCCAGTGGCCATACGCTTTTCTGCCATCTGGATAATCAAGTATGGGCAGATTCCTCCACACATAAGCAGAGTTGCTGTGTGTCACACATAAGACCAGCACTAATGGGAACTACAGGACTTTAATGTAGAATCAGGTAAAGTAGTAAATGTGAGGAAAAGTTAACTAAAAGTTCAAGATTTCTTCTAATCCTCATTGTGTTTGTGAACACCATCAAGCTGGTCGCCTGCTGCTTATCTCAGGCAGACACTGCAGTACCGAGAATGGTACAAGAGAAATGACACCCCCTGATGAGACATGACATTGTTGTGAAACTACATTTGACAGCCTCACCTCAGTGCTGTCAGCAGCTGGCTCCTGAAGTGGTGAAAACGCTGCCCGAGAAAATCCTCTTATCTGGACTGCACCGAGGCCAGGAGCAAGGCATCGGCTGGGATTTGGATCAGAACTGCAGCCAGGAAAGGGACTGGACTTTCTCAGATGATTGGGCTTACAGTGGGAAGACAAAGCAGCCAGCACCGGATGGGAGAGGATACACCCAGTGGCCTCCAACAGCCTAAAGGATTTAAAGACAGAAAGGTGGATGGGCTCCAGCAGCTCTTGATCCGCTGGGCCCTCTTCCACGGCTGACACTTGATCAATGTCCCTCCCTGTGTGGAGGTGCTGCAGCAGGAGGTGGAGGCAGCAGGAGGGCGACCGGAGGCCTTTTGGCTCTGCTGATGGCACTGGCAGAAAAAAAGAAGCTCCTCTGTCAAAGCACGTCCTTGTTGGCATTTACCAAGGGTGGAAATACATTTTCTCTGCACACTGTAATAGAGTGCTCTTTGATGTTAGCAGTTTTAACATAAAGAAGCATTAAATAATCAGTGGCTTTAATACTCTGGATCAGCCACCAAATGAATGCAGAGGCATCGACATGAGCCTGGCACAGTCTGCACTGCTGAGTGATTGAAACAAATACTGATGTCATATTTCTATAATAGACTCAATAGAAAGCCACTCATTAATTAAGGAGGAGGAAAAAACATCTCACACAAAGCACAAAGGAAGTCTAAAAGCTGTTTTCTGTCATAACTTTTTGGATAAATAGAATAGAATTAGAATTCAAGTCTTGTTTTGTAATGATGTGCGGTGATCTCTAAAATAATCTGTTCTTCTCTGTGGGACAGGCATTCGTAAAGTATTTTTAGAGTTAATTAGCACTAAGTGGCAGACATGACGTTACAGTTCATGAATGAATTGCTTATTTAAGATGCTAGCTTTAGTTATTAACTTCGACTTCTCCCTCTCGACCAATCGCTTAACTAACCAACACTGAGACAGTGTGACTTTTATATACAATCAGAGAGTGTCAAAGTGTATATGCCTTCTTGTTATTAATGAGAAAGGTCACAATCATCATGACATCCTACAATAAGCCTTAACCCTTTGTACCCCATAATGTGGGGGCTGGCTGGGTGGTTCCCACTGTGTTTCTGTTCCTCTTTGTGTATCAAAAGGTTTTTTGTACACACTAAATTTGAACATGTTTTAATCAACACTAGATCAGGAGTTAAAAAAATGTTTGGCACAACAAAGCATTCAGACATGATCCTGCTCACTGGACAGGACGGGCTTATTCGAGGAAAAAGGGGGACAGGTAACAGATATGCGACAATTAAATATAGTTTTTAATGCAAAGTCACCTCAAATGTTCTGGACTGCGTTCATCTAGTGAGTGTAGTCTAGTGACTGTTTACCTCACAATGCTGGGTGTAAATGGACTGATTCTTATACAGCGCCTTTCTACTTGAAGAAAAGCGAGTACTCTATACAACATTCACTTTCTTCTAAGCTTTTTAGTGCTTCATAATTAACGTAGCATCGGAGAGCAACTTGGGGTCTTAGTATTTTGCCCAAGGATACTTGGCATGCAGGCTGGAGGATCCAGGGATCAAACCTTCCGATTAGTACATAACCTGCTCTACTTCCTGAGCTACAGCCATCCGAAAGCTTACAGCGTCTGGTATTCCCAGCCAGTCTCCCATCCAAGCACTAACAAAGCCCAACCCTGCTTAGCTTCCAAGAGCAGACGAGATCGGTAGTGATGTGCGATACCACTGATTTCCTTTCCGATCTGATACCAAGTAATATTCAGGGTGGTATCGACGATACTGATCCGATACCGATACTTTGTACAAAAACTTATTTTATTTATTGTATCTCAAATTATAGCATCATAATGATTACAGGACATCAGATTCCTTGTTCTTATCACTTAATAATGCAGAGTTCATCATATAGAAATAAAAAACCTGAAGTTTGAACATTTGAACACCTTGCCTGCCTGCAGCACTAGAGGACTCCATAGCAGCACCTGTCCCTCTCCTCCTCTTTAGTTCGCCTCAACATCGTCATATTCTGTGATATGATTTACTGTGAGGTGTTTGACAAGGTTAGTGATGTTGCCACAACCATACATGCCAACCCTCCCGATTTTTTCGGGAGAATACCGAATTTCATTGCCCCTCCCGAAAATCTCCCGGAGCCACCATTCTCCCGAATTTTTCCCGATTTTCCACCCGGACAACAAAATTGAAAAACCATATAGCAGAATTCATAGCGCGGCCCAGCCAATTTCAGTTTCCAACTATGGCTACTACTACTGCAGCGACTTAGTTTTAATATTACTCTTATTTCTCTTTCTGGGTCGCAAAAAACTTTTAACATATTTTCAGGTGAGGATGTAGCTGTGTAAACTTCAAATATCTGAGCCGACCGACACATCGTTTTCAAACCCCCGCGGTCTTTCGCTACTCGGGTTAAACATGATATACAAGTCACTTTGATAACTTAAAAATGTTATTGTTTGGCTTTTTCAGTGTTTTATTTGTTCGTGAGTAAATAGGTTTGGCTAAGAGTTATTAGATTAGATTAAATTAAATTAAACTTTATTAATCCCTCGGGAGGGTTCCGCCGGGGTTTTCACACAGCTGAATAATCGTCAAACAGAAAATGATTAAACAGAAGAGTTTACGTTAGCGCCCGGTTATATTTTAGATAGCAAGGAGCAGACAGCAGAGTTTCACTACACTGAGGGAGCCTGTGACGTACTACCCGGCTTTCTTTAGACCGCGAAGGCCGGGTCCTCAGGTGGAAGCAGCCTCTGAATTTGGACACCCCCGCTGTTTCCGGGCCGGCCAATAATAACGGTGACATTTAACGTATTTTATCCGATAAATAAACCCTGTAAAATGTATTTATCACCCCCCCCCAACAGCCCTTTTGAATGTCTCCCTAGTACAACAACAACTCTTTTTTGCCACATGTATGCAAACCACGTCTCAGCTGTTTGTGGAGGTAAAGTACGTCCGCACAATTACGCTCAGCCATTGTTGCGAGTGTGCACGCCAAGGGGCTGCAAGACATTTATACAGCCGTATTTTGCACATGACTATGAAAGGTGGAAGAGGAAGTAGTTCCTTTGAATGTAGACAATCCGAATGGTATAGTTTCTTTCTACTATGTTCCTGTTAATGATAAACTACAAATTTACTCTAAATTACTAAAATATCGATATTTTAATGTGAGAATCGATTCTAGAACATAAATGACTGGTATCGGAGGAATCGATATTTCAGGATCGATCCGCACATCACTAGAGATCGGGTGTGTTCAGATACGGCCATGAGTACGAAGTGTCCACAACTATTTACTCTGGAGGAAGCTGTAAAACTTTGTGAAAGGTGAAGCTCACTTCGGTCCAGTGTCAGTGATACTGAGGTCAGCTGTTGAGAATTTCCAGAACTTTCTCATCAAAAAGCGCTGCTGTTTTTGCTGCTTCTAGCTACTGTTAGCTGGTGAAACTAGCGTTGTTAGCGACTCAAATGCTTAGCAAAAAAAGAAAAAAGAAGAAAAAACTGTGATGTGTAAATGTAATCAAACTGTTTATCAGAGGGTGCCTTTTAGGACGCTTGATCCTAACATTAGCTGGCATAATGTTAGCTCATAACCAGCTGTTGTTTGACCAGCTGTTGTCAGCTGTTTGGAGAGGGAGAGTGCATGTCTGATGTGTTCAAAAAAATCTGTAACTTCCACAATGTTTGGAATAAGTAATTATGTTTATAGACGTTTTCAGCTATTAGAGCTTTGACTTTATTTCATGAGATGAGGCTTGAGGTGAGCAGGACGAGGTGGAGATGAGGGGGGAGAGCGCTGTGCTGGAGGGAGAGAAAGAAGAGAAGGAGGAGAAATGGATAATAAGATATAGAGAATGAAATGAAGAAATGTACAAATCAGAAATCTTAATTTACAACATTTTTGCTGCATTTAGGTGTTTAAAATGTTTGTCCGATTTTCCCTGTTTCAGAATTATTGGAGATAAGCCTTCTAATAAAATTCTGTCAAGGGTTAGAAATGATGCCTGGCAACAAGGGACGAGCATCAGAGACCTGCTGAATCTGAAATGAATCAGATAGCTAGTCATTGAGATCAGACCAACGCACTGCATGCACTATTCCTCCTCTCCAGAGCAGAACAATCCAGACTGAAAACATAATATGAAATTCCATTTTAACATTGGACATTTAATGTCAGTGCCACACAAATGAACACAGCATTATGAAGAATCAAGCAAAAGACCTTAAACCATTTCTGCGCGCCTCCTGAAGCCATCGCATCTAACAGAATCTGAGCGCAGCCAGTACAGATCTGAATCTGCTCGCTGTCACATGCATGGTCTGCATAGTTGATGAGGCTGCAGGGGAATGCTGATAAAGTGTTGCTCTTCACTGACACAGCTGTGTGGTGCAAACACCAAGTGAGACGGCCCAAGTATCACGGAAAATCCCTGAAACAAACAGGCAAACAGGGCTACCCTCGAAATGATTCAAAACACATTTAAATTGAATAAAACATAATGAAAATATGGACTAAAGATAGAAAAGTTGTTTAAATGAAGTCTTCTAAAAGGTTCATAACCAGCATAATGAATTGGTAACTGTATTCTTACAAAATGAAGAAACTAAACACAATAAAAGGTGCTGTGGGAGCATCTTAGTTATTAAATCAGATGGTGCTGATTCTTGCTCAGTATGTGGGTGTATGATGGCTTATGTTAGAGTGGTGGGGGGACCTGGCAGAGCAGGGCTCTATTTTGGGAGTCTTTGGCATGAAAATGCTCAACCTCCTCGGGCATATTGCTTCTTGTGAAAATGTGTCATATCTACAATGTGGTTTTAAATGACAGGACAATGATAATCAGCTCTAATTTAACACGAATAACAAAAGTTTTGGTTATGTGCAAAGCTTAAGCTTAAGATTATCTTCAGCAGCTAAATTCAGCATATTCAGACTTTCAATCAATATAATGAAAGATATATAAATTCAGTCTTTTTCTAAATCTTTCTGAGTCGTGTTTCTTTTCCTCTTACCTTGGACAAAATATGTAATATGATTCAAAGTTAAAACTTTTCAGCGTTCTCAGAAACGTAGAGTACATTCATGGAAGTATATAAAAGTGAGACAGGAGCTACTGTGGAAGAAATAATTATTTCATCGCTTGCTGAATTTTCTTAGTTACATTTTTATGGTAATTTCATCTTAATGGTTATAAGATCCAGACAAAAACATTGCATAAAAGTTATAAATTGATTTACATTTCAGTGAAATAAGTGAACTGTGACTGTTGGCAACCGTTGCTGGCGAGCACAGCGGTAAGATATTTTTATAGTTAGTCTCCAGGTTTGCACCTGAGGAGGGGTTTAGGCCCACTCCTCTTTACAGAATCTCAGAACTCTTCAGGTTTAGGCTGCAGCTCCCTCCACAGATTTTCTTTATGACTCAAGTGTGGAGACTAGCTCAGCCACAGCATGACCCTGATGTGCTTCGTCTTTAGCCAGTCCTTTGTTACCTTTGCAGTGTGTTTGGGGCATTGTCATGGTGGAAGACACATCCACACATCTTCAGGGTTGTAGCTGAGGGAAGGAGTTTTTGTTTACCAAGATTTTATGTAAATGGCCCAGTGAGGTCACCGTGTACCCTTACCACAAAAACATTCCCAAAGCACAAAGTTTCCACACCTGCACTTGACTGTGGAGATGGTGTTCTTTGGGTCATACTCAGCATTTCTTTTCCGTCAAACACGGCAGGTTGAGTTGTTATCAAACAGGTTCATTTTGGTGTCATGTGACCAAGCCTTCTCCGAATTATTGCTTACTGGTAAATTTTAAAAGGCCTGTACATCTGCCCTCTTGACCAGGGGGCCCTTGTAGCTTCTGCAAGATTCCAGTCCATTACAGTGTAGTGTGTTACCAATGGTGTTTGTGGGAACTGTGGTCCCAACTGCCTCTAAGTAACTCCATCCATCCATTTGCTTCCGCTTATCCTTTTCAGGGTCGCGGGGGGCGCTGGAGCCTATCCCAGCTGTCATAGGGCGAGAGGCAGGGTACACCCTGGACAGGTCGCCAGTCTGTCGCAGGGCTAACACACAGGGACAGACAACCATTCGCACTCACATTCATTCGCACATTCACACCTAGTGACAATTTGGATTATCCAATTAACCTATCCCCACAAGCTGCATGTCTTTGGACGGTGGGAGGAAGCCGGAGTACCCGGAGGGAACCCACGCAAACACAGGGAGAACATGCAAACTCCACACAGAAAGACCCCGGCCTGATGTTGGAGTAACTCCTCCCATGTAATTTTGGTCTGATCCACCACCCTCCTCATGATCATCTTCACCATATGATGGAGGTCCAGAAAAGGGCATTTGATGCCCATTTTATATTTCTTCTATTTCCAAATTATATTACACATTACACCAAGCTGCTCTTCGTTGACTTTAGCTATGCTTTTTGATTGTAAAACTGTTGGATATCAGGCTTCCTCCTACCGCCTGCTGCTGGATCAGAGACTTCCTGCCAGACCGTGTACAGAGAGTTAGAGTAGGACTTCATCTTTCCTCAGCCTCACACCGGCTCTCCACAGGGCTGAGTCCTCCACTGTACACTCTGTACACACATGACTGTGTCAGTACCCACCCAGACAATGCAGTCATTAACTTCATAGATAATACCACCGTGATGGGGTTCATCTCTGGGGGAGACGAGACAGCGTACAGAGCTGAGGTTCAGAGGCTGTCAGATTGGTGTGTAGACAACAAGCTGGACCTTAATATCACCAGGACAAATAAGCGGGTAGCTGACTTTAGAAGGAGGAAGTCTGAGCTGCAGCCCATCAGCACCAATGCTTGGAAAGCGTGTCCAGCTTCAAATTCCTGGATGTGCACATAGACACAGACCTCCAGTGAAGCTCAAACATTTCAGAGGTTGTAAAGAAGGCCCAACAGCATCTCCTCTTTCTGAGAATCCTCCAAATGACCTGAAGAGGGAGCTGCTGATCATCTTCTACCGCTGCTCCACTGAATGTGTGCAGACATACGGCATCGCTGTGTGTTTCTCCAGCTGCACCATGGCACACAAAAAGCCAATTCAAAGGGTCATTTGTGCATCAAAGGGAGAAATATGTCTCAAAAAAGGCATTGGGCATCTTCTTCCCTCCCTGAAGGACCTGTACAGCACTCGCTGTCTCCAGAGGGCACGCAGCATCCTACGGGACTGCACACACCCAGGACACCGGGTGTTTAAGCCGCTGCCATCTGGCAGAAGATTCAGGCTGCTGAGGTCCCGGACAAACAGACTCAAGGACAGCTTTTACAACAGGGCAACAGCCCTAATAAGTGCTAACAGCTGACCTGACTGGCTTACCTCCCTGAACTTTTGGGGGGACAGCAATGTGCAATAAACATTTCCACTTTAAAGTTTATTGTGTTGTGTTTAGTCGTGATTGGCTGTGGCTACTGCCGAAGTGGGACAGTTTATCAGTTTCATTGTACTATTGTACTAAGTATGAATGTGCAATGACAATAAAGAGTCGTCACACCAACAGTTTTCAACTTCTCACCGAGGTTCTTCTGAGGGTCTTGTAGCTCATTCGAGCTTTTGCAGGTCTACAATCTTGTCCCTGACATCCTCTGACAGCTCTTCGGTCGTGACCATGGTGGTGGAGAGACCGGAATGGAAGAAATTAATTCTGTGAACAGGTGTGCTTTTTACACACGTTCAGAACTGGAGTATCTATGATTGATTGATTGATTGATTGATTGTAATTCTGTGTTGCAGCTGTGGGGGGCAGAATTCTGGCTGGGTTATAGTGAATAAAATTCTTATACAGTCAAGTAATTTGCATGTCGTTGAGTGAAATAATAATAACTTTCATGTAATGTCTTTTGTTTGATAGTCTGTCTCTCTGTTAAAATTAAACTACCACAAAAATTTGAGGCTGTTCATTTCTTTGTAAGTGAACAAACCGGCAGAGGATCCAAAAATCCTCCCTCCCCTGTTTGTGCAAGTCATAGGTCACAGAAGGTATCCGTTTGTTTCTCTAAGTGTGCAACTAATTATTTTGATTGTATTCTCCAAATTTTGAAACACCCTTCCAACCGTCTATATGAATAAAAATACTGTTTTCTGCACAACTGAATAAAATAAATCATCTAGATCAAGCCAAAAACGATGAGGCAAACAGAGAGAAAATGATGATAAGACAGCAAAAAGAAAAAAATCGCAGACATTTGTGACAAAGTATCAGATTTCTATTTAAGAAAATTCTGTCCAGCTTTCCAGGTTTTATAACTGATGTCCTCCTCTGCCCCTACAATCCCTACCCTGAAGAACAGGATGGAATTTATCCCCATAACTGTTCACTAGAGGTGCAACGGATCACTGTTGATCCGTGATCCGAACCGATCCCTCTCCACGGTTCGGTACGCACGTGATCCGAAGATTCGAAAAAGAAAAATAAGTTTCACTGCGCAATCTGCGCATGGTCAGTCTTTCAAGTGATAGTCATGGCCAACGCTAGCGGTCCAACTGAAGGAGTAGAGGAGCTCGAGAAACCTCCAGCATCTCATGTGTGGGAGCATTTTGGCTTCCCTGTTAAATATATAGATGGGAAAAGGGTGGTAGATAAAACCACCACAGTTTGTCGACAGTGTGGCATGAGGAAGCCTTATGACACTGGCAACACGTCGTGCATGGCGGCTCATTTGAAACGACATCACCCTAGTGTGACAGGAGCTAAGACGAGGGCTGCGCAACAACCGCTGATATCCGCGGCATTAAAGCAGCCCTTTGCTGCCCAATCCGACCAGGCTAAAGGTATTACAGAAGCTATTGGTGTGTTTATAGCTGCAGACATGAGGCCATATTCCGTTGTACAAAACAAGGGGTTTAAACATTTGATGAACGTACTTGAGCCACGCTACGACATCCCGTTGTGCGCCCACTTCAGTGAAAATGTTGTTCCAAGCATGTACGAGCAGCAAAAGTCTAAAGTTATGGCTGAACTGTCCCAGGCATCTTCTGTTGCGCTAACTACAGATGGTTGGATCTCCAGGGCAACGGAAAGCTACGTGACCGTGACCGCTCATTATCACAGCCGAGTGGGAGATACGAAGCCCTGTACTGCAGACACGCCCCCTCTATGAGAGTCACACAGGTACAAATCTGGCGCACCTACTGACGGACGCGGTGGCAGAGTGGAGGATAGAGAGGCCCAATACCAATATCCCAGTCACAACGGATAATGCTAAAAACCAAATAAATGCAGTGAACGAGGCAGGACTGGGCCCACAGATAGGGTGCGTTGCACATGCAGTTAATTTAGCATCCCAAAAGGGGATTAAAGTGAGTAAGATGGACCGCCTCCTTGGGAGGATAAGGAAGGTGGTTTCCTACTTCCACCGAAGTTCAACAGCTGCTCATGTGCTTAAGACCAAGCGAGATATCCTACAGCTGCCTACTCATAAGCTCATACATGATGTCCCAACAAGGTGGAACTCCACTTATGATATGTTGGAGCGTTATCTTGAGCAGCAGACAGCTATATACTCTGCACTAACAGACAGAACCCTGAAGAAAAATGTCAGAGACATCGTCACCTTGTCTGATGATGATGTTAGAGGGGCAGAGGAGGTCCTCCAGCTGCTCAAACCACTCAAAGTGGTCACAACTCTGTTGAGCAGTGAAACTGCACCATCTGTGTCCATGATCCTGCTTCTGAAAACAAGCCATGGTCCCAAGTGAGGAAGACAGCACCATCACAAGAGATGTCAAGACTGCCATTAGAGAGGACCTGAAACACAGAGACACTTCACCACCAGCCCTACAGGAGTACCTTCACAGAGCTACTGCACTTGATCCAAGATTCAAGTCCGTGTCTCACCTAGACCTTGCCCTACGCCCGAGGACATACAGTGATCTCACTACTGAGACTGTGAGCAGTCTTGGAACTGCAGACTGTGAAGAGGTAAAGAAAATAAATATTTAGAAATTATATATTTTTTTATTTTTAATGATAATGTTTTTCTTCAAAGTTATTTCCACATTTTAATGTCAATGAAATATTTTTTTTTAAATAATTGTTTTAATCAATAAAGTAACTTTCGCTGTAGGGTCAGGCAGCACCAACAGAAGCAGACATGTCCTCCTCAAAAGAAGTCGGCAATGGCGGAGCTTTTTGGCGACACCTTTGTACAGAAGGACATGGGCAGCAAGGCTTTTGCTGACACCATCAAAGAGGAGGTGGCATCCTATGAGGCAGCAAGTGGCATTCCAGTGGATGGTGATCCACTGACGTGGTGGAAAAGTAATGACTGTAAATACCCTCACCTTGCCATAATGGCAAGACGCTATCTGGCTGTGCCTGCCACTTCAGTGCCTAGCGAGAGGGTGTTCTCAACAGCAGGGGACATCGTTACAGCAAAGAGGTCTACACTTTCCCCAGAAAATGTAGACATCCTCATCTTTTTGAAAAAAAAAATTGAAGTTATAAACTCACATCTGCTCTGCTTTCTTTCTTCTTTTTTGATGATGTGGACATAAGCTAGTTTTTATTTCATTCTCCAGATGTTCATGATACTTTAAATTGCATTTTAAGTTGTTTTTGATTGTGTCCACATTAAAGGAAATAATTATAATGCCCTATAATGCACCTTAATTTGTTTTTATATAATTGTGTGGAACAATTCTAGAGTTGAATGTTTTTTAAAGGGCAAAAAATACTAAAATAAATAAACGGACACTTACATTTGTCTTGTCTTTTTTTGCTGATCCGAAAATTGATCCGATTCGTGACTTAAAACCATGAGTTTTTTTATCTGCTGCACCACTACTATTGTCAGGCGTTGTGTGGAGGCGAGGAAGAAGGAACCCAAACGCAGGACTCACAGGTAGGTGAAGACTGGTGGATGTTTATTATAAGGAGTGGAGGAACAGAGGGTGAACGGACACTGACTGACTGAGAGAACACGGGGAGGACAACATCACACGAACATCATCAATGACACGACAAAGAACGAATGGAAACAGAAGACCTAAATACACAGACTGATGAGGATGATAATGAGAGACCGGTGAGTACACAGCTGAACATAATCTGGCTAATGGCACGAGACGAGGTGACAGGAACAAACAGGAAGTGACGAAATAAACTGAACGTGAACAAAACGGAAAGCACTGGGTCACCGACCCAGGAACCCTGACAGTACCCCCCCCTTCAAAGGACGGCACCCGACGGCCAAAAGGGAAAAAGACCAGAACAGGGCGGGCGGAGGGGGCCCAGGACGGAGGGACGGAGCCCACAGAGAGACAAACAGTTCAGGCGGGCGGCCGCGTGGCCGGCGGCCGAGACGAGACAGTTCAGGCGGGCGGCCGCGTGGCCGGCGGCCGAGACGAGACAGTTCAGGCGGGCGGCCGCGTGGCCGCGTGGCCGGCGGCCGAGACGAGACAGATCAGGCGGGCGGCCGCGTGGCCGGCGGCGGCGGCCGCTGAGCTGGTCCGGTGGGCGGCCGCGAGGAAGGCGGCGGCGGCCGCTGAGCTGGTCCGGTGGGCGGCCGCGAGGAAGGCGGCGGCGGCCGCTGAGCTGGTCCGGTGGGCGGCCGCGAGGAAGGCGGCGGCGGCCGCTGAGCTGGTCCGGTGGGCGGCCGCGAGGAAGGCGGCGGCCGCCGCTGAGCTGGTCCGGTGGGCGGCCGCGAGGAAGGCGGCGGCGGCCGCTGAGCTGGTCCGGTGGGCGGCCGCGAGGAAGGCGGCGGCGGCCGCTGAGCTGGTCCGGTGGGCGGCCGCGAGGAAGGCGGCGGCGGCCGCTGAGCTGGTCCGGTGGGCGGCCGCGCCGGCGATGACGTCCAGAACGTGGCTGGGGCAACGGTGCGGCAGCCGCAGGACCAGGCGAAGCGGAGGCTGGCGACGCGGCAGCCGCCGGACCAGGCGAAGCGGAGGCTGGCGACGAGGCTGAGGCCGGACCCGGCGAAGCTGAAGCTGGCGACGAGGCTGAGGCCGGACCAGGCGAAGCAGAAGCTGAAGCAGAGGCTGAGTCCGGACCAGGCGAAGCAGAAGCTGAAGCAGAGGCTGAGTCCGGACCAGGCGAAGCAGAAGCTGAAGCAGAGGCTGAGTCCGGACCAGGCGAAGCAGAAGCTGAAGCAGAGGCTGAGTCCGGACCAGGCGAAGCAGAAGCTGAAGCAGAGGCTGAGTCCGGACCAGGCGAAGAAGAAGCTGACGCTGAAGCTGGGTCTGAGGCTGGACCAGGCGAAGCAGACGCTGAAGCTGGGTCTGAGGCTGGACCAGGCGAAGCAGACGCTGAAGCTGGGTCTGAGGCTGGACCAGGCGAAGCAGACGCTGAAGCTGGGTCTGAGGCTGAGTCCGGCCCAGGCGAAGCAGACGCTGAAGCTGAGTCTGAGGCTGAGTCCGGCCCAGGCGAAGCAGACGCTGAAGCTGAGTCTGAGGCTGAGTCCGGCCCAGGCGAAGCAGACGCTGAAGCTGAAGCTGAGTCCGGCCCAGGCGAAGAAGAAGCTGACGCTGAAGCTGGGTCTGAGGCTGGACCAGGCGAAGCAGACGCTGAAGCTGGGTCTGAGGCTGGACCAGGTGACGGCACGGGAGCCGGGGGTGACGGAGCCACAGCTTTAGGGCCAGCGGGCGCGGAGGCCCCTGGCTGGAGACAGGCAGGGCCAGCGGGCGCGGAGGCCCCTGGCTGGAGACAGGCAGGGCCAGCGGGCGCGGAGGCCCCTGGCTGGAGACAGGCCGGGCCAGCGGGCGCGGAGGCCCCTGGCGGGAGAGCGGCCGGGCCAGCGGGCGCGGAGGCCCCTGGCGGGAGAGCGGCCGGGCCAGCGGGCGCGGAGGCCCCTGGCGGGAGAGCGGCCGGGCCAGCGGGCGCGGAGGCCCCTGGCTGGCGAGCAGGAGGGCTCACAGCTGGCTCTGGGTGCTGTGGCTGCAGGTCCGGGAACTGAACTGACTGGACGGGAGGCGACTGGACTGACTGGACGGGAGGCGACTGGACTGACTGGACGGGAGGCGACTGGACTACAGGGGACTGGAGGACGGGAGGAGACTGGACTACAGGGGACTGGAGGGAAGGCTGAAGAGCAGGTGAGGGAACTGACTGGAGTGAAGGCTGAACAGCAGGTGAGGGAACTGACTGGAGTGGGAAAGCTAAGGGATGAACAGAGGTTGGCGACGCTGATGGTTGAGCTAATGACAGAGTTACCGAGGGGGATAAGATTGCGGCCTGGGCTAATAAGGCTGGTGCCTGAGCAGGGGACACTTCAGCTAGCCTAACCAGGGACAGTGCGAGGGCGTGAAAGGTAGGATCAGGAGGTGGATGAAGAGGTGAAGTAGTAGGTGGGCCGGTTAGCTCTTCCAAGCCTCCAGGGAGGTCAGGCTGGGTTGAGGCTGCCCTCAGCCTGGCCGCTGGGACAGGCACGGGAGGTGGCTGGACACCAGTCACCCCCACCCGGGAAACAAGAGTGGATGTGGAGGTAGACTGCGTCGCAGCTGCCTTCCTCCTGGGAGCTGGCACCGGTGTGGGAGCTGGTACTGGTGTGGGTGTAGGCCGGGCCCTAGTCATCTGAGGTGATGAAATGGCTGAAGAGGAAGGCCAGATCTGGGCTGCCGTGCTGGTGGGGAATGGCTGAGTGACGGGTGTGGAAATGGTGACCGGGTGTGTGCTACTGGCAGGTTTATCAGCGTTCGGTCTGTTTCTTCTGCCACCACGATTTACAGTCTTTGCGGGAGCACAGCAGAAAAACTCTTCCCAGTCTACATCATCCAGGAGGGAATCTCCCCATGAATCGGAGTAGAGTCCCTTAGTTAATCTGGGTGAAGTGTCAAATGAGGATGGTGGAAAACAATTACCGGAACTCACCACCGGGAGTTGTTGACAATAGTCCGTGTTATGGCGGCGTGTGCGCCGCTTTCTCCGGGAAGAGGAAGCGGCCGGGGTGAACAGCTGAGCCTCTGGCGCGGTAGCCTCCATTGAGCCGAGGTGGGAGGCGTAGCCACGGTGTCGTGGCGAAGGTGGAGGTCCGGCGAATGAGGCGGCGGGTGTGTGAACGAGGAGCGGAGCGGCGAGAGAGGGAGCGGCCGAAACGCGGCATGAAACGTCCGCTCTCCGCGGCAAATGCTCCGGGGCAGGTGAGGCAGCAGGTGGGGGAACGCGGCGTCTCCGAGGCCCGCCCAGAGCCAGGCGAGTCCCCTCGAAGACGTGCTCTCTCTCCGCGAAGAGCCGCTGTTTTCCCCTGACCAACTCTGCCCAACGGTAAAGCGCTGCCACCTGCCGCTCGTTGAGGTCCGAGTCCGCTGGGTCCCAATCGTGTCTTCGTGGCACGGGTCGTGTCATTCTGTCAGGCGTTGTGTGGAGGCGAGGAAGAAGGAACCCAAACGCAGGACTCACAGGTAGGTGAAGACTGGTGGATGTTTATTATAAGGAGTGGAGGAACAGAGGGTGAACGGACACTGACTGACTGAGAGAACACGGGGAGGACAACATCACACGAACATCATCAATGACACGACAAAGAACGAATGGAAACAGAAGACCTAAATACACAGACTGATGAGGATGATAATGAGAGACCGGTGAGTACACAGCTGAACATAATCTGGCTAATGGCACGAGACGAGGTGACAGGAACAAACAGGAAGTGACGAAATAAACTGAACGTGAACAAAACGGAAAGCACTGGGTCACCGACCCAGGAACCCTGACAACTATTCACTAAATTTAAATAAACAAACACATGTAAATTGACATATTTGACACCTCCTCTACTCCAGACAAATTACACCAGTGTGTAGAAAGGCTTAATTTGAGCAAGCACATAATCAACTTTCCATATGCAGAAATGTGGAACTATTCTCCCATTGCTGTGGGATCAAAATTGATGATGAAAAGTAAGCCTAACCCCAGAAACTGCATTTTATTTTACATTTTCTTTTTTTTACTCTGATTGTCAAGACATATTTTGATACCACACTGTACTTACATTTTTCTTTATTTGTAGGGTGGAGGTCAGGGTTCAGGTCAGTTCTCATCAGTGGGTTAGAGGCACAGACTTGGTGCCCTAGTTTTATAAACACTTAATAACCTGAAAACAGAGTCTGAGACAGAAAAAATAAACTTTGTAGCAGGTATTTTTCTTTGAGCCAACAAAAACCACGGTCCAGGTGAAATGATGCAGCCTTGGGTGTAATCAATAAGTCCAACAGACAATAATTCAACAGTACTTGTAGCACTGAGGTAAACGCTGTGTGTGTGTGTTTGTGTGTGTGCAGATGCTGAGATTACAGAGCTTGCACTGTATGTATATGACTGCCTGAATCTGTAGAGTCTGTCTGTGAGCAGCTCTTTGGTAATCTTCTCCCATGGAATGCAAAGAAGTTATCTTTTTGTGACAGAAGAAAAGCCCAGCACAGGGAGGAGGCGCTCGAAATTCTAATCTCCCAACAGTTTGTCGATAACGCTGCTGGCGGCTTCACGGCCCATTCTGCTCACAGCTCCGTCAATTCAGGAATCCCAGCACAGGCCAGCATATTGCCCTGTCTCTCCCTCACACACACACACGCACACACACACACACACACACACACCTCTTCACTTTGGAGGGCATATGGATCACATGGTTAATTATGGATTATGTATCACTTATTCATCTTTTTCACTGCATTTAAGATTATTGCAAGGAATGCAAATTCCAATTAGATGATGCCAAGAATCCATTTTTAATAGCATAATTTTGCATATTACAAATGACACTACATATTATCTCTAAGTTTATATATATATATATATATGACTTTTTCTCAGACCATGTACAGAGAGTGGTTCCTCTAGATCACCCATGTTCTCCTCCAACATGAAAACACAAAGAGGATCAATGGCTTCGGGGTATTTTCCTCATGCTCCCCACTGTCTGTAGTGACAGTGGGGAGCATGAGGACAGATAATTCTTGTTGCTTCTTGCCAGTGTTGGGACTAACGCATTATTAAGTAACGCGTTACAGTAACTACGTTATTATTGTGGTAACGAGCATGGTAACTAGTTATTATGCCAAAACCGGGAACGTGTTACTCGTTACTGGGATTTAGATAGGCTCGTTATTCGTTATGTCGTGTGGTGGCTATTGCGGAGCTTACACAGATTCAATAACATTAGCAAGTGGTGGAGGCCAGCAGGTGGATGAAGGAAAAGGGAAGCAAGAGGAGAGACCCGAAGCGGCCGCTGGTCCGAGAGTGTCAGGTGAACTGAACTTCAGGTAAGAAGTTATAACCTGCAGTCCATCTGGGTCAGATATGAACCAACTTTAGGTGTAGTTTATTTTCGTTGTGCTGATTTTTTTCGTAGTGCGTGCATGACGGAGTTTCTATACAGCTGGGTGCAGTAGCGGTTTTAGATACGGGCGACACGGGCGGTTGCCCGGGGCGGCATCGTGGTGGGGGGCGGCATCACGGGCATCGGCAAAAAAAAAAAAATGCTCGTACTCATGCTCCCCCGACGTCAACCAGCGCATATTGGGAATGGCATAGGCACCGATCGGTTTTCTATCGCCCATTTGCTGGGAATAAGGACGCCCTTCGTTTGCGAGGTGCGCCTGCTGCTTGCGGCGCAGACAGGAGAGGGCGGGGCGGCGGGGATTCTCTGGTGGCTGGAGCAGCATCTAATAACCAACTCGCAAAGTAAAACAAAATAAAAACAAACCAGCAAACACGAAAACACCAGACATTATAATACAGACTTATAATTTGCACCGATGTTTTTTCGAAATTCTATACACGAAAAGTGAGCGCGAGAGCCCTCAGTGCGCCTGCTCGCTGCTGAAGTCAAAGTAAACTTTATTGTCATCTCCGCTACATACAGTCCAGTATATAGAGAGACGAGACGACGAGGCTCCAGTTACAGCAGCGCAAGTAAACAAACAATATATATATATAAGAAGAGTAAGAAAATAAATATACACTTTAGGACCAGGGGTAAAGGGATCAATAACAATTTAAAATTTAAAGTTTGATGATTTAAAGTCTCACACACAAGCCGTTGAAAGGGGAGGGGGGCCGGCTGGTTCCAAATAGAGCACATTTCATTCATAATGTTGTAACTCCAAGCCCATTATGTATTCATGATTTGAATCCTGGGTTGTGTGAAATCTCAGAAATGCACCCGAGACAAAGTGAATCTGTGAACTAAGGTGTAGGTGTGTTAGATCATGTTGTGGTGATCCTTGGGTTGAGGGATGGGTGTTCATACTGGAGTGCAAAATTAAAACCAATGGAAGATGGACAAGAAAAGTTCAAAGCCATCAGGTCCTCAGTTTAGAAAAAAGAGAAAAGAAGAGGAGGAGAAACGAGCAAAAGATACAGATGTGTCATTGGATAATGGCAGGTCATCCTGAAACAATCAGAATCAGAATACTTTATTAATCCCTAAGGAAATTATGTGAGTTACAGTTGCTCCAAGACGAAATGGTAAAAATAGTAACAGTAACAGACTAAACTCCAAACAATACATTATGTTACAGATTTTAATATTAATTAGTCATTGTCAATTGTTGATTCATCCTGTTCTCATTGTATGACGAATTATGATGGCTGTTTGGTAGCCATTTGCATATTATGCATACTCTCTCTCTTCATATGTGTGTGTGTGTGTACAACAGTTTTATATTAATGTACAATCCTTAATATGTTTTGTGTGTGTGTGTGTGAGGGGGGGGGGCGCCAGAGGGAGTGTTCGCCCAGGGCGCCAAACTGGCTAGGACCGCCACTGGCTGGGTGGGTGCTATGTTACTGATGTTGAACTTTATTTTGTTCATAAGGTTAATTATTAGAGTTGCCAACCGTCCCGTAAAAAACGGAATTGTCTGGTATTCAGAGAAAATATCACGCGTTTCGTATTGAGGTGAAAAGGAACACAGTTTGTCCCGGACTTCAGCTAGAATGAAAAAAAAACACAAAGCTGGAGTTATTCTGTGTTTACGCTGCACAGCTGCCTCTTCTTCTCTCATCCTCTCCCCTCCCTCTCCTGTTTCTACTTCAATCATGAAACTGATCAATGATCAGCTGATCGGCTTTTCTCTCTTGTTTATTTATCGCCCACTTTGCGCCAGAAAGAGGAAACCAGCGGATGTCGCGGTAAACAACAGCAGCACCTTTAAGCTTGATCAGCTGTTGTTAGAATTTATTTAATATTAATTTCTAGTATCAGCTGATGTTTGCTGGAGCCACAGCTGTAAACCTGCTGGTCATGATATCGGTTTGGTTATCTGGTGAGAGGGAAACATGAAGATGAAACCAGGAGATGTTCTTACTGAATCATCAGAGCTGTGATGGAGAAACAGGTTTACCTTTTAGGTGACATGAATGAGTTGAAGGGAAGTTATGAACTGTTTCTGAGAGACAAATAACACCAGGATCCTTTTCTAAGTAGCTGACAGCTGGTAACTGTGCAGGGGCGGGTCTAGCAAAGTGTTGCCAGGGGTCCATGTAGGGCATTAAAAGAGGGGCACAAGGAAATACTTTCTTATTCTCATTTAAAATGTTTCACTTAAAAAAAAAAAAATTATCTGAGTCTTACAACAAACAATTGATAGATTGATAGATTGATACATATATACCATCAGAACAGTGTACATCACTGTCACAACAGTGTTTATTTTCATTCAGAGGCTTTATGGATTTTTCCTATAATGGTGGGCCGGTCTCTAGTCAAAATGCCCGGGACGATTTTTTTTGTCCCAGTCCAGCTCTGTATGCAGCTCATCTGCAATCTGGTGTTACCTACATCTTCCTATTCAGAAGGCAGAATTTCTGAGTTCTGAGTACAATCGAAAGCACCACGACTGCAGTTTTTGTGCTGGATGTAAAAAGCAGGCTAGGATAGAATCAGGTGTGGGATTTCTCTTGTGGAAATGTGCACATTATTTTTTCCTTTCTATTGGTAGGTGGCACAGTGCACTTGTGGCAAGTAAGCAAGCTAGAAGACTGGCAATCTTGCTGGGTATCCAGTTACGGAAGCAACACATTAACAAGAGAATTCTGAGTAAAACCAAAGTTACTTTCCCTAGTAACTAGTTACTCTGAAAGTAACGAGTAACTTGAAGTAATGTAACTAGTAATGTAACTAAGTTACTAATTTAAAGTTACTTACCCAACACTGCTTGTTGTACAAAACTTTGTTTTGTGGCTATTCAAGGCTCAGTTTGCCTAGTTAACCCTATACTGTGTTTACTACCCAGTCATATCCCAGCCAGCGACACCACAAGGTCAAGGTCAAGGTAACTTTATTTATACCCATAGGCAAGGTAAATTTGCTTTACAGAAAAAATGACAGCATTTGGCATCCCTTTAAAAACACACATACCTAGTAAAGATATAAACCTCAATGTGGCACATATATAGTAATTTTAATATTTCGAATCAAAAACAGTTCTTATTTAATTCAGTGACAGCCACGGGGACAAAGCTATTTTTATAACGCTTTGTCCTGCATCTCGGAAATAGAAACCTCCGTCCTGAGGGAATGAGGAAATTCACCCCTTAGCGGATGGGAACCATTTTTAAGGATTGATAAAGCCATCCTCTGTACCTGCTTGGAGTACAGGGAGGCTAAACAAGACTGTGGCTCACCTATCAGACGACTGGACCATCTCACTATCTGATTTAGAGAGTTTTTCTCTGTGACAGAGGTCTGACCAAACCATGCCACATAACAAAAGGATAAAACAGACTCAATAAAAGAACGATAAAACAAAGTTAAAATTTTTTGGTCAATGTGGAAATGAGCAAGTTTCCTAAGACAATAAAGGTGCTGGTGACCCTCTTTACAAACTGATTTACAATTTTGATCTAAGTTCAGTTTTTCATTGATTATGGTCCCAAGATATTTATATGATTGTACTTGCTCTATTTTCTGACCTTTAATAAAGTGACTCCGTGCCCATTTTGTTGTTTCCTAAAATCAACAACCATATCTCCCGTATCTCCCATATCAACCGTATCTCACGTTGCTGTGAATTGCTTCCAGTTCTTCTCGAGTTCTCTTCCTGTTAAAAGGGAGTTCTTCCTCCCCACTACTGACAGTTACTTGGCCATAGGAGAGATTTGCTTGAAAATATAAGGAAATATAAGACGGAGATATATAAGAAAATATAATAATTTAAAAAATAATTTGAAATGATTGTTGTTATAAACTGGCACAATATACATATATATAAATATGACTTGAGAAAAGTGTCAACATTGTCCTGAGATTTTACATTGGGATTTTCAGATTTCTCAAAGAAAAACTTGAAATAACAATTAAAAACAGACTAAAGAATATTTTATGTTTCAACAGGATTGTCTTTGACGAGTTTGGAAGAACCTGTGGAATCAGCAGAAGTTTGAGCAAATCTTCTGGGTTATTGATAGTTTCTTTTTTAAAAAATGAAAGAAATATGAGAACAAACTGCCTGTTTGATGTTTAGAAAACTAAGGGGTTGTATGTAAGTGTCAGCCGGTGATCAGCTGATCGCCAGCTGATCACGGGGCCGGGTTTAAAAGGGAGACGCCACCCACCTGTTCGCCGCTCAGACATCGTTCTCCTCATGTCAGAAGCTCCAACTCTTTGCCGACGTCAGTGTCCTTCTGATTCAGCAACCGTGAGTGTTTTCCCTCTCGATTCTTTTTCTGTAACGCCAGTCCGAAGCCACGCTTCGTGCACTGAACGTTACTAGATTAACTGCGTGTCTGTTCCTACCCATCGCTAGCCTTCCCCGCGTTTGGGTCTAACCAGCACGCCACACGGGCACGCCGAATTACCGTGCGTAGTCCGCCCGCTCGTGACAGTAAGTCAGTAAAGGTTTTCATGTACATATGGCAATAAAAAATGTAGATGTAGAAATGTGAATGTCTTTTCTCTTTTTGGATTTCATCAGTGTAGTTTTGCATACAGTAGCATCATTAGAGATAGCAAGAAAAAGCTTAAGAAGTGGTGAGTGTTCCAGCTATGAAAGAACCAAGTAACCTGGAACTCTTTTTGACCTTATTTTTAAAAGAAACACATAAAGCTTGCAAAGGAAAAAAAGCATTTGAGTTTGTAGGAGTGGCGAGCCGACCGCCCCAGTAAACGCGTCGTACAGAGCTTTTAGTCCGAACGTAATGGCATTGCATAATGGAATCAAAGGGTTGTGGTGCAGGTCAAAATTGTGCTTGAGGCTGCACTTAACAACTTCAAGTCCAATTGAATGTGCGAGATATCTTAAATTTCAAAGGTTTAAAAGTCTTACTTGCATTATGCAGAAATCATTAATGGAGAGCACTGTGCTCTTTGTCTGAAACTCTATCTTCTAAATGACACGTGGGCGAGGGCAAGTTTCTGTACATTGCATTTATTGTATGAATATCTGTCTTCAAAGTTTCCATGTGCTTTATACAAAAAAACAATGTCTTTGTCGGATTATTAAACAGCATCCAAAACTCTGCTCTTCTGATGGATTGTTCTGTTTTTGAAAGTGTGAGAAAACAGTAAAACTCTTTGCTGGGGCTACGCTCTGTGTTTTGTTGTTTATTTTGTTAACTGTGAAAAATGAATTTGAGTTGAGTATTGGAAGAAAAAAAGCATGAAACTAGCAAATATTCGTTGAGTCACGTTAACTGTTGGCAACAGCCAAACAACACAAACACCAACAGCAGCTCGATGCACTCTCAACAACAGAAAAGAAGAACAACATGCTTGGTCAGAGAAGGTATTTAAAGATATTTTGTATGCAGGCCGTAAACCTGGTTCAGTTCCAGAGTCTTGGTTGCTCAGAATCAAGTGGACTGCAAGTCATCCATCCATTTTTTTTTCCCATTTATCCAGGCTCACAGACTCCCTCTGGGAGAAAACCAAGGTGTTCCCAGGCCAGAGATATAATCTCTTCAGCACGTCTCAAGCCTGATTTTTATGGTCAACATACTGGTTGTGATACACCAAGACGACGTCCCCATGTTAGTAGATATGTGTGCCAGACAAAACCTGCACATCAGCACTGGTGTAGAGCAGTGGTCTCCAACCTTTTCTGCTCCACAGATGGTTTAATGTCAGACAATATTTACACGGGCCAGCCTTTAACCCTTTAAGACCTACCGTAGAACCAAGTCCGCCAGAGCTTATATTATATTTTTACATGCTTTAGAGCCATTTTTGGGAGCATTTCAAGTTGCTATACATCAATACAACCATTACAGCCTAAATTTTAATAATATGTATGCATTAAGTGCATAGTAATTACATAAATTGCAAAAAAATGCAATAAACTACAAATAAATTGAAAATCGTTTTTGCTTTTTTAACATATATTTCTAGTTAGAGAAATTTAAGAGGCTTATCCCTCAAAACTGTAAATACAAAAAAGTTGCACAAAATAGTTTCCCACCACAGGAAATTTATTTTGAGTGTCTTCATAGTTTTATTTTTGAAATACACCAATTTTTATATACTGCAGGAAAAACGAAAATAAATATTATAATGCAAATTTGCAAAAAAGCAGCATATGCATCAAAATAAACTATTTCCATCAGTGCAATATGAGTCCTAAGCATCCCAGAAACGACACAGAAAGTCATAAAGTCAAAGATAACTTTTAAAAACACCAGTATAGGCTCATGAGGCCCTGATGGTAAAAAACTACATTTCCGCGAAAATGACGTCACTTCCGGTTTCGGGCAGGTTATGGCGGACATGCAATAGTTCACGCTGATGGACGTAGGAAGTGTTACAAACAGCTGATCGGATCAGCAAAGCGTGTTTCTGGAATATTATGTTTTTGTTGCTGCAAGTGCTTTTTATGCAGTTTTTGCAAAGCTATATGTGGAAGGAAACTGTGACTTAGGACAAGCTGATGGCATAAGATGTAAGTACAACTCCTCCGGTTTCATATGCAAAAAAAATTATTGCGCTAGCTCACGTGGTTGCAGAGCTACCGGGATTTAAAAATAGTTACGCAAAACGGAGCGTGCCCGCTCTGACCGGTTTTAAAGGGTTAAGGTGTGGCGGATAAATACAACAAAATAAAATGATACGGCCAAGACAAAAACTGTGTTATTTTGTAAATATAATAATAAACGTGAATTCACTGTGTAATTGTGTAACTTTATTAGCAGCGTCCTCCTGAAATACACCAACAACATTGAGAGTAACATCCTACTCTCTGCCCCTTAATGCTCTCTGGTCGCTATGGTAACATGTAAATTTTTTTTCACAATAAGACAACTACAACACAGGAAAAGACCCAGGGAAACCGAGTTAACGATAAAAACCCTGAAAACCAGGAATTTCACACCAGAGCCTCAACTCTCACATCCCGGTACCAAATGGTCCGTGACCCGGGGGTTGGGGACCGCTGGTATAGAGTGTTCAAGGCATCCAACCTTTTTGAAATACACACATAGGGCACTTCCTCTCAAGCACTGCACATCACGCAAAGTCACTAATTATGCTTAATCTTAATGTTTTTACCAACTGGCCTTGTTTCTGTGTTAGGATAAGTTTTATTGTCATGAACACAGCAGTTTCAGCTCTGTGGCCTCTGGGTGGCAGGGTCTCGCTGAGGGCAGAAGTGTGAACAGGGTGTTGTTATAAGTGTGTACTGTTCTTAACAATGTTGTGGGTCCTCCTGATGACCCTGGTGCTGTAATGTCCTATAGCGATGGAAGGCTGTGCAGCTTGTTTTTCACTTGCTGGAGAGCCTTCCTCTCCTGAGTAGTGTCAAAGTTCCCGAGGATTTTAGGTGCCGTGTCATATTTCCTCAGCCATCGTAGGAAGTGCATCTTTGCTGTGTCCTCACCGAGATATGTCAGCAAATGTTAACATTTTCACCCATTGTCTACTGTACATACCTCTGTGTCACCAGTGTGCATTGAAGATTAATAAATGGTTCATTGACTGAATGTATGGTTAACTGTGATCATTGAATTCAGGTGTTCCAGTCACTTGCATGGCCACAGGTGTATAAAATCAAGCACCTAGGCATGCATACTGCTTCTGCAAACATCTGTGTGGTGATCATAACCATGTGGCTCCACTGCCACTGCATTTGCAAGTGGGCCTGACCCCTGATACCATCTATTTACTACCATTTTATTATCACAGCATATGGGATTTGCTCAGACTGGGCCGTGATGTTCAGTTTCTGCTCCTACATGCCCGGAACACCAAGCTTTCACATGTTGAATACGAGCAGTGACCCTGACACAATTTCAACCCTGTAGCAGTGCATTAATAAACAGTGAAAAAAAAGGAAAATCAGCTCTTTGTCAAACAGCACTTAATCTTTTCCTCTTATTGTAAGCCAGTGTAAAATGCTATAAGTTGTTGTTCAGAATGACGTCGTCTACCTGCTCATACTCTGTGCTGCCAGCTGACAATTGACCTCACAAAATAACTGATTTTCCAGCACAGTAGCTTCCCTACTTTGACACAAACAAGCTCACACTGACTGCTATCATGGCTTATGAAGTGCTATTGTGTTTTCTTGTGATAATAGGGCCTGCACTGGAAAACAAAGATTGCCATTTTCTATGCTAAACATATTTTACACTCCACTTGCTCTCTGTTTGGCTCAGCGGTTCATATTTTGTAATATATTCAGACTGCATCGTGAAATGGTAGCCTCTGTTTCTCAGGTGATCAAAAATGCAAACTTTGATTCAGCTACAGCCTTGGCATTTTCTAAATAAACCTAACTCATACTAGCTGAAACGACTTCCTTTATAGAAGTCTATGGAAGCAGCGAAAATGAGCTTCCTCAAAAAAAAGAAAAAAAGAAAAGAAAATGAGCTTCCTCCAAAGGGTGGCTGGCCTCTCCCTTAGAGATAGGGTGAGAAGTTCGGCCATGAGGGGCTCAGAGTAGAGCCGCTGCTTTTCCACATCTAAAGGAGCCAGTTGAGGTGGTTCGGGCATCTGACAAAGATGCCTCCTGGGTGAGGTGTTCCGGGCATGTCCCATGGGAGGTTTCCTGGGGGCAGACCCAGATTATATCTCTCAGCTGGCCTGGGAACGCCTTGGGGTTCCCTGGACAAGCTGGAGGAGGTGGCTGGGGAGAGGGAGGTCTGGGCTTCTCTGCTTGGACTGCTGCCCCGGCAACCCGGCCCCGGATAAGCAGAAGAAGATGGATGGAGAAGTCTATGGAGTTTATTCCTTGTTTTAGTCCTTTCTGGTCTTCTATGACACTTCTATTGCTCCCAGTACTTAAACTTGTGAAATAAGGTAGAGCACATAAACATGCCATCAAACAATGTCATTTTGTTATCTAAGTTTAGGTTACCTCAGTGGAGAAAGAATCGCTCGGGACACTCAGATGTAAGAATTAAAATCATTTACTTGCTACACGGTGTGACGTGCAGTGCACAGCATCTTTACACATTTTATTATTACCCCAACTCTGAGGTAGTCCACCTTCACATTTTAACACATGCATATAAACAGTAGACAGTCAGCATTTTAAAGAAGCCAAAATTATATTGCACAAGTCAACTAGTACTGCATGTGAGAGCTTTTCTAGTGATAATATGATTAGTTCACAAGAAAGCTTAAGGTCGGAGAAAAGAATGGCTGGGTTTGGCTTTTATGTCTGTCAGACGACAGCCTCGTGTGGTCTAAAGCTTCACCAAAACTAATATCAGCAAGTGTTGTGACAACCTGTCAGTGTCACGGTTCTGGGTCATGTTGACCCAGCATTTTCAGTTTCTTATGCTTTGGTATTCTTCTGTATTATGATTTATGCTCTGATTCTTTTGTTATCCTGTTTTGAATATTATTTTGTTGTTAATATTATTATGTTCTCCTCCGTGAATCGCAACCTTATCGTGGTGGAGGGGTTTGTGTGTCCCAGGGATCCCAGGGGCTATGTTGTCTGGGGGCTTTTGCCCCCTGGTAGGGTCTCCCATGGCAAATTGGTCCTGGGTGAGGGACCAGACAAAGAGCGATTCAAAAGACCCTTATGAAAAAAACACAGAGGGAACAGTTTACCCTGCCTGGGATAGGGTTACCGGGGCCCCGCCCTGGAGCCAGGCCCGGGGAGGGTGCCCGAGGGCGAGCGTCTGGTGGCCGGGCCTTAGTCCATGGGGCCCGGCCGGGCACAGCCCGAAGTGGAGACATGGCTGGACTCTGTCTCAGTCTGGAGTTGCCCCTGGTGAGAGGCGGCGGGCTGGGGTGGGTATTCTAATATCCCCTCGGCTTGCTGCCGGTACGTTGGGGTTTTTCCCGGTGGACGAGAGGGTTTGTTCCCTGCGCCTTAGGGTCGGGGAACGGGTCCTGACTGTCATCTGTGCTTATGCGCCGAGTGGCAGTTCGGAGTACCCAGCCTTCTTAGAGTCCCGGGGGGGGGGGGGGGGGGGGGGGTGCTGGAAGGTGCGAGTGGTGGTGAGTTGGATCAGGTGGCGGGGGAGGACGTTGGACAGACCTGGTGCACCTAAACGCGTAGTGAGGGTGTGCTGGGAACGACTAGCAGAGGCCCCAGTCCGCGAGATCTTGGACGCACACCTCCGGCAGAGCTTCAACAGCATTCCGAGGGAGGCGGGGGACATCGAGTCCGAATGGACCATGTTCAGCGCCTCCATTGCCGAAGCTGCTGCGTTGAGCTGCGGGCGCAGGGTGGTTGGTGCCTGCCGTGGTGGTAATCCCCGAACCAAATGGTGGACACCAGAGGTGAAGGGAGCCACCAGGCTGAAGAAGGAGTCCTATCGGGCTTGGTTAGCCTGTGGGACTCCGGAGGCAGCCGACAGGTATCGACAGGCCAAGCGGAATGTGGCTCGGGCAGTGGCTGAAGCAAAAACTCGAGTGTGGGAGGAGTTCGGAGAGGCCATGGAAAAAGACTTTCGGACTGCCTCGAAGAGGTTCTGGCAAACCGTCAGGCGTCTCAGGAGGGGAAAGCGGTGCTCTACCTGCACTGTGTATAGTGCTGGCGGAGCGCTGCTGACGTCGACTGAGAAAATTGTCAGGCGGTGGAAGGAATACTTCGAGGACCTCCTTAATCCCACTGACGCGTCTTCCGAGGAGGAAGCAGAGTCTGGGGATGAGGGGAATGACCCGCCAATTTCCGGGGGCGAGGTCACTGAGGCAGTTAAACAACTCCTTGGTGGCAGAGCCCCTGGTGTTGATGAGGTCCGCCCCGAGTTCCTGAAGGCTCTGGACGTTGTAGGGCTGTCTTGGTTGACACGCCTCTGCAATGTTGCGTGGAGATCAGGGGCAGTACCCGTGGATTGGCAGACCGGGGTGGTGGTCCCCATCTTTAAGAAGGGGGACCGGAGGGTGTGTTCCAACTACAGGGGGATCACACTCCTCAGCCTCCCCGGGAAAGTCTATGCCAGGGTGCTGGAAAGGAGAGTTCGTCCGCTAGTCGAACCTCTGATGCAGGAGGAACAATGCGGTTTTCGTCCTGGTCGCGGAACACTGGACCAGCTCTTCATCCTCTCGAGGATACTTGGGGGTGCATGGGAGTTTGCCCAACCAGTCTACATGTGTTTTGTGGACTTGGAGAAGGCATTCGACCGTGTCCCTCGGGGTGTCCTGTGGGAGGTGTTGCGGGAGTATGGGGTGTCTGGCCCATTGCTACGGGCCATTCGATCCCTATACAACCGTTGCAAGAGCCTGGTTCGCATTGCCGGCAATAAGTCGGACTCGTTCCCGGTGGGTGATGGGCTCCGCCAGGGCTGCCCTTTGTCACCGGTTCTGTTCATAATTTTTATGGACAGGATTTCTAGGCGCAGCCAAGTGGCGGAGGGCTTTCGCTTTGGTGGCCTCAGGATCTCATCTCTGATCTTTGCGGATGATGTGGTTCTGTTGGCTTCATCGGGTGAGGACCTCCAGCTCGCACTGGAGCGGTTCGCAGCCGAGTGTGAAGCAGCGGGAATGAGGATCAGCACCTCCAAATCTGAGGCCATGGTTCTCAGCCGGAAAAGGGTGGAGTGCCCACTCCGGGTCGGGGATGAGGTCCTGCCCCAAGTGGAGGAGTTCAAGTATCTCGGGGTCTTGTTCGCGAGTGATGGGAGAAGGGAGCCGGAGATCGACAGACGGATTGGGGCTGCAGCTGCAGTAATGCAGACGCTGCACCGGTCCGTTGTGGTGAAGAGGGAGCTGAGTGTAAAAGCGAAGCTCTCAATTTACCGGTCGATCTACGTCCCTACCCTCACCTATGGCCACGAGCTGTGGGTAGTGACCGAAAGGACGAGATCGCGGATACAAGCGGCGGAAATGAGCTTCCTCCGAAGGGTGGCTGGCATCTCCCTTAGAGATAGGGTGAGAAGTTCGGCCATCCGGGAGGGGCTCAGAGTAGAGCCGCTGCTGCTCCACATCGAAAGGAGCCAGCTGAGGTGGTTTGGGCATCTGACAAGGATGCCCCCTAGGCGCCTCCTGGGTGAGGTGTTCCAGGCATGTCCCAGCGGGAGGAGGCCCCGGGGCAGACCCAGGACACGCTGGAGAGATTATATCTCTCGGCTGGCCTGGGAACGCCTTGGTGTTCCCCCGGATGAGCTGGAGGAGGTGGCTGGGGAGAGGGAGGTCTGAGCGACCATCTTTGAACAGAGGCGGTGGTTTACGACACCAACTCTCTGCCATCTATAATCCAGTTTTGAGTTCCCTTCCCAGACGCCTTAACGCCCACTCACATCCTGGGCCATCTGACCTCAGGAATTCGCATGATAAGGTGGGGCCAGGTTCCACAATGAACTCACCCGAAACTCTGGCTGATTGGGACCCACACCCAGTTTCACACCTTGACTCGGGCGATTAGAGGATCATCAGGGGGTCCTTTTGTCCCTCTGTGGGGGGATACTCCCACTAGGTTTATATCTGGGACTCTCCACCATTTGACCTTAGAACTGAAGAAGCCTCTCGGATGAGAGGTGAAACGTCTTCAAGTAACTTAAAGAAGTCCAGACGCTTTTCTTTGCAAGCTCCTTTGACTACGATGACCTGGATGACTGAGAACCTTCACAGACGTTTAGTAGTTTAGTTTTTCCCAGTTTAGATTATCTTTAGTTCCGTTTTGCCATTTTTCACCTTGTGTTTTATTTTACAATAAACCACCTTCACTTCAGCAAGTGCCTGCACTTGGATCCTCATTTGTTTTCTCCACACGGCTCATCCTATTCGCCGTGACACTCAGCTCTCCAGCCCAAATTTGATTTATTCATCACTGTCCAGACTCCTGACAAGTTGTGGACAGACAAAGTCAAACCAGTCGGAGCAGCTGTGCTGTAACTGTCTTGCGGATTTCCATCACTCATATTGTCCAAAGATGTCCAGCTTTTCTTTACCAACAATGGCTCTGGCCACTGTAATGTAAAAATGAATCTGGGTTTACGCACGGAGGGAACAGGAAACTGTTCTTTCATAGGAATATATTCACATGAACAAGCATTTTAAATGATTTTCCACCTCGCTCAGCATATAGGCTCAAATTAACTTTTCATGTAGTGACAGCAACATATGCTAAATAATTAAAAGGTAAAAGGTACCATGTGGGTGGCAAGCGAGGTGTCACATCTACCTGTAGATGTCTTGGCAAGCAAACAACATGTGTGTATTTGACTGTGTGTGGATATGTGTATAGGGTGTGTACATGTTGTAGTTAGTGATTCATTAGCACTGTGTCAATCTAGACAATTGGTTTGAGTGTTGGAGAGCAGAGGATTTGACACTGTGAGCAGTTTTCACACATGAACACTTAAACTGAGATACAAACACAATAAAGAGGCTGATCTTAACAATCTTTCATGCTGTCACAGTGGGATACAGCTATACATGCATAAATGGTCTTTGGGCTATGAGCTCAGCAGGCGTCCTCTGGGCCACTCTTTTGGTTATCACATGTGACAGACAGCCTGAGGTCACAGCGTAAAAGCCGAAACATAAGGCTTGGTAAGTTCATTTTCAAGTGAAAAGGAAACAGAAAGAACAGTTTGGCTACTGATGGAGAAGAAAAATATATATATATTAAATATATTTTTAGCAGCTACTTTATGTCCACGTTGGGGAAGAAAATCCAACTAAAATAATATGTTCCTATTGTACCACTTTATTTACCAAAGTTCCTCAATTTCTGTCTCTTTTAGTTTTTGAACCATTTTAAACCACAGAGCAGTTTAAATTGAGACACGGTGTAAAAACATGTTCCCATCTAACACCGCTGATATTCACTATTGTCTGTGATATGTTCAAAGTGTGAGAAACACTTGCACAAAAGAATTTGCAACAATAATGCACTTAGTACCAATGCAGTTCATTCATTGTTTGGCAGTGGGTAGCAACTCAGTTAATGAGTGGCTGATTTCTGCTCTTGATTTAATCAAACTGAATGGCACTTAAACACACTTAAGGGCAGAACACACAGCATAGGACGAGGGAGAATCACAACACAGACCCAGGGAACAATCAGGAATCGGAGACAGGAGGGAAACACAGCTGGGACACATCAGGGCTAGTGAGACAAGGGAAGCCAAACATGAAACATCAACATGAGACACGGACTTTCAAAGTAAAACAGGAAACATAAAACGGACACAGCAACCATGGAACACAGAGACAAAAACCAGAACTCTAAGAAACCAAAAGACTAGAAATGATAAACAATGCCAAAGTCACAATTCAATGATAATGTAAAACTGAAAACTCTGAGTCAACAACCCAGGCACCCTAACAGTCTACTGTCACCCACATTTAAAAACATAAAGAGAATCTTCCTTTGTGGCACTTTTTCCAATCGCTTACAGATGCATCAAGTTCTAAATGTCAGCGATGGGTTTGAATCCAAGCCTCATGAGCGACCGAACAGTCAACCCTGTTCCTTAGACCACTTGCACACACTATCTTATGTGTGTGTTACTGACATTTATTCAGTCAATGAAGTGTAGTGAAGGTCATGTGACTGAATGTAGCTACAGTTCCATCATTCACTGGTTACTACACTAATGTTTTAAAACCTCAAGCTTTAAAACATCATTCTGAACAACTTTGTCTTTGTCTGTGTTTTTGAATGATGGAAAGTAACACCAGCTATTATTATTAGACACATATTCTATTCTTTGTGCCAAGCTATTTTTTTTATATCTGCTTTAAAGCAGGGCATTTTCTCACTAAAGTTGATGGGACTTGACTCAATATTGGAGCCAGCCTCAAACCATTTGAAGAACTACAATACAGATTGTGACATTCAATTCAGTTCAAGTCACTTCAATAAAACTTTATTGATCCTGAATGTCCCCTATTGCCAGTCTTGGCAGCCAGGGGTCAGTCCGCCAGGGCCTCCGCTCCTGGCCGCCACCCAGCACACAATGCACCCGACCCCTATGGCACCTCCTGCGGGTGGTGGGCCTGCGGGAGGATGGGCCCATGTCTCTTCTTCAGGCTGTGCCCGGCCGGGCCCCATGGACTAAGGTGTAGGTCTGTGTCAGTGTATATGCGTATGTGTGCGTGTGACTGTGTGTGTGTGTGCTCCATGTTCAGCCGAGAGAAAGTGTCGCTTCGCCCAGTTAGGCAAAAGTCAACAATCTTTGGTCGACGCGAGTGGCCTTGAAGGAGGGGGAAGAGAGTCACAACACAGTCTTGTTATCTAAGGGAGTATTGTTATTGTTGAGCTTTTGCTTTGAGCATTCAGCTGGTGAAAGATGAGAGATGATGAGATGAGATAGCCTTTATTTGTCAGTTGCAGGTCTTTTGCCCACAACCGAGATGACAGACCTTGCCGACCGTACATACAATACACAAACATTACATTGGGGAGACAGGTCAGGCTAGGTAGCGAGGAAAAAAAACATCGAAATGTGTAACACAGAAGGATAATACAGGAATGCACAGATATCAACACACCATAGCACAATAAACACAGACAAGCAACATGGGAAAGAGTTCCAGTGTGTACATCTGATCTGGGACTGCTGCAATCTTTCGACTGCGCCTCCAACTGACCCAATGTCCACATCAGAGGGGAGGTAAGCGTTGGAGGTGGCGTTGGATCCGGGGTAGGGAGGGTGATGCGTCGGTGAGTGCTTATCAGTATCAGTATATGTATGTGTGTGCGTTTCCATAGTTCAGCTGAGACAGTGTCCTTCGCCCTGCCAGGCTAAGTAAACAGTCTTCCAGCCAACCCAGGTGGCCTTGCATGGAATGGGAAGGAACAGACTAAACACAGTCGTTATCAGGGTGTTTTGTTCAGCTCCGGCCTTGTAGCTGGCGCCGAGAGGGTATCCGCATGAAGTGATGTTATTTTTTTACTTTAGTGCGAACAGCTCATATGAATTTCAAAGCAGTTCTACAGTCCAACACTGGTCTCTTAATCTCCCGTTGGAGAGCCGCGAGCTTCGCCATACTTGCGTTCTGTGATGTTGTCATTTCTTGTGCTCAAGGAGCCGATTTCAGAGAACTCACGGCAGTGTGCCTCCCCGAGATGTCATCCAATTTTGCGCCCAGAGATGTTATTCCGGGCTAGCCCTTCCGAGATGTATCCAGTTTGCAGTCAGAGACCTTATTCTGAGTATTCACAGCAGCCGTAGCCTCTCCAAGATCTTATCCGTGCTGACTCAATGAGCCCATTTTGAGAAACTCACGCCTCTCCCATCGTTCCAATCCCAGCGGGCAGCCTTGTGGGGGTTTGAACAGCCGGTTCCGCTTTCTTAATTCTTCGATAAGTCAGGGCCAAGCCAGCTCCGATCCGCCAGAACCCTGTTACCATGGTTCCAAATAGGTCGATATCTTCAGCACTCAGGCTCACCCAAGCCCAAACTTCTCGTTGAGAAAGGGGTGTCAATTGCATTTAGGGACCAGTTGATCCAATCCATAATTCCTCTTTTAGGTTTTAGAGAACAGACTGTGAGAGAATGTTCCAGGGAAAATACAAAAAAAACACGAGACTAGTGTTACGTCCCCTGGCTAGTCTAGGGGGTTGGAGGGACGAACACAAAGGTGGATAGAGAAGGAGGAGCCAAGAGGGTAATTTTAGTAGGTTTATTGAACACTGGTGATGGGATTTGAGTCCAGACTGAGGTGTAACGTCAGGGAGAGCCAAGGCCAACATAACAAACAAAACATCCCTGATGTAGAAATAAAAAGAAACTTACCTAACTCCAAAGAAACAAAATATACAACCTATAGCCATAACCTACCTAACAGCACATAAACAGGAGAAAACAGGGTGTCAAAGCAAAAGGCAGCTCTCCCCTACAAGCAGTCCGGACAAGACAACAACAATGCTCATACCAGCTAAAAAGGCATGCAAGCCTGCTCAGGTATGGCAACCAAAATGGCCAGAGGCCCAGAAGCACAGCTCCACAGGCCTTAAATAGTGCTCTGCTGATTACCAATCAGCCGGACTCTGCGCAGCATCCAATCAAGACAGAGGAGGTGGAGCCTGGACAAAACAAAGAGTTAGTAGTGAGAAGAGACATCCTCCTAGGGGATGTAACACCCCCACCCAGAAAAACAAACGTATAAGTTTGTCAACCTTACACCATCACATTCTTGAGAGGGCATCTGCCACAATATTTTCACATCCTCTCTTATGCTTTATTTCAATGTTGTAATTTTGTGAGATTAAGGCCCACCTCATCAATCGTTGATTGTTGTTATACATACGAGAGAGGAACACGAGAGGGTTGTGATCAGTGAAGACCTCTACAGGTTGGGACGTAGATCCCACATACACATCAAAATGTTGAAGAGCCAGAAGCATGGCCAGAGTCTCCTTTTCAATTGTCGAGTACCGTCTTTGATGAGTACCGAACTTCTTGCCAAAGAAGCAGACAGGATGACTCACTCCTTGTCCATCATCTTGAAGAAGAACAGCTCCAGCCCCCGCCTCACTGGCATCCACTTCAAGCTTGAAAGGTTTAGAAAAGTCTGGAGCAACAAGAACAGGTGAACTCGACAGAAGACCTTTTGCACATTCAAAAGCATGTTGACACTCAGGACTCCAAATGAATGGTACCTTCGGGCTACACAGGTTTGTTAGTGGTGTTACGACTTCAGAAAAATTCCTACAGAAACACCTGTAGTAACCAACCATCCCTAGAAATCTGCGCAGCTCACGGC
Source organism: Neolamprologus brichardi (assembly GCF_056152115.1). Classification (NCBI taxonomy): domain Eukaryota; kingdom Metazoa; phylum Chordata; class Actinopteri; order Cichliformes; family Cichlidae; genus Neolamprologus; species Neolamprologus brichardi. The sequence continues at coordinate 15,444,533 of NC_142105.1, read as the reverse complement.
GTGTTGTTGGCACAGGAAAGTTGAGGATGGCATTAACCTTTGCACTGATAGGGCGAACTTTGCCTTGCCCAACTTCCTTTCCAAGGTAGGTCACTGTAGCCTTACCAAACTCGCATTTAGCCAAGTTGAGGGTCAAGGAAGCATCAGCTAAACGCTTGAACACAGTGGCTAAAGTGTCGACATGCTCTGACCAGTTGGAAGAATAGATGACCACATCATCAAGATAAACATTACAGTTTGCTACACCAGATAATACAGTTGACATTAACCTCTGAAAGGTAGCAGGAGCATTTTTCATTCCAAATGCCATAACTGTATATTGTAAAAAGTGATCAGGGGTTACGAAAGCTGAGATTTCTGATGCTCTTTCCGTCAAAGGTACTTGCCAATAACCTTTAAGAAGGTCAAGCTTACTCACATAAGCAGCAGATCCGACGCTTTCAATACAGTCCTCAATACGGGGCAGTGGGAAGGAATCAGGTACTGTTACTGCATTTACCTTGCGGAAATCTGTGCAAAAGCGAGATGTTCCATCTGATTTTGGCGTAACCAGGCACGGAGAGCTCCATGGACTATAGCTTGGGATAGCCAATCCATGCTTCAGAAGGTAGTCTACTTCTTTGTTCATCATTTCCCTTTTTGCCATATTCACACGGTAAGCATGCTGCTTAATAGGCACTGCATTCCCAACATCAATGTCGTGCTCTATTACAGTAGTACGGGAAGGCATGTCCCCAAAGAGTTTTAAATGAATGTTGACAAGCCTTTCAATGTCCAACTGTTGCTCACGGGTCAAGTGAGACAGGTATATAGACAACTGGGACAGTACCTCAGAATTAAGCATTCTGGCATTCTGGTAGCTGGCATCACAAAGTTTGAGCCCGTCCTCATCTAAACTCGACCTCAATCCTGAGGAAGAGTTCAACAAGAGAGTTTCTGGAGATGAGATTTGCTCTGATGGAGATGCCACAGACTTATCTGCAGGACCACAGAGAGGATCAGCTCTAGAATGAAAAGGTTTAAGCATATTGAGATGGCACAGGCGCGTTTTACGCTTCCTGTCTGGGGTTTTAATCACATAGTCAGTGTCATTTACTTTCTTATCCACCTGGTATGGTCCACAGAAGCGGGCAGACAATGCAGAGCTAGCAGTTGGTAGAAGAACCAAAACCTTGTCACCTGGATTGAAAGATCGAGGAACGGCTTTCTTATCATACCAACTCTTCATCTTCCCCTGAGCAGAGGAGAGGGCTTCTGCAGCTGCCAACCTGGCCTTATGGAGGCGCTCTCTGAACTGTGAAACATAATCCAGAACATTAGTTTTCACAACATTGTCTGTTGACAAGAACTGTTCTTTCAACAACTTCAAAGGTCCCCGAACAGAGTGACCAAATACTAGTTCATTTGGGCTAAACCCAAGGGATTCTTGCTTAGCTTCACGCATGGCAAACACCATCAGGGGTACTCCCTCATCCCACTCAGCCCATTTCAACTCCTTGAATCAGAATGCTACCATGACAAGAGGAAAGGTCACTCAAGGGTAATACATCAGATAAAATCACAGATCGTAACCCTCCCGTATCTCTGAGTATTCGAATGGGTTTTTCATCCTCAGGCTTCCCAGTCAATGACACAGTGCCATCTAAGAGGAAGGGTTTGAAGCAGGGATCAACTCCTTCACTTTGGTCCCCTCTCTCAGCATGGATGGTTTTAATTAAACCCACTCCTTTTGGTGACTGGTTCTTACGTTTCAAAGCGGGACATTCAACAACAACTTGGCCAAGTTTATGACAATAGAAACATTCCCTTTCAGTCCTTAAAGCAAAAGTCTGTCGTGGGCTTGAAGGATCCTTTCGTGGGGGAGGTTCCTTGGTGGTAACTTCACGTTTCTGCACAAAAACAGTTTTATGAGTCAACACAAATTCATCAGCTATCACAGCTGCTTCTTTCAAAGTGGAAACCTTCTGTTCATTAAGATGTACAACAATGCGTTCTGGCAGGCCATTTTTGAACTCTTCCAGCAGTATCAGTTCACGTAAGGAGTTGTAGTCAGGAACTTTACTTGCTGTTATCCATCTATCAAAAAGAGTAGCTTTTTCACGAGCAAACTCTACAAAAGTCTGATTTGCTGTTCTTTTGTGATTGCGAAAGCGTTGCCTATACGCTTCGGGAACCAGTTCATAAGCAGCAAGGATAGCAGACTTCACTACATCATATTTCAAACTTTCTTCCAAAGACAAAGCAGAACAGACTTCTTGTGCTTTGCCTACCAATTTGCACTGGAGAAGCAATGGCCAAACTTCTCTCGGCCAGTGCAACGAGGCAGCAACACGTTCAAACACATTGAAATATGTATCAACTTCTGATTCACGAAATGGAGGTACCAACACAATGTTTTTACTCACATTAAAACCACCTGGGTTTACATGGGAGGAGGTCGTTTCACCAACAGATGAATTTGCAGAACTAGGTTGAGTAGTAGTGCTTCTTGAAGTCTGTGCCTGTAACTCCAACTGATGCAGTCTGACCTCCCTTTCAATCTGCAACTCCAGCTCCAACCTTTTCAGCTTTAACGCCTTTTCTGTCTCTGCTTCCAACTCCAACCTGCGAAGATCCAGCTCTGCCTGACGAGCGTGGGCTTTATCCTGAGCCTCCAATTGTAACTTAGCCAAACGTACCTTGAGTAACACTTCTTGTCTTGAACGAGGAGAAGATGGAGTAGCAAAAGAAGGTGAGCCATTAGTGCTTAACTTTTGCACCGTTTGTTGCTCCACAGCAGCAGGGTTTTGCCCTTCTTCCTTTAACACAGCAGGCTTCACTCCTTCGTTAGGGGTCCTGTCAAGAGGAACTGGCAAACAAGGTGGTTTAGAAACAGGTAGCAGGCCTTCTTCCACAAGTTTGTTTGAAACAGCAATTTTCAAGTCCTCTTTCACCAATTGCCTTGATACATTTAACTCAAAGTGTGCTGCTATAGCAAACAAATCATGTTTTCTACACACGTTCAGCCCCTCCCAAGAAGGACTACTCAAAAATGCACTCAAACTGAAAACACCAGTTGCCATACTAACCACCTCTGCCAAATAAACCAGCGGAAACAAACAACTCCAAACCTTCACCATCCAAAAAAAAATGGATTAAAAAGGGTGATATCCCGGACGAGCCGCCAATTTATGTTACGTCCCCTGGCTAGTCTAGGGGGTTGGAGGGACGAACACAAAGGTGGATAGAGAAGGAGGAGCCAAGAGGGTAATTTTAGTAGGTTTATTGAACACTGGTGATGGGATTTGAGTCCAGACTGAGGTGTAACGTCAGGGAGAGCCAAGGCCAACATAACAAACAAAACATCCCTGATGTAGAAATAAAAAGAAACTTACCTAACTCCAAAGAAACAAAATATACAACCTATAGCCATAACCTACCTAACAGCACATAAACAGGAGAAAACAGGGTGTCAAAGCAAAAGGCAGCTCTCCCCTACAAGCAGTCCGGACAAGACAACAACAATGCTCATACCAGCTACAAAGGCATGCAAGCCTGCTCAGGTATGGCAACCAAAATGGCCAGAGGCCCAGAAGCACAGCTCCACAGGCCTTAAATAGTGCTCTGCTGATTACCAATCAGCCGGACTCTGCGCAGCATCCAATCAAGACAGAGGAGGTGAAGCCTGGACAAAACAAAGAGTTAGTAGTGAGAAGAGACATCCTCCTAGGGGATGTAACACTAGACAAGGACATAAGCAAGGAAGATAAGGGAGAGGAGAAAAAGTGCGTCCGCCTCCTCCGAGAGCCAAAGAAGAAGAAGGGGGGCCGCATGAGATGGAGATGGTAGCTGTTTTGGTTAGTGCGAACAAACTGCATCCAATTTTACAGTTGGTCTAATGTCCGTCACTGGTCACCAGGTCTCTCACTTCCCGTTGTTCTCCTCCAAGATCGTATCCATATAGAGTTCAAAACACAGTCTGAGTACGCAAAGCCCTGCCCGTCATCTATCATGTCGGACAGTCTTGTGGGATTTTGAACAGCTGTAGCCACTGTAGAACAAGAAGCTCTTCAATAAGCCAGGTCCGAGCCAGCTCCAATCAGCCAGAACTCTGTTATCGTGGTTCCGAATTGGTCGTTCAATGTCCTTCATCGAGGGTGTCGCCAGACACACGACACAACCAACCATCGAGTATCCAGCAGTAAACATCTCCTCAGGACAATCGGGCTCTCCCAAGCCCAGGAGTTGTCAGTTTTGTTAAGGGACCAGTTGATCAAATCCATAATTCTTCTTTAGGTTTTTAGAGAACAAGTCTGGGAGAATCTCTTGGGATTAGAGAAAAGTGAGACTATACAAAAGACATGAGAAGCCAGGCAGGAAAGATAAGGGAGTCCGCCTTCGACTGCTCCTCACCTGGAGCTAATCTGGAGCTCCAGGTGAGGTGATGCCAGCTCCACCCCTGGGTAGGCACAGGAGAACATGGACACGTGGAATTTCCCAGCAGCTCATCTGGACTGTGACAGACTTAGAGATAAGTCCATGAGCACCTGGCAACCAGCTGTCATGAGAGAAAAGTGAGTACTCTTTGATCAGGGAAAGTAAAAGTTGTGCCCAGTGCTACAGCCAACATGATTCAAAAGGGCACAGCTTTCACTTTGAAGATGAATCTCCTCCAACTTTATGACTTATGTAACACTTTGTAACAGTTTCACAGCTCAGAAAATAGCTGGGCAGCATTTGTAGACAAGTTACTTAACTGGATTTAAACTATGACTGTATATGATTACAGCAATGAGATTTTTTGCCAACCAGTTGGGGAATATAAATCTTTTCCTTAGCAATATTAGAAGGTCACTTATTGGTCTTTTAACCTGTGTGACTTGGACTTTAGCAATTGCTTCCCCAGCAACTGCCATCAGCCTCTAGCAACCAGTAATAGCTCGTCAGGTATTCATTAGCAATAATTTCCCCCCTGACTGCCAAGTTACAAAGTTTTACTACTGTGGGCAAGTAAGAAGGAAGTACTCGCAGGCAAACATGAAAACTGTACGTAACTGTGGTAACCTGCAAGCAACTAATCACTGGGAGGTATCTGATACAGCAACCTCTTTCAACTGATTTCATTCAATAACATATCTCCAGGAACTACCTCTCTTACATGAGAAACTGTTAGGTTTATATTGTTGGATTGTCATTTATGCTTAGAAATATATATTCATATATGCTTAGAGTTTTATAATCAATTACATAATGATAGAGGTTTGATCCTTAGTAGTCTGCAAGGACTTCCAGAGTGCTCTGGCATGCACACACATCCTAAGGTCATGAGAGAGGTCGTACCTTCTCTTTCAGATTTATACTATGGGAGGACACTTACTTGTAAGTATAAGAGCCCTTTGTTTAGGTGGGCTGCTGGACTCCTGGCACTGGCTTTTTAAGGAGGACCCTTCACAGGGTCATATCTTCACACACACAAACACAACTGTGTGTCACAGAATAAAAAGGCTGCAAGGAAGGGTGTTTATTTGAAGTTGGCTATGAGACAGGTGAGGAGCGTTCAGCTCCAAGAGCTTGGGTTCTGACCAGCCTCCCTTGCTAGCAAGTAAAAACCCGGTTCCGTCATTGTCTTGCTTTCTTCATGAGTGATGAGTTTCTGAACTAGCGGGGCTGCTGAAGCGCAGACCCAACAGAAACTTCAATAGCTTTTGTTTGTCTGAATTATTCATCCAGGAGACAGTCTAAAGAGCTTGTAAAGAAAAGCGTTTGGACTTCTTTAAGTTGCAAACCTACAACTGAGGCAGTGGAGACAGTCAGGAAACAACTACAAGAAGACAGCTCCTTAGAAAACAGAACCAGCTTCACCCCTGATCAGCACCTGCACACTGTTAGACCTCTGCCTTATCACCACATATTCTAAATACAACGAGGGTTTCTACAGACAAAAACATGGCTGTGCCACGGGCTGCCCGGTATCACCTATTGTAGCCAACCTTTACATGGAGGAAGTGGAAAGAAAGGCTCTTTGGCTCTTTTAAAAGGAGAGTACTTCAGACCCAGCCACACACTCAGACACAAACTGGTTCATCGTAAACACAAAACTCCTAAACACAAACTTAACAACGTAGTGTAGCTGTAAAGTGTTTCGAGGAATGCCCAGACCTCTACATTGGAGAGACCAAACAGCCACTTCATGAACGCATGTGTCACAGGGTGGAAATGGACAAGTTTAACTTGGTGTTTTTGTTTTATCATCTTGCATTGGTTGCTGTGTTTTATCATTTTAATTTTTTTTTAATAATATACAGTGTTTTATTCCTTTGATTCAGATAAATTTAAGGTTACGTGTCAAGCATTTTATGTAAAATGCAAGCACTTTTCAAACCATGAAAAAACATTTAAATGCAAGCACCTTCAAGAATTTCAAGCACCTAAACAAATTCTACAAAATGTAGCACTCTAGAGTAAAGTAACCACTTCATTGCTGAAAATTCATTCTGTGTACCACAAAAGATAGAACTTGACAAACAAACATAAAAGAGAAAAAAAGGCATTAGTATGATTTGTTACCACAATATTCAAAAGATTAGAGCCTTGACCCAGTGCTGAAGTCTTCTCTGCCACGGCTCTCTCTGCACTTATACAATAATAATCATAATAATATATCTGCTGACATGCCATGTTTCTGTTGTGAGAATGGGATATTCTTCTTCACTGTAGACTATTCGGAAAACTACCTCTATTTGTGCCTTTTGTGGCATTTTGTTTCCGCTGACAACTTTTAATGGGCTATTTAAGTTTTGATGTCACAACTTTTTAATGTGTTTTTCAATTACATTATCCAAGACTATAGTGGCATTACTCACTTCCACTTTGAAAACAGCACACAAATCCAGTGATATTGGATTTAAGGTATGTCGAGATAGCAATATAAGTTTCTCACACACTCAGAGGCAGCTGAGAGAATTTGGAGCCAGATGCGAGTGACAGGGTGACGGATGAGTTTTTTGTGAGACTCACAAAAAGTGACATGTCATTTAAACCACAGCTGATGATATATGACTCTGTGTGTGTCTATACAGTAAAAGCGTACATGTGTCTCCATGTGTCTCCATGTGTCTCCATGTGTCTCAAATGACGAAGAGGCTGGTAGATCCACCTTAACCTGAGTGAGACAGAGGTTAGGATGATGGCATAGGCTGTGAATGACTGGCTGCACTGGGGAGAGGCATATCATCACTTCTTTATGCTATTCCAAAGTAGCTCAGAGTAGGCAGATGTACCTTGTATTTCTGGCTAGGTGCAGTGAGCATTGCTTGTTACTGTCATGTCTTTCACTCAGTAGAAATTTGCATGACAACCTCCTTGGAACACCAAAAAAAGCCCTAGTCTTCCTCTATACATTTACATTTATAACAAGCACACCATGAGCTAACTTTCCCAAATAATAATAATGTGACCCACTGCAATATGTAGGGGACAAGTTTGGCCTTGCCTAACTCAAAATAACTCTGGCTGCCTCTATCCAGCCACAGGTCGACTTTATATGAGTCATTTCAAGTGCAAAGTGCAAAAAGCAAAAAAAAAGTTGACCAGCTATTACAAAATTAAAAATCGAACCGATCCAGTGGGTAAGTGTTAGCTAGCCATAGCAACAATGTCAGCCGAGGAAGCAGTGTCTTTGTTGCAACAAGTGGTGCATGCAGGTTGTAAAAATAGTGAAAAATAGACTATGAATCTGTAGCAGGTTGAAAAAGCTACATGTTTATTTTTGTAAGAAAACCAATTACCCCCTTATTTTTTGTTTATTATTGTGATTTATTTTGACATTGTTATGTGTTGCCAGACCATGGTTATATTTTATTATGCCAGTAGATGGTGCTCTTGCACTGCTGTGGAACTACCAGAGAGACTCTAGCTATAGGCTCTGCGCATGCGGAAATAAATGAGCTCCGGCCTGAGCAAGACGCTAACTTCGGTGTCCTCTTTATTAATCCACAGGTACTGACAAACAAACTTTTATGTTACCGAACTGGTTCTAAATGTCATGTAAGTTGAGTAACAACTGTTCGGCTATATTTTGAAATGATTGTGATTATGTTTTTTTGTGGTATTTTGTTGTAATGAGTATTAGTGTATCATCGGCATAATGCTATAATGCTACGTAGCACTATAAGTATATGCTATGACAGTGGCAACCTGCGACTTCAGAAAATGTGTTGTAGTGTTTGTTTTAGTGTTAGCCAAGCAGTACTGACTACATGTGTTAAGGGGAAAGCTTTTCGTTGGTGAAACAACGTTTGCAGTCGTCTACCGCCATGTTGTGTTGCGTTCAGGGGATGCCATGTTCAAAAGTAATAGCATATATGGCGCGAATGTGGGGAAAGGTTGTGTGAATGTGAGATGGGTTATTTTGGTATGTTGTTATGCTTTAGCCGCGAGTGTGTTGTTTAAGTTGTGAGTATGTAAAGTCATTTTGAATTAGTTTATATTTATTTTGCTTTTGAGAGAATACTTTTTGTAACTTTATTTTTGTTTATAAACTCTGTTATTTTATGGGAAGACTGCATGGTCTAGTGTGATTTGTATTGTGTATATGTGGAGAAATAAATGAGCTCCGGCCTGAGCAAGACGCTAACTTCGGTGTCCTCTCTATTAATCCACAGTTTGCTCATATTTGGCTACGTAGTGCTCTCTAGCCTGTGTGCCGCTTGCTGCTGGTCCAGATTCCCCTAGGTCTGGTGCCGGTAACAAATCTACTATAAATACAAACCAGAGCTTGTTCTATCCATTGAGACATGCAACTTACATGTGATTCACGCAAAGAAAAGTCAGTTTCAACAGTGTTAGTTTACTTGCTATCCTTTGCTGTTCTAAAAGAAGGTGCTATCCTTGTTTTTGACTGAGATATCTAGGCTAGTTGAAGTGGAATGACACGGCTTATGACCAAACTATAGAGATATAGAAAGTATAGAGATCCATTGTCTCCAATCGTAGGACTTTTTGTCCGTAGCAGCAGCAGCAGCAGCAGATCACTCTTAGCATCCTAGATGAACCTTCGCTCCAATCTGCAGTCCAGAGCACTCCGGATCAGGTTGTCATAAAGGATATCCCTGGCTGTTGCTCCATTTATCTGTCACTCGACCTTGATTAATCTCAAGATTCCTGCTTCCACATCTCCACAGCATGATGCCGCCACCTCTATGTTTCCCTGTAGGGACAGTATTGACCAGAATGGTGCCTGGTTTCCTCCACACATGATGCTTGCCATTCAAGCCAAAGAGTTCAACCTTTGTTTCATCAGACCACAAAAATGTTTTCTCGTTGTCTGAGAGTCTTTCAGGTACCTCTGCCTCGGACAAAATTAACAGTTCGGACAACCACTCTCAATGTTATCCAGGAGTGTTAAAATAGTCAAACCACATATCAATATGACAAATTGAGCAACATCTGTGTTCTCTCATCAACTGCAGCTGGCAGTGACTCATTTGTCTGTCCAAATCTCCAACGAGATCTGAAATCCTATCTGCCACAGTTTCTTGTGAGGCTAATGTTGATAACCCCGCCGCTTGTTGAGCCAGATGGCTTCTGTAGCCTTCAGCATATATTTCTTCACATATTCAACATATATGAGCATGGCTGTAAAGTCCGTGTGATTTTTGTAGGCAGTAAGATAGCTTTGCCTCCAGTAAGGATGGCTAGCTTTCACAGCTTTTAGTAAAAATAAAGAAAACAGTTGTTTCCTTAAATCTACCAACAACTTATCTTTTCTTGTCCATGATTTGTTTGTGAATGGTACTCATGGCCATTGATCAGTGGGCTTTGATCAGTGGTTGTTGATCAATTGTCATGAGAATTTGCATGATTAAGATTAAGGAACTGACCTCCCAGCCCATTGTTCCTCAGTGGGCTGGTTTCAGTCATTATGCAAATGTACTGTTTTTAAGATTGAAACCTGCAGTCAGCTGAGACTGAAGAAGTCACTTGATGATGACGAAACGTTTCTCCACAAAACGCTACGTCCCGATGAACAGAATCAACTTTTGGAAATTTACTTACCTGGATGATTGAGAATGCATCAAGATGTATCAGCAATAACAGTGCAATACAGTAATGTGTATGCCACAGTGCATACAAGACAAATTCTTTAGCTTTCTTGGCATAGAAAATTAGTTTTTAAAAAGCAGTTGTTTGAACAAGTGCTTCTCTGTCATGCTTTTTACTTTTGGCAGCAGTTGCCTCAGAAAATTCTTACTGATGTTTGGGAGAAAGTTAGCTTTCTGTTTGTCTCCCTTCGATCAGTAAACAACACCTATTCGAAGACTGTTCCTCAGAGAAATCTGAAAAGCAATAATGACAAAATTTGGAAAAAAGCATTGCATCTTCCCACAGGGGAACAGTATATGTGCTGCAGTATGTGCTTGAATAGCCTCTCCTTTATAAAAAGTTATCAAATGTGGAGACATGGCAGATTTTCAGCTTTTGATAAATTATTAGCCGAGGCAAAACACATTGTTTTTGTCTAGAAACTTGGCAGTCCTGTGTAGTGTTTTTAAGTGAGTGCATGGATGGACGGTGGTAAAAGGTTATTATATGATTCTGTTGTTTTGCAGTGTTTCACTTCCCAGATCTCCCACTGTTGGTATTTCTGTGGGTACAGTAGGTATTAAGACATTGCATTAGTTTTCCTTTAAAACTTAAGTCTTAACATTCACTAGTTTACAACACCAACCATCAGCCACCTACAATACAGTCTTTATATGTGATTCAGCTCCCACTCACACCTTGGCTCATTTGTATGGAGGACCACAAGAGCCACGCGTATCGAAATAAAAAATTCTGTGCTTAAATAATGAATTGTAGAATAAAATGTGCATTTGTAAATTAATTTTTGAATTCCAATTTAATGAACTGATTTTTAAAATGCTTTTTAAGTCTTCATTTCAAAAAACATTTTTGAATTGCACTTTAATAAACTGCATTTCAAAAATCTTTTTCGAATTGCACTTTATTAAACTGCATTTCAAAAACCTTTTTCGAATTGCACTTTAATAAACTGCATTTCAAAATCCATTTCCCGTTCCTGTTCACTCAGGGATTAACATGTGGATTAGCATTTGGATTAGCAGTTGGATTAACAACTTCATTTTAAAAATCCTGCTGCTATTCAAATTAGCCACACCGTGGGATGTAAGGAGCTCTCTGATTGGTTGGTCAGACACAGGCTGTCTGCCAGCCTGGCTTTTTCTAGCTCATGGCTTCGCCCTGCTAAGAAGTGTGTGTGCTTGTACAAAGGCCGTTCAGCCTCGGGATTTACACTCGGCTCCACACGGATATATAAAGAATGCAGGGACCCTGCAGCGAAACGGAGAGCACAGCCTCTGACTGAGTGCCGGTTTTCGCAGTCTGACCACCTGTGAAGGTAACGTGCTAACGTGGCTAACGCTAGCATCACCGCATGTAGCCCTGTTATTTTAAGGTCATCTTAGCTTATGAAAGTTTTACGTCGCAGCTGTACGAGCTAGCTACGTGTTTTGTAAGCTGCTGTGCTCTTCACAAATAAAGCTGGAAGCTCAGACTGTTAGAACAAGCACTGAGGCCCGTTACATTTATACAGTGTTAGATCAACGGCTGCAGCCTATAGCCTTTAAACTAGCGATTAAAATGCTGACAGTAAACTCGTCAGTCCGGATGTTACCACATTACTTTGTGATACTTGTGAGTTGAAACAACTGAGACAGGCTGATTAAGATAACAACTGTCAGTTCTCTCATTCCTTATATCAAGACTGGAGATCACACTACTGATTTCAGCTCATTTAATATGTGAGTGCACAGATTCATTCTCAACTGTATATAAATGATGATCAAAGGTTGTATATATGACAAATTCATCAAATCCCAGCCTCTAACACAGTGTGCTGAATCTTAGTTTTGAATGTCCAGTATATTCTAATCAGTGCAATGTAAGCATTCACTGAACCTACAGTATCTACACCTGTGTGGTAAAGACACAGATGATAAAATTTAATTATTAATACAATATACATCATGAGAAACGAAAGCTGAAATTGATTCAGTTTAGTACTTTTCTCTGTATGCTCTGTGATCATAAAGGCACTAAATTCTGTGATATATACTGTAAATGATTTTCACAGAGCTCTTAAAGTACTTAAATCACTGCTGATAGCCTGGTTGTTTATATTTTCACATGTTTTTGTGTCTGTAGGGCTGTTTGATGACGATTTGGATTCCTCTGGGAGATGAGGACACACCCACATCTGTTCCATACTGCGGCCATTGACGGTGTTACGGCTCTGAGTCAGCTTTGGGCCATCAGACGCACACACTGGAAAACCAGCACCTGGACTTCATGCAGGAGAGACGGCCTCAGTGATGATGGACTCTGCATCCTCTACTTTACCTCCTAATCTCTTTCTCTTTAACACACAATTAAAATCTTAGTGAGAAAACTTGTACACATTTGTACTTTTACTTGTTTTATGAGTTATTTTTAAGAAGAGTAAAGTTATTCACAAAGTTTTTATTCTTCTGTATTTATTATTTTGTATCATGTACCATAGTCATGCTGAACTATACAGACCTGGTGAATTGGAGAAAAAAAATTATATATGAATGAATCATTCAGCTTCAGCAGTATTTCTATTCATCTTATGAATTCCAGTCTAATGTCAATTCACTGTTTGAGTTCAGTCTTGGTCTTAAACTCCAGAGAATACCACCTGGTTCAACAATCTTTTTATCTGATTATTGGGAAAACAGTTTTCTTCTGAGAGATGCTGCTAGAGCTGAAATTGAGCCCAAAGAAACAACAAAGTTTAGTTTCTCTGGTTTTTCCATGGAAAATTGTTTTATCACTCACTCAGGTGACTTCTCCGGTGTCACGGATGAGTGATGAATGTATCTCCCACTGGAAACCATTGTGTCCAGTTAAAGTCAATCGACTTTTTCAAGGAGAGTTGTTAGATGCTGTGCTCATGAGGACAATGGGTTTTAAACTTGCAGCACAACACAAAGCTGAAATACTGGATCAACGATTAAAACACTTAATTGAGCAGAATTAGGTCAAAATGTAATATCCTGATATGACACATCACACATGATCCAGCATTGTTCTAAGATTGCAAACTTTCTTATTGGAAGTTTCCACAGCTGCCAGAAAGGGACAGATTTCTGGCTGGTCTTAATGAGTGGTCATTGCTCTCTTGTTTTCTCTGGAATTACTGCACAGAGGATGTAACACCCATGATAAGTGCTGAGGTGTGTGTCCTTGTCAGAAATCAGCAATGCTCAGCTTCCAGGTAAGGAAAAGTGGAACCAGAAGATATTCAAATACATCTCTCCACAGCTGCCGATGAATTCTACAAAAAACAAAGTTTGTTAAAAAACATTTGTAGGTGAATCACCACTGATTTATCACTGACATCCATTTACTCAAAAATTACTGACAAGTGGATAACTAGAATATATAGTTTATAATTTCAACAATGTACTGTAAAAAATTGAACTTTATATGACAAATGTGGTGTGGTGCTTGTGGAATTTTTAACAAGGACCCTACAAAACTTTACAGTACTCATGCTGCCAAACGTCTGATGGCTAGGTGTGCAGTTCCTGCTTTAAATTCACTTTTAAGATTAAGAAATCTAAGTGATAAGAGGCCAGAAATGTTTGAACTCGCTTATGAACCTACATCAATGAGGTCGTCTCTCCTGCATAAAGTCCAGGTGCTGGTTTTCCAGTGTGTGCGTCTGATGGCCCAAAGCTGACTCAGAGCCGTAACACCGTCAATGGCTGCAGTATGGAACAGGTGTGGGTGTGTCCTCATCTCCCAGAGGAGTCCAAATCGTCATCAAACAGCCCTACAGACACAAAAACATGTGAAAATAAACAACCAGACTATCAGCAGTGATTTAAGTACTTTAAGAGCTCTGTGAAAATCATTTACAGTATATATCACAGAATTTAGTGCCTTTATGATCACAGAGCATACAGAGAAAAGTACTAAACTGAATCAATTTCAGCTTTCGTTTCTCATGATGTATATTGTATTAATAATTAAATTTCATTATCTGTGTCTTTACCACACAGGTGTAGATACTGTAGGTTCAGTGAATGCTTACATTGCACTGATTAGAATATACTGGACATTCAAAACTAAGATTCAGCACACTGTGTTAGAGGCTGGGATTTGATGAATTTGTCATATATACAACCTTTGATCATCATTTATATACAGTTGAGAATGAATCTGTGCACTCACATATTAAATGAGCTGAAATCAGTAGTGTGATCTCCAGTCTTGATATAAGGAATGAGAGAACTGACAGTTGTTATTTTAATTCAATTCAATTCAATTCAATTTTATTTATATAGCGCCAAATCACAACAAAAGTCGCCTCAAGGCGCTTCATAGATACAGAGAAAAACCCAACAATCATATGACCCCCTATGAGCAAGCACTTTGGCGACAGTGGGAAGGAAAAACTCCCTTTTAACAGGAAGAAACCTTCGGCAGAACCAGGCTCAGGGAGGGGCGGCCATCTGCTGCGACCGGTTGGGGTGAGAGAAGGAAGACAGGATGAAAGACATGCTGTGGAGAGAGACAGAGATTAATAACAGATACGATTCAATACAGAGAGGTCTGTTAACACATAGTGAGTGAGAAAGGTGACTGGAAAGGAAAAACTCAATGCATCATGGGAATCCCCCGGCAGCCTACATCTATTGCAGCATAACTAAGGGAGGATTCAGGGTCACCTGGTCCAGCCCTAACTATATGCTTTAGCAAAAAGGAAAGTTTTAAGCCTAATCTTAAAAGTAGAGATAGTGTCTGTCTCCCGAATCCAAACTGGAAGCTGGTTCCACAGAAGAGGGGCCTGAAAACTGAAGGCTCTCCCTCCCATTCTACTTTTAAATACTCTAGGAACAACAAGTAGGCCTGCAGAGCGGGAGCGAAGTGCTCTAATAGGGTGATATGGTACTACAAGGTCATTAAGATAAGATGGGGCCTGATTATTTAAGACCTTGTATGTGAGGAGCAGGATTTTGAATTCAATTCTGGATTTAACAGGAAGCCAATGAAGGGAAGCCAAAACAGGAGAAATATGCTCTCTCTTTGTAGTCCCTGTCAGTACTCTTGCTGCAGCATTTTGGATTAACTGAAGGCTTTTCAGTGAGTTTTTTGGACATCCTGATAATAATGAATTGCAGTAGTCCAGCCTGGAAGTAATAAATGCATGAACTAGTTTTTCAGCGTCACTCTGAGACAGGATATTTCTAATTTTAGAGATGTTGCGCAAATGGAAGAACGCAGTCTTACATATTTGTTTAATATGTGCGTTGAAGGACATATCCTGGTCAAAAATGACTCCAACGTTCCTCACAGTGTTACTGGAGGCCAAGGTAATGCCATCCAGAGTAAGAATCTGGTTAGATACCATATTTCTAAGCTTTTCAGCGCCGAGTACAATGACCTCAGTTTTATCTGAGTTAAGAAGCAGAAAGTTAGTGGCCATCCAAGTCTTTATGTCTTTAAGACATTCCTGCAGTTTAACTAATTGGTGCGTGTTATCTGGCTTCATGGACAGATAGAGCTGGGTGTCATCTGCATAGCAGTGAAAATGTATGCTATGTCTTCTAATGATGCTGCCTAGGGGAAGCATGTATAATGTAAACAGAATTGGTCCTAGCACTGAACCCTGTGGAACTCCATAATTAACCTCAGTGTGTGAAGAGGACTCTCCATTTACATGCACAAATTGGAGTCTATTAGATAGATATGATACAAACCACTGCAGTGCAATACCTGTAATACCTACAGCATGTTCTAATCGCTCTAATAGGATATTATGGTCAACAGTATCGAATGCTGCACTAAGGTCAAGAAGGACAAGCACAGAGATGAGTCCACTGTCAGAGGCCATAAGAAGATCATTTGTAACCTTCACTAAAGCTGTTTCTGTGCTGTGATGAACTCTGAAACCTGACTGAAACTCTTCAAATAAACCATTCCTCTGCAGATGATCTGTTAGCTCAGACGTTCCCAAAGTGTGGGGCCCGCCCCCTAGGGGGGGCGCAGAGCCATTGCAGGGGGGGCGCGGCATGAAAAGGGAAAAAAAAAACAAAAAAAAAACAACGCTTGGACACTGCTAGCACGGGGCGCCCACACAAACGCAAAGCAGGAGATGAAGCATAGCTGAATATGTTTCCAAACCAACTTCATTCTAAGCCAAAGACTAGAAAATATGGTGAAGCACATCTTCCCTTTGATTTCACCTGCACAAGTACCGAGGTAGGTCTCCCTGCAGGATTGGTTTTCCCTTTGTCGGGAGCAGCGCTGGGCTGTTTAAATCACGGACAAACAGGATCCCACATTCTTGATTTTTAGTTCACAAACACTTGTTGTAATGACTAACTACTCCTGACATTTTGGAGATGTTAGTTCTTTATACAGTAAAGTTACAGTGGGATACAAATAATATCAGGCTGATCCTGCCACGATTTGTTCCCCCGGTTCAAATCACGGACAAACAGCATCCAACAGTTGTTTATGTTTTTGAACCCATTTTGCAGAGGGATTTTTTGAAAAATGTATTGATAGCAATGTTGAATATTATTACACAGGAAAAAAAAACAACTACATGTAAAATAATTACACCGTGATGCCTCTGCCTTTCTAAATGGAGGGACAGTAACTGCATGTATATGTAAGCGTGTAAAACCTGCAGATAGTCAGATTAACAGTATTTCGTCTCTATCTGCCATTCTGCAATTCATCTCATGTAAACAATAACGTGGCGCACAGCGTGACGTGAAAAAAGGCACATACCTTTGACGTTGCATGACGAACTCTATATTCCTTGTCCACACATAAATGCAAAAAAGGAGTTTTAAAAAATCTCCATTCTCGGTGATTCGAAACGCTGTTTATGTGTGGACGAAACAGCTGCGTTTTTAAAAATACCCGTGTAGGTGCCGACGTAGCATAAAAGACTTTATTAGTTTATTTTCTTGCTACCTGCATATTACTTGTATATGCTTAATTGTTTACTAAATGTTTGAGGTGTGAAATAAACCGCAATGGAGCAAAATATGGGTGTGTGTGGTTGGGGGATGTGTTCTTGCGTGCGTGCGCGCGCGCGCGAGGGGGGGCGCGAACATTTTTCTTGTAAAACAAGGGGGGCCCAGCAAAAAAAGTTTGGGAACCACTGTGTTAGCTGTTTGACAACTACTCTTTCAAGGATTTTTGATATGAAAGGAAGGTTGGAGATTGGCCTATAATTAGCTAAGACTGCTGGGTCTAGAGATGGCTTTTTGAGTAAAGGTTTAACTGCAGCCACCTTGAAGGCCTGTGGTACATAGCCGATTATTAGAGATAGGTTGATCATATATAAGATCGAAGAATTAATCAATGGCAGGACTTCTTTGAGCAGTTTTGTAGGAATGGGGTCTAAAAGACACGTTGATGGTTTGGAGGAAGTAATTATTGAAGTTAACTCAGAAAGATCGATTGGAAAAAAAGAGTCTAACTTAACATCAATGGAACTAAGAGTAGCTGTAGATAATATTACATCTGTGGGATGATTATTGGTAATTTTTTCTCTAATGATAAAAATTTTATTTGTGAAGAAGTTCATGAAGTCATCACTAGTTAACGTTAAAGGGATGGTTGGCTCAAAAGAGCTCTGACTTTTTGTCAGCCTGGCTACAGTGCTGAAGAGAAACCTGGGGTTGTTCTTATTTTCTTCAATTAGTGATGAGTAGTAAGCTGTTCTGGCTTTGCGGAGGGCTTTCTTATAAAGCAACAAACTATTTCTCCAGGCTAAATGATGATCCTCTAAATTTGTGACACGCCATTTCCTCTCCAGATTACGAGTCATCTGCTTTAGGGTACGTGTTTGAGAATTATACCACGGGGTCAGGTACTTCTGATTAGAGACCTTAGTTTTCACCGGAGCTACAGTATCCAGAGTCGTACGTAGTGAGGAGGTGAAATTATTAACAAGATAATCGACCTCTGTTGGGGTAGCGTTCAGATAGCTGCTCTGCTCTGTGTTGGTACAGGGCATTGACGATGATAACAGAGGCTGGATTATATTCTTAAACTTAGTTACAGCGCTTTCAGAAAGACATCTACTTTGATAAAGTCCACTCTCCACTGCTGCGTAATCAATTATTGTAAATGTAAATGTTATCAAGAAATGATCAGACAGGAGAGGGTTTTCAGGAAACACTGTTAAATGTTCAGTTTCTATGCCATATGTTAAAACAAGATCTAGAGTGTGATTAAAGTGGTGGGTGGGTTCTTTTACATTTTGAGAGAAACCAATTGAGTCTAACAACAGATTAAATGCCATGTTGAGGCTGTCATTTTTAGCATCAACATGGATGTTAAAATCACCCACAATAATTATTTTATCTGAGCTCAGAACTAAATTAGATATAAAGTCTGAGAAATCAGACAGAAACTCTGTGTAAGGCCCAGGTGGACGATAGATGATAACAAGTAAGACTGGTTTCTGAGTTTCACAGCTGGGGTGGACAATGCTAAGCATCAGGCTTTCAAATGAATTAAAAGTCTGTCTTGGTCTTTCATTAATTAATAGACTGGTGTGAAAAATTGCAGCCACACCGCCCCCTCGACCTGTGCTTCGAGATTTCTGGTAGTTAGAATGACTCGGGGGTGTTGATTCATTTAAACTAACATAATCATCCTGCTGCAACCAGGTTTCTGTAAGGCAGAGTAAATCAATTTAATTAATCAGCCTGTCTCAGTTGTATCACAAAGTAATGTGGTAACATCCGGACTGACGAGTTTACTGTCAGCATTTTAATCGCTAGTTTAAAGGCTATAGGCTGCAGCCGTTGATCTAACACTGTATAAATGTAACGGGCCTCAGTGCTTGTTCTAACAGTCTGAGCTGCTTCCAACTTTATTTGTGAAGAGCACAGCAGCTTACAAAACACGTAACTAGCTCGTACAGCTGCAACGTAAAACTTTCATAAGCTAAGATGACCTTAAAATAACGGGGCGGTGATGCTAGCGTTAGCCACGTTAGCGTGTTACCTTCACAGGTGGTCAGACTGCGAAAACAGGCACTCAGTCAGAGGTTGGGCTCTCCGTTTCGCTGCAGGGTCCCTTCATTCTTTATAT
Source organism: Neolamprologus brichardi (assembly GCF_056152115.1). Taxonomy (NCBI): domain Eukaryota; kingdom Metazoa; phylum Chordata; class Actinopteri; order Cichliformes; family Cichlidae; genus Neolamprologus; species Neolamprologus brichardi. The sequence continues at coordinate 15,425,381 of NC_142105.1, read as the reverse complement.
ATCCGTGTCGAGCCGAGTGTAAATCCCGAGACTGAACGACCTTTGTACAAGCACACACGGTTCTTAGCAGGGCGAAGCTATGAGCTAGAAAAAGCCAGGCTGGCAGACAGCCTGTGTCTGACCAACCAATCAGAGAGCTCCTTACATCCCACGGTGTGGCTAATTTGAATAGCAGCAGGATTTTTAAAATGAAGTTGTTAATCCAACTGCTAATCCAAATGCTAATCCACATGTTAATCCCTGAGCGAACAGGAAAGGGAAATGGATTTTGAAATGCAGTTTAATAAAGTGCAATTCGAAAAAGGTTTTTGAAATGCAGTTTATTAAAGTGCAATTCAAAAATGTTTTTTGAAATGAAGACTTAAAAAGCATTTTAAAATCAGTTTATTAAATTGGAATTCAAAAATGAATTTACAAATGCACATTTTATTCTACAATTCATTATTTAAGCACAGAATTTTTTATTTCGATGCGCGTGGCTCTTGTGGTCCTCCATACATTTGACCCTTAATGACACATTATTTATAGTGGACCACATCCTTGACCCCAGTAGGTGTTAAATACTGTGGATCACAATCAACTATTTCACCTCTCGTCAATGAGGCTTCTTCATTTTTGAAATGTCTGTACAGCAAGCTTTTAAAAAACGAGGCCATCTATGATCTGGCAAAAGTAAAGGAAAGAATCCTAACACGTCCTTAACTGTACGTTTGGGTCGTAGGTGACATTGGAGCTGTTAGGTCAAACTCAACTTAAAGATTATAAGTGTGGAATGCTGAAATGGCATGAATACTATTTTGAGAGATAAACGGACAAAATCAGAGAAATGTTCTTGCGACAGGGTGCACTCGTCACGTCTGTTGTTCTCACCTGCGTCACCTGAGTTTCTTCAGGTATGTGCAGGATTAGAAGGCCGAAGAACCTTTGAAGCATGGACGGAAAATTACTGCAGTGTTTCTACAGTACCCTAAACTTATGTAATGGCACATATGTGGCTGTAATTTTGGAAATAAAAGCAAAGCTGTAATCAATAATATTACAAAAGATTTTAATACAAACGTGATAAATTAAAGCCCTTTAACAATCACTGGTAAGAATCCTTTTTATTAAAAAATAATAAATACAGCAATGTGTTGTAGAAAATACAGTAGGTTTCCATACATTATTCTTTCTCATCATCTTAGCTCTTGTAGTAACCTGGTAAGTTCATATAAAATATAGTTTGTTGTTTTAGTCACTGCAGGTTTTTATGCTTTGATTTCCCGAGACACACTGGACAAACGGTCATAGTGCTGACATGGTTTTTTTCCTCATGTCTTAAACTAAAACAGACAATAAAGGCAGTTTTAGACACTTTATTTAAATCAAAGGGAAAAATAAACAGTATTGATTCACTGGAGCACGCTGAAAGTTTAAGCTTTGGCCACGAGTGAGATCAACTAGAAAAGAGGAGAGGAGAGTTATTGAACTGGGAAAACAGGAATCCAGGGGGCTCATGTGAGGCAGACTGTGAGAGTCAACAATCAGGCCTACTTGAGAGGAGTGGTTAGTCCAGCTGGGGAGGAGGTGGCTGATTTGAGGAAAGTGTGAGGAGTGCCAGGAGAGCAGGCAGGTAAGCAGGCAGCGAGAGTCTAAGGAGAAATTAAGAAGCAGAAGTTAAGTGGCAGGGAAGAGTGATCTGTCTCAGGAGCCAAAGAAAAGTCATCTGAAACAAGTGTGTTAAAATGCTGAGTATAATGAGCCTATTTACCACTAGATGAGCTGACTATCATGTGAAGACTGGCACCGGCACCAGTTGTTAGATACAACTGAAGATGATGAAAACAGGTGAGTCAGCTGTAGAGCAGCAACCCAGAAAGCACCTTGGAGGAAACTCGACAGAACCCCAACCTGGATTCAGCAGACTAAAACACAGCAGACAACCTGAAAGCCTTTGCCACACTGCACCCTCCTCTCAACGGTTCAGTTCAGGCGATTAAATGGACTCACTGTTCTGTTGAAGTCGACAATGATGGAGGAATTCAGAATCAAAGAATGGGGGACCCCAGACTCCTCCTTTGGACCACACCCCTCCTAGGTACTCGAGAGTCCTGAATGTCTAAAATCTCCCAAAATTAAAATGTCCAGGTTCAAGATTTTCTGGCAATTTCATGATTCGGGCACTGCGGGGTTAATCGTTGTTTTGTTTAACAAATGTGATTATTTGTCCTTGTTTGTTCGATGGTTTGTGCTTTTTTCAGTAAAGATGCAGCTGATAGAAATGATAAAAGCAGGATTCAGAATAAAATACTGACACAACATGATAGCATATATTGCTAAACAGATTAAAAATAATATTAAAATAATATCATGTATCAAAATAAATAAATTGAAATAAATTGAAATAAATGAAAAGTGTGTATTGTGGTGATGTCAAGACACATGTCAAAAAAGTACTGCATGAAGCTACAGCAACATCCTAAAAGTCTGATAAATGAAACTTGAACTACTTGAATGTGATCTGATTTGCGTCCTGTGGACATTCTGGTGTTTGCTGACAGAGGGAAGCGCCACGCAAAGGTTTCTGCCAACAGAACATCTGTTGGAAAAGGTTCAGTGTGCGATTTAGCAGAGTTACAAGTAAAAACATCTGAAAATTGAACACTATTGACTGATATCACTTTCTGTTTTGTTTCCACAGAGATTTAGAGGCTTTTGCATCTGAACGCTTAAACACAAGATTTCGAAGTCTTCTTCTGTGTAATGTTAAACTTTAGGACGAGCGCCTCCACAGCAGCTGCTTAGAGGGATGGATGCTATTCATGTCACATTCTCTGCTTGTAGCTTTCAGCTCACTTGGGGATTTGAACTAGTCGCACTTAACCAGCATAAACCCTGCTGCTCTGACACATAGGTATGGGCAATGGAATGAATTCTTCATATAGAAAATGGAATAACAGTGCATCCACATGTTTACAGCAGAGGATTGATGTGGCGTTCTCATGGCGCCGCGGTCTCTGTGACTGTCAGGGGAAGTCGAAGCATATCTGTGCAAAGAATTATTACTGTTAGCAATCAGAATGTGCTACTTGCTGTGTTTGGCCTTGAATTTCATATTGATTTTTAGGCTTATTTCAGAGCTGGTTGCAGGGCTTTGTCTTTGTCAGAGAACACGAGAGACTGTTTGCCCTTTGTCTGCAAAGCAAAAGTCAAAAACATTCTGGTAGCCTCTGGAAGTCTCCACATAACTTCTTCTCAGATGGATTGGAAAAAAAAAACCTTACAGTTTTAGTTGAAGTGCAGGAGTTCCTCTGGGCCTGCTGGAAGAATAAAGGTTGCTGATTATTCAAATAAAAACATGTACCTGCTCAGTACCATAAAGGTGTTCAACAAACTTGTGTAGCTCTTCCTTTCTTAAAGCTTTCAAGATGCAGAGAGCCATCGTACTGAGCAAAAAGACATTTTTGTAGCAGGGGTGTCTTTGACACCCCTGCTACAAAAATGACCTGGACAGAAAAGGACTCCAATCTGGCCTGCTGGAAAATGTGAAGGAGAGCAGAAATATATGACTTGATGACTTGAATGAACTGTATTTTAAGTTTTAATAAAGACCTCCTCCACAGCCGTTCCTGCTTCTCCAGAGTAATTAAGGAATAGATAAAGAATTGACAAAAGCGTTACTGTTTGTTTAAATAATCTATCAAAATTTCATGTTTTTGTTTTTGTTTTTTTTTTACAATGGATCAGCTGTAAAAACAACAACAAATTGTCTCCACTTAGGTGGGCTGTAAACAAAAAACTTTGTTTTTAAAAGGGTCAAAAAATCAAGAAAAAGTCGAGATTTTTTTAATGTCTTTGCTCTACTATGCTCAGTGACTAAATGTAGACAATAATCCATCAACATCATTTTCACCTTCAGTGCTTGAATGACTGGTTGTCTTTATTATTACAATCAACTTTTTTAATGCCTTCGTGCCTGGCAGCTCTTGCAGTCATTATCAGGATCTGAGTGCATCGTTGTACATATTTGCTTTTTCGAGATGAGCTCTATAGATCCTGTAAAGGCTCCTCTTGTTTGCGTTTTTATTTTTTTCTTTCTGTTATTATTTATATGTGTATGTGTAATATGGTGATGCAGTGTTAAAAGACAGGAACAAAGCGAAGGGGAGAAAATACATGAAAAAATAAAACTATGAGGGCAGCGCATAAGTGGAAGTGCTTCTCCGACTGCTGCAGCTATAAAGAAAACACGTACAAAAAACAAAGAACAGCTGAAAAGAGAAAAAACGAGATCCTGTTTGTCAGCTGTCTTGGGAATCCTCTGGTGTCCCACCTGTAACATGTGATGCCCAGTTAGATCGAGTTCTAGACTTAATGTAACCAGAAAAAAGAGCCCCTGTTTCTCAAACCCTGCTGCTTTTTCCTCTTAACAAAAATCCCCAAACACAGTTAGAATTATATGTCATATAGAGCCTACAGTCACTGCTCTACTTCCTGCTGTTGCTGTGTGATCCTCCAGCCGACCCTGATCAGGGGGCAATCATGCTAGTGTGACTTGTGAAGGTCAGTATTTGGTGACTGACTTCTTATTTTTTTAAAAAAGAGTCTTTCTTTTTCTCTCCTTACCGATTTTGTTGTTTCAGGACTCACAAAGATATTCAAAATCTCTCAATGAACGATTTATCAGCAGTCAAGCCGAACGTGAGTACAGTACACAACAAATCAGTGTGACACCTCTATATCCAAAGAGTATCTAAAAAAGGTAGAAACGGCCTTCAGTAACTCATTTTTCTTTGTTTTTCTTATGGTCATGCTTTGGTTGGCACACCTTCTTATCCCTGTTTCAGGCCTCCATCTTTCTTCATTTTAGTTCCTTGTTTGGTGACTTTTCTCTGGCCTCTTTCTCATTTGTGCACTGTAGTCCTTGGCAGATTAAGAAAGTGAGCCCCGCTCCCCAACCACTCTACTCTGACTTCTGCTTTGATACTGCAATCCTTTCATCATCACATTATTGCTTCTCAGAGTCTGATTGGGGTATTCAGGTTTCATTTGGAGTCGTCACATGCTCTTTATCTACGAGAAAAGCAAAAACACACTAAGAGAATTCACACTGGCAGTCTTTTCTTTTTATGGCAAACAAACATGTAACAGAATAAACTTTTTCAGACTCTTTCATGATTAGCTCTCAAACACTAACGGTAAAATTATTTGGTATTGTGTAGTCTGTTCTTATAAAATGTGTAGGGCTCTTTGTCCAATAATGAAAACTGAGAACTTGTCATTGTTATTTTAAAAAATAATAAATCTGATGATCTTGTGCGTACTTAAGGCCACGCATGTGTTTGTGTGTTTACAGAGAAGAAAACTTGATAAAAATGGAAAAAAGGTGAGAAAAGTAATTCATATAAGTTAATTTATAAATGAAGATAAAACTAATCATGTCACGGTTTGGCATGGCAAACCGTGGGGGGTGTAGGGAAGGAGGACCCAGGCGCAGTGCTCTATGTACAAGCAGTGCGTTTATTTACAGTGATGGAACTGATACACAACAATAATACATCCCCGTGTGCTCCCGACTTCCACTCCGTGTCTTCTCCCAGTGGTTGTGCTCATGTGTCTGCTCCCTCGTGCCAGTGCACTCTGTGTCTGCTGCCCTCTCGTCCAGCAATCCTTCCTGGGAAAATAGAGGCAGTAGTTAGTATCCTCAGTTCACTTGGTAAGCTCACACTCACAAACAGACCAGCTGGCGAACTGACGGGAAGTCTCACGAAATGATCCCGCGTCGATGGGAGCTCCAAGACTCTCTTAAGTAGCTCCCCCAACGAGGCCTGATCAGCAGCAGGTGTGTGGCTTCGGGTGTGGCCAGTCCACCAGCAGGGCCACACCCACCAGGCCTGAAGGCGCCCGCAGAAACACATACACACACATACACACACACAAGCAGGGAGAACGAGGGACAGCAATACAAAATATATATTATAATATTAGTCCATAACTGCTCAGGGATCCTGGGTCGCTCAGACCCAGGATCCTGACAAATCATTTTACATGTCTTACTACTGTTTGCACTTACACACTTATATTAACATGGACTGTTTACCGTTCCTGAACTACAAGTAACTTTGGAAATATTTTTTTTTGCTCTGGATAATTTATGCTTAAAATGAAGTTGCAACTTGCAGTTTCTGCTGCAGTGTTCTTGTTCACTATTGTCCCAACAGCCGTCAGATTATTAATAATCTCCTCCTGTGTAATTCCGGGCTGATCCCCATTAGGCTCTTGCATGGAGCTCCAGACCGAGAGCAGCTGATGTTGTTTTATATTTCTGTCCATTTCTGAATACTCGCACCAGCACTTGTCACCTTCTCACCGAGCTCCTTGCTGTTGGTCTAGTTCATTCCAGCCTTGTGCAGATCTCATCTCCAACATCCTTTGACAGTTCTTTGGTTTTACCGGAGGTAGTGGAGAGATTGGAACAGAAGAAACTGAGTCTGTGGACAAATGTACTTCAGTCAGTACAGCTCAGTAAAGCTCACCTCTTTATTTGTGTAATCAGCCAATCTGCAGCATGATGGTGAGGTGGTTACGACTGTCGCCTCACTGCAAGGTGCTGGGTTCAAATCTATTACCTGTGTGGAGTTTGTTCTCCCCGTGTCTGTGTGCTTCTGTCCACATAGTCCAGCTTCCTGTGAAGCTAACTGGTGATTCTCAGTTACCCATAGGTGTAAGTGTGAATGGTTGTCTGTCTTCTGTGTTGGCCCTGCGACAGACCAGTCCTGTCCGGTGTGTACCCCTGCCTCTTTCCCCACACCAGCTGGGAAAGGATCCAGGCCTAACGCATGACCCTGAATGTATATACAAATCAAAGTATTATTATCAAGTATTATTTTTAAAGTGGTCAAACTTACAAATTCACCAGGACAATCAAATATTGATTTCCTCCATTGTACAAAGCATCAGTGGGTGTTCTCTATCCAAATATCTTAGCTATAACTTTGTAATGGTTCGTTTCACATGGAGCATATCTCACGAAGATTACGTTTGTGTCATCTCACTGTTTAGACAAAAGCTTATCTATCATGCATCACTAAAGAATGCAATTTATTCTGCATTATTGTCTCGCTGTCTCACTCTTTGTCTCTTCCTTCTGTTGATCAAGACAGCATCTGGGATAATTAGACAAATATTTGACTTTCATTTGCTGGTGTAAACATTTGAATGAATTCAGATTTAGTAGTGTGTTCCCAATTCACACTTCTACAAATGGTGGCTCAGTGTATGCTACTTACTTTCTCCTTAATTGGAAGAAAGCAGAACTTTGAGCACTCTGTTCAAAAACAACAACTCTTCACATTTTGGAGCACGAAGAAATCATTCGCTTATTTGTCTAATCGTGAGAAACATTTTTTCCAATGTATATGATCGTGTATCATCTTAGGTTCATGTGTAGACACTTACATTCATCACAAGCAATTTAGTGTTAAATTGTTTAATATTTTTAATAAATGTGCTCGATTGTTTTGTCTGTAACAATGGCTGGAATTACAGTGTGTACAGTGTAAAAGATGCCACAAAGTGGCTGTAGTGTTCTTCATAAATACAGAGAAGGAAAGAAAAGTGAGAGCCCAAGAACAAACAAAAGAAAGAGAAGGTCTTACACCTCTCAGTGAGCTTCTGGATGCATTCTCAATCATCCAGGTAAGTAAATCTCCAAAAGTTGATTCTGTTCATCTGGACGTAGCATTTTGTGGGAGAAACGTTTCGTCACTCATCCAGGTGACTTCTTCAGTCTCAGCTGACTGAAGGAACAATGGGCTGGGAGGTCAGTTTCTTCATCGTAATTATGCAAATTCTCATGACCATTGATCAAAAATCATTGATCAATGGCCATGAGTCCCATTCACAGAGAGTTGGGGAATGGCTGCAATCACAGCATTGTAAGATGGTGACGGATGTACCATCTGTTAAGTGCCAACCTCTGCTACGTCCAGATGAACAGAATCAACTTTTGAAGACTTTCAGTGAGCTGTTGCATTCAGACTAATAATGAAGCAACCTAATTAAACCAAGGGTGGAAACACAGGGGTGTACTGCAGATCAACACTGGGTTACAAACAAGTGTGGAGCCCAAAGTTATTTGTCAGTCCTACAAATCTTTTTACTTGGCTTCATACGACAAACACGTCACTTCACATGTAACAGTTAATGTTTAGCATTTGGATCTTGTGTTTCTGTCCCCAGTGTTCAATTTGTAGGCGATTACATATTCCTCTGTTTTCTCATTTATAATATCTGAAAGAATAAATAGAAGAAAATAATCACTTTGTCAGTCAGCAGGCTATGGGAACAAACATTACAGTAAAGCAGCTGCTTTGACATATGCAAAGTTAAAAGCTTGACCCATTTCATGGGAGCGATTAAGTGTATTAATTATGCATTCATGGATTTTTGCCAGCATTGCACTGCCTCATTTGCATACTCATTCTTGGCTTTGTGTTTTATATACTCTTTCATATTTCCTTCACACTTTGTACATTTAACTTGATTGCACATTGAGTCTGGAGTAAGCAGCGCTGAGTCGGGCCAGTTTGTGTTAAAGAAGAATCAAATTAAGAGGAGCAACAAAGAAAGCTAATAACTAAATACCCAGTTACACACATTAACACACTTGACAGACCTTGTTCTCTTTCACATGACTCAGATACACACACACACACACACAAATTCCCATATCCTACCTGCTCGACATCAGGTATCAGCCGAGTAAATCTTGTTTTAATTACTTTTCATTCTTGCCAAATTTTAATATGTTATTAAAATAAAATAGATTTAATACAGCAGGAGATTTAAAACAAATGCTTTCCAAGCACATCTCACTTCGTTTAAGCAGGAACTGGTGTATTAGTTTCATCAGTCCTTCGCTTGGTGCAATGCTCTCATAAAGGCAGAACACAAACAGATGAATTCAACATGGTTATCGTCTGTTTCACTGTTAGTTACAAATTCATGCACCTGACAGTTTTATTTCAAAGTTTAATAAAGAAGAAAGCCTTGTAGCTATGGATGAAAAATACATCTGATGGCTGCATACAATTTTAATATTTTGCAAAAACAGCTTGAAAGTCAGTATTTGGTGTGCTTACCTTTATTCTCCAACACATCCTGCACTCCATTAGGTAAGCGTTCTTGTGATTTCTTCAAGCGGTCCTCAGGACTCGAGACTAAAGAAGGATGAGTTTGTCCCACTGCTGCGATGAGATTCCCTGACCTGCATGAGGACATCTCTTGTTGATTGCATTTTGTTCTGTTCTCTCGTCTCTGGACCTTTCACCACTAGTTTCCTGTCCAGTTCTTGTGGAGTTTGGCATAACTCAGCCTATTCTCACTGTTTCCCTTCATTAAGACCTGTTGACAGCCACCTGACCATTTACACCCTTTGTGATCAGACTTTGGCAAATAGAAGATGGAACAACTGGACTCCATCTCTCAGGTCTCCTGTACAGTCACTGCTGATTTATTTCCTATTGCTTATGACACATTTTGTTTAGTGCTGCATTTGTCTCCTTTTGGTCCAGTTTCTTCAAACCTTCAAAGAGCTTCTGGCACAGCATACCTACATGTGGAAAGTTCGTGTCTTTTTGGGAATCACCTTTTTTGTGCAAAAACACTGTTAATTATAAAATAAGTGTAAGAAGGGAAAATATATAAAATCTAATATGTGGGTTTTTTTGTTTTTTAAACTAGATTTTCCAAATTTTATTATACATCATGATAATAACTCACCTTTTGAAAATGGTCTGTGTCTGAAGAGCTCCGTAGAGCTGTGTGCACTCTGTGTTACACACACTTAGGGGCCCACACAGTTGCAGCTGCTGCACACACATAATAAGCTCATACATTTACTGCGTTCTGTCCCGTTTGAATTAAAGGGTCAACATGAGCTGAATTTGATTTGAATAAATAACATGATGAATGTTAACGTGACTCACAGGGTGGAGTTGAAGAGGTGACTCACTCAGTGTGACTCATGATTGAAAGGTCATGCATGTGATTTGTTGCATCAGTAGGTAACATTGTTCGTGTTATTTTTGCATGTTGACTGTGACTCAAGTTCCTTTATTATTGTTGTTCTTATGAATATGTTCATTATATGTTATGTTTTATAGTGAAATTATATCAGAGTGGAGGATGTGCCAGTGGTTGTGACATCACTTTCAGTGTCCATCACAATGATGACAAAGGGAAGTATAAACAAGTCAGGACTCACTAGGTTTGGGCATTAGTGAGACAAGTCTGTCACGCTTAACGTTTTTGTTTTTGAGCAGGACAGTGTTGTTGTCCAAGGTTGTTCTTGCCTAAAGTAGTTTGTAGTAGCTAAATCTAACCAGTTAGGCATAAAACAAGTGACCATAATACAAACAGGACATAGCTAAAGCACCGGGGATTTGCGGGTCTCTAAATGGGACTATTGTTTGTTGGTGGCCAAAAGTGAAGATACTGGTTGGGTATCAACACCAAATGACAGAATGTGCGTAATAGATAAAGAACGTATACGCCAAAACAGAAATAAATGATTAGTTTAGAATCAATCAGAGGGCTTTATTAATCTCTGAGGAAATGATGTGGGTTACAGTTGCTCCAAGACGGTAACAGACAAAACTAATTAAATAATACAATATGTTACAGAGTTTACAAATGTAGGGAATAGCACTAATAAATACAAAACACTCAATTATAAATATCAAGAATATTACAGGGGTGGAATATATATGATTGTCATTTAACTCTAACCTGTGAACCTCGTAGACATGTGTAAAAGGTCACTGTTGCAGTGTGTACTGTGCATTAGATGGAGGAGTTGTACAGGAATGATTCAGTGGTGCATTATTGGTAATCTCAGTCTCTTACTGAGCTCCTGTGACTGGCCAGCACGTCATGGAGTGGGTGGGTTATCCAGCATTGTCCTTATCTTGGACAACATCCACCTCTCAGACACCACCATTAGGGAGTCCAGCTCCATCCCCACAACATTACTGGCCCTCAACCTGCTGTCCCAGCATGCAACAGCATAGAGGATAGCACTGGCCACAACAGACTCATATGGAGATGTCACTGCTTTACCTGACACTGCTCGTAATGCAATGACTAATCAGAGTAACTTATATGGCTCAAGGTCAACGTGTACAGCTAAAGCAGTGGCAGCTTTTAAGACAACAGGCATCAGGTAATCAGACTTGCAAAACAACGTCAACATTAGTGCATTTTGACTGGCAGGGAGATTAAACTGATACGTGAGTGTTTTTCAGTAACGTGCATTGTCTCGGTTTTATGTTGATTATGGTCTGTCAGCTGTCAAATGTTTTCACTTCTGTAATGGAAGAAAATTACCCTGGATGTGTGTAATAAAATGCAGCCATTACCCTCGATGTACACTGAGAGTTTTAAAAAGCAAAATTGCAACAAATGAAACAATCAGCAGTGTGCAGGATAAAAACCAGTCTGCTGATCAGCATGCAGCGCGAGTGTTTACACTGGCCCCCGGCATTGTTCGTAATCAAACAGCAGACAATACAGATGAGTCTGAATTCCTAGCAGAACAAGATAATGGCAGATAACAGAATGAATCAGACTGTACTGACACCAATAATGATGAGCTCTGCCCTGCGTCTTTGTGTCTTTTTGCTATCTTTTTCTCCCCTCTCTCTTGTTACTTGTATCATATCTTTCACTCTTCTTTTATCGCTATGTTAACATGCATACGATCTTTCTATTGGAACAAGGCATTGATAAGAGGCAAACTAATTCTTGATGGAACTCTACCAACAATTTAGAATAATGTCACGCACCAGACAGCAGAACTGAAGCATTGTTTCCCTTGGTGTTTATCCACTTGCCCATAATGTTAATTTTGCACTGGAACAAACACAGAAAAGCTGCCTTTCAGGGTCTCAGAGCTTTGGGAACTTTACAAAAGCTTCTCCACAATGACCGTTTCATTAAGCACGTCCTTTAAAGACGTTTTGCGAGGGTTCATTCTGTTTCTATACAAACTAACACTAAAGAAGGCTGATGATTGGAAAGACTGAGCAGAGCATGGGAACCATAAACCCACTGCCTGTTAAACCTGATACAACACAGAGCTGTTGTACAGTAAATGTGTGTTACGTGAAAGTAAGCAGTCAGTTGTAGGAACTCCATGAACAAATTCATGGAGGCAAAGCTTCATCACTCAAAAAGTGAAGACCATGTCATGTCTGTAGTTTTCTCTGGTCCCCTCCCCAATCAGACCAGGAGTGACATGTTTAGCCGCATGTTCTCCTTAAATTGCTGGCTGTCTGAGTGGTGTCCCAGAAATGATGTGGGCTTCATAGATAATTGGCAAACCTTCTGGAGGAAACCTGGTCTTGTTAGGAGAGATGGCATCCATCCCACTTTGGATGGAGCAGCTCTCATTTCTAGAAATATCGACAAATTTATTAAACCCCTCAAAATATGACTATCCAGAGTTGGGACCAGGAAGTAGAGTCGCAGTCTTACACGCCTCTCTTCAGCTTCCCTCCTCCTGCTACCCCCCCAAAAACCCATCTCCATAGAGACTGTGTCAGCTTCCAAAAAGACAAAAAACAAACTAAAAACCAGCAACAAACAACTTAAACATTTACAAAGAAAGAACAATACAGTATCCACATCTGAACCAAAGAGTAAAACAGTGAAATGTGGATTATTAAATATTAGGTCTCTCTCCTCCAAGTCTCTGTTAGTACATGACTTAATAATTGATCAACAAATTGATTTACTCTGCCTTACAGAAACCTGGTTGCAGCAGGATGATTATGTTAGTTTAAATGAATCGGCACCCCAGAGTCATTCTAACTACCAGAAGTCTCGAAGCACAGGTCGAGGGGGCGGTGTAGCAGCAATTTTTCACACCAGTCTATTAATTAATGAAAGACCAAGACAGACTTTTAATTCATTTGAAAGCCTGATGCTTAACATTGTCCACCCCAGCTGTGAAACTCAGAAACCAGTCTTACTTGTTATCATCTATCGTCCACCTGGGCCTTACACAGAGTTTCTGTCTGATTTCTCAGACTTTATATCTAATTTAGTTCTGAGCTCAGATAAAATAATTATTGTGGGTGATTTTAACATCCATGTTGATGCTAAAAATGACAGCCTCAACATGGCATTTAATCTGTTGTTAGACTCAATTGGTTTCTCTCAAAATGTAAAAGAACCCACCCACCACTTTAATCACACTCTAGATCTTGCTTTAACATATGGCATAGAAACTGAACATTTAACAGTGTTTCCTGAAAACCCTCTCCTGTCTGATCATTTCTTGATAACATTTACATTTACAATAATTGATTATGCAGCAGTGGAGAGTGGACTTTATCAAAGTAGATGTCTTTCTGAAAGCGCTGTAACTAAGTTTAAGAATATAATCCAGCCACTGTTATCATCGTCAATGCCCTGTACCAACACAGAGCAGAGCAGCTATCTGAACGCTACCCCAACAGAGGTCGATTATCTTGTTAATAATTTCACCTCCTCACTACGTACGACTCTGGATACTGTAGCTCCAGTGAAAACTAAGGTCTCTAATCAGAAGTACCTGACCCCGTGGTATAATTCTCAAACACGTACCCTAAAGCAGATGACTCGTAATCTGGAGAGGAAATGGCGTGTCACAAATTTAGAGGATCATCATTTAGCCTGGAGAAATAGTTTGTTGCTTTATAAGAAAGCCCTCCGCAAAGCCAGAACAGCTAACTACTCATCACTGATTGAAGAAAATAAGAACAACCCCAAGTTTCTCTTCAGCACTGTAGCCAGGCTGACAAAAAGTCAGAGCTCTTTTGAGCCAACCATCCCTTTAACGTTAACTAGTGATGACTTCATGAACTTCTTCACAAATAAAATTTTTATCATTAGAGAAAAAATTACCAATAATCATCCCACAGATGTAATATTATCTACAGCTACTCTTAGTACCATTGATGTTAAGTTAGACTCTTTTTCTCCAATCGATCTTTCTGAGTTAACTTCAATAATTACTTCCTCCAAACCATCAACGTGTCTTTTAGACCCCATTCCTACAAAACTGCTCAAAGAAGTCCTGCCATTGATTAATTCCTCGATCTTATATATGATCAACCTATCTCTAATAATCGGTTATGTACCACAGGCCTTCAAGGTAGCTGCAGTTAAACCTTTACTCAAAAAGCCATCTCTAGACCCAGCAGTCTTAGCTAATTATAGGCCAATCTCCAACCTTCCTTTCATATCAAAAATCCTTGAAAGAGTAGTTGTCAAACAGCTAACAGATCATCTGCAGAGGAATGGTTTATTTGAAGAGTTTCAGTCAGGTTTCAGAGTTCATCACAGCACAGAAACAGCTTTAGTGAAGGTTACAAATGATCTTCTTATGGCCTCTGACAGTGGACTCATCTCTGTGCTTGTCCTTCTTGACCTTAGTGCAGCATTCGATACTGTTGACCATAATATCCTATTAGAGCGATTAGAACATGCTGTAGGTATTACAGGTATTGCACTGCAGTGGTTTGTATCATATCTATCTAATAGACTCCAATTTGTGCATGTAAATAGAGAGTCTTCTTCACACACTGAGGTTAATTATGGAGTTCCACAGGGTTCAGTGCTAGGACCAATTCTGTTTACATTATACATGCTTCCCCTAGGCAGCATCATTAGAAGACATAGCATACATTTTCACTGCTATGCAGATGACACCCAGCTCTATCTGTCCATGAAGCCAGATAACACACACCAATTAGTTAAACTGCAGGAATTTATTTATTTCATTTATTACTTCCAGGCTGGACTACTGCAATTCATTATTATCAGGATGTCCAAAAAACTCACTGAAAAGCCTTCAGCTAATCCAAAATGCTGCAGCAAGAGTACTGACAGGGACTAGAAAGAGAGAGCATATTTCTCCTGTTTTGGCTTCCCTTCATTGGCTTCCTGTTAAATCCAGAATTGAATTCAAAATCCTGCTCCTCACATACAAGGTCTTAAATAATCAGGCCCCATCTTATCTTAATGACCTTGTAGTACCATATCACCCTATTAGAGCACTTCGCTCCCGCTCTGCAGGCCTACTTGTTGTTCCTAGAGTATTTAAAAGTAGAATGGGAGGGAGAGCCTTCAGTTTTCAGGCCCCTCTTCTGTGGAACCAGCTTCCAGTTTGGATTCGGGAGACAGACACTATCTCTACTTTTAAGATTAGGCTTAAAACTTTCCTTTTTGCTAAAGCATATAGTTAGGGCTGGACCAGGTGACCCTGAATCCTCCCTTAGTTATGCTGCAATAGATGTAGGCTGCCGGGGGATTCCCATGATGCATTGAGTTTTTCCTTTCCAGTCACCTTTCTCGCTCTCTATGTATTAACAGACCTCTCTGTGTTGAATCATATCTGTTATTAACCTCTGTCTCTCTTCCACAGCATGTCTTTTATCCTGTCTTCCTTCTCTCACCCCAACCGGTCGCAGCAGATGGCCACCCCTCCCTGAGCCTGGTTCTGCCGGAGGTTTCTTCCTGTTAAAAGGGAGTTTTTCCTTCCCACTGTCGCCAAAGTGCTTGCTCATAGGGGGTCATATGATTGTTGGGTTTTTCTCTGTATCTATGAAGCGCCTTGAGGCGACTTTTGTTGTGATTTGGCGCTATATAAATAAAATTGAATTGAATTGAATTGAATGATCTGAACAGTCCCAGACTGCAATCGCACGTTATAAGGATTTTGTCTTAAAACATCATGAACAAACAGGAAGTACCTGTCAGGTATAAATTAGGATGAGGGCAGAGAGCAGGTACATATTCTGAGAATGAAGGAAAGAGGAGATGGGCCAACTGGAGAATCTTCAACCCCTTCCTGTGGTTGGACATGTGAGTATATGATGGTCACATGGGGTTAAGCTGGTAGCTATAATGGCGAGAACTTTTTTTATTTTTTAAAAGCATGGAGGCAGGTTAGTCTGGCACAATAAGTCTGTTCTTTGTCAGGTGGGCAGAGTTACCAAATTTGCAACAGACAGTCAATCCAATGCCACGCATACGGGAAAGGACCTAAAGACAAGGACAAGAATCAAGACTTGTTTTCAGTGTATTTACAGTTAGCTCTAGTCCTGCTCTGATTGGCTCTACTAGAGTAACAACCATATGATTAATCGCACCTAAAATCCACTGCAGGTGATTAAGGATCGGGAATCATTTGTTTCAGCTGAGCTCAAGCCGCAGCTGCTGATGCCATCTTTGGTGTGGAGGCCCAGGAGGAGGAATCCCCACCAAGCCACCAGCCACCAGCCTACACAGAGGGAGAGCATCAAAGAGAGAAAACAGAGAGTGCAATGATTTACTGATTTTAAGCTTAAGACACTTTTTCATTCCATTATCTAAATCTGTGATTCTTGCTCTTTTGGGGTTTATATTTTTTTGTACCCTTTTCCCCTTAGTGTATCAGTTCTGTTCTTTGTTCCTAGATTTGAGTTTTAGTTTTAGCACTCTCTTGTGGCTCCATCAGTGATGTTCCCCTTGTTTGGTCCCCAATTTTCTGGTTCTTTAAGGACAAATTCAAATCCCAAAAATGAACATGCAGAAACACACCCATGTTCATTCAGTGTAATGTGACAGATTTAAATGCAAGTAAACCCTTTAAGTCCAAAAAGTGCAAACAAAGGTCTGCAATGATCACAACAAGCTGTGGAAAACAGACAAGGCAAAGACTAAGAGGAAGACCAGTCATCACTAAGGAAGCAGGTTTGGTGATTAGGTGAAGGAGGGGAAGGACACATGGGCCAAACTAGGTGACCACACAGCATGAAGAACATGAGTGTCTGTATATCCGCGTCTGTAACGGGCTGTGGGTCTTAAACAACAGGTAGAGCTGATGTAGAGCAGATAAAACAAAATTACATTTGTTCTTTGTAACATAGTTGTTCTTCACAGAGTTGCATTTGGAGCTGGCTGTACTATTATTCCATTATACAACTCATTACTACATGATTGATGTATTTTGATGTACTTTTTCAATGGTGGCAGGAAGTATTTGCAATATTAATGATTACTGTGATGCTGAGTTTATTTACCCTTTATAAATTATCTTCAGTCAGTTTGTCAATTTCATACCAGCAGGGGACTAATAGAAGTTGTTTAAGCTGTAATGTTTTAAAATAATACCATGTTTTACTTGAAGCCAGGTTGGAAATGAGTTTTTAGAAGAAATAAAGGTTCAATTTACACTGTAAAATATGCAGTGACTCAGCAGTTACAAAAGGTATGCTTTTTAATGGAGCTCGAGTTGTCTTAATTACTTTCTTTTAATTTATTCCTTGTTCCAACTTTAGACATCCAGAAAAAGAAAAAGGCTTTCTGCTTTATTACTCAAAGCTGACTAACGCAGCAAGTGACAAAATAAAGTTTGAAATAAAGGTTAAAATATGTATTGTTTTGGGGCAATTTTGCTGATTTACAAGTTGCAATGGTCTTCAGTTCAAAGTCTTTGAAAACTGAAAGTATTGCTCCCAATTGACATAATTAGTTAAGAGCCCATTTGCCAGCAAATTACCTTATAATTTAGGGATTATTTAACACTGAATAACTTCCTGTTTTTCGCTTGCTGCTCTGCTTACTAGCTCACTAAAGCTTTTTAAAATGACCAGTGTAGACTGTGGACAGTTCTTGACTTTGGAGGAGGCTGTACAACTTTGTATAAATTACGTCTGGCGCTATGACGCAGTAAAGCCCACTTCTGTCCGTTAGCAGTGAAGCTGAGTCAGCCCTGCTGTTTTTGCTGCTGTTAGCGGCTGTTATTAAAGCTTTGAATGAAGTGTATCTAATGTAGTCAGACTTGGACTATTAGCAGAGAAAAAGTGTGATATTTAGCACACTAACAGAAGGCTAACGTTAGCTAGCATAATGGTAGCTTATCGCTAGCTGTTATTGTTATAGCCAGCCTGTCAGCTGTGTCGAGATGAGAGGATGTTTTGTATGTTTGATCAGTGAGACTCACATAGACTCACATGTCCTTGCTCTAAGGCCGGGGTCATCAACTGCATTTTTCTAATGGTCAGAATTCTTCTGAGCAGACACTGTGACGACCAAACGCTATTAAGATTGCATTGTAGGTAATTTATTATTATTCGATTATAATAATTTTCCTTCCAAATTTATATTATTCCTTAGCCTTTGTCAGTGTTAACAGGTGCACATTACCTGTATTGCAACAAGCCATTACAGGGCGAGGGCACTATTTTACGAATCATATTTGTGAGACTGTCAAGATATCCATCACTGCAGTGTCGTAGTTTGTGGAGAACATTGGTAGGAGAAAGGCCTTCTGAAACAATTTCAAGCCTGAAAAATGGCACTCGAAGAGCCTTAAGTGGAAGGTTGATGCAGAAAACTGCAGCTTTCATGAAGCACGGCCCAATAAGTATGTATTCATAGGAAATACTGTTCCTTCATGCCTGATTTGCAACTAAGCTGTCACTACTGCTAAAGATCATAATCTGAGCATGCTAACAACTGTAGGTAACATGAGCACATTGTGACAGGTGTGACCTTAGTCTGGGAACCGCCCCTGGTGGGCGGAGCTGATCTTTGCTCCTTTCATAAGCTCAGGTGTGGGCAATTAGGTATACCTCAGCAAACCTGAAGCTGCCAGTGCTTGGTGCAAGTTGGTGTTTTTAATTTGTTTCCATGAAAGCTTGATGCGGGTCCCCTTAAACTTCTGTCAGAACGGTAGGTTATACAATAATGTACCACTTGAGCTTTGGTTGTTGTGGCCGAGGTTTACAGTTATTTGCACCCTTGTAGGTGGGAAACATTGCGTTCCCATCAGAACAGTGTAGTGGACTTCACCGCCACTGACCCACATTTATTAGGGTGTGACGTGAACTTGTGGACAGGTAACGAAAACAATACAGTTGAGGAATATTCCTGTGTTTTACTGTCCAGTGTAAGCCATCTCCTGCCTTTTATTTACAGAGTACCGAGCTGCTGCTTTGCCCAGTGGATTTCTGGCTGCGGGCACAGGACCCGACACATCAGTGTGTTTTAATTTGTTTTATACTGGTGTAATTTTGACTGCTGCGGCCGTCGATTTTATTTGTTTCTTGTTTTATTTTTCTGTATCAGTAGGCACCATAGAGATTGGTTCTTTTAGTATTTTAACCCTTTTTTATACATATATATTGTCGCAGACGGTGAAGGCGCTGCAGGGAAAACAAATCCTTTTTTGTCTCACCGCTTTTGCATGCCCAGAGGTGGGCCTGAGTGAAGACGGCACTGAAGATTCGCCTTCCTTTATAGAGTTTTGCCCATTTGGGGTGATGTGTGAGTTGCCGTCCCTTTTTAACCAGTGTATTATGTCGATTTGTTCTTAAACGGTTCCCCGAGCGCTTGTCCCGTCTCACGGGCAATCATACAGTTTTATTGGTTTTAATAAGGTAAAGTTTTTAATTGTTTTTAGGTGCTGCTGTTACACTGTTACTTTTATTTTGTATTAAAAATTAAATTCTTTTTTAACTGACTGTGCGCCTACGGCTCTGTCCTATTTTAAATAGGGACCTACCACGGGTCACAAACATGAAACTATAAAAGAAATGATAAATGAGAGATACTTTTTCCTCCTCGTTAGGCTAGTCCTGAATGCAGTAATATTCTCGGGGCCGAGTGGAAAGCTGGCGGGGCAGCCACTTGACATTCACTGCTCTAAAGCAACAGTGCTAACTTTAGTACCACTATGCTGCCTCGCTACATATTTTATGCATCTTATTTCTGTAATATTAGGGTTTTTTAAAGATTTTCAAACACTGTGATTGGCTGTTTCTTGCCAATATGCTCTGAGAGGCACAAACTAGAATGATGGTGTTAAACTAAGATTTACCTTTTTTTTTTTTTTTTTTTTTTTTTTTTTTTTTTTATGGTACAGATGCAAAATAGTCTCCATTCAAGCCATTGAAATGGGAAAAAAAAACTCTGTAATATTAGTAATATTTGTATATCACTGAAATTGTGATAGCAAGCTTTTTCTTGAACTACTGTAATACCAAGAATATTACAGCTCCAGGAATAGCTGAGGATGGTAGACACAAACTGAGATCGATTTATTTTTATTTCTCTATAAATTAAAATCAAAATAGAAATGTTGCATTCCTGTAATAAGATGAGCGATATCAAAAACAGATGTGAGCAAAATTAAACAGTTGTCGCTGTATCAGTAGGTCATACAAAATGTCAGTGTATATATGGCTTTCACTTTGGTATTAACTTCTTGCCTATTGCTAAAACACTGTGTCTATCTGGCAGGATGATTCAGTGCCTATATGAGCCAATATTCATATGGGAAGACCTTTTTGCCTGCAACTCACATTGTATTCAGTTGATATACAACATCAAAAAAGCCTCTCCCAAGCGGTTCCCTCTGCTACCAAAACAAATGTCAGCTATATCAGGATTCCCTTCTCCTGCACGCAGTGCCAATAGGAGAATAACACTGCTTGTTTTCTGAACAAATGTCAGCTATATCAAGTATTCCAGTCCCCAAACTGGAGTCACACAGGTGCATGTGTAGCATATTGTGAATACTAATAGGGTGTTATATAAATCCCACATAGCCTGTAAAAAATTGACATGTCTCAGGGACGATCCAAGCTGGCAGGTGCCGACAGGAGTGCGTGAGTGCCTGTTTCAGGGATGGTGCTGCTAGGTATGCGTGGGCAGCTGGGTTTACGTGTCAAGGACGAGGTTATTTTAAAAAAGAAAAGGTATTTTTTTCTACTGCTGTCCTTATATGAATTCACTGACAGTGGTCACTGACTTTGTGTAGGTGTTTCATTCTAAGCAGTTTGTAGTGCTTAGAAGAAGAAGACAGCACAGTATTATTAATCATCACAGTAACTTTCTAATGTACATTTTACACTCCTGTTAGAGGGAAGATGTTCATTGTTACACTTGATTATTATTTCAGTTTGGCGTTAATGGGACTAAATGCAACTCTCATGACATGCAGTTGTAGGATGGGACAAGTAAATCTCAAAACCACCGGTGCGCACCTCTCAATTTTAAATGCATGTAGACATTGAGGGTTCTCGGGAGGAGCCGTGCTGACACCTGCTGCTCTCTGGCAGAGCAGCATGTCCTCCCGTGTTTTAAATGCACTTTAGAACAACATGCCCCAACACTACATATGAGCGGGAGGAGGGAGGTATGGGGTCTTCACATTTCCCCGTTCTCTGTTAGCCATCGGGGCAGAGGGGCTGGGAGGAGGTGTTGGCCGTGGATAAATGAAGGACTAATAAAAAAATACTAAAATAATAATGATAGTCTGAATTATTCTTAATGAGGTATTGTTCACAAAAGTTATGTGTGAAGTACTCCAGATAGCTTACATCCTTACAGACGCCAAAACAATGACAGCGAACTGAAGTGGAAGAACAGCAGCACTGAAGAAAAACAGTGTCAGCGTGAAAGAAAGATGTCATTGTGATAACTTGACTTGTTTTAATGTCAATGTTTAGTTTCAATGAATCTTTTTTACACTGTCTATTTTTGTTTCACTTTCAATACAAGCATTTTCAGTACATTTATTCCAGAGTCAATGTTAATATTTTCAGTTTCATTTTAGCTCCAAACAGCTAAAAATGCACCACATACTTGAACCTTTGAATTATGCTGAAGGTTTTCATAGAGATTTTATTCATCAAAGAAAGAAAAACTGAATTCTTTCAGGTTATATTTAGTTGAGGGAGGAAAAGACACAAAGTCCAGTTCCAAGGAAAGCATGTTTAAATGCCTTTGTATGGTTTTCAGTTCATTCTTCCTGATGATCAACATTCCAGCATAAAAGACACAATGCCAGGAGCAATGTTACTGAAAATCACAGTCACTAAGCAACAATACACCTCGCTTGTATTCTGCAGTTTTTAGACCTTGCTCCAAATTTTTTTGTTCTTTTACTTGATTTATGTTGAAGTAATTTTACTTTGAATTGTTGGAAGATTCTCCTTTTTGATAAACAGAAGTTATGAATTAAGCAGAAAACTCATTTGCCAAAAAACATCTTAACGGTCCCCAAGACTTGAAACTCAAGAACTGACAATCAGTTAACTCCAAACCCACAGCAATATGAGTCGTTGGCAATCATTGCAGATGAATGATTGCCGTTCTCGCTGCTAAAGGTGGCAAAACCTGTGAGACACACCAAAAGGAAAACACAATTGAAACACTATTCAATTCAATTCAATTCAATTTTATTTATATAGCGCCAAATCACAACAAAAGTCGCCTCAAGGCGCTTCATAGATACAGAGAAAAACCCAACAATCATATGACCCCCTATGAGCAAGCACTTTAGCGACAGTGGGAAGGAAAAACTCCCTTTTAACAGGAAGAAACCTCCGGCAGAACCAGGCTCAGGGAGGGGCGGCCATCTGCTGCGACCGGTTGGGGTGAGAGAAGGAAGACAGGATAAAAGACATGCTGTGGAAGAGAGACAGAGGTTAATAACAGATATGATTCAATGCAGAGAAGTCTATTAATACATAGTGAGTGAGAAAGGTGACTGGAAAGGAAAAACTCAATGCATCATGGGAATCCCCCGGCAGCCTACGTCTATTGCAGCATAACTAAGGGAGGATTCAGGGTCACCTGGTCCAGCCCTAACTATATGCTTTAGCAAAAAGGAAAGTTTTAAGCCTAATCTTAAAAGTAGAGATAGAGTCTAGTAGAGATAAACTAGAGTCTAATGTAACCAACTTTAAGGTATAAAGGTGAATTACAGCGCAATAATTACTTGGGCTCGTAATAAGACCCTGGCCAGAATCAGAAGACACCAAATTCGTATGGAGCCAAAGTATTGAGCAGCAATAATGACCTGGACACAATGTTAACTTTTGAGTAGCCACTCTTGTATTGTTACAAGGTATAACAGATATTTGTCCAATTTGTATAGATAAAGTAAAAAAATAAAATAAAATAGTGTGCACACTCAAACAAAATAAAAGTACTCGTTGGGGCCCTTTAAGAATTTAGAGTTAAGCTGGCAATAGCCAACTTCAAAGGTCCTTGTGAGTGTAATTGGAATGTATGAGTGTGTGGTGTGTATCTTCTTTTGGGGCAGATCGTCCTCAAAGTGGTTGGCTCGCCATCTATCACAACCGGAATATCGTCCTGGTCCTTGGACTTTTCTGTCCTCTCCAAAAAAACCTGACCTATAATCCAGGTCATAAAATGTACATTCTAATCAGTCTGTTTCAGATGCATTGTTTAAGGTTAAAATGTAAAATCAAAATATTGCATCAACCTCATATTCATTGCATCAACATCTTAAATCTTATCAAATCTCACAGTTATGTTGTACAACATTCAATTTTCAAATATATCAAATATGAGAACTAAACATCTAAGTTGCTCATATATGTCTCTATTCATGTAAACATTAATTAAACAATACTTATGGTAAGTAACCATTGACATTCAAAATACAATACACCATAACAAATTCAGAACTATGTGCAAATAAGCAACAAAATATACATGTGAGTTCAGTTCAGAGGTATTAAAGCAGTGTGCTTAATTTCTCCACACTATAGGCCTATTCGTGAGAGAGAAATGCACTAAAAATTACCCTCTAGGTTACTTTAAACTCACAGTGAACTGCCAAAAATTAGCTTTAGAGCGGCTAAGAACATGTTGCTCACCGTTGCTCTGTTTCACAAAAGCTCAACATACACTGGTGTCGGAATTGCAGCAGCTCTCCGGATGAAAGGTGAGTGGTTAGCCTGTGAGACACCGAGCTAGCATAAGCGTGATCACGACGGTAAGTCTCTACAAGTTTTTTCTTCGGAATAACACTTGTCTTACCGACGTTGCTTCTCTCCTTTATCCAGCCACTCGACTCCGGATTTCCAGCAGGTAAGTATGCTGGCTTCCTTTCCTCTCAATCCTGAGTTTTTTCCCTCTCTTTTGTCCGTGGATTACTCGGTTTGAGTATCAGATGCCTCCACTCCTCTTGCTGAGATGAGAAAAAACCCGGGAACTCCATGCACCTTCACCTCACTTCCTGGCTAACAGGGTCAATGCGGCCTGGGTAGGCTCTGATTGGTTGCTGAGCTAGTTGTCCTCACGTGGGGTGAACTGAGAGGTGCATTCAATGGTCATAGGAAATATGACGCTTTGTTGGTGTGGACAGTTAAATTAAAGAGAATAAATACTCTTTCTTCTCTATCATTGGTGTAAATGTTGTTTTTTTTATCTGGGCTACATCCTCCCCTCCTGAACTCATGCACGTCCCTGTGCATGGTAGACAGTTAAATGATGATTATTTGACGGGTCAAGGAAGAGGGCGGAACAGGCTCTTCACCATCACTGATGACATCTGCCCAAGCTGAAGACAGTCCTTGCAAGAATGATTTTGCTGCAGTGATCAGAGGATTGCCTAGCTCCGTATAGTCAAGCCATCGTGGCGGACGACGGTTTCTCTCAGATCTCCTTACAGAATCATTTGTATCTGCGTTTTCCCTTGTATCCACTGGGACTGTCTCCTCCATTCTCTCCTCAGGATTCGCACCTTTGGTGCCAGCGTCCTCAAATGGAAGTTGCCTTTCTTGGACATCTGGGTCATCAACGGGTGAGTCATTTTCAGTTAAGGTTGTTTCATCCACTTGTTCGGTCGGTGTGACTCCATTGGTAGATAAGTGCTCAGTATTATCTGTAGTACTGTTATGCATATCAGGTATGTTGCCAAAATCAGATTGGCTGTCAACATCAGGTGGGTTGTCAATATCAGGAACATTTACAGGACTCTCACTCACTGTGTGGACAGGGGGACTCAACCAAACAGGAATAAGCAGATCATCTTCTTCGTCTGAGGGGTTCTCTTCCTCTAGCTCCGGATTTGCACGGGTTCTTGGCCTGCGTGACACTGGCTTCTGTACATGCTCACTGCTTTCCTCCACAGGTAGGTAGCCACATGGTAGCAACAGATCCCGGTGTAGTGTTCTTAGGGGACCATCTTTGTTTTCAGGCTTAACCGTATATACTGGGAGGTTACCTGCCCTTCTCACCACTACATGCACAGTGTGTTCCCACTTGTCTGAAATCTTATGTTTCCCCCGGATACGGACATTCCTGACCAGTACCCGATCTCCAGCTTCCAAGTCTGAGACAGTTACATATCTGTCAAACCTCATTTTGTTCTTGTGAGCTATCTTTGCAGCCTTGTCCATAGCTAACTTGTAGCTTTCTTTGAGACGTGACTTGAGCTTTTGCACATATTCAGAGTGAGATGAGTGTTGTTCCTCTTGTACTGGTAAGTTGAATGCAAGGTCAACTGGCAACCGAGGTTGGCGTCCGAACATCAGTTCGTACGGGGTGAAACCAGTCACTTCATTCCTGGTGCAGTTATAAGCGTGGACCAGGGGTCTTACATGGTCACGCCAACAGGACTTATCTTGATCACGGAGAGTGCCTAACATGTCAAGCAAGGTACGATTAAATCGTTCCACAGGATTGCCCCTAGGATGGTATGGGGTTGTCCTCACCTTGTGGATACCAGCCACCTGACAGAGTTCCTTGATTGTGCGGGACTCGAAATCTGGACCCTGATCACTATGCAATTTTTCTGGGATGCCATAGTGTACCATAAAGTTCTCCCACAGACACTTTGCCACTGTGCGGGCCTTTTGATTAGGTGTTGGGATAGCAACTGCAAACTTAGTGAAGTGGTCCGTGATCACCAATATATCCTTGGTTCCACTCTTGTCAGCTTCCAGGGACAAGAAGTCCATGCACAAGAGTTCAAGAGGTCGTGTCGTATTAATGTTGACCAAGGGGGCTGCTCTTTCAGGCCGTGCCTTCCTCCGCACGCACCTGCCACACGTCTTCACTTTCCTTTCCACGTCCAAAGCCATCCTTGGCCAATAAAATCTTGTCCTTACAAGGTCCAGTGTACGATCGACTCCCATGTGACCCATATGGTCATGCAGGCTGGTGAGGACTGTGTTGCGAAGCTCAGCTGGAAGTACAAGCTGGTAGGTTGTCTGGGACCCCTCTTGGCGTCGCCGGTACAAGACATTGTTGCGGAGCTCAAGACGGTTAAGCTCTCGGAGGAGCAGTGGAAGTTCAGGGAGCTGTGTACGCACGGTTGGAGGTGGTGTGTCCCCATATTCGATCTGGGAAATAACATGCTTTATACACTGATCGGCTCTTTGCTCGTCTGCCAGCTCTGCCTCTGTTAGATGGGGAATGGTTGGCAGACCTCCAAACTGTTCCTCTTGCCCATAGCTATCAGGTACAGCACTAGGAGACATAGCAAGCACCTCCACCAAGGCAACACAATCTGCATCTGCCTCTCTTTCATCGTCAGGACTGACGCTGTAGGTGAACTGCCTCTCACAGATTGCTTTCACCACAGACTGATTTACGGCATTGATGTTGTCTGGATCACAAAGGTGATCTTGAGTGAACTGTTGAATGCGTTCAATCTCCTTTTGTGATTTCAGATCGTCCGCTAGCCCTCCGTGTGGTCTGCGCGATAATCCATCCGCATCTCCATTCTGCTTCCCTGGACGATAGAGGAGTTTGAAAGAGAATGTGGACAGTGCTGCTAGCCACCTATAGCTAGTTGCGTCAAGTTTTGCTGAAGTCAGAATGTAAGTCAGCGGATTACTATCCGTTACAACAGTGAAGTGGTTGCCATAGAGATAGTCGCTGAACTTTTCTGTAACTGACCACTTGAGCGCCAGAAACTCCAACTTGTGCGCTGGATAGCGATTTTCGCTCCGTGACAGCCCTCTACTTGCATAGCCTATGACTCTAAGTTGTCCCTCTTGCTCCTGATACAATACAGCACCGAGCCCGGTGGTACTGGCATCGGTGTGCAGTATATAGGGTTTCTGGGGGTCAGCGAAGGCAAGTACAGGGGCAGTGGTGAGACTTTGGATGACTGACTCAAAGGCTTGCTGGCAAGCTGGTGTCCAGCGACCTCCGAAAGGGTCTTTTGGGTCATGGTACTGATGTGCATTTTGTCTTGTGTTTACTTTTGATTTCTTGTGGCTAGGTGGGTACCCTGAAGTTAAGTTGTGGAGAGGTTTCACAATGCTGGAATACCCCTTAACGAACCTTCTATAGTACCCAGCAAAACCAAGAAACGACTTTAACTCTGGCAGAGTCTGGGGGACAGGCCATGTTTTAAGAGCCGAAATCTTCTCGGGGTCAGTCTGAACACCATTTCTGGAGACCACATGTCCCAGATAACGGACTGAAGTCTGGAAGAAGACGCATTTCTCTGGTGACAGCTTTAACCCAAACTCTTTTAGACGAGTGAGCACTTTCATGAGTCTTTCTTCGTGTTCCTCAAGGGTTCGGGAGAACACTATCACGTCATCAAGAAAGACCAATGCATCCTTCAAATGCATATCCCCCATGCACCGCTCCATTAACCTCTGGAACGTACTGGGGGCGTTCGTTACACCCTGAGGCATTCTGTTGAACTCCCAGAAGCCGAGAGGGCACACGAAGGCCGTCTTCGGTTTGTCTGCTTCTTCGACCTCGATCTGGTAGTACCCTGATTTTAGATCAAGAACAGAGAACCACTGTGAACCATTGAGGGCTGAGAACGTGTCCTCTAGCTTCGGAAGGCTGTACGCATCTTTTATAGTCTGGAGGTTTAGACGCCTATAATCAATGCACAACCGGACTTGGCCGTTCTTTTTCCGGACTACCACTATGGGTGACGCAAATGGGGACTCTGACTCTCTAATAACTCCTGCATCAAGGAGTTCCTGAATGTGCTTCCGGACAGCCTCAATGTCCCGTGGGTGGATTGGCCGGGCACGTAGTTTGAAAGGCGTGTCATCTGAAAGTTTTATATGATGTCGCACCTGGTCCGTCCGGCCAAAATCCAGGTCATGCTGTGCAAACACCTCAGGCATGCCACTGTGCTGCTGAGTGATGCGCTGTTTCCATTCCAGTGGAACTGGGGAGTCACCAAAATTGAAAGTTATGGTGGGCTCTTGGAAAGACGGAGTCTCTGGAGTTCTCTGGGGTGGTTCTGACTGTTTTGTCTTGTTGTGTTCCTTTAATAGGATGGTCTGATAAGCACTAACCTCTGCAATAGTACACTTGGCAGGGATGACAATGTCGTGGTCAGACTCGTTGCTTATAACAACTGGCAACTTGTGGGGCCGCCGCTGGGGAAAGTCAACCAGACCGGCTTTGAGTAGCAGGCCACCGGGCAAGGGGGACGATGACGGGTACTCAATGACAACTGATTTTTCATCCTGAAGGCCCTTGCCAAGGGCGACTCCCTCCACCACTACAGTTGAACCAGCTGGAATGACTTGAGGCATTTTGCCTAGTAGCTTCACTACTCCCTGATGGTTGTCACTTGTCTGCTTCCGTCTCAACTCAATGATTTTGAAAACTACTTTGTAGCCATGTGGGAGGGGTTGACGATTGGCTAAGTCAGTCTTTGAGTAGATGTCGAACAGTACATCTAGGGTGTTTGTGCCTATGAGCATGAGAGATTGTGAAGTGTCAGGGACGATTAAAGCAAGTGTGTTTACATCTACTGGAACACCTGTAAAGTCCTTTGGAAAAGTTATGGTCATTTCTATATAGCCAAAGTAAGGCACTAGCTGTCCATTAGCACCTTCCACTTCTAAGAGGTCATGTAGTGGTTTGATCTTTTGCTCCGAAAGGTGCTGCTGGTAGAATGACTCAGGAACAGTGGTAACTTGGGAGCCTGAGTCAAGAAGACAGTTGACTTCTTCACCTCTCACAGTCACTTGAGCTGTACTTCTGGCACCAATCAACTGTTTAGGGAGTTGGAAAGATTGTTTCTGCTCTGAATGGTTTAAGCCAGAACATGTTTGTGCTTTGACAATCTTTGCTGGGGTACTTACTTTGTTAACCTCAGCTGTGATTTTGTCGCCATTGTTTACGTCTGAGGGACGTTGTTGACTCTCCTCAGCTCCTGTTTGTCCCACAACAGGAACTGTTAGATGTTTAAAGGTGAATCTGTACAATCTCGCGCTTCCCACTGGCGTTGTTTCTCCTCCAACTGCTTCTTTTTTTCTGCTACTAGGTTGGGGTTAGCAGGGTCAACACAGCATGGAGCGATATGTCCATCTTCACCGCAGTTGAAACAATACCAGGGCTTGGGTCTGCCTGTTTGCCTCTTTGAAGTCTGTCTTTGCATACGTCCATCTACATCATGTGGCTTTGACATTTTACTCTGCGGCTTCCCTGCAGATCCCTTGCTGTTTGCAAATTTTGTTTTTTTCTGTGACATAAATGTAGTTAGTTGACTTTGCAGACTCGCCACCTGCTTTCGCAGATCCTCAATAGCAGCAATGCCACTCTCATGTTTCTCCTCTGGTTCACAAACATGTGCACCCTGGAACTGTAACTGAGTTCTCTGCTTTGTGGTGCCAATGTGTCTTCTCATACGACTAGTTTTTGCTTGCTGTCGATCTTCCTCAGAGCGAATCATTAACAACAGGTCTGAGAATTGGGGTGGGCTGCTCTTCTTTTGTTCAAGTTGCAGGGCGCTGAGTAGGTCGTTGTCCCAACATCCCCTGCAGAACTGTTTAAGTAGGTGTTTGTCCACTTCTTCACATGCGACTCCCCCCCTCTTCGTGGCTCTGTTTAATGCTAGCTGTAGCCGGTGAAGGTAAGTGGATGATTTCTCACCTGGATCTTGAAGGGTGTTCAGGAATTGAGCGAAAAGCTCCTCCCCATCTTCTACAGTGCCAAAGGCAGAATCTAGAAGCTGCAAATAAGTTGCAGGTGGTGACTCGGGCCGTAAACTCTTAACTATATCAGCTGCTGGTGGGAGCAGGCTCTCATGGATCTTTCTGGATATTTGCAGGGGGGACATGCTGGGATCATTTTGGAGCAGTTCAATTTGTGTGCGCCATGTGTCATAATCAGTTTCGTTGTTAGGTCTGAGAACCTTACCGGAGAAGGAATGGAGTCTCACCTGGGACTGGATGTGTGGGAACACATCTTGCCTTCGTACGATATGCTCTACCACGACCTTCTGAATGTCAGGTGGGTTCAAGTCACTTACTGAAAGGGACGCTGCTCTCCTTCCATTAGTGAGGGGAACATGATCAGTGGCACCAATATCATTTGGTGTAACATCTGAATGTGAGGTGTGACACTGTCGCTCTTTAGGAGCGGGCGGAGATACAACAGTGGTCTCGACATACGTGGGAGAAGGTTCTTCAGTGGTAGGTCGCATGGCTTCAACATCCTCCCCAATCTGACACATCATCTCCTTCAGCACCTCACCGTAGTCTTTGCCACTCAGCTTGGCTAGTTCCTTGAGTTCAGCCAAGTAGGTCTTTGTAACATTACTCCCAACCTTGGTAGTGTACATGCTACTGAGTGTTTTAATTTCATAGACAACGCTGGGATCAACTTGTGCTGTGTACGTGTATGGCAAACGAGGTTCTAAACCTTCTAAGGCTGAACTGCTAGAGTATTCAACGATCAGGTTTCGGTAGAAGTCGGACAGTGAATCATCAACAAAAAGGACTCTTGCGATTTTACCATACTGTTTCAAAAAGTCAATGACGTGTTCATCTTTCTCAGATACCTGTGTTATCCCAGCGACAACAACCGCATTAGGTATTTTGACACCAGACTTTTGTATGAAATCTATGCTGGTCATCGCCTCAATATTGATGCTCAAATCAAATGGCTCCTGGCTGGCTCGCCACTTCTGTAACCAACTTTAAGGTATAAAGGTGAATTACAGCGCAATAATTACTTGGGCTCGTAATAAGACCCTGGCCAGAATCAGAAGACACCAAATTCGTATGGAGCCAAAGTATTGAGCAGCAATAATGACCTGGACACAATGTTAACTTTTGAGTAGCCACTCTTGTATTGTTACAAGGTATAACAGATATTTGTCCAATTTGTACAGATAAAGTAAAAAAATAAAATAAAATAGTGTGCACACTCAAACAAAATAAAAGTACTCATTGGGGCCCTTTAAGAATTTAGAGTTAAGCTGGCAATAGCCAACTTCAAAGGTCCTTGTGAGTGTAATTGGAATGTATGAGTGTGTGGTGTGTATCTTCTTTTGGGGCAGATCGTCCTCAAAGTGGTTGGCTCGCCATCTATCACAACCGGAATATCGTCCTGGTCCTTGGACTTTTCTGTCCTCTCCAAAAAAACCTGACCTATAATCCAGGTCATAAAATGTACATTCTAATCAGTCTGTTTCAGATGCATTGTTTAAGGTTAAAATGTAAAATCAAAATATTGCATCAACCTCATATTCATTGCATCAACATCTTAAATCTTATCAAATCTCACAGTTATGTTGTACAACATTCAATTTTCAAATATATCAAATATGAGAACTAAACATCTAAGTTGCTCATATATGTCTCTATTCATGTAAACATTAATTAAACAATACTTATGGTAAGTAACCATTGACATTCAAAATACAATACACCATAACAAATTCAGAACTATGTGCAAATAAGCAACAAAATATACATGTGAGTTCAGTTCAGAGGTATTAAAGCGGTGTGCTTAATTTCCCCACACTATAGGCCTATTCGTGAGAGAGAAATGCACTAAAAATTACCCTCTAGGTTACTTTAAACTCACAGTGAACTGCCAAAAATTAGCTTTAGAGCGGCTAAGAACATGTTGCTCACCGTTGCTCTGTTTCACAAAAGCTCAACATACACTGGTGTCGGAATTGCAGCAGCTCTCCGGATGAAAGGTGAGTGGTTAGCCTGTGAGACACCAAGCTAGCATTAGCGTGATCACGACAGTAAGTCTCTACAAGTTTTTTCTTCGGAATAACACTTGTCTTACCGACGTTGCTTCTCTCCTTCATCCAGCCACTCGACTCCGGATTTCCAGCAGGTAAGAATGCTGGCTTCCTTTCCTCTCAATCCTGAGTTTTTTCCCTCTCTTTTGTCCGTGGATTTCTCGGTTTGAGTATCAGATGCCTCCACTCCTCTTGCTGAGATGAGAAAAAACCCGGGAACTCTATGCACCTTCACCTCACTTCCTGGCTAACAGGGTCAATGCGGCCTGGGTAGGCTCTGATTGGTTGCTGAGCTAGTTGTCCTCACGTGGGGTGAACTGAGAGGTGCATTCAATGGTCATAGGAAATATGACGCTTTGTTGGTGTGGACAGTTAAATTAAAGAGAATAAATACTCTTTCTTCTCTATCATTGGTGTAAATGTTGTTTTTTTTATCTGGGCTACACCAACACCAGAGAGTCCATGACCAAACACAGTCCAGAAGGCTGGCTGAGCAACCAGTGGCAGAAACAAACCAGTGTCAGGGGCCTGATGGCCAGTGCGTGGTGTGGACCCACAGGGGGGGTGAATGATTTAAACTGAAGGTGAGCCGTGTATTGCAGGCTGAGAATTGACATAGAAAACAAAAGTCAAAAAATGAACTGAAGAGGAAACAAGTACAGTTTTAACTAGCATTTGTGGATTTAACTAGGTACTGTGCTACTCGACACTGTCCAGAAGCGCCGTCGACTTCTCTGGGCTTGGGGTATCTGGGACGGACCATCACACAGTGGAAACGTGCACTGTGGTCACACAAATCAGTGTTTCAGGTATTTGTTGGGAGAAATGGACGCCCTGTGCTCCAAACCAAGGAAGAAAAGAATCATCCAGACTGTCACCAGCAACAAGTCCAAAAGCCAAGGTCGGTCATGGTACGGGGTCGTGTCAGTGCCCTTGGAAAAGGTAACTTTCTGTGATGGCACCGTTAATGCTAAAAAGTTCATGGAGATTTTGGAGCAGAATATGCTGCCTTCAAGAAGACGGTTTGCAGAAGAAGTTTGGAGACAGGGACCAAATGACACCTGAAACACTTCATCGCTTGGTGTCTTCAGTCTCTAAAAGCCTTTTAAGTGTTGTGAAAAGAAATGATGTGCTGCATTAGTTTTTGTTTAAACAAAAATGTTTTCATTTAGTGTGTGATCTTTGCCATTTGAGGCAATGAAAAAAGACTGAAACAGATGTTATCAGCTCTTGAATATAAAAACATTATCACCATCAACTACACATTTACTCATCCAGCCAATATCAAGCAAAATTTAGAGTTGCATGTTGATAATATTTGATAATGATTTTGTTCCTGTGCCAAAGAAGTCCCCAGTGTCCTGCCTCAAATACTAGCTTCCCGTTGCACTTACACCCATCATGATGAAGTGCTCATCATGAGGCACATTAAAGCCCAGCTGCCACCCACACTGAGCCCACCATAGTTCACCTGTCGCCCCACCGGTCAACAGATAACAGCATCCCCACCACCCTACATCTTGCCACCTGCACAATAAAGACACATATGGACGAATGCTGTTCATAGACTTCAGCTCAACATTCAACACAATCATTTCTCATTATCTGAGTGTGCACAGCCCACTGCTGGTCACTCTGCTGAGACACGACTGTGAAGCAATCCACAGTTTGAACCACATCATTAAGTTCATCAGTGACTCAAGATTCAAGATTCAAGATTTTTATTTTGACATTTGCACACAGGACCAACAGTCCATGTACATGGAATTCTTGTGCAGACTTTCCAAGTCAAATCACACTTTAACAATATAACAATATAATAATATAACAATATAAAGACAGAAAAAGCAGAAGGATAAATAAAGTCTGAAGTGGGGTAATTGTACTATTTTCTATATACAAGGAAAAAGAAAAAACAGTAC
This sequence comes from Neolamprologus brichardi, assembly GCF_056152115.1. Classification (NCBI taxonomy): domain Eukaryota; kingdom Metazoa; phylum Chordata; class Actinopteri; order Cichliformes; family Cichlidae; genus Neolamprologus; species Neolamprologus brichardi. Next base: position 15,391,649 of record NC_142105.1, on the reverse strand, counting down.
AGAGTTTGTAGCTTTCTACCTCTTATTGGACTCACAGTATTGCACATTTTTCATAGTATTGCACGTTTGTTCCACAGATCTGTTTCACAAGTCTGTTGTGAGTGTATTGCTCATTGGTCAGTGACCCGATCATACATTCAAGTGGAGTTAAGTAGTTCTGTGTTATTTTAAGTGTTCGGTGCCTTTTGTTTGCCATCAGTCTGACTGTGGCGTATTCAGTGTTGTGTGAATATTTCACTGTTTTGAATAGATAACACTGTATTCTGACAGTTATTGAAGAATCTTGTTCTGTGTGTGATGATGCTGTCCACTCTGTTGTGTCTGAGATTGTTCAGGGTGGGCCATTTATATGGATACACCGTAATAAAATGGGAATGGTTGGTGATATTAAAGTCCTGTTTGTGGCACATTAGTATATGTGCAGTTTGCTGACTGTAGCATGGGAGATGGGTGGTCTCTTAGGGTGTCTTGCATTGAAATCTGCTGCAATGACCCGGTTACTGCGTTCACCAGATATCAACATGATTTCGATCCGCTCCTCACGTGTTAACCTCTTCGACATGTCAATGGCTGTGAACAAAGAGAAACTTTTAAATAACTAATGAAAGAATAAAGTTACGTTGAAACCAAGCACACCATTGTTTTTCTTGTGACATTACCAATAAGTCTGATGTGTCACATGGCCCTCTTCCTATTGAAAAAACAAAAATTGTATCCAAGATGGCCGACTTCTAAATGGCCACCATGGTCACCACCCATCTTGAGGAGTTTGCCCCCTCAGATATACTAATGTGCCACAAACAGGACTTTAATATCACCAACCATTCCCATGTTATTACGGCGTATCCATATAAATGGCCCACCCTGTATGTGCAGTTTTTGTGTCTGAGCAGAGAGTGAGCTGAATGGTGTCAGTCCCTGATAATTCTCTCTGCTTTTTCGGCAGCGTTGTGTGTACAGAAGGTCCATGGAGGCAAGTTTTGTTCCCATGATCCTCTCTGCAGACTTTATGACTCTTTGCAGAACCTTCCTCACTGTCTGTGTAGTGTTCCCATACCAATGACATGGCTGTGGTGGGTCTCATCAGCAAGAACGACAAGTCAGCTGCAACAGCTAACAGACTGGTGTTTAATCAACAACCTGTCTCTGAACGTGGACAGAACAAAAGAGGTGATTGTTGACTTCAGGAGAGCACAGAGAGATCACTGTCCACTTAACACTGATGGATGCTCTGTGGAGGTCATCATGAGCACCAAATTCCTTGGTGTCTACCTGTCAGAGAACATCTCCTGGTCACTCAACACCAGCTCCATAACTAAGAAGGCCCAGCAGCGTCTGTAGTTCCTGCAGAAGCTGAGAAAAGCCCATCTCCCTCCATCCATTCTCACCGCCTTCTACAGAGGCACTATCGAGAGCGTCGTGAACGCTGCATCACTGTCTGTACGGTAACTGCACCATATCAGATCGCAGTACCCTACAACGGATAGTGAGAGCAGCTGAGAGGATCACTGGAGCCTCTCTTCCCTCCATCACGGACACCTGTTGCACCCACTGCATCCACAAAGTCATGTTGTGCAGGACCCCACACACCCCTCACACACTCTTCACTCTGCACATCTTTTGTATTTCTTACTATACTAAGCAGCTATTTGTGGCTTTGGTTGTCTATGGTCTGCTGCAATAGTTACTGTACAATTTAACTTCCTCCCTCAGAAAGCAACAACTAGGAACCAAATAATGAGCTTACAATGACTATAAAGCTTTGTATTTTAAAGGAGAGTTAAAAATTCAACACCTTACCTTAGCTATTCATTTTAGCTCAGTGGGCAGCAAGTGGTGATCACACCTCTGATAATGTCAAGGAAAAGGTCAGCCTTTTGTTTTGTACTTATTCACAAATTGGACTCCTCACCATTCACAGCAGGAGAACCTGTAATTAGTGTTGGTCATGACTACAATCATCCTCGCGTCAAAGCTGAACCCGTCAGATTTGTGTAGATACCATCGCACAAACGAAGGTATATCTGTCCTTCAGGAAAAAGTATCACATTAATAAAGTCAGATCCATTTCAAGAAAATTGCAGTCATCAAAATGAGCTTTTAAGGGACCCAGATGTGCTGGCCTTTAGACAATACCTGTACTACTTTTTTGTCCATTTATTCCTTTTTGCATCACAGTTTTAGGTTTAGGTTTCAACATTTAATAGTGAAATTCCTTAATTCACATAGAGGATCTTCGTACAGAGCCCTTATTGGAGAAGCAAATATGTCTGGCACCACAGTGCATTCAAATCCTGATTTTGGTTGCACAAAATGCCTGAATATATGAATAGAAGTGTTATAAATATGTGTTAATTATTAAAAATCATGGTTAATTCAGGCAGGTTATTTTGTGTGACCTCGTGTAAATTGAGGATTGTGCTTATAAAGCATTTATAAATAAAAGTGAGCAGTATGTCGAGACTCAAATGTCTCAGTTATCTTCATAACAATAAACACTGCGTGAGGTTCCCAGACTACTGAAAAAAAGTCACTATTTGCTACCTTTGAAGGCCAAAAATGTATTGATCAGGCATAACATTATGAACACTGATAGGTGAAGTGAATAACACTGATTATCCCATCAGCATTGCACCTGTTAATGAATAAGATAGAGCACTCAAAGCTTATGTGTTAGAAACTGGAAAAAACGGGCAAGCGTAAGGATTCGAGTGAGTTTGACTCGGGCAAAATTCTGATGACTTGACAGCTGGGTCATGGAGGGTCATGTGGGCTTTTTCTGATCTGTAGTGGTCAGTATTGAGAAAGGGACAGTTCAAGGAAGGAACAGTTCAAGGAAGGCGCAGTGATGAACCAATGACAGGGTCATGGGCAGCCAAGGCTCACTGATGCATGCAGAGAGTGAAGGCCTGTGAGGTCTGATCCAACAGTATGTGGATGTACATCACCTACCTGGGGAACACCTTGCACTTCGATGTATTAGGGGAAGAAGACTAGCTGGTGGATGCAGTGTGACGCTTTGGGCAATATTCTGCTGGGAAACCGTGGGTCCCATATGATTGTGTGCCTAAGATAAACAGATATTTTTATTTTTATTTGATGAGGCATCAGCAGAGTTGTGAAGACAAATTGAGAAAGTCCACCAAGAATAAAAGAAATTCCAATGTGAGAGAAGCAAACTAGAAGTAGATGGTCCAGAGAAAATACACTGGTTGTACCACCACTCCCCCAAAAGTCTGACTTAGTATTGAGCTCTGTATGTCTTAGTTGATAAATGGGTGGCTTTATCATATATTGTATTTAACAGCATTTTGATAATGCACTTGATCCTGGGTTTTGTGCAGAGCAAATAAATATACCAAATACAATTCAAATGAAAGATCCGTGATTGCATCGAGTCAAACATGTCATCTGCTTTGTGTATCTTTTTGGAGTAACCCACTGAACCGACTAAACTACTGGGCTACCCAGTTTTACTCAGTTTCTACTTTATCTACACAGCAATAGATTCTACCTGTGACCTGGATTTCTTTTTCATTTCTGAGAGCATTTTTACCCCCTTCTCAAATCTTCTGTCTATGATTCTATCAAATTACAGCAAAAGTGACAGGAAAGACTGTGGAAAGTTAATTACGTCTGACAAGGCAGCCAGCTAACGGGCTAACGCCACAGGCTGAACTGTGTCTCCAGTTCATTTCAGGTTATTTCACATATGCATGAATTAAATTTGTGTAATGGCTTTCTTAGATTTTCCAATGATATAGAGGAAATTAATTCATTACAGTCTGTGACTCATTGTGAGATTCAAAATGAAGTGTCACAGAGAAGGTGAAATGCATGGAGGAGTGAAATTAAAGTTAAAAGAATTAATTGTGCCATTTGAATTTGGCATAAAGACGAATTAGAACTACTACCCCACATAGGCAGCTGATTTTTCTGGTCATTGGTGACTTGATAAAATCAATATATAGCCTAAAACAAAAAAACAAGGACATGATATCCCCTCAGCCACATTCTGGTGAGAGAGGTCGAGCGTGTGTCTGATTTAATACATTTCCAATTATGACAAACATCTTCAAGCAAGTGCAATTGCAGACAAAAAACAAAAACAACACAGCAGGGCAATGACAAAGATCAGTGTAGTCCAGCACTAAAAGCATGCAGTCTTAACTTCTCCTTGGGGCTTTTGTGTGTCAACGGAGTGTGAATGCGAGTGAATGCAGGTTAGTTTGCACTTGTGTATAGAAGTGCTTGTATGAGTGGGTGTGAATGGGTGAATGAGGCATGTTGTATAGAGCGCTTTGAGTACTCCGGGAGAGTAGAAAAGCGCTATATAAGAATCAGTCCATTTACCAATAAATTCAGCAAAACACAACAAAGTAAAACATTTAAATCCCTTAAACATGTTGCCCACTCTGGGTCGAGAAGAGGGGAACCTTCATTTAGGAAAACTGTCCTCTTTCTGGAAACCAAGACTTGCATAGTGTGCTGTGTTGATGGCTCAACAGTAACTTTTATTTTGGAACAAACTTTACGTTCTGCAACAATCACATGTTTGATTGACCAGAAAAATAAAATGGGTCAGTGGAAACCGTAACACCAGACTGTATTAGTTTCAGTATGAAAGCAGAGCCAAAGCACTGAAAGCTGCGGAGTTTGAACCAACTGGAGCTGTCAGGAATACTGGTGTGTCTGGCAGAAACACTCCATATATGCCATAAATGTAGTTCTTGATAGGTCTGTTACGGCCCTAGCAGGGCCTCCTCCTGAAGGTGCCTGTGTGGGAGTGTCCTTAAATCGCTTCTACCTGAGGTGCCACCTTTCCCTTTTCCACTGCTGACTTTCGTCAGTAATTAAAAGTATTTAATCCCAGGGAAAGGTGAGCTCTGGGCCAGAGTGCCATGTGAGTGGTTGCAGCTAGTGAGCTGTGTTATTGTGGTTTGCAGCTAGTGAGCTGTGTTATTGTGGTTTGCAGCTAGTGAGCTGTGTTATTGTGGTTTGCAGCTAGTGAGCTGATCTCTTTCTTTTTGGCTTACGTTTTACTTTATTGACCAACGCTTGAGTTTTGTTTGTTTTCCTTAAATGGTGATAACGGCTTGTCTGTCTCTTTTAGTTGAGTTTGATAGGAATTTTAATAAAAACTCTTTAATTTAACCCGTATGCCTTTTTGTCTCCTTTTTCTGACCCGGACACTTTTTGTTACCTCCCCCTCACCGCCTAGACCCCTCAGGGGAACGTAACAAGGTCAAAAAGGTTGTTTGGTTAATGTGCACAAAGAAGGTAACGAAGCACAAAAAGAAACTTGAAGTTGGCAGAGGCCTCAAAAAATCCCTTCTTCCAATCATTTGTTGTCCTTTTTCTAAGCATAAAAAAAACATAAGTACATGTGTGCAAAACTAGCAGAAAATACACATTTGGAAACTTTAAAAACACAAAGTTCACTGCCTGGAAATATAGTTTTCTTCTGTCCAGTTCCTGTTCTTAAAGATAAATGGATAGTAGCATGTACACAAAGGTACAATATTCAAATGAATAGAAACCCGTCTGTTTTTTTTTCATGTTCAGTCCCACACTTGATGTGCGTCAGCTGATGCTTTGTCTGTTTGCAATAAATCTGTTAAACGCCGCTGCTGATATGAACACAAAGAAGCAGCAGCTATTTTTTTTTTAAAAAAAGGCATTTGGCTCTACAGTGACAACAAAAGAAATTAAGCACTTAATATAATAACAAGGACATTCTGCAATTAGGAGTCAGGCTTGTGCCTTTGTCCTTTCTTGTTTTGATTTTTTTTGGGGGTTTTACTAAAGTTTAAATTTTTAAAAAGTTGCTCTTCCAGAACAGTTGTTTTGACTGTACAGTATGTGGAACAGGAAATAGACACAGACTGTTGGATGCCAGCGTCTTCATTTTACTACATACATTTACTGCAGTGGAATACAGAGCTGCTGAGACGTGTTCTCTGGAGTCGATCACGATTCTCTGTCTTCACTCTCCAGACTTTGTGGGGACAGTTTGGGAATGGCCTCTTCCTGATCCAACATGACAGCACAGTGCCGTGAGGTAACTGTTGCTGTGATTGGTGCTATATAGAGAAATAGTAATTGATTTGATTTATATGTTTTATATATCTAAATATTAGCCTGTAGACTGTTCAGTCAGGATTAATGCAAACATGTTTAGACTACAATATAGAATTATAATCTGTGCAGGAAGTGTGGCTATGATAAAATCTGTAATCCATTTATTCTATTATACATCCATTTAACTATTTATTCTGATCTTGTTGTTATCTTATATTCACACAAATGGTCTTTCCATTCATCTTAATATCAGCAACAAAATGTTCTCTTTATGCAGAAGTGACCAAAACTGTTACTGGTCTGCTATAACTCCAACTGAAGCTATCGTTTATTTATTTAGAAGAAACAAGATTTTATTATCAACCTTTGACCTGTTGGGACCCTGTATGTACCGTTTCAGGCCTCATAATGGCTGTTAGTTACTTTTAGGTCCAATAATTAGCCCCGTGGGTATGTATACGTAGCTTCTACATGCAGATATATAAAGCCTATTAAAGTTTCACATGAAGGCATTCATTCGCTAGAGTCCTGTTAAATGTTATTGTTTAATATCAGCATCTTTGCATATAACCAACAATTGCAACACAAGTTCACCCTGACACCTCTGCCCATGTTGAATGTTGGCACGGGCACAGGGGAACAACACACTTTAGCTGGTTTTGATTTTAAATAACCATTAACAATAGGGATGCACCGATACCGATACTGGTATCGGGTATCGGCCTCGATACCACATTTTCTAAAGTACTCGTACTCGTTAAAAGTCCCCCGATACCGGGGACCGATACCACGGTCTGAGACCTGTCTATGTTTGAGCGGCATGTAAGGGGTTAATCACAGGCGCCGAGTGCCCGCCCCCAGGCCCCGGCTGCAGCTCAGAGCGGGGAGAAGGGGAGGCGAGACAAGTCAGCCGTGTGGAACTATTTCAAAGTGAACGAAGACGCAAAAACAAAGGCGGACTGCAAATTGTGCTCAGCGAAATTGTCCAGAGGAGGCTCAAAAGGTAGCGCATTTAACACAAGCAATTTAATCAAGCACCAAAAACACGACAACGAGTACAAAGAGTTTACCCACGCTTATTTACCCATGCTTATTAGCACAGAGGAACATAGCTGATGCTATAGCAGTGGGACGGAAAATAGTTGGGCATTTTAAACATTCCGCCTTAGCCTACTCCCGCCTTGAGGACATTCATGGACAGCTCAACCAGCCAATAAAGAGACTGCAGCAGGACGTACAGACGCGCTGGAACAGTATTACATGCTCCAGTCCCTCATTGAGCAAAAGCGAGGGCTGGGCGTGTCCAAGCATGAACTCCCTGACTATCTCACCGCTCACCAATGGGCTCTTATGGAGACGACTGTTGCCATCCTCGCCCCCTTTGAGGAACTAACTAAAAGAGAGAGCAGCTACGACGCACTAGCCTCTGATGTCATCCCAGCTGTGACTGTGCTAGTGAGACTTCTAAACAGAGAAACAGACGAACAAATTTAAAATTAAATTTTGTTTTTTATAATTATTTATTCTGTAATATGTTGCATAGAACATGCTTTTCATTTTAAATAAATGTTCTTAATTCCAAACTAGTCCCTTGTTTGTTTGTTTTTTGTTAAATTATAGAACTAAAGCTGTTACCTGTAAATTTAAATCATGTTTTTATTAAGTGCTCGGTATTGGTATCGGCGAGTACTGAAATGCAAGTACTCGTACTCGTACTCGTTTCCAAAAAAGTGGTATCGGTGCATCCCTAATTAACAACATTGTGTTAGGAGGGTAGTGCTAGAAGCAATAGTAATAGTTAGTAAAACTATTCGTTCAATAAAAGAAAGTGCAAAATAAGCAAAAGGCACTGAATTGGTGAAATACACAATGCATCTGTCTCTCCTGCTGATAGTATGATAATAAACTTCCCTCTGCTTCTCTCTCACCTGCAGTATTGGTTGTAGTTTTTGAGTACTGGCAGCACTATGCAGTGTGGAGGGTTGATAGCACTACTGCATGAGCACATATGATTCCTGTCAGAGCCAAGACAGAGTTGATACTGATGTTGGCTATTAGCCACTCTGACATGATGGTGATCAGACTGTGGATATTGCCACCAATGGATATAGTCACCATTGTTTTAATCACCATCAAATCACCATTATTTTATTTATTTTTATGAAAGCATTTTTAACAGACTATTTCACTGAAGTTCATTCTGTATGTAAAGAACCTCAGCTTTATTTCATAGCTGTTGTAGAGCTTTGTATTATATCGCCGTCGCGGGCTCCTCTCCTAAACTTCTCCCGAACAAATCCAGGTGTAGTCAGGAAGCACTCAGTGTGTATAGTTTATTCTGCCGGCCTCCCAGGTGCACAAAAGATTATTTACAAAGAAAATAAACAACTGACTTAATTCAAAACAAAACAAAAAAATCTATATACAAAACACAAGCGGCTGAGCCAGTCTGCATGTTACCCTCACTGTAACATCTCACAGAATGCCCAGGTCGGCCCTGACGGCCTCCTTTTATACCCCGTTGCCCCTCCCAACAGGCATAATAGTCATCAGTCATCCCTTTATCATTTCTTTCCCCAAAACACTCCTTTTTCCTCAGCATATTTCCAGCTGTATTCCTACAATACCCATATATATATGTATACACACATTCATGGCCACTTCCAGGCAGCCTACAGTGTTTCACAAAAAAAATTAATGCAGTTCACGTGACCTTTCCAAGCGCGTGCGAACCCACTATTTGAACCCTGGAACACCATACCATCAGCTTGCATAACCAGTCGGTTAGGTTGGGTGAGCGTGAGGTGGGTCAGTAGCATCAATTGATTCATCCTCCAGAAACTGTCTGCATACTCAGATACCCCAAATGAGACATGTGGCATTATGGTTTACCAGGAGGAACCCAGGACCCACTGCACGAGTGCAGGGTCTGACAGTGGTAGATAGTCCAAGGAGTTCATGCTGGTACCTAATGACCTGACTGCTGAATGGGAAAAACACTTCAACACAACACACATAACAAAAAAAGACTTTGTTACTTCCCACCTCTGAATATAGGTAACAGAAAGATACCTTTGGGTATGTTGAACTTGGTAGTACAGAGCAAATAAGTAGTTAAAGGGAAACTGCTCAGAGGAATTTCAGCATGAATAATAGCAAAAACAAAGGAATAACAGGATTGTGGAGATACTTCCCCCTTACTTGTCTTTTTAAGGTATTATCCTTGGAAAAAGTAAGTAATCAAACAGACATCAAGAGAGCAAATATCTGTATTAGAGCTTTGAAAAACAAACCAAAACAACACACACATGCTGCATTGATCCCAGTTTCATTCTGGGATTGTCCACATTGTCCACACATTCTGAACAAATTACCACAGACATACAGTCAGTTAGCAATCTGCTAACGTGCTACTTAAACACCAACTCCGTCAGTCATTTTTAGTCATTAAAGGCACCACCTCTCTGTTTTAGTTGCTATTGTTAATGTGTTCATGATGGCAACACTCACTCTACCACGTACATACATATGTACTGTAAGGAGAGGATCTTGGAAGGGTGATTAACTTTAAAAAGTGACATCGTAGTTAAAAAGATATTATTTTCAGGAAGACACAGGTCTTTTGTGGTTGGTTAGAGGAAATCAAATCTCCTGGAAATGCGCTGTGAATACACGACCGGGTTGAAGACGATAATAAATCGAGTTCACCATTCTGCTCTGCTTCTGCTTTTGACATGACGCCAGGCAGAAGGAAATGATTTGTGCAGGTATGCAGCAACACTTACAACTGATTGGTTGGCAAAACACAAAAAACGAGTTCTTTAACTAACAGAAATTGACTTAGATGATGAATAGTGTCAGGCTAAATGAAATGAAATAAAACAGCATTTTTTTCTGCTGCTTGCTGTAATGTTTTCTGTGTTATTTTATAGTATTTATTCACAAAAACGTCTTTGGTTTTTACCACTGAGCTTCAGTACACTTAATGAGATTACTTCTGCCTCTGGAATGAGTTTGCCCCCCAGAAATGTTTGTACAATTCGCTCTCATCTGCATTTACCCCAATGAGTTCAACCACGACACGAGTTTCAATGGGGCGTGAGCCACAGCCACCCAAGTAGAAGCAGAGATGTGTTCAGTTCAATAAACTATTCCAACACAAGCAGGCACGGAAACAGGCGTGGGATCCTTCCTAATGCTTTCACCGAGAAGAAAATGTGTGTCCTGATCTGTAGCTTTCAGTGGAAATCGTCCAAGCAGAATTGCTCTGTAGTGGATGTGAGCGGTGAACTGGTAGCTCAAAGTGCCGAAGGGCCTGGCTTATAGGTTTCTCGCCATCGTTTCATTGCCAAGTGAGTGCTGCAAAGAGGAGGCTGAGAGGTGAAAGCCCCTTTCTGGCAGCTGCTGCAGTAATATGACATAAGAAGCTGGAGTGAAAAATTACTGAAGCACAAACATCAAAGTAGGTTTTCTTAAATTCTGTCAGCCCAGGACACCAATAGATGGATATAGCATTACCCAAGAACTGAGTTAGAAGTGTGTACTATCCGCAGCAGGAACCTGCAGAGCATGATCATGTGCTCATCTTGGAGGAAGCATCCACATCCTCATCACGTCCTAAAGTAACATGAACAACAGACCAGCTATGATGACAGCTAACCCATTTCCAAGGGGAACATCTTACTTTTGACCGGGTGGCTCCCTCACTTCCATAAACATGGTGACACTGTGGAGGACCTGCATTAAATTAGGTGACACAACAGCTGGCACATCCTTTCTTCTGATGCAACTGGATGACATCAAAACTTGGGGGATGAGGTGAATGCCACAGTTTAGAAGCCAAACAAATCGGTCATTTCAATGTAATCTCACACAGTCCGCTGTGAAAAACTGTTCCCCAAACCTAAAAACCAGAGATGGGCAGTAACGCGTTACTTGTAGCGTGTTACTATAATCTGATTACTTTTTTCAAGTAACGAGTAAAGTAAGGGATTACTATTGCAAAAACGGTAATTAGATTACCATTACTTTCCCGTAGGAATGCTGCGTTACTGCATTACTAAAACCGTGATTTTTTTGCGAGAATATCTCATGACAGTGACGTAAGCAAGTGCCACGTTCGTGACAACAGCTGTGTGCAGATCAACAATGGATAACATATCGAGTGCGGAGACAGTATGAGCATGCAGCGTTTAAAGCGTGGAAGTACTGACCTTACTTTAAGTTTGATTCCATAAAAAGTGACAAAAACATTAGCGTCCGTTGTGCGTTGGAAGAAAACTTCTTTTTACAGCGAAAAAACCCCCCTAAACTTCCGAGCAAGCACCGAGTGCGCTACTACGTAATGGGAAACTCACAGAGAAACTCGCGGATTCTTCCACTGACCGCTGCGGCACACCTGCACCAGGGTAAACCTCCACCTACACTACTCCTGCTTTACAGGTGAAAATAGAGCAAAAGGACCGCTAGTCTTTGACTTTATTTATTTTCTGCTGTGTTTTACTTGCATCTATTGTGCAGAAAATAGGTTTAAATATTAAACAAATTTCTTCCAGTCAGAGAATGTTGCATATAATTAAATTTTTGCTTGATGCATAAAGTTAAAAGATTAAAACTAATAAAACAAGTTTTAAAAAGGGACTTGTATGATGGATTATGTAGAAAAAGTAGAATTGGGCTGAAAGATCTATCGCTTTATCACCTATGTAAATTGTGATTTTAAAAAGTAACTAAGTAACTAAGTAATTAATTACTTTTGAAAATAAGTAATCAGTAAAGTAACGGGATTACTTTTTTGGGGAAGTAATCAGTAATTAGTTACTGATTACCTTTTTCAAGTAACTTGACCAACACTGCTAAAAACACAACTGTCAATGGTTTAAAACAACTGAAGCACCTATTGACTGTTGGGAAGAACCACGATGAAAACAAAGGTTTTGTTATCCAACGCCGAATATGTATGTTTTACTTATGACTTATTTCTGCTGTTCTGTAACCATCATTTTAGTAGAGACATCGAGACAGATCAACGTTTTACTTTTATTAAAGTTACATGACTTCTTTCTTCACATGGGCAATCTCAGTTTTTCTAGCTTAAGCCCTGTTCCAGCAAATAGTCCAGCATTTCCTTAATAATCAAAAACAGTCAAAATTCATGGTGAATTAGTTTCATTGTGGCAATGGGTACAAACTCTGCAAATATAACATTTGTCAGTAAAGCGAACTTGGATAAGCGAAGCATGTGATGTTTGTTTACAAGATTCACAGAGCTAGTAAATGAGCTACAGTGACATTTAATCAAATATTATTGGGGCTGTAAGCACGTATTTGAACCTGTACGTATAGTTTTGACCCAATCCAAGTTGTTAAAAACATCTGCCATACAGCATGCAAACACATCAGTTCAAAGAAATCACTAAAAGCTCAAATTACCATGACGTGCACGTCAATGATGAGCGTATGTAAACGTCTGAACACAACTGTGTGCTGTGGTGAGTCATGTTCTGCCCTTCAGTGCACCTGGTCTGAGTTACCATACATTATGATCCAATAATAGTCATAAGGCTTTACTCACCATGTTCCACCATTTTAACACAAAAAACCAAACCAAGCTTTTATACGATAGTTAACTTCTCTGAAAAAGTAAGAGGCTTCACTGTATTTTTAAATAGCAGAACACAGGAATCATTCCTGCTTGCAGTAAATGTGCATGATGTAAATCAACTGTCAGGTGAAAGAGTTTGTCGGAGTCATTGGCTTTAGTCAGTGCACAAGTAGAATATTTGTCTTTTATCACATGGTAGAGTGGTTTAAAATATCTATTAGAATATGCTAACATAAAAGCCTTAAACCTAAGAAAGAAGAAAGCAATGAATTGCAAAGTCCAGATTGAAAAACAAAATCAGAATTGGAATTATCCTGTCATGTGACATAAGGGGTAAGGAAAAACAACAAACTTTTATTTGGCTGAAGGCAGAAGTCCAAGAAAAAAACAAAGTGCAGTCCACACTGAAGAAAAAAGATCACAACACAAAACTAATTAAAACAATGAAAGAAGTAATACTAAGAGCACAACACAAACAAAACATGAGACACTAACCAAATAACATAAAACAGGCAATAACTCAGCCATGGAGAACTCAGGACAGAAGACTGCAGAGAGCAAAATGAGTGTAATAGTCATAGTGAGTCACATAAACCAACAATAAGAAAACTTCGCCTAGAATCGTAATCAAAGCTAAAGTCTAGAATAATGAAAATCCAAAACCTACCAAAGAATCAAACAAAGAAAAACACGGATCGTGACATGTCCGAGGTTTGGTAGCAGCGCCAGACCTCAGTGGATGTTTTGTCCAGTCAGTCATTATTTGGTTTAAAACTGAAGAACCTCCAAGAACGTGATTGTTCACATGCTGGTGGGGTGGTGGGGTGAACCAAAGTTTAGTTGGTTGTCAGAATGAGAATGGTTGTTTTACTTTTCAGACAGACATACATCTCTACATTTTTAGCAAAGGCTTTTTTATCCTTTCAGTTTTTAATTGAATGTAAGTATTGTTCAGATGCTTTTGATTAACCTTTAATAATGTGATAAATTATAATGAGTTTTATATTTAATTAGTTTTAATTAGTTTTATGAGGTTTATTTTGCAAAAAGTTCCAAAACAAAAGATGAACTTTGGTGCAGATAAGAAAACAATACACAAAAGACTTTCTTGACTTAAAGCTTCAGTGATTCTCATTATTTGACATACAAAAATGAATAAATTCAAGAACCTCACACAAAAAAACTGTTAAGGAGTCAAGAAATCAAATAAATAAATGAAACCTACTCAAAGCAGAGTCTTTAAATTCGTTAATTGGCCAGAGACAGGATTCTAGGTTAATGCTATTCTTCTGTGTCTGCTAAATGTGGACATTGGAATAAGATCATCTTTATATGTACAGCATTAATAGCTTTTAAAGCTCAGACGTTCATAAATGAACGGATGAATGAAGAGAGCACAGTGAATCAGAGTCAAATCCCTCGTTAGCACAAACCTGGTCAAATAGATAGATAATTCTGCTTCTGATTGTCAAAACAAAAGTGTACCAAACAATGTTGTTAGCTGGACACGTGTTGATTTAAAGGAGTAATAATGTGATTATCCCCCGGACATCAAAGCCATCACCCTAACCCTAATCCCAGCTTTACTTTGGGAGAACCGTACATGCAAATGGAATCTCAAATATCTGTTGAGACAAACATCACACATTCAAAAGCAAAATAATTCTTTTGTATGTATCGTGTTTGTCACATCATAATATATCTACAAAGGTTCAGTGGCATCTACATAAGATGTGTCCAAAACAAAGACAACATGTTATTTTGTTGGCTTCAGTGTCTGTTTGTGGTGCAGAATGTACATGCATCAATAAAATCCATGTAACAGCACTGTTAGCATAAATCGTTTGAAACGAAGAATCGGTGAGGCTGTCTTGCTGCTAGCTCATCTTAAATGCCAGTAATTTAACTGAGTCCTCAGGGCTTTTATTTTTTTAAACATTTATTTTACATGTTAAAAATTGATTGTTATAGACGCTAAAACAACATTTTAGATTTTTTGGGTTACAAGCCCAACACACACCCGGCATTGCACTAGCTTAAAATGCAAAGGTCCACTTCATGAGCATATGGAGTAAAGCCTGTGTGCACGGGTGGGCTGATCACAGTCTATAACTCTTTTTAACCACCTGAAGAAAAAAAACATAATCGCCAGTAAAAGCAGCACAAGTCTGAGGCCAACATGAACTCCCTTTGTGCTCTATGGATCCACAGTAAACAAATCAAGTCTCTGTCCCCATCAACAGGCAAGAGTGAGGTTTGCAAAACACTGAATGACTGTAAGGTTGTCAAATAGGGAGAAAACACTGTTAAACCTGCTCTTACATTAAGTACATCTCTGTCAAAAATATAAAAAAAAGCTAAGAATAAATATATAAATAACCCATGTGTCATAAAATGCACCACAACATTCAAACTAAAATAAATACAGCTGAAAACAGGTAATTAATACAATGTTCCATAAGTTGATGTTTCTGTTTGATTCCCACTAACAATAAAATTCATCATTCAACACAGTTTTAATCATCATATTACTGGTGTTACTGGGAGTTCTATGCAGCTTCATGCATAATAAACCAAATCATATTCGTTAATGTGCAGTTTCTCTTTCAGAAGCATAATCAGGATAAAATCACATGTGAAATGTAACATTAACTCATCTAATGTTTTTTGTGAACCTGTAACCATATTAGGCTATTAGGCTAGCACCTGTGCAGTTATTTGCTGGCTTACACACTCTCACTTAAAGCTTGTTAATGTTACTCAGTGTTGTTCACAATATGAAATAAAAGCGTAATGTTATGTTTGAATGAGTGATGTGATAATGGCAATAAAAGTGTCTAACTTTCTTTTGTTTGGAAGATCCTTTTTCACCATCATGTTCTTCTTCTGTCCTTCCAACACACCACCTTTTTTTGTACTACTTTCTTTTTTCACAATAAAAGCATTGCATTTCACAAAAAATATGACAATTTAAAAAAGGAACCACAAAACATTCATGATGACTTAGTGGATGTGGTGGGCTACACTATATACAGCGCAAAAAGTAAAATCATTACAAAATTCCAAAGTTAAAAGTGTATTTTCTGCTAGTATCTAAACCTCCTGTTTGTTTTGATGTCTGTGCTTTTATTTTGGAATGATGTTTGCTTTATTGCAGAGCTTTGAAGGAAGAATAGACATCACTCGTCATTTTTGGATTTTTTTTTTTCATTAGCTCTGTGTTACCTGCCACAAACTGGCAATCTGTCAGGGTACCTGCCTCTTACCCTGTTGTAGCTGAGATAGGCACCACCACCCAAGACCCTGAATTGGACAAGATGGATGTATATTTGGTATAGTTATTTACTTCCTGATTCTTCTTCTCCAAACTTCATGATAGTCTGGCAGAAGTGATTGGGAGTGTCTGCAGAATTAAAGAAACAGGACAGATGCAGCAGTCTCACAAAGAAGTGATGGATGAGGCAAAAGTGTGACTTAGAAGGAAAAAAAAAGCAAGAATTAGTGCCACTCTGTGCAGACAGAAAATAAATCAGCTTCAGCAGCTGCATAAAATATGATTTCTAAACTTGATTATGCATGCTGACAAAGCGTGTGTTCTGCAGTAAGTAGGCTCTTAAGATCTGCACAGTGAGGCTGGAAACAAATAAAGTTAATCAGGTAAATATGTTAATATTGCAGGGAGGTTCAACAGTAGAGGTCACAGAAGTGGAAAAACAATGGATGAGTTCTGAAAGCTGTTGCTGGTGTACATACAAAGTTAAAACCCATAGCTTTTTAAAATTACCCTCAATCAATCATAGCAGCAGGCAGTCGCACCAACACAAAGGACCTGAGTTCACTGTGAATACTGTTACTATGTGGAAAACGAATGAACTCGTAACGCTCTCCAGTGTATGTGATGCTACACTTTGCATTTTACAGGGGAAAGAAGAGCTGTAGTGTGAGCCACGCAGAGACAGAAAACAAACAGCGATTGGGAATGTGAAGACATGGCTGGAGTGTGTCTTCCTCCAACAAACACATGACTGGGCCTGATACGACTCAGTGTATTCAGCAGTGTGAACAATGGAAGGACAAAGTATTTATGATGTCCAAAAAGAAGTCAACCCTAACCCAGAGGAATTCCATGTAAACAGAAGGATATTAACCAAACCCTAATCCCCGCACTGTTTGGTAGATGACAGGATGTTGATCCAGTGGCACCAGTTTTCACAGAGAGCTGAACCTGGTTCCAGCGTTTTGCTGTTGCTTCCATTTTTAATTAGAAGTTTTGATTAATTTGCAAATGTATTTAGTATTGTTTTCATTTGAATCACAATTGTTTTGATGACAGGTGATATACAGGCCAACAGAATCTTGGTGTGTGATCTTAAACTCCCTCAGAGCACTCCAACCACTGACCAAAGAGTCAATAAATCAGATGGTAACTGTAATAAATGACATGACTAACAGGAAGACTGTGTCCCACCATCAATACACATCTGTTTTATTAGTGAAACAGTCTGAATCCTGTGTGCAATCACCTTTGCTTTCTTCATGACGGTCTTTCAGCCTGCACTCTCTGGACTCATGAACCCCAGGAAACTGTACCTGTTTCTGTCACATTTCCCACATCAACACTTGTTGTCAGCAGAAGTTTTTCTTTCATTCTGGGTTAAAAATATAAATGACTTTTTTCTCACTGCGATTTTTGTTGTTTCTGTGGAGGTTTTCATTGTTAGCAGTGATTCAGCTTTACGCTTTACATTTGTGTTTCACAAAACTATCCATATTTTGTTTAGCACACATACCTGCTGTAAATACAAAACCATTGAATAAAATGAAGTGAAGGCATTTAGTTTGAGCTGGACGTCTACAGTAGATCATGCAAAATGACACGGTACACCTGTTGGCCACATTATCTACCGAATACATCGTTCCAATTTATCCATCCATCCATCTTCATCCGCTTTATCCATGGACGGGTCGCGGGGGCAGCAGCCTAAGCAGAGCGGCCCAGACCTCCCTCTCCCCAGCCACCTCCTCCAGCTTATCCGGGGGAACACCAAGGCGTTCCCAGGCCAGCCGAGAGATATAATCTCTCCAGCGTGTCCTGGGTCTGCCCCGGGGCCTCCTCCCGGTGGGGCATGCCCGGAACACATCACCCAGGAGGCGCCCAGGAGGCATCCTTGTCAGATGCCCAAACCACCTCAGCTGGCTCCTTTCGATGTGGAGCAGCAGCGGCTCTACTCTGAGCCCCTCCCGGATGGCCGAACTTCTCACCCTATCTCTAAGGGAGAGGCCAGCCACCCTTCGGAGGAAGCTCATTTCCGCCGCTTGTATCCGCGATCTCGTTCTTTCGGTCACTACCCACAGCTCGTGGCCATAGGTGAGGGTAGGGACGTAGATCGACCGGTAAATTGAGAGCTTCGCTTTTACACTCAGGTCCCTCTTCACCACGACGGACCGGTGCAGTGTCCGCATTACTGCAGCTGCAGCCCCAATCCGTCTGTCGATCTCCGGCTCCCTTCTCCCATCACTCGTGAACAAGACCCCGAGATACTTGAACTCCTCCACTTGGGGCAAGAACTCATCCCTGACCTGGAGTGGGCACTCCACCCTTTTCCGGCTGACAACCATGGCCTAAGATTTGGAGGTGCTGATCCTCATTCCCGCTGCTTCACACTCGGCTGCGAACCGTTCCAGTGCGAGCTGGAGGCCATCACCCGATGAAGCCAACAGAACCACATCATCCGCAAACAGCAGAGATGAGATTCTGAGGCCACCAAAGTGAAAGCCCTCCGCCACTTGGCTGCGCCTAGAAATCCTGTCCATAAAAATTATGAACAGAACCGGTGACAAAGGGCAGCCCTGGCGGAGCCCATCACCCACCGGGAATGAGTCCGACTTATTGCCGGCAATGTGAACCAAGCTCTTGCAACGGTTGTATAGGGATCGAATGGCCCGCAGCAATGGGCCAGACACCCCATACTCCCGCAACACCTCCCACAGGACACCCCGAGGGACACGGTCGAATGCCTTCTCCAAGTCCACAAAACACATGTAGACTGGTTGGGCAAACTCCCATGGACCCTCAAGTATCCTTGAGAGGATAAAGAGCTGGTCCAGTGTTCCACGACCAGGAAGAAAACCGCATTATTCCTCCTGTATCCGAGGTTTGACTAGCGGACGAACTCTCCTTTCCAGCACCCTGGCATAGACTTTCCCAGGGAGGCTGAGGAGTGTGATCCCCCTGTAGTTGGAACACACCCTCCGGTCTCCCTTCTTAAAGATGGGGACCACCACACCGGTCTGCCAGTCCAGGGGTACTGCCCCTGATCTCCACACAACATTGTAGAGGCGTGTCAACCAGGACAGCCCTACAATTTCCAATTTAGGTATTTAAATAACAACAAGTATTTTCAAAAAGATCAAGGTTTACATCAGATTCCTGTTTTCAACAAAAGCCAATCTAACAGAGTGTATGGACAAATACTGTGCCCAACGATCTGGGTCACATATTACATCATCAGAAGCTGCTACCATGGAAACTCCTGCCATTAAGTTTTTTCTGCTGATGTTAATGTTAGAGGAGGTTTGGAGCTCACCACTTACACTTGATTTGATGTAGCAGTGCCATCCTGTTAGCGTACCATTCAACTACTTAGCCATCCAGCCTTTCACAAATATTTGTGACTCAGTGAGTCATTCTAATGGTTCAAACCAGCTGTAGCAATGGGACTGAAAACACCTGAATTCAGAGGCTACTGTTGTTACGATTTGGTGCTTTATAACCAAACTTGAACTGAACTCACTTGAAGCCTGTGGCCATCCCCGGAGTTCCACTTTCCTGTTCCACTCAACTTTCCATGAAAATGCTTTTCACCAAAGAGCTGTGGTTTATCCTCTTTGTAGAGGATGTGAATGATCTTCTCCTGGGCCAATTAAAGTCAGCTGTCCTCCCCATGTTAACGTCTCCGTAATCTAGAACAAGAGATGTTCAGTATTTTTACTGTTTGAATAATCATGTACTTACACTCAAATATACTCTTTTATGATCAATAAGCCTTGATCATCAAAGCTGAAACTAAATTTTACAACTAAAACGGACCTTTTCAAGATATTGGCATTTTCTGAGATGACCATGTAAATGCTTGTCCACTTACTAACCTTAATAAACATATACTGTGGTCCAGTGGGCCTGTCTTATTTCTAATGGCTCTTAAAGGCTCTCCAGAGGCCTTTGTGTTCATCCAATAAAAGTATGTTAGGAATAATAACATCAAACTCATGATTATCTATTACAAAAAAGAAATTACTTTAAAAATATGTTTAACTCATGATCTGACCTTGAGGGTTTGTTGTTGTTTTGTTTGTGTGGTTATCTAAAAAAGTAGCCAGGGTCAGTTTGCCATAAGGTTTGTCATGCAGGTTAACGCGGTCGCCCCTGGAGAACGACCAAAGTGTTTAACTAACAATGTGACCCTGGTCTGTCGGCCATAAGGTATAAAAGCAGCTAGAGTTGTCAGCTGTCAGAGGACGGAGCACCTGCTATGCCAGCATCTGTCCGCCTGCACACACACGCACATACATCATGCACACTCCCTCATATTTAAATGCACAAGATGATGACTTTAGTACCAAAACAAACATACCATATTTCTTTGGGAAGTTTTAGGAAGTTCTTGCATTTTGTATCAGTATTTTGTTGCTGTCCACTGAGAATGTGAGTTCAAGGAAGGGCAGCATAAATATTCACGTTAGGATAAACTAATGTTTTTTGTTTCTTGTGTTACCACTTCATTTGGGTTCTTCTCTAAAGGAAAACAACGTTCACACCTCTTTGAGAGGTGTTATGTTCATTTTTGTCATTTACTCGATGGCCCTCTGGCCTCAGCCTCAGTGTCTTAGTCCTGGAGACACACCACGATACAAAATCCTTTTGGTTTTACAGCAGGAAATATAATCTTAAGTTTATATTTACCACTAAGATTGTTTGCTTCTTTTTAGGTGTATTTCATCTATGGTGTTGAATGTTGAGGATGAATGAGTAGAGTGTTTACAGCTGGGCTAAAACACTCTTTTAATGAAGCTCTGCATCACCCGTCTCGTTCTGCTGTTGCCAGCTGCTCTGTGTTTCCTTTTATTAGTTTATACGACCAGCCAGTGTGCACGTCTAACCGTGTTTAGAAACTATTTCCATTTTCAATGTACTATTTCATTCCTGGCAGCACGGTGGCACGGTGGTTAGCACTGTTGCTGCATAGCAAGAAGGTCCTGAGTTCAATTCCCCCATCAGGCTGGGGTCTTTCTGTGTGGAGTTTGCATGTTCTCCCCGTGTGTGCGTGGGTTCTCTCCAGGTACTCTGGCTTCCTCCCACCATCCAAAGACATACAGTTAGTGGGGATATGTTCATTGATTAATCCAAATTGCCCATAGGTGTGAATGGTTGTCTTTCTCTGTGTGTTAGCCCTGACAGACTAGCGACCTGTCCAGGGTGTACCCCGCCCCTCACCCCATGACAGCTGGGATAGACTCCAGCGCCCCTGTGACCCTGAAAAGGATAAGCGGAAGCGAATGGATGGATGTTTCATTCTTTCTCTCTCTCTCACACACACACGCACACTCCGGTAGCTGTTCACAAGACTATGGGCTCAAACTGTGCTTGTAAATCAGACTCAGTAGTTGTGAACTGAGCTTTGTAACCTTTTAAACCAAAATATCTGAAAATTTTATGGTTGTGCATCCATAGATTGTGTGTGTGTGTAAAAAAGATTTGTGTTGGTAAAAAATAAATATTTGTTAAGGTCTGGTACAGCCAAAAAAAAAAAAGTTGTATGAGCTTTTTGGGAAATGTATCTGAAAAGAGAGAAAGAGCGTCCTACATCTTCAAAATGTAAATTTGAACTGGTCGTGTTCAAATTTTCAGAAGGAATTTTCAGGAGAAAACATCTTTCTTTTAAAAAATGTAACTTGCTTTGACAGTTGAAATTACAAGTTTACAGCGCTGGACTGTGATGTGTACTATAGTCAGCCTCACACCAAGGATGACCCTCAGAGCGGGACGTATGTTTTTATACTACAAGAAAAACACGTTTTATTATGACTCTCTTCTTCCAGAAGCGACGTGGCAGTTCTCCCGATGAATCTCCTCCTCTCTCCGTTCACGTCTGTCCGCTCACTCCCTCAACCTCCTATCTGCTTCCTGGAATCACAGAGACATGGACACAAATCAGCCTTGATTATCTAATGTTAGTATTTGTTGTTCTTCTACTGATTCTAAGGTCTGGTTCTGACCCACAGACTTATGGAAAACATTTATCAGTGCGTGTAAGCGTTGCTGCAAAATCCCTCTACGTCATTCCTCTAATATATCAGTCCGGGCAGTCATGCCAAACGAATCTCTCAACCTGTAACTCATTGCACATTTGCAGTGTGTATAAATAAAATAATTTAAACAGCTTTGTTTAATAATTTCAACAAAAAGTTTCACTCCTAACAGACCTGAGGCTCAGTGAAACGCCACGACAGCCAAACCCATCTGCTCTCTGATTGGATTGCTAAATTTGTGATTGACATGACATTGACCAATCAGCTGAAAGGAAGAAAAGTCTATTCCAAATTTGTACTCACACACAGGTGAGGGCTCTTGAGAGTTTTACACATAATTTTTTGCTTTGTATCTGTAACCAGACCTTAACATAAAAACGGTAACTTGTGTAATTATTTTCTACAAGCACAAATCACACAAATCCTCTGTGGACGCACAAACATAAACTTCTCAAATATTTTGATTTACAAGGTTAAAAACTCATTTCACAACTACGCAGTCTGACTTAAAGTACAAAATATTCATGGCCACAGTTTGAGCCCATACACGATGTGGCTGACTCCATTTGATGTGAGAAAGTGCAACCAGTTGACTCTACAAGTTCTGAGATTGGTGATGTTTTCACATTAATATGTTTCTAATACAGAGTGTGTGTTTGTGTGCTGGAGCAGCTGCTTTCGATTACTCTGTTCTTGGCCTCACTTTTAGCTCCGATTCACTGCTCTGTGTTGTTGAAGCAGCTACTAACACTCACATGAAGTATGAGAAGAGCTGGCTTTCCTATAAGAGGACGGGTCTCGCTTTTGGCCTTTGTCCAGTCTGATCGCATGGAGTACAGCCGAGCAACCAGGTGGTCTTCCTCAAGCAGGCCCCCCAGACCTGGCTCCAGGGTGGGGTTACTGGGACCCCACCCTGGACAGAGCAACCATTTCACAGGTTTTAGTCTGCAGTACTGGGATCACATTCAGGACCAGCTTCCTTGAGAGATCCTACCCTCAGGGGCAAATTGTAGATGGGAACAGACCACCTGGCATCGTTTGGGCACCAACCGCTCAATCATAAAGGTGGCGATTCACAGAGGGAAAGAAATAGTGTTTTTTCTTTTGTTTGTTTTGTAATTGAGAAATCGCGAGCACTTTTTAGTTAATCCACCTGATCACCTCTTAAAACTTGCCTACATCTTGCTATTTGTGTCATACACAGATCAATTTTCAATTTATTTATTATTTATTTTTCATTTAGATTTTAATGTACTGTTTAAAAATTCTAGATAAAAATAATCTTTTCATCCTGTGGCTTTAAGATTCACGCACAAGTCTTGTACTAATGGTTATCCACTCACCACAGAGATAAAAATCTCGCTTCATGACTGCATCCTTCATCATTCTGACAATTCACTAAGCTTCTGTTTACTGATTTTATAGGTGAACAGCGCTGCCATTAATAATTTAGCCCTGCTTGTGATTAAAATATGAAGAACAGCAGTTTTATGACCTTTGAAAGTAATGTGTGCTCCGTTTCAGATGATTCAGTCTTAAGAAGTCTGGTAAATATGACCTTTGATTTTCAGATAGTCTTCGTCTCTAACAGATTTAGTCATGATGGACTCGACAGTCAAATATGACACCTCGCTGTCGACACAGCATGTCTTTATATTGTCTTCCTTCTCTCACCCCAACCGGTCGCAGCAGATGGCCCCGCCCCTCCCTGAGCCTGGTTCTCTTGGAGGTTTCTTCCTGTTAAAAGGGAGTTTTTCCTTCCCACTGTGCTTGGTCATAGGGGGTCATATGATTGTTGGGTTTTTCTCTGTATGTATTATTGTACGATCTACTGTACAATATAAAGCACCTTGAGGCGACTATTGTTGTTATTTGGTGCTGTATAAATAAAATAGAATTGAATTAAAATATATAATCGCCTTCTGTTGGACTACAAAATAGACTCAAATGAAAAAAAAAACACCTAAAAACTGCTTAAAACTATAACGGTGTGAATGGGGCGTTTTAGGCTTTTTTAAAGCAGCTTTTTTTCATATAGCAATGATTCAGATTCATTTTCTCTTAAATTATAAAATCCTGTTTGTGGAGTGGAAACGAAAATGTGAAAAGATGTGAGAGATGCTGTGAACTTGCTGTTAACCTTCTCCATGTTTAGTGGAGTTCAGTCAGGTTGTATTTTTAAAAAATCTTTTGGAACCCACGGTGTGACATATCAGTAAATGTCTACAAACTTACCAACCCTACAAACTGTGCTGCTACTTTTCCTCCTTGTTAGATACAGCATGTAGTATAGAGCACAGTCTGATTGTGTATTTCTGAGGAAATGCATCAGTGGCTGGGCAGTAAGTTAGATGTGGTGATGAGACTAACTCTGTTCAGCCTCTTAAATCATCTTTTTCATTGGTGCCTGTACGAGTATTAGCCCTTATTTAGAGCTGCTACATTGATCACATTATAAGATGAAGGACCACGTTGAATACTTCATGCTCCCTCTGTATCAGTTTGCTTTGCAGACTAAGAAACATTAGGAGCAGCTCGTCCTCACTGCTTGGCCTTAATCTTTACTACATCTCCTTTAGTGTAGGTAATTAAAGTTTCTGCTGCTGAAGCATTTTTGTGTTGTTAAACAACAGTTACTTTTTTCTCTTCTGATGCTGTAAAAGGATTCCGACACAAAACTCGTGTTTCCGTTTTGTTTGATGTTATTGCACAAACAGTTAGATTTTCCTCCTGGCTCAACAGCAGCTGCACCCTCGTTCTCCTTCCCTGACTCAAACGTCACTGAAAAAGGGAAATCCTCATCAGCACAATCACATCCACCTGTCGCTCCAGCCTCCCTGGCACCGCCTCCTGAGCTCACTGCACCACCCCTCCCCTGCAGCTGAGCCAGGGATCACACCTCCGCACAGACGTAAAATAGTTTCTACTCATATGAGAAAACACTTCTCATATAGAAAAGGATTTAAAGTGATGTTTTGAGTATTACAAACTTCTTGGAATATGTAACATGTAGATCCTGGTTAACCAATAGCTTCTTTAAATGGTGTTCTTCATACATTTCTGGCCAAGGCTCGATACTAAAGGTGTATTGGAGCAGCTGTCCTCATTTACATTTGTTATCCATATCATGCACAGAAAAGTGATGCAGAAATTAGCCCCAAAGCCAGTGAAGCATGCTCGCTATGATATAAGAAAATTGGCTGCTCAGAACATATTCACTGATTTCAAGCAACTGCACAAACATATTCTCAAGCTGGGAGAGCTCTCCATCTTAAACGTCACACTAGAGTAATCAGTTTTCAGGGCTTTCTGATTATGTTTACTGAGAATGTGTTGCACAGCAAAAAGTACATGAAACTAGTATTTAACAAAAGTACAAGGGAAGGAAAACATGAAGATGTTTTCAGACACACTGATTTGCACATAGACTATGCAAAGAAGCCAAAGTAATAAATTCATTCTGAAATAGAAATGCATCCGTACTTCATTTGAAGAGGAGCCTCGGGGTAAGTGTTTGTAGACCTTTCTCTGCTTAACTTTCCTGAAACACATTTCAAAGGTTCTGCTTCACTCATAAATCAAAGAGGTTACAGTCAGGACACCTGTCTCAGGTCTGACAAATTAAAGCCAATGTGGAAGTGCCAAACACTGCAGGACCTCCAGAGTCTCCTGAGGCTGGCTTCAAACGCAGGTCATCCCCCAAACACAACCACGTTAAAATGAACCAATTCAGCCATGAATATAACATGTTTATATGCTAATGTCCAAGTTTTTACCTCTATAGCTAATGTCTCCCTTCATCAGCACATGCGTGATGGGGTTTAGGTTTCATCAAGACTAAAAATTCAGGGTGTAGCTGGCAGCTGTGCCAGCAGCTATGTGCTTGGCTTCACCTCTGCTAGCTGGAGTCAGTGAACTGGACCTTCCTGTTTATGGTAATTTTACATTTGGAGCAAAACATTTAAAGAGATAGCTTTGATTCACTGTCTTATCCAAGAGGTCTGCGCTGCAGCTTTACTGAGTGTCATGCAAGTATGTTAATATTACAGTGTTACTTTAGCAGATGTGTCTGTGTTTTGCACCTGTACAAAGTATGAATGCAGCTTGATAACCAACTGTGTTACCTTTGGTGTCCTTTGTACCAAAACAATGTGTTTGGTGTGTGTTTGTGGCAGACTGCAACCAACAAAGCGTCTAAGGATACAATTTGAAATGAGCTCTTTGTTACATGTGGACATAACACTAGTACGTAAGTTTTTCATGCTTCAATAATTCAATTCAATTTATAATGAGCCAAATCACATCAACACTCGGCTCAAGGCACTTTACCAAAATAAAGACGGTACAATAATACAGAGAAAACCAAACAATCAGACGATCCCTTATGAGCAAGCATGCAGCAACAGTGGGACGGAAAAACTCTGTCTCTGATTCTACTTTTAAAACCCAAAGAACTACAAATAAACCTGCAGACTGAGGATGAAGGGCTCTGAGGCTTTTATGCTAAGATGTACTCTGACTATTCAAGACCTTAGATGTGGGGAGTATATCATCTCTCAAGCATGGATAAGAGATGATGAAGAAGGGATACTGGACATGATGGATGCTGAGAGCAGAGCTACAGGCAGGAGGAAAAGAGGAAGACCAAAGATAAGGCTGGTGTGAGAGCTGAGGATGCTAGGTTTAGCTCAGCGTTACATGTAACAGTGTGTGTGAAGCTAGATTTAAGAAATGCGTCTTTAAGGTAAAGTTATTAAGACAAGTTTAGGGTCATCTTGTGCCAGCACAGAGTGTGACATCATCAGGTTGGTTGGTAGGTTACTAATGTGGTAGATTTATATTAGCTTATGTTAGCTTATGTTAGCTAACTAGTGACTGGAACAAAACTCAGAGGAAAGCAAGGGGACTAAAAACAATGTCCTGTGTCCACCTCAGCAGACAAAGAAATATCCGAGTTTGTGACTCCAGCCTATCTGTCTGCTAAACCACCTGTCCCCTGTCACAGGTTCTCCTCCACACTGTCCTCGCTTACAAAATGAGATATAGCGTCTGTCTTTTCAGATTATATTCTATCATTTATTTGATGCTGTTGAAAAACAGTTCACGAATGAGAAGAAGCAAGAAAACAAACGACAAGGTGCTCAAATTAAACCTCAGACTGAACTACACTGTGGTATATGTCGTTATGGGGATAAGAAGAAAGTCTGCAGTCATGCCTAATGGTTGCATTGTAAAACCAGATTGCATGTTTTTAGTGAAAGGTTTCAACAACCACTGGATGGATTGCCATGAAGTTTACACAAGTCTGAGCATCTCAGAAATGAATCATAATTACTTTGCTGTGTAACAAGAGGAACACACAGCCATACATCACAAGTCTAACTGTACAATATATCACACTGGTAGTGCAAAGTGGTGGAGCAAGGAAACAATCTCTGATATCATTGAGATTACTGCAACCATGCTTTCAAGTTATAAAGAGTTCCTCTAAGCTTGTGAATTCATCTCATGCAGACAGTAGGGAGTACATTCACTGGAAAAGGAAGTCATTTACAGCTGCACTGACAAAAGGCAGCAAGCTATAAAAAACTACGAATCTACAATTTGAAAACATCACTCACTGAACTGAACCCTAATTCTGCATGTTAATGACTGTGGCAGTGATCATCGTTTTCTTTAATGTTCCGCAGGAAACAAACTGGAACGGCACAATGGCATCTGCTTTCTCCTGCGCACACACCTACGCACATTAAGCTCTGAAGATGTCACGCTGTGCTTGTCTTTTCACATCGTAATGATCAACAGTGAGCATGCATCAATAACAGCCGCACCACAAAGTATAACGCTGATGAAATGAGGAGCAGAGTGTTGTCACCTGTCACCTTAGGCAGAGAAAGTGTGTGCTCTGTTACTGACTGGAAACATTCAGGATGCATTTAGGGGCCCCCACTTCCCAGGAAACACAGCTGTGATTGTCTTGAAATAAGCAATTTACCAAAGAAAACTTTTTTTAAAGAATATCATTCACTTGATGACTCAGAACACGTTATTAATCCCACAGGAAGTTATGTGGTCACAGTTGCTCTAAGACTGCAAGAACACTAACTAACTAAACTAAATTAAATAATGCAATATATTTACTTAGAAAATATCACAAATGGCTCTAATTATAAATACCCCAGTATTACACAAAACTAAATGTATATAGTTCACATGGTGGTGCTCCTTATCATATTGAAAATTAATAAAGCATAGATCTTACATAAAGGGTTATTCTATATCATTTATATGCAGAAAAATATGTTTTTACAAAAAAATCTGTGAATCTGTTCCATTTGTCACATTGTTAAATGTTATTGTATGTTATTTTAAATTGTGGCAAGCTGCAGGAACAACAAACAACCCACTCTGAGGTTGAGCCTGCTATTCCACTGTGAGCAGAAAGGGGGAGCTCTTTCTTGAACAGCTGTGAGCTACTGTGCTTCAGAGGGTCAGTAAGCCCACACATGAACTCGCTCATGGTGTAACGTCTCTTTCTTTGGGGTGGCTGTAGCTCAGGTGGCAGAGCAGGTCAGCCACTAATCAGAAGGTCGGTGGTTCGATCCCAGGCTGCCTCCTGGCTGCATGCCAAATATCCTTGGGCAAGATACTAACCCCATGTTTGACTACTGGTGGTGGTCAGAGGGCCCGGTGGCGCCAGTGTCCGGCAGCCTCGCCTCTGTCAGTGCGCCCCAGGGCAGCTGTGGCTACAATGTAGCTTGCCGTCGCCAGTGTGTGAATGGGTGAATGACTGAATGTACTGTGAAGCGCTTTGGGGTCCTTAGGGACTAGAAAAGCGCTATACAAATGCAGGCCATGCCATTTGCCATTTCTATCAGAACAGCAACCATCAGGGAATTTAACAGGAATAAGAGTTATGTAGAAATGCAAATACACAGTTTAAACCTCTGAACTGGCAACACATGTTCCCAAGGCATGATGGGAGATAACTAGCTGCTCAAAACACACCACATTATATTTATCGTAATATCAGCCAGCCTATATATTTTCTAATATATTTTAAATATTTCTAAAGGGGACCTATTTGTTATTTTCAATCACAAAATATTCCCAGTTCCATCTGGGAAGGAAGCACATCCCTTTGAGGTTAAAGGTCACATATCATAAAAAAATCTAAGATGCAGGTCAGTCTGCATTGATGGCCCCTAATGAATCTCACAGTAGTTTACTTTTAGTCACAGCATTGAATCTGTTGATTTCAGTTGCTGGACATGAATATTTTAATGTGTTGTATATTTCTCAACAAAACATTTCTAACATTATTTTCTGTCCCTGAATGTGACTTTGCATCAGTCTGCCCTCGTGCTTATTAAAAGACAAGGAAGAAGCCTCCATTTAAAAGTTGGAGTGGTGGTGGAGGACTACGTCATCTTGGCTTTAATAATAGACACGGACCTTTGAGTCATACATGCTCTTTTCACATATCATTTTTAAGTATGTTATCCATTACAAATATGTTGGTTGGTTAGAATTAGGCATTAAAGTACTAGGATCTGTTTGAGCATTAAAAACTACTCAGTTAACCTCAGAAAAACAATTCAATTTCATGTCCAAACTTTGCTTTCCTCGTTGCCATAGCAACACCTCCCTGTTTTTTCTCCTGACACAAAATATATTTTCTGTTTACATGAATTACTTACAAATGTTCACACTGACATGAAAAAAGGTAACAATGCATGTCCATGAACATGAAAAAACAGGTTCACTTATGTCACGAATAACTGTTGGCTGGGCTGTTTGGCAACAGAGGATCTCCACCAGCTGATGATGCAGGCAGATGTAAAGGGAGGCGAGGAGGACAGAGGACCACGAGGAGACGGTGGGTGTCAGAGCTGGAGATAAGTAGGAGTATTAACAGCCTGTTCTACCTTTCATCATGAGGGATGTGAGGTCCTAACATACAGTAATATACTTTAATACAGCAGCAGATGAAATTTGCTTTAGGAGTATCGCTTTTAAGGGGAAATCTGCTCAGGCCATCCTAGTCTGCAAGTAAAGCTTGAGTATATCATTAAAACAGCTGGAACATTTTAATCACCATCCACTCTCCTGCAACAGCTTCTTGTGTAATCTAATTACATAATAATTCTGTGGTATCGTGACACGAAACTGCTTCATTGTGAATTAAACAGCCTGCACTGTTGTTTTACAGCAGGCTATGTTGTGCTGTGTTTCTGTTAGGAAACAGCTCTCGTGTACTGAGGCTACAACGAAGCGTTGTCTACAATCCATTTGGATGTGTTATCAACTTTGATTTTACAGCGTTTTATCATCATACCACGCTGATAAAACACATTACTGTTGTCAAAACTGACTCAAAGCAGGCAGATTTACAGATTTGATCAAAATTTGATTTTGGCTTTAGGCACATTGGGACTTCAGTGAATGAAGAAATTATTATTCATGGACACCAAAGATGAAACCTTACGTATCCATGGTTATATGCATGCGCTTAACTCATTACTGTGAGACTGCTTTTTACTTCTAACTTTAAAACTTCATGCAGAACACGCGTGTCACCAAATAGAAAAAAAATGTATGTACATTAAAAATTAAAATGTACATTTGAATAAACACCTTTGTTCATGTAGGCACAGTAATTTATATTATACTATATATGAGCCACGGTTGTTCACTGGTAGCTATTGTTTCCCCCACTGTTTAACACTGAGAGTGCTTAAAGATGGTTAGATGATCATAAGTAAGACTAACCCCTCCTTCTTGAATGAAAGCAATCAGAACTAGCCAGCCTCACCCACATAATGCCTCTTTGTTGTCTGACATGCCTTCAGCAGGGTATCCTGCTACGGCTGCACTGTAAGTATACATATCAGATGCATATCAGGTACCATGTATTTTCCAACCTCGCTGTGATTGCTGAACATTTGCTGTGCCTTGAAATTCATAAGTGAGAAAAGTCCGAAAAGGCCTCTACTGATATACAATAGACACAAAGCCTCCAATGTTATATTTGCAACACACTATGACCCCAAACTGTGGCACTATTGTGAACAAGCAGAGTAAACAGTTGTAAATACATGTAATTAGTTATATGTATATAACAGCGATGCTAAACTCTAGTTTAGAAGCCCTTAATTTGTTTCCATTGCATGTTTGTTGGCACCATTTCTCATAGATGACATATTCAGTGAAAAGGTCACTTAGTATTACAAAGATTAAATTCAGTTCATTTGTATTTATATGGTACTAAACCACACCAACAGTCACCTCGAGGTATTTAATGTTGTGAGGCATAAAGAGTGAAAAAATGATGATAGATTAAACAGATGTCAGGGTAGTTGTGATTATTTTCTGTTACTAAAGTGTTAATTACACAAGTAAGATTTAATATCAGGTTTAATGTCATCAGTAACACTGGCTCATTGTTAGATCGCTGGGTGTGCCACAGATTCAGCCACACAGCCATGACAACAATACTGTGTATAGAGAGCGCTGTTACTGGTGTGAGTGCATGAAAGAAGAGATGGTGACGGCAACGTTGTGTCGTTCAACAACACTAACTTAACAGCAACCAAAATCACCAACATCTGTGCTCCAGTGGTTTTTTTTGGGTTGTTGTTGACTGTTGACAAACCACACCTCCTCTCCAACAGCTGAGCACAGACGGGCAGAAAGGAAGGCTGGCTCCTACCTCAAAGCACACTGTGCTGTCGATCTTACGTGCTGCACAATAATGTTTAATATTTAGTATTTACTGTCATATTCCCATATATCATTGTGATGTTGTTTATTCTATTACTCTCGTTTTCTTCTGCTTGTTTTCTTTTTTCTTTCTCAACAGGTGATCCAGGTGATCGATATATGTATTTTTTTTTTTTTTTTTTTTCTGCTTATTCTGTTGGTTTTTGTTTTATGCCCTTCTCCCCCGTCCCTCTTCTCAACTGTTTTTCTTTCCCTCTTTCTTTCTCCCTTTTCTTTCCCCCAGTCAAGTCTGTCCCGTATTCAGCAAGTGAAAATAAAATAAAGAATAAAAGGTGAATCAAATGGACCATTACGGCAAAGCTGGGATGGTCAATTTGGGAAAGAAAATCCGTTGGGCATCTTTCTTCGCCTTTAGACAATAATTCTGATGGCAAAAGAGCCAAACGGGACAGGTTAAAAAAAAATAAAAAATTAAAAAAATTAAAAAATTAAAAAATTAAAAAAATTAAAAAATTAAAAAAATTAAAAAAATTAAAAAAAAATTAAAAAAAATTAAAAAAAATAAATTAAAAAAAAATTAAAAAAAATACAAAAAAAATAAATAAATTAATTAAAAAAAAATTTAAAAAAAGAAGGCTGGACGAGAGAGCGTACAGGTCAACTTGTGAACAGCTGCAAAGTCCTATTCCAGACTAAAAAATCTAAATAATTAGTTATAGAAATATAATCAAAATGTTACCAAGCATCTTATTATTGCAACCCAAGGTTGTTCTTTTTGAGTTTCCACCTGTCGTAGACAAAATTCATCTTTTTCAAAGAAATGTCATTCACATTTCACACCTATGGGCAATTTAGTATTGCCAATGAACCTATCTCCACTAACTGCATGTCTTTGCACTGTGGGAGGAAGCCAAAGTACCCAGAGAGAACCCACGCAAACACAGGGAGAACATGCAAACTCCAGAGAGAAAGACCCCGGTCTGATGGTGGAACTGAACTCGGGACCAACAGTGCTAATCACCATGCCACCGTGCCACCGCCATAATAGAAATTCCTTATACTTATTCTAAAACCTGGAAATGTTGCACTTTCTGGAAAAAAAGAAATGTGTAATTTCCCCATTGAAAGACATTTCAGATTCACAGTAAACTTGTAAACTAAAACTGTGGTTCTTAATGACATTAACTCTAAAATAAAAAGGTAACAAAATCTTTGTTACCAATTAGCTCGCTGTCGTTAATGCTTAATGCTCGTTCTATTACTTGTCCCCTCCAAGACTTGTTTCAGACAAGGACAAACAACATCAGAAATAAATTGGTACAACAAGCTTATAATGCTGCATAATGCAAAGTTTAAGCAAGGTATGAGCTTTAAATGGTGAGGTGACCTTACAAGTCATCTAGCTAAGATGTATAATCCTGTAGGTGCTTATGGCAGCCTGAGTTCAAATGAATGCCACTCGTCTGTCTTTCCTGTCAGGCCCCTCTTTGTCCCGTCAAATGGAGCAGAAATCCCATAAAAATAATGTCTGAGAAAACTGCAGCACTGCTGTTTTATTTGTGATGATAAAAAAAAAACCCACCCTAGGGTATGAGTCTGCATCCTTGAACCAAAGACCATCACAGAGATGAGACACGGCTTCAGGGAAATGGGCTATTGAGACAGTAGCGCAGATATGCACGTTCACTCCAAACACACACACACACACACACACACACACACACAGTGTGCCAAATATAAATCGTGTACAGATTCACTGGCAGTGCTGCCAGAAAAGGCTTGCATGGATGAACTTGGTCTCTTCCTTCACTCACAAGAGCCAAAGCACATGAACTTAAAGGACAGAAACACACTCACTCAATTTGGGACTCTATTATGCATGAAAAACAATTCAGTAGCACACATATGAAGCTGCCCTGAGAAAAAGAACATTGAAACAAATTTCTGTCAACGTTTGACTCTTGTATGCTTTAATCAAACAGAGACGGAGTCACTGGGTCTCATTGTCCCTTTAGTTTTTGTTAAATGAGGTTGATTGAGGTCGAGTCATCTTTTTGTTTCGATGACTAACAAAGTCTGAAGGTTCAAAAGAAAGGTTGATCAGAACTGACCTTCTGTCTTTGCAGCGTAAAAGACAATCCTTAGACTGCCAGCACAGTCATCCAGTCATATTCAGATTGGAAGCATTTCTTTAGTGGAGGACTTGTGTTTTTAACACTACCAGCACCCTTTATGAGTGTAAGAGGACAACTGGCACATTCCTTCATCTAGTTTCCTACTGATTCTCTCCACACTCTCTGCTTCACCTGTAATTTAAATCCTGTACAGACTGATTCTTGCATTTTATGCACCACCCACCACTTCATGAATATTATATGTAGTTAAGTACGTATAGTTATTGTTATAGTCATTATAAGTTTAATATATAGGTTTTAGCCAAAGCACCTTTAAGCTGTCTCAGACATGAAGCAGTAGCACAGAAACACAATCAAACCTCAGATGAGTGACAAATTCAAAGAAAGTCAGACTTAAATTGTTGGACTGCCACATGTTTGAAGTTCGTGTGGACGGATGGAACATCGTTCACATACTTATTCTCCTGAGTTTAGATTTGGTGAGTGCAAAGTCCTCGGGATTACCATCATTTTTGGACACATCAGAGCATTTGGTTAGAAGCGACCTTTGGATGGGGCCACTGTTGTCTTGGAAACTGCGCTTGTGTTTAGGGTGTTATCAGAAGATAAAGATGCTTGCTCACAACATCTTTGTATTGATTGGCAGCCACCCTTCCCTCTCAGGGCAACACCTAAGGCATACCAGCAAAAAGCTCCTCACAGAATAATATGGCCACCAGGCTTCAAACTTTCCTTTGCGATTAAACAAAGGATCAGGTTGGATCAGGTGACCCTGAATCCTTCCTTAGTGCATCATGGGAATTCCTCAGCAGCCTAGACCTATTGCAACTGAGTGTTTGTTTGTTTTTTCATTCACTGTGTTTAGTTATTAGTTATCATACGATATACTCTTCCACAGCATGTGTTTATCCTGTCTTCCTTCTCTCACCCCAACTAATCACAGCAGATGGCCCCACCCCTCCCTGAGCCTGGTTCTGATGAAGGTTTCTTCCTGTTATAAGTGATGTTTTCCTTCCCACTGTCGCCAAAGCACTTGCTCATAGGTTGGGGGTGGTGTTGGGGGTCACATAATTGTTGAGGTTTTCTCTGTTTTCTTTGTGTTATTTTATATTCTTACTTTTTAGTTTCATTTCATTCAATTAAGATCAGTTTAAAAAATGAGTAAAGATCATGGGAAGCCCAGCAGGATTCAGGTTCTGTTTCTGATTCAGGCTGCTTTTGTGTGTGGGGATAATAGCAAACACTGAAATACATTTTTTGCACGCAGCAATGAATTTTGTTCACTCAAATTCAGCTTTTCTTCGCTCAAAATAAATTTCTCCTCAAAATACAACACCTGCACCTGCAAACTTTTTTTTACGTGCGATCAAATTTTTTTTACGTGCGCTCAGAATAGTAGCACAAAAGAAACACCATAAAACCGGGCCAGATTTGAACAGATGGAGGAACATACCATACATAGCTGATTATTAGAGAGGATGAAAGAACAAACAATGGCAGAGAAAACAATATGAGAAACAAAGTGCAGCTGGAGGGAAAATACACAAATCTAAATAAAAACAGTCTGTGACGGTGCTAGGAAGGACAAACAACAGGCACTATACACAAGAGATGCTGAATTATGGCATAACTAGTGACCTTTCAAAGAACTTAAAGGACAGACCCAAAAAGCTGCATTTCATCTCAAACGTTGCATTTCAACGTCTTTGTGCCATTGGTGGTTCTCCTTTAAGAAAAGAGACAAATTTAATGTAAAACACAAGTCCAAACTACCAGTTCAGTGAGTCACGCTCATTTACTGCCATTCTAGTTACTTTCAAACAGTGTTCCAGTTATACCTTCACTGCCACATTGACTCAAAACAACACTGATTTTTGTCAGTGGCCATGAAGTGTGGTTTGGGAACACGTTTCATGTCATTTTCTATGAATTTGGGAGGCTGTTTGAGAAATACAGCAACATCATTGGCTGTGCTCCACTTCCTGGCTTTTTACTATCTGTATTTGTGCATCCTCGTACTAGCTAGTTATTGCTTGATTCCACTTTCTTTACATATGAGTAATCAAAGGATTCATGGCTCAAGTTCATAGAACTAATTGAAACTGCTTCAAATACATCTGTTCTGCCAACTTGGGTCTTTAATGGATCACCATGTAAAGGGGATAGAGCAGGTAAAGGTAGTGAGTCATCAAAAGCACACGGTCAAAGATCCAGTCTCTCTGCAGACAAGACAAACTGCCAATTAAGGTCGCTGAGATGTATCTGCTGATACTGATTAGCCACACTGTGCAACTCTACAGCAGAAATCAACATTCTTACAGCCACTCATAATGGGTTCAGGCTCAGCTTCAAATAGTTTAGCTTTACCTGATAGTTCATGTGGAAACCATAGCCCTGAGATGATCCTGTTCAGAATGCAAAGCAGTAGTGCACACACCAATAACTGATGTAATCATGGCTACATGCTATGCTGCTAATGTGCTCTTGGGATAATTTTGTTATGCTGGTCACTGCTGGGAAGCTTTGCCACTGTTTCAAGTTTTCTCCATTTGTGGATGATGGCTTTCACTGTGGTTCACTGGAGTCCCCAAACCTTAGAAACGGCTTCATTTATGGACAGAATTTGATTACTACAGTCAGAAAAATGCTACTTTAAGAGTTCTGAATGTAGCAACATGTTCTCCCGTAATGCCATTTACAGACTTATAAGCCAAACAGTACGAATGAACACTCATAGCGGGAACTACTACAGTTATGTGTGGTTATTGTCAGTGTTACATGATACAGTAAATTGTCTAACACAAATACAAAATAGTAAATCATGTTTGCATTATTAATTTTAAAACGTTCCTTCAAAGGGGGTTGAGTTCAAATATTGATACATATGCCACAAAAAGTGTTCATGACTTTTAGACAAGAAATTAACACCGTGTGGAAAGAATAGGCACCAATAAAATAAGAGTTACAAAAATAAATAATCAAATATTGTGGCGCATTACTGAAGGAAAATTATCAATCATAAATTATTGCCACACATGAATGTTTGATTGTATGAACAATCAATAAAAGAGCTGATCAGTGAATCTTGATTCAGGATTGTTTGTTTCTTTGTTTTTTCAATGTGGAAGGATTTTTGCTATACTGGCAAAATTAGTATTGGTTGTAAACACAATTATAAACCATGTGGATTCCTCCCACAGTCCAAAGACATGCAGTTGGTGGTGATTCTAAATTAACCATAGGTGTGAATGGTTGTCTGTCGTCTGTCTCTCGGCTGGTGACCTGTTCAGGGTGTACCCTGCCTGTTATAGGATGATCTGATATCCTCGTGTTGGTGTTGTTCCCAGATCATCATGAAAATGTTGTTCCAGGTTCAACACTGCAAGTGACCAATCACATTATTGTGACGTTATTCTTTTGCGCACCAACCCATTCGTGCATTTATGAAATTCCAATGTTGCAAGGACAATATCAATTCTGCTTAGCGTTTATGAAAGGGCTAGGGTTAGGGTTAGGGTCAGGGTTAGGGTCCGTTGATCGGCGGACAAAGGCGGTTTCTCGCAGCTTAAGTACAGTTTTTTGTTTTATGCCGGTTTTTCCCGAAGTCGCAAAAGTATGACATCACAACATTCTGATTGGTCACTTGCAATGTTGATCCTGGAACAACCTTTAGTATGATGATCTGGGAACAACACCAACACGAGGATATCAGATCGTGCACCTGGTATAGGCTCCAGCTCCCCACGACCCTCAGAAGGATAAGTGGAAGAGGATGGATGGTGTTTAATAATGGCATCTATTGATTTATAGCTCATATTTATTTTTTTGTGTTCTTCCTCCCTGTTTTTCACACACACACACACACACACACAGATATACATGTGGGCAGTTGTGCATTGCCTTGCCACAACCTTTGGTAATGCCTCCTGAGCCAATTGTGCTGTTTCGCTCCAGTAGGTTGAAATCTTAAAGACAACCTTTCTGTTCCTGAAGACAAGAAAGGAGAGAAGAAGTGGAGGACAGGAGAGGCACAGCATTGATTGATACATGGTTAATTCAATGAGAAGAAGCTAGAAAAGGCAGTGCAAGCACAATAACAAGCACAGAGTCAACCTTGAGGTGATTGTGCAAGATATTTGCACACAATCAAACTGTAGGAGCATTTTGCACTAGCACATTTAGCATTAGTGCGTGTGCGTGTGTGACACACAAGCAGCTGTGCGTCCTCAGTTCTCATATTTGTGTTGTTGATAATGTTTCTCCTTTGTGTTCTGTACTCCAGCTCACTTTATATCAAGCGAAACGAGAAACACAGCGATCTGTGAGTCTAAAGGACGTGTCCACGTGTATCTGTGGACGTGCTTATGGATTATTTAAGAACTAGTTTCAATTTGTGTATGTTTGTATTGTCAGCAGTTATTTACATTTCATGCCATTTTATGCCCTCCTATAATAAAGCAGTGCTTTACAAGCCTTCTCCAACTTTAACTCTAGCCAGGGAAAACCATTTATCCATCCATCCATCCATCCATCTTCATCCGCTTTATCCGGGGCCGGGTCGCGGGGGCAGCAGCCTAAGCAAAGAGGCCCAGACCTCCCTCTCCCCAGCCACCTCCTCCAGCTCATCCGGGGGAACACCAAGGCGTTCCCAGGCCAGCCGAGAGATATAATCTCTCCAGCGTGTCCTGGGTCTGCCCCGGGGCCTCCTCCCGGTGGGACATGCCTGGAACACCTCACCCAGGAGGCGCCCAGGGGGCATCCTTACCAGATGCCCAAACCACCTCAGCTGGCTCCTTTCGATGTGGAGCAGCAGCGGCTCTACTCTGAGCCCCTCCCGGATGGCCGAACTTCTCACCCTATCTCTAAGGGAGATGCCAGCCACCCTTCGGAGGAAGCTCATTTCCGCCGCTTGTATCCGCAATCTCGTCCTTTCGGTCACTACCCACAGCTCGTGGCCATAGGTGAGGGTAGGGACGTAGATCGACCGGTAAATTGAGAGCTTCGCTTTTACACTCAGCTCCCTCTTCACCACGACGGACCGGTGCAGCGTCTGCATTACTGCAGCTGCAGCCCCAATCCGTCTGTCGATCTCCGGCTCCCTTCTCCCATCACTCGCGAACAAGACCCCGAGATACTTGAACTCCTCCACTTGGGGCAGGACCTCATCCCCGACCCGGAGTGGGCACTCCACCCTTTTCCGGCTGAGAACCATGGCCTCAGATTTGGAGGTGCTGATCCTCATTCCCGCTGCTTCACACTCGGCTGCGAACCGCTCCAGTGCGAGCTGGAGGCCCTCACCCGATGAAGCCAACAGAACCACATCATCCGCAAAGATCAGAGATGAGATCCTGAGGCCACCAAAGCGAAAGCCCTCCGCCACTTGGCTGCGCCTAGAAATCCTGTCCATAAAAATTATGAACAGAACCGGTGACAAAGGGCAGCCCTGGCGGAGCCCATCACCCACCGGGAACGAGTCCGACTTATTGCCGGCAATGCGAACCAAGCTCTTGCAACGGTTGTATAGGGATCGAATGGCCCGTAGCAATGGGCCAGACACCCCATACTCCCGCAACACCTCCCACAGGACACCCCGAGGGACACGGTCGAATGCCTTCTCCAAGTCCACAAAACACATGTAGACTGGTTGGGCAAACTCCCATGCACCCTCAAGTATCCTCGAGAGGATGAAGAGCTGGTCCAGTGTTCCGCGACCAGGACGA
This sequence comes from Neolamprologus brichardi, assembly GCF_056152115.1. NCBI lineage: Eukaryota > Metazoa > Chordata > Actinopteri > Cichliformes > Cichlidae > Neolamprologus > Neolamprologus brichardi. The sequence continues at coordinate 15,352,077 of NC_142105.1, read as the reverse complement.
AAACCGCATTGTTCCTCCTGCATCAGAGGTTCGACTAGCGGACGAACTCTCCTTTCCAGCACCCTGGCATAGACTTTCCCGGGGAGGCTGAGGAGTGTGATCCCCCTGTAGTTGGAACACACCCTCCGGTCCCCCTTCTTAAAGATGGGGACCACCACCCCGGTCTGCCAATCCACGGGTACTGCCCCTGATCTCCACGCAACATTGCAGAGGCGTGTCACGTCCAGAGCCTTCAGGAACTCGGGGCGGACCTCATCAACACCAGGGGCTCTGCCACCAAGGAGTTGTTTAACTGCCTCAGTGACCTCGCCCCCGGAAATTGGCGGGTCATTCCCCTCATCCCCAGACTCTGCTTCCTCCTTGGAAGACGCGTCAGTGGGATTGAGGAGGTCCTCGAAGTATTCCTTCCACCGCCTGACAATTTTCTCAGTCGACGTCAGCAGCGCTCCGCCAGCACTATACACAGTGCAGGTAGAGCACCGCTTTCCCCTCCTGAGACGCCTGACGGTTTGCCAGAACCTCTTCGAGGCAGTCCGAAAGTCTTTTTCCATGGCCTCTCCGAACTCCTCCCACACCCGAGTTTTTGCTTCAGCCACTGCCCGAGCCGCATTCCGCTTGGCCTGTCAATACCTGTCGGCTGCCTCCGGAGTCCCACAGGCTAACCAAGCCCGATAGGACTCCTTCTTCAGCCTGGTGGCTCCCTTCACCTCTGGTGTCCACCATTTGGTTCGGGGATTACCACCACGGCAGGCACCAACCACCTTGCGGCCGCAGCTCAATGCAGCAGCTTCGGCAATGGAGGCGCTGAACATGGTCCATTCGGACTCGATGTCCCCCGCCTCCCTCGGAATGCTGTTGAAGCTCTGCCGGAGGTGTGCGTTGAAGATCTCACGGACTGGGGCCTCTGCTAGTCGTTCCCAGCACACCCTCACTACGCGTTTAGGTGCACCAGGTCTGTCCAGCGTCCTCCCCCGCCACCTGATCCAACTCACCACCAGGTGGTGATCAGTTGACAGCTCAGCCCCTCTCTTTACCCGAGTGTCCAGAACATATGGTCGCAGGTCTGGTGATACGATTACAAAATCGATCATCGACCTACGGCCTAGAGCGTCCTGGTGCCACGTGCACTTATGGACACTCTTATGTTCGAACAAGGTGTTCGTTATGGCCAAACTGTGATTAGCACAGAAGTCCAATAACAAAGCACCGCTCGGGTTCAGATCAGGGAGGCCGTTCCTCCCAATCATGCCCCTCCAGGTCTCGCTGTCGTTACCCACGTGAGCATTGAAGTCTCCCAGCAGGACAACAGAGTCTCCAGGTGGAGCACCTTCCAGCACCCCCCCCAGGGACTCTAAGAAGGCTGGGTACTCCGAACTGCCACTCGGCGCATAAGCGCAGATGACAGTCAGGACCCGTTCCCCGACCCTAAGGCGCAGGGAACAAACCCTCTCGTCCACCGGGAAAAACCCCAACGTACCGGCAGCAAGCCGAGGGGATATTAGAATACCCACCCCAGCCCGCCGCCTCTCACCAGGGGCAACTCCAGACTGAGACAGAGTCCAGCCCCTCTCCAGGAGACTGGTTCCAGAGCCCAAGCCGTGCGTAGAGGTGAGCCCGACTATATCTAGCCGGTACCTCTCAACCTCACGCACTAACTCAGGCTCCTTCCCCACCAGAGAGGTGACATTCCATGTCCCTATTGCCAGTCTTGGCAGCCGGGGGTCAGTCCGCCAGGGCCTCCGCTCCTGGCCGCCACCCGGCACACAATGCACCCGACCCCTATGGCGCCTCCTGCGGGTGGTGGGCCTGCGGGAGGATGGGCCCATGTCTCCTCTTCGGGCTGTGCCCGGCCGGGCCCCATGGACTAAGGCCCGGCCACCAGACGCTCGCCCTCGGGCACCCTCCCCGGGCCTGGCTCCAGGGCGGGGCCCCGGTAACCCTATCCCGGGCAGGGTAAACTGTTCCCTCTGTGTTTTTTTCATAGGGGTCTTCTGAATCGCTCTTTGTCTGGTCCCTCACCCAGGACCAATTTGCCATGGGAGACCCTACCAGGGGGCAAAAGCCCCCAGACAACATAGCCCCTGGGATCCCTGGGACACACAAACCCCTCCACCACGATAAGGAAAACCATTTAACAACTGTCAAATACAGCTGGTGTCAAGAAGCACCATATAAAGCCCATAGACCAGTACAACTATTACCATCCTTATTCAAAGTGATGTGTATTACAACCTGCCTTTAAAAGCTGCGACATATAATTTATAGAAACTTGGGTATTATTTTAAATTGCTAAAGTAAACTGCAGCAAAGAGGAGAGTAAGGAAAGTCTACCATGAAGTGTTGTCCCTTCCAGACCATCCAGCCTTTATCGACGCATTGTCAGGTGTAGATACAATCAGCAGTTCTTCTTCTTCTTTTGTCCCTAGCTGGCGCTTGTAAGGTGAGGCTGTCCATGAGGCCAATACGTCGCTGTGGGTGCCGTAGGGTTTCCATCTACGATGCACTTCATGGCCTTGTGGTCTTGGGCGCATCACACTTGACTCTCCAGATGGCGAGGTGCTGCTGCTGCGGCGATATAGCAGGGGATGGTTGCTCATGCGGCAGATGTGGCCAAACCACTGCAGTCGTCGCTTCCTAATCAGCTCTTCCATTGAGGGCTGCTGGTGACATTGACTACGTATCATGGTGTTGCTGAAACGATCACGGAGGGACAATAGGAGAATCTGACACAAACAGCACGTTTGGAAGATCTCGAGCTTCAGCAATCAGCACTTACTCTCCATAACACCCAAAGATGCTTGCACTACCCCCGTAAGGGCAGTAGGCGTGGCAGAATGGTGTCACAATGTAGTTATGGACCCCAAGCATATGTCACGTCACTAAATTGAGCCATCAAAACTTTGTCCTCTCAAAGTTAACTCTCTGATATCTAAATCATCATAGGTGACAGCACTAACCCTAAAACTATATTTTCAAGAAAGGCAAAACAAATAATTCAAGAAAAATGTCTTTTTCTTTTTCATTTTTCTTTGTTGCTTTTTTGTGTTTGATGTGTGTTAAATAGAATGATTGTTTGCTTTACTCCCTGATTGCCAATACTTGGGACAAAAGTGACCTCGGGTTAGGGTTAGAGTTAGGATCAGAGTAAGTCACCAATGGGCATTTAAGACTTAGAAGGTTAATCACCTCATTATTGTGATGGAGTGTTAGGAACAGCTTAGCAATATTAATGTAATTAGTGACCATTCTAGTTCCTTACAGTCCAGTTTGACAACAGTTTCTTTATCTGCAAATTTCCCAGTCACTAATACTCCAGTGTTGACTCTTATTGTGTGACCCATAAACTAATGAGTTACAAAAATGTATGTTCAATGAGATCTGTGTGTTACGAATCAGCAAATGTTTCTGTGCTGATGATGACAGACAGTGCTCACAGAGTAATGCTGGTGTTTATTAATTAGCTGCTATTTCTAAAGCAAAGGTGTCAGTTGGGGGATTTCTTTACTGCTTGTTAGTTTGCTGTTCCTCTGTCTGTGTTTCCTACTTTGCCTGTTTGGGAAGGGCTCTGCGTGTTAAACATGACAACAAACATGTGTCACAAACAGATTAAACTAATATTAATCAATCAAGATTTTGAGGACTGGAATTTTTATGAAACTGTTCGATTTGCAGTTGTGTTGTCATGCATCAACACAACATTCCTACATGAATAAGAACACAGTAAACAGCATTCCTTTCTGTGTTTCTGCTGATCAACAGATCATTCTTATCTGTACTTTTCAAGAAACACTGCCAAAAATAAAGGAATACTGCCCGTTCACAGTTTCAGACACCAATGCTTTGGATGCCTTATTTTTACTGCCTTTACATAAGTGCTGCTCAGGCAGTTCACGAAGTTCTATGGCCTTTCAATGTCACCCACAATGCCACAGTAGAGTCCGGGTTGGGAAATGCACACCGCAGCCTTTTAAAGCCTGCTAGCACCAGCTATACTTTGAATATGATTTCAGCCAAGGATTTGCAGGAAAGTCAGAGCCAGCATCAGTCAAATACACCCATGGAGCATGTCTTTACATATCACTGTGGTAAATCATCATAATAATGTGGCAAATCATTAAAATTTATGAAGACTTGTCAATTTTAGAAGGAAGCTCAGAGTAGGAGGCAGAGCGTTTCTTTCCCCACAACAGTGATATCTGTGATTGAGCGCTGATCTCGCCGTCTATCTTTCTAATCCATCTTAATCCGTCTTAAGCAATATCTCAGATGTTGCTGGAAAAACTTCCTGAAGCAATATATAACAAATATAAAAGAGAAATCATTCTCTTACTCTATGTATGAGACTCTACTAAATAGAACCTAAAATACAAAAGTAATAATATCTTGACAATGACATGGAAACCACAGGGTTGCACTGTTATCAAAGGCGTCCATACAGTGGTATGAGTTAACAGCTCAGTGCTACTTTGTGTTTGATAAGAAAGTCCAAATCATATCTTTTATTTGGGCTCATGCCACATTAGCATCAGTCCTTTTTTTAACCACATCATTATGTGACATCAGAAAGTTGTGGGAAGTGGGCCTATTCACCCACTCAACAAGCACCTATGAGAAAGTACAGTGAACTTCACTCCACAGTGTAGATAACTAATCCCAGTGGTGACTGGGATTAGCAAAGTCAGTGGACTGTCAGGATCTTTGAATAAAACTACGTGTTTTTCATAACCCTGGTGTAGGACTGCGAAAGAATTCATGAATGATTTATATTGTTCAGCAACTGGATTCAGTTTGATTTAAATAGTGTCACTTCACAGTAACAATCCCCGTCCATCCATCCATCCATCCTCCATCTATCCATCCATCCATCCATCCATTCATCCATCTATCCATCCATTCTCTTCTGCTTATCCAATTCAGGGTCACGGGTGGAGGGCTATCACTGTCAGTCACCTCAAGGTATTTCATGATGTATGGTAAAGACTCCACACTACTACAAAGAGAACCCAGAGCACTCAGATACTCTATGAGCAAACACTTACCAAATGAATATGTAAAGATCGCCTTTTTCAGCCCTGTTATAGGTTTTTAAAAAACAAAGTAGCTGTCTCCTGAATCCAAACTGGGACTCTGCAGGAGAGACACACAGTAGCTGAAGGTTCCACAAGTGACCCTGCAGTCTGCAGCCTGTGTTGGGTTAGCACATCATTTAATTTATTATTAGACTCAGCTGGCTTTACTCAAATGTAAATGAGCCCACCCACCACTTTAATCCCACTCAGTGTCCTGTCCTGACTTTTGCCACAGAAGCTGAAGGTTTAACACTATCCTTGGAAACTCTCTGTTGTCTGAACTTTTCTCATTAACATCTAAATGTACTATAATGGACAACAGGGGTAGGCTCCAACCACATTAACCCAAAAATATTCACCACGATCCAACAGACATATCATTATGTACAGCAACTCTTAGAACTGTTGATATTTATTAAGTCTTTGAGTCTCTGGTTAACCCAAACCATCATCGCGTCTTTCAGACCCTCTTCCTACACTCGAAAATTTCATTTGTTCTCAGAATTATAAAAATTATGCAAACTTGTTGCCTCGAAAAAACTAAGTAAAGCTTACTTAAGGTAACCACGTTTGGGAAAGACATACCATTGTTTAATGCTTCAATCTTAAATATGATCAATTTATCTTTATTAATTAGCTTGTACCACAGGATGTGGAAGGTAAATGGTAAATGGCCTGTATTTGTATAGCACTTTACTTAGTCCCTAAGGACCCCAAAGCGCTTTACACATCCAGTCATCCACCCATTCACATACACATTCACACACTGGTGATGGCAGCTACATTGTAGCCACAGCTGCCCTGGGGCACACTGACAGAGGCGAGGCTGCCGGACACTGTCGCCACCGGGCCCTCTGACCACCACCAGTAGGCAACGGGTGAAGTGTCTCGCCCAAGGACACAATGACCGAGACTGTCAGAGCCAGGGCCTGAACCGGCAACCTTCCGATTACAAGACAAACCACCAGCTGAAAGTGAACGTAATAAACCGTTACTTGAACCAAACCATTACTCCAGCCAAACTCCAGCCATCCTTTTATTTTTAATTCTTTATTTATTCTTTCCAAAAAAGTTGCAAAACAGCCAACTGATCATCCTGCAAAGACTAGAAAGAGACCATATTTCTCCCATGTTAGCCTCTCCTCTCTGGCTACTTGAACTGAAGTTAAAGTTGAATTTGCGATCCATCATATCTTAAGGACCTCATAGAGCCACATTGTTCCAGTGCAGCTCCTCACTGTCAGACTACAGCCTTACTTGTGGCTCTTTGAGTTTTTAAAAGTAGAGTGGAAGGCTAGAGCCTTTAGATTCCTGGCCACTCTTCATGAAACCAGCTCCCAGTGTGGATTTGGGTGACAGATATTTATCTACTTTAAATTCAAAACTTTCCTTTTTGATAAAGGATATAGTAGAGCTGGATCATGTGACCCTGAACCAAACCATTCACCGATTATGCCAGAGAGTTCTTCCTTTTAAAAGCAAGTTTTTCCTTCCCACTGTTCTGGAGTGGTGGTTTTGTTGTATATGGCTTTAAACAGTGTTTGTCTTAGCACGTTGTAATGATGGATCCAAATGTCGAATAGGTTCGTAAGAGGTCATTAAAATTTGCCTTAAAATCTGCCTGTGGATTCGTCTTGGACCTTACAAGGTCATCTGGCAGATAGCATCAAAAACTTCTCCTGACTATGAAGTAAAAGGCAACCGGAGAATTTTCTGCTCTACCTAAGATCATTTTTGTAGCTGTCCTCTAGCAGACCCTGGGACTCTCCCTAGAGGGAGAAGAAGGTCATTAGGGAGATATAAAAGAAAGTTGGAGAGACGGGATTGATTGAAGGTAAAGTGCGCAGGTTATTAGTTTTAAGCATGAACACACAGACACACACACACACACACACATTTCACACCTGTCAGTGTGTTAAGCTTTTTAAACCCACAATATTCATGTCCATAAAACTATGTGTGTGGTTTCTGTTGTTTTCTGTAAAATAAAATGATATGTGTATGCAAGCATGCATTTATTCAGTGCCACAAACTGGTCTGCAGTCTCAGCCCACGCTCATGTACCTCTTCTATCTCATGCATCTCTTCTTCTCTATCTCTCTCCTTCAGTTGTTCATTCAGTGTGGAGAGCAGGCAGGATGACCTCTGCATTTCATCCCGACACATAGATGAGGAAGAAGTGATGCCCAATGAAGATGAAACCTGCATGTGTGTTCACAGGTTAAAGTTGCAAAAATCAGACGCATGCATTCAGTTTGTACCACAAGTAACAACCTGATGGTGAAACACATTTTTTTGAGGGATACAGTGACTGACTTAGACAGTCAGTGCTTCAAAACAAATTCTAAATTTCTAAAAAATTAATCTTCAGAGAAAGGAAGCTCATATGTTTTGGAATTACTAAGAAAAAGAATATGACCATAATGAAGAATTGGATTATATGTCTGTCACTACGTATAATTATTTTAACTGTCGGTTCCAAATACAGGCTTTAATTCAAGATATGCAAAATAATAGTTGCACTTAAAGTATAACTATTAGACTTATGCTATTACTTTAAAAAAAAAGGCAGTTCTTTGTCATTTCTCTTTGCAAATAAAAAGTCAGTATAATGTTCATTTCTTGCACATTATGCACATTAATTCAGCAGCTTAGTTGTCTGGATGTTGTACCTTGCTTATATTTCCCTGCTTTTTATTGATGCTCCAAGTTTTGAGACTGCAAGTCTTTGAATACCTTTTTTAACACGAGGAGATATGTTGAATTGAAACACTACACGTGTCTTTTACCACTTTGAGAATAAAATATTACCCATTGAAAAACATGGAAATTAAAGTATTGCTTAAATTGGATTAAATTGCTAATTAAAGTATTTAGTTAATCGAGCAGCTACTTAGCATTGACCTTTTTATATTATCTTGTATTATATTAAAGTTCAAACAAACCAGAGGTAACCATGGTTTTAGGTAATTTGTTGTCCAGCGTGACCTCATTGAGAAATGAATACAAACATTTTTGGAATTTATTTCACCCTGAAACATTTCCAATAAATGTTGTTACATGTTTGCATTACTTTTACTTCTAAAAAGTAAAAATAAAAGAGTGAAACAATTACAAAAAAATGGGAAAAAATTCTAAATATATAATAACAAAATGTAACAATTATGTAAAATGACAAAAATAACAGGATGTAAAAAGCGGAAGCTCGTGTAGTAAACTGGCTCAATAACATAAAATATCTCAAGGAATTCAATAAAAGCAAAACAGATGTTTTATTACATGTATGTGTGTCTGTGTGATGATGTAATGTACAACAACAACAAACTTTATTTCTATAGCACATTTAAAAACCAGTGGTGTACCAAAGTGCTTAACATACAAGAGGGTAAGATGAAGTAACAGGGAGGATGAAGACTATGTATAATTGTATCTTTGGAATTATTAAAGTATTGTAAATGGTTTGTATGGCCCTTCAAGTCACTTTGTACTCCTTGTATTTTCCTGTTTTCCGGCTCATGAATTCTGTTGACCAGCAGTCAAAAAAAAACTGCTGCAAAAACCGTCATTAACCACAACGAGCGAAAACAGATGAAACCAAAGGCGTCAACTGCATCCGAAAGCAAAGACGACCTCATCGAATGTCAGTGACTGTCAAACTTACTGCTCATCAGCAAAAATGCATTCAGTGCAGCTATTCTGTACAAGGTCAAGTCAAATGGTGCTTTTAACTATGCACTGAAGAGTTGCCTTTATTTTAAACAATTAGTAATTAGATACATAAAGGAAATCTAAAGGGTGTGTGACTTCAAAGACAACACCATAAACACACTGATGCAGGCTCTTTCAGGCTTTATTTTACCTCCTAGTTTCGAGCCTATCCCACAATCTTTGCCACTCATATTTTAGGGAACGGTACCTGCTTTGGAGTTTGACCAATATTTGGTTTTAGCATTATATGGAACATTTCTCGATTTCATATTTAACAAATTATTATGTCCACTTGTGTTCATTCAAGGGTCAATAGGCAACATTTAAGCAGAAAATCACTTGTGACTGTTAACAAGGTGAATGGTTCTCTTCAGTCCCAGAGATCCTTTGCAGTACCAGTGGGGCGTTAAATAGAGAAATTACAGTAGCACTAATCGCACGTCATTCTCTCTGCAGCAGCATGCACTGATAGAGAATGGCGTGGCTCAACTCCTCTCATTCCCCTGTCAAAAGTGGACCCATGGCTCTTTTATTTGGTTATTGGAGAAGGTCCAATGCACCCCTCAGAAATCTCACATTTCTCTTTCCTTCTACACTTTCACCCACTTAAAGAGATCCAGTAAACTCTGCACTGGAATGCACTCATTCTTTCTCCCTCCTCCCTTTCTCCTTCTCTGTCTGTCTTTGCCCAGTGCACCTCAGGTTTTTAAGATCTTGGGACTCCAAGGGTGATTTCATCCTTCACTGGGCCATGAAAGCTCTTTATAAGTACATTGCCACTGCCAGCGCATTAATCGCCTCTGCCATATTGATTTGGGTGTTCTGTTGTGCAAGCCAGCAAATGGAAAAAAAAAAGAAAGGGTGGGTAGTATAGAGGGAGGAAGAGAATCTACACCATGTTAGAATCTGGTAATCAAACATACACAGTGAAGTGGTCTGAAACTTGATTAGAATTAACATCTGGGTTTGGCCCTGAAGAAAGCAAATTAATTTTACTGAAAGTGTGCTGTGTTCTGTGTTTTAATATTTATGTGAAATGAGAATGTGCAAAGATGGGGTGCAAAAATAACAAAAGTGAATGCAAATTGTATCCACAGAAAAAAAAAAAATCACTGTGGTAACTGAAACCATGTTATTAGGTCTGTGAGCTCCAAGTCATCGTTGAATACCTTCTGAAAATACCTTCTCTAATTGTTGGTTCGTTTTTATTTACTTTGCACTTGAACATTTACAGGTGTAAATCAAATTACTCTCACTCCAATCCTTAGCAAATATTGGGTCATCTGGAGCTTGCTCTTTAACTGTCCAAATGCTCTGCCCGCTGCAGGAACAGGACAAAGGACTGTTAGAAAACAAGAGGCTGTGTGCAGGATTTGCATATCTTCCAGCTAGAAGCCTGGTCTTCTTTCCCACTGTCGCAAAGTGGTTGCTCACAAGGGATCGTCTGAGTACTGGGTTTAGTTACTCGGGTCTTTACTTTACAGTGTAAAAGGTGGCTTTTAATTTAATAGAAACATCTGTGTGGCTGTAGCTGTGGAGGAGCTTCTTCCCTGGTGCAGCTACATTACACCTACTGGACATTATAGGATGCATATTGATCTCTTTAAGTTTTAAAGATGTTTAAAACTTAAAGAGATGTTTACGGAAGAGGTTGTGGGATTTATCGGGAAACTAGCGGAACACAGCAGAAAGAACTATCATCCGAATATTTCCCAACCAGAAGCCGTGGGTGGATAAAAACATCTGCGACGCTCTGAGATCACGCACCGCTGCCTACAATGAAGGGCTCATCTCCGCCAACATGGACCTATACAAGGCTGCGTCGTACAACGTGCGCAAAGCGGTCAGAAAGGCAAAGCGGAGCTACGGGGAAAAGCTACAACAGTGCGACTCTAGGAGCCTGTGGAAGGGACTGCGGACAATAACGGACTTTAAAAACCAGCTTCTCCTATGATGAATGCCGACGCTTCACTGGCTGATGAGCTGAAAACGTTTTATGCCAACTTCGACATGGCAGCAATTAAAACAACAAATGGCTGCACGCACATGGAGTGCACCAGTGAAGACAACACCTTTATCATCACAGAGCATGCCATGAGGAACACCTTCAGGAGGGTGAACACAGGAAGGCAACAGGACCAGATGCTATCCCTGGCCGGGTCCTGAGAGCCTGCGCTGACCAGCTAGCAGCGGTGTTCACGGAGATCTTCAACCTCTCCCTGGCCCAAGCAGTGGATCCCACGTGCTTCAAACAGTCCATCATTGTCCATGTTGCAAAGAAACAAAAGCCCGATTACCGCCCAGTAGCACTGACTTCAGTTGTGATGAAGTGTTTTGAAAGACTGATGAGAGCTCACATCACTTAACTTCCTGGCACCATCAACTCACTTCAGTTTGCTTACCGGACTAATCGCTCCACAGACAACATCATATCTCACCTGCTCCACACATCCCTGAGTCACCTGGACACTGGCAGGGGGAATTATGTTAGGATGCTGTTCGTGGACTACAGTTCAGCATTCAACACAATAATTCCCTCTAAGCTTTTCACCAAGTTGACAGATCTAGGACTCAGCTCATCACTGTGTCAGTGGATCCTCAACTTCCTCACAGACAGACCCCAATCAGTGAGGGTGGGAAAACAAGTCTCCCCCTCCATCTCACTCAGCACTGGAGTGCCTCAGGACTGTGTTTTAAGCCCCCTGCTGTACTCACTGTACACTTATGATTGTGTAGCCACATCGGACACCACCTCCATTGTCAAGTTTGCTGACGACACTGCTGTTGTGGGCCTGATCTCCGACAACATCAAGACGGCCTACTTGGAGGAGATTAGGAACCTGGAGACCTGGTGCCAGGAGAACAACCTTGTCCTAAACGTGTCATGAGTCGCTGTGTGGCAGGCAGGAGTTGGACCCAAAATGCAAGAACTCAGGCATGAGGTTTAAACACAAAAAACTCAGCTTTATTTGCTGGCAGGGGAAAATCATTTAAAAAAATAAACTGGAAACTCATAAACTAAAGTCACAGGGAGACACAGGAAAATCCACACAGCATGAGGGACAACACGACACTGACTCAGAGAAACACAGGGTTTAAATACACTGGGAAGTAACGAGGGGAATGAGACAGAAGGAGAGCACAGCTGGGGGAAATCAGAACTGACGAGACAAGGAAGCGTAACCTGAACACACTGAGATAAGACAGAGACCTTCAAAGTAAAACAGGAAACACATAACACAGACTGAACAAAAGACACAGACTCACATGCAGGCACTACAACAGAGGGAACAGAGACATGGGACCAGGGCAGACACAGACACTGACTGTATCCCAATTCAGGGTCTGCAGCCTTAAAGGCCGCATTTTAAGGCCGATTACGTCACAGCGATGCGACGAAGGCTGTCCCAATTCGAAGGCTGCTCGAAATGTGGCCCTCAAATGCGTCCTTCATTTCCCTGAATTTTAAGGACGTGGCGGTGTAGACTTCGTGGCCCAACGTATCCCAGAATGCATAGCGCGGCGGTGGGTGTGGATAATTTTGCCGAAAAAAAAAACAGCGGATGAGGGGCGGCCGAAGAGTAAACTTTAAGTAAGTACTGAATATTATGTCACTTATATATGTGCAAATGTTTAATAATGAAGAACATTAAAACATTACTGTTGGCCACATGTCGGCAAAGGTATGTGACATTAGTGACGTTTGTACTAACTTGGTTTTAAAGCCTTTACTTTAAAATATACGCCATTCAATAGCTGACCTTAATCTTACACAGAATGATCAAAGCTCATGTAGAAACAAACAAACAAATGAACAAAGGATTTTCTCCTTCATTTCTGTCAAACAAAGCTGTATGAAAAGTTTCCAGCTGTTAGTATCATGGTTGCTAGGCAACCTGGGCAGCGCGACGGAGGCTAGACCGTCCCATTTCACAAGCCTCGCACTTCCGGCCTCAGCGGTCTTTGAGTACACGGCCCTTGAGGACCGCTGAGGCTGCGTACTTTAAGGCTGCAGACCCTGAATTGGGATACAGCCACTGATTGGACACGGGGATATAGCGGACAGAGGAGACAGCAACTAAGGATTACACAGAGACAAACCATAAGACATAACTCTAACAAAGAAACCAAAGCATAGAAATGATAAATAATATATAAACTCAAAACCCTGGGTCAACGACCCAGGCATCCTAACAAAACGTCAGTAAGACTAAGGAGCTGATTGTGGACTTCACTACAAAGCAGGCGAGGAATTACAAGCCCTTTTACTCCTGCACCATCGAGAGTGTCCTGATGGAAACATCTGTACCTGGTTTGGGAACAGCACCAAGCAGGACAGATGAGATCTGCAAAGAGTGGTGCACTCAACCGAGTGCATCATTCGATCAGAGCTTCCTGACCTGCTGTCTGCTGCACCAAGCGGTGCAAGACCAAAGCCAGGAAGATTATGATGGACCTCTCCCATCCCAACAATAGACTCTTCTCACTGTTGAGGTCTGGGAAGCGCTTCCGCTCCCTTAAGGCCAAAACAGAGAGAAGGAGGAGGAGCTTCTTCCCCCAGGCTATTCGGCCCTGAACCAGGTGTAGGACTGGACTCTCACACACATCACATCACCACACGCACTCTGGTTTTTCTTCTTGCACACTTCCTGTAATTTATAATTTCTTTTGACTAATAATCTGTCATTTGCACATTTTTACTGTAAATTTCTAAGTTAAAGCTGTAAATTTTGTAGTAACCTGTATATTTGTATATCTTACTGTAAACCTGCTGCCATTTAATGGTCAAGCACTACACAGCTAAAAGCATTTCACCTCATGTCATACTGTGTATGGTTGTGTGTGTGTGACAAGTAAAATTTGAATTTGAATATTCTAGCTGTACTATTTTAAAAAATGAATGAAATTTGTCCTATGACTGATGGGATTATGACTGCGATGTAATTTCATTACTCGAGAAATGTGCCAACGCATCTTACAGAGGAAGAATCTTGGGATTGATCTTGTTTTTTGAGCTTCCTATTTTGATGAGGAAGAGCTGAAAAGGCACATGTCAGAGAAGCAGACTATGCAACAACATAATCATGACTGTAAGGAAGGAGCCAATTTAGCTTGAGATTTCTGAAATTATGCCAAATTACCCAAAACATCAGTAGCAACATTAATTTAACAAGAATCAGCCAACGACCTGTTACACCCTAAAGCCTCTGTTAAATGAGGACACACTTGATCGGGATCATTGTGCAAATAGGAATATTGAGATGGAAAAAGCAAAGCTCCAGCAGCCCTGGACGATAGTCACAACTTCTTGTCTGATTGTCTTTTTCATTAATGCATCAGTCAAAGAGAAAATAAGCCAACTGGTAGATCGAAATGATGATTGTAAGCAGAGCAGAAATAAAAGTTCACAGTGGATCCTTGTTCACAATGACCACAGCTCCACAACGTCAAACGCTCCAAGCTTGAAAATGCAATAGTGTTAATCTGCCATATGAATTCAATAGCAGCTGTCTGGTAATCCATATTTCATGGAGCAGGAGATGCAGAGAGAGCAAGTTAAAGATTTCACTCTGTTTTGCTGTGCTGGCATTCAACAAACGCTGAACTTGAATGAGACTGAAAGGAAGTTTTGAAATATAGTATTCCATTAGCCTTTACATGGACATACCAGTTTATGTGAGGTCTGTTTCCAGTAGCCAGAAGGAAGAGTTTTTACCATAACCTCCAACTAGGGAATTATGATAGTTGAAACATAACCATGTTTGTCTTTAGCACCACCAGCAATACCTTAGAGTATGAGTAAAGGCACATTTCTTTGTCATTGGCTCAAAATACATAAGACAAAAATGAAGCTGGCCTTTAGTGAAGGCCTAAAACAAATACTGAAATAAACTTTGGCTTGAACATGTTTCCCCTGTGACTAAATCGTCGTCTGCTGTATTGTCGTACCTTAGTAGTTTTATTTTTAGTCATTATCCTCCTCATCATCCCTCTGTGTCTCCCTGCACCGGTTTGTCCTGTCTCCATGTTTCTGTGTCAAGCCTACATTTCTGTTTCCTTGTTTAGTTCATATATGTGGGTTTGTCATTTGTTTAGTAATTTCCTGTGGTGTCTCATTCCAGTTAGTTCCCTGTAGTGGTCCCTGTCTGTCCCCCGAGTCTGTCTGGTTTCACTGTCCCCTGTTTTGGCAGTTGTGCCAAGTTAGACAAACACAGAGACATGACCAAGGAGACAAGACTACGCTTTCCACTGCATCACGTTTGTTGTTTCTTGTGTCTGGATTGCCATCTCCTGTCTTTTTTTGATTGTCTCTCGTGTTGTGTGTTTGAGTCGTTAGTTAGATTTTGCTCAGGTGTTTCCACTCTTCCCTTATCTCTATATTTAAGTCCTCCCTTTTCTTCTGAGGACCTAATATGGTCCTGTGTGTTTCACCACCTCACTGTTTCTTAAATCCCATTGGGTTACTTTACTATTTGAGATCAGGCAGCAATATGGACTCGCTCTCTGTTCTGCTCGTGAGTCCCATGTCGTGCATGCTTTTATTCCTAAACCTGCCACACAGTGTCACATAACAGTTACTTTCTGATCATATATCCATACCTGTCCAATGACATGTCTGACATGTTTTTAAGCCATCTTTGCTCATGTACAGCCCTCATCCTTCTTTTAAGGAATAAGATGACAGATTGGGTATTTGAAGATGAATGCAATTTCTTTGGGTTGGGGAATAATTCTCTGTGGGTTCTCCGTTTTAGACACTATTTTCACTGCATGCATCACTTGGTAGAACCATTATTAAGTGTGCCTATGCCAAGAGGCACACTTATTACTATTCGTCGGATTTATTATTCTTATTCTTATTATTATTATTTTCCTTTTTCCGCCTGAAATTTTGCAGCAAAACTCGCCCCACAGTTTTGAGATAAGGTTCACATATGTTATATCATTTTGTGCGGCTGGATCTGGAATGGTGTGCTATGACTTGACTTTTGGTGTTTATGACTTTTATAGTTTTTTAAATATTAATATTTTAGTGAAAATTTTCCCGCGCTTATGTACCGCACAGTTTTGAGACAAGGGTTACATATGTTATATCATTTTGTGCGGCTGGGTCTGGACTAGTATGCTATGACTTTTGGTGTTTATGACTTTTATAGTGTTGTTTATGACTTTAAATATTTAGATTTTAGTGCAAATTTTGGCCCATTTCTAGGCCCATGAGGAAGATTCAACTTTTGGACCCATAGAAACAGATTTCAAACTTCATTTGTGGTGTGTTGGCTCTCTCTAGTGGTATGTCGGGATTGGTACGGCCTGTCTACCCGTATTTGGATTACCGTAATGACAAGAATATCAACAGCACGCACAGCGTCGCTGCTTTCAGGAACCAGGTTGCGCGAATAGTTACGGTAACCGCAAGGGTGTATGCTTGGTGGAACACTCCATATCCCACAATTCATAGCACGTCTCTACTGAGTGAAACAATAGCGGCTGCCACCTCGTTTTTATATTCCTCTTATTCGTGTTTCTAGGTCACAAAATAAACTTTTAGGATTTTTTCAGGCGAGAATGTAGGTGTGTAAACTTCAAATATCTGCTCGTTTTATCGAGACATCCCATATTAGCAACAGTTTTTTCACGAACACTCCATATCCCACAATTCATAGCACGCCTCTACCGAGTGAAACAATGGCAGCTGCCACCTCGTTTTTATATTCCTCTTATTCGTGTTTCTAGGTCACAAAATAAACTTTTAAGATTTTTTCAGGCGAGAATGTAGGTGTGTAAACTTCAAATATCTGCTCGTTTTGACATCCCATATTAGCAACAGTTTTCTCACGATGTTGCTGCTAGCCGGCTAGCTAGCTAGCGCGGCTAGCCGGCTAGCACCGCTTCGCTCAAAAGCACCCGGGCTTGGCTTTCAGTGAGGCGGCTTACACTCGTTTCACCCCCCGATCACTCACAAATAGTCTGTTTCTCAGCTGGACTTATTTTTCGCTAGCGCGGCGATGGGCCGATGATTCATTTTAGTAACGGTATAAACAGTGAAAGGTGGTTGTCCAGATGCTGGTCGATGTGGAAAAAATAACAGTTGTTTGGTGGTGGCTAACGCGGAGCTGCAACAGAAGGTAGCTAGCCACTGGTGTATAACAGAAAGGGCATGCAGGGAAAGAGACATACGAGGCGGCAAGGCGGCCGCCGATCGACCGGTGGTGGCTAACGCTGAGCTCAATCATGGATCAGGGAAACCGAAGGCAGGAGAAGCAGGCGGCTGCCGGTCGGAGCGTGAGGTGAACTGAATTTCAGGTAAGAAGTTATGAACTGCACTCTATTTGGGTCAGATATAAACCGAGTTTAGGTGTAGTTTATTTTCGTTGTGCTGACTTTTTACAATCAATTACAATAACTCTTACTGCGTGCTAGCTAGCACGACGGAGTTTCTATACAGCTGTGTGCGTGCTAAGTTACTGATGTTGAACTTTATGACAGCCTCCCCTGTCATTCTCTCGCCTGTTGCAACTTCAATCATGAAATTGATCAATGATCGGCTTTTCTCTCTTGTTTGTTTATTGCGCTAAACAACAGCAGCACGTTTAAGCTTGATCAGCTGTTGTTACAATTCATTTGATTTAAATTTCTAGTATCAGCTGATGTTTGCTGGAGACACAGCTGAAAAAAGGGCTGGTCCAAACCAGGAGATGTCCTTACTGAATCATCAGAGCTGAACTGATGATGGAGAAACAGGTTTACCTTTTAGGTGACATGAATGAGTTGAAGGGAAGTTATGAACTGTTTCTGAGAGACAAATAACACAAATGTCCTTTTTTGTGTAGCTGACAGCTGGTAACTGTGCAGGGGTGGATCTAGCAAAGCTTTTGCCAGGGGGCCAGGTAGGGCATTAACAGGGAAAGGACACAAAGATATACTTTTCTTTCTTACTCTCATATAAAATATTTAGCTTTTATTAAATAGTTATCTGAATCTTACAACCAAAGTTTGTATAATAATACACAATATTGGCTGTATACCATTGTTAATCATTCAGAACACTGTGTAAAAATAACAAAAAACAAAAAGGGAATGCAAAAGTGCATAAATATTTATTTTACGTGTTTGATGTGTGTGGCGGGGTGTGGTCTGCAGTGCCGCTGCAAGGGAGGTGGACCCACCTGAGCGGCAGCTGCAATCACGCCTCTCAGGAGTAAAGTCTGTGCTCTCTCGGCTGTTTTTTTTTGGTATGTGTTGGGCTGTGAGATGAAAAGCTACAGCCGGCTGTGTGGGTACAGCAACCATGTGGGAAAAGTGGTCAATAAAGTAATGCTACAAAGCGTGTTCATGCAAACATTGTCGGGTCTGCCGTGGTACAATGGGACTTCTGCTCATGAACCTCTGCGCACAGCGTCTGCAAATCGGGGTTGTACGAAGTCACCTCATCTTTACACAAAACTGTAAGCTGTCATCTGTGAGGCGTGAGCGGTGTTTGTTTTTACCATAGTTCATGGTGGACAATGGCTGCTCTGCTGAGTTTTGCTCTTTGTAGCCGTATGAATGGCAAACTACACTGATTAGCAGCGGCATAGGCACACTTAAAATTTCTTCTGAAATTTTCGCTTTCTAGTTCAGTTTTTTATATCTTTAAAGTTCCATGTTTGTAACTTGAATGTGCCATCTATCTGTGAGAAAAAGTGTGAGTTTGTTCCTGTTTTATTAGGGCCCGAGCACTGAAAGTGCGAAGGCCCTATTGTATCTGCTCTGTTTATTAGGGCCCGAGCACCGAGAATGCGAAGGCCCTATTGTATCTGCTCTGTTTATTAGGGCCCGAGCACCGAGAATGCGAAGGCCCTATTGTATCTGCTCCGTTTCTTCTTCTTCTTCTTCTTATTATTATTATTATTAGGGCCCGAGCACTGACAGTGCGAAGGCCGTATTGTATCTGCTCCGTTTCTTATTATTATTTAGGGCCCGAGCACTGAAAGTGCGAAGGCCCTATTGTATCTGCTCTGTTTATTATTATTATTATTATTATTTCAGCAAATGAATCGGCCTTTTGAGGGCCTAAACATGCTCAAAAACTCATGAAACTATGCACACGCGTCAGGTCTGGTGAAAATTTATGTATTTTAATGTTATCAGACATGGCCAGGGAAAAGTGCCTCAGTAGCGCCACCTAGAAAAATGAAAAATGTGAGCCCCCGGTATGGGTATGTCCTACATATATTAAAGTTGGTAAACATATCTATCTTTCAGAGTTGAACAAAAAAGTCTATTATGGCCATGTCCTAAACCCAACAGGAAGTCAACCATTTTGGATTGAATGAATAAACACAAGTTTGCCTTAAGGAGTTGGTCTTGGGTTACAGTGAAAACTGTGAGTTTTCGCGAAAGGGTGTAACCCCAGAAGCATGGCGAACTTTGACGACTCGCCATGAAGAAACAAAATAGTATCACTCAATGAAATCCAGTCTGATCAGTACCAGACTTTACAGGCATGATGTCAGACCCGCCCTGAACAGATTGATGTGCCCATTGTCAGGAATACGAAGAGCGCCACCTAGTGGGAACAGGAAATGTAATATCTTACACTTTGCTGTACTGATTTTCATAGGTTTATCGTGGACACCTCAAAAGCGGTGAATATCACCGTCAGTCCGTCATGATGCTTCAGTGAGAAAATTGTGACTTTAAACTGAACGGCGCACCCTGGTGGTAACGCGATTCACCATGTAAAATGAAGTGGCTTTTGAGGGGCTTGGAAAGTTTATAGAGGCTTGAAAATTGACGCACCCCTCCAATGTGATGAAGGCTTTGTTGTTATGTGATCATTTTCCTTGAATAGTTCAAATTGGCTCAACAGCGCCCCCTACAATATTTCAAAACATCAGCCCCTGCTCTGTGTTTTATCTATGAGTCTGAAACCTGGTAAGCTTATGGAAGATATCACGATGTACAAAAAAGTCTCTTGGAGCAATATCCCAAATCCAACAGGAAGTCAGCCATTTTAAAATTAATGTGTAATTTTGGCGACATTTTCCCCTCTTTTAAGGCACCGTTCTTTGACGAACTCCTCCAAGAGATTTCGTCACATTGCCACGATCTGCAGTGCGTGTAATCTAAAGACCTTTGTGATGTTAAATTGCGAAGCTTTTTACATTGAGGGAAACCGGGTGGTCATGGCGGCACGTGGAGTTTGAATCACTCGCCAAAAAGTAGTAATCTGTCACTCAAAAACACAATGTCCAATCTCTCCCAAAGGTCGCAGGTATGATGAGACTCAAGCTCGGAAATGTTTGTTATGCCATTTGTCATTAATGGTTAGAGCGCCACCTAGTGGGACGACTATAATCATGGTTGAATGAGATGAAATGTTAGCTGGTGGTTAAATGCATGAATTCCATCAATGT
This sequence comes from Neolamprologus brichardi, assembly GCF_056152115.1. NCBI lineage: Eukaryota > Metazoa > Chordata > Actinopteri > Cichliformes > Cichlidae > Neolamprologus > Neolamprologus brichardi. The sequence goes on along the minus strand of NC_142105.1, from coordinate 15,331,898 downwards.
GACATCAGATCGGATGTGCTGGTTTTAGGTGTTGGGCGTGGCTCGACACGCCGGGGTGCGAGGGCCCTCATAACGCTGCTTGCAGCTTTAATTAGGGCCCGAGCACTGAGAGTGCGAAGGCCCTATTGTATCTGCTCCGTTTATTAGGGCCCGAGCACTGACAGTGCGAAGGCCCTATTGTATCTGCTCTGTTTATTATTATTATTATTATTATTATTATTATTATTTCGGCAAATGAATCGGCCTTTTGAGGGCCTAAACATGCTCAAAAACTCATGAAATTTTGCACACGCGTCAGGTCTGGTGAAAATTTACGTATTTTAATGTTCTCAGACATGGCCAGGGAAAATTGCCTCAGTAGCGCCACCTAGAAAAATGAAAAACGCGAGCCCCCGGTATGGGTATGACCTACATGTTTGAAAGTCGGTACACATATCTAACGTTCAGAGTCGAACAAAAAAGTCTGTTATGGCCATGTCCTAAACCTTACAGGAAGTCCGCCATTTTGGATTGAAGGTCACATTTTTGCTCTGATTTTACAATTTCCATGCGTTGTACTTTCGCGAACTCCTCCTTGGGATTTGGTCATATAAGCTTCATATTTGGACAGTGCCAACTACACACCTGGGCCATGTTAAATTGCGGAGCTTTTGAGTTTTCACAATACAGTGAGGCCGTGGCGCCACGGCGAATTTCAATGACTCGCCATGAAAATCTTATTGCCTCTCATTCTATCATACATTGTCCGATCTTGACCAAAAAGCACACATATGATAAGGCTCCACCCCTGAACATATTTCAACTGCCATATTTGACATCAAGGACAGCGACACCTAGTGGGAACAGGAAATGTCATGTTTTACACTTTGGGGTACAGTATTGTAATGGGTGACATCTGCAGCCTCAAATTTCTCCAGGAAAGCCTTAAGGAGTTGGTCTTGGGTTACAATGAAAACTGTGACTTTTTGCAAAAGGGTGTGACCCCAGCAGCATGGCGAATATTGATGTCTCGCCATGAAGAAACAAAATAGTATAACTCAATGAAATCCAGTGTGATCAGTACCAGACTTTACAGGCATGATGTCAGACCCGCCCTGAACAGATTGATGTGCCCATTGTCAGGAATACGCAGAGCGCCACCTAGTGGGAACAGGAAATGTCATCGCTTACACTTTGTTGTACTGATTTTCACAGGTTTATCGTGGACACCTCAAAAGCGGTGAATATCACCGTCCGTCCGTCATGATGCTTCAGTGAGAAAATTGTGACGTTAAACTGAACGGCGCACCCTGGTGGCAACGTGGTTCACCATGTAAAATGAAGTGGCTTTTGAGTGGCTTGGAAAGTTTATAGAGGCTTGAAATTTGGCCCACACCTCCAATGTGATGAAGGCTTTGTTGTTATGTGATCATTTTCCTTGAATAGTGCAAATTGGCTCCACAGCGCCCCCTCCAAAATTTCAAAACATCAGCCCCTGCTCTGTGTTTTATTTATCAGTCTGAAACCTAGTAAGCTTATAGGAGATATCAAGATGTACAAAAAAGTCTCTTGGAGCAATATCCCAAATCCAACAGGAAGTCAGCCATTTTAAAATGAATGTGAAATTTGGGCGACATTTTCCCCTCTTTTAAGGCACCGTTCTTTGACGAACTCCTCCAAGGGATTTCGTCACATTGCCACAATCTGCAGTGCGTGTAATCTAATGACCTTTGTGATGTTAAATTGCGAAGCTTTTTACATTGAGGGAAACGGGGTGGTCATGGCAGCACGTGGAGTTTGAATCACTCGCCAAAAAGCAGTAATCTGCTTTCACTCAAAAACACAATGTCCAATCTCTCCCAAAGGTCGCAGGCGTGATGAGACTGGAGCTCGGAAATGTTTGTTATGCCATTTGTCAGTAATGGTTAGAGCGCCACCTAGTGGGACGACTATAATCATGATTGAATGAAATGAAATGTTAGCTGGTGGTTAATGCATGAATTCCATCAATGTGACAACAGATCGGAGGTGCTGTTTGTAGGTGTTGGGCGTGGCTCGATGCGCAGGGGGTGCGAGGGCCCTCATAACGCTGCTTGCAGCTTTAATTAGGGCCCGAGCACTAAAAGTGCGAAGGCCCTATTGTATCTGCTCTGTTTATTATTATTATTATTATTATTATTATAATTTCGGTAAATGAATCGGCCTTTTGAGGGCCTAAACATGCTCAAAAACTCATGAAATTTTGCACACGCGTCAGGTCTGGTGAAAATTTACATATTTTAATGTCCTCAGACATGGCCAGGGAAAATTGGCTCAGTAGCGCCACCTAGAAAAATGAAAAACACGAGCCCCCCGTGTGGGTATGACCTACATGTTTGAAAGTCGGAACACATATCTAACATTCAGAGTTGAACAAAAACGTCTATTATGTCAATGTCCTAAGCCCAACAGGAAGTCCGCCATTTTGGATTGATGGTCACATTTTGGCTCTGATTTTACCATTTCCATGCCTTGTACTTTCGCGAACTCCTCCTTGGGATTTGGTCCTATAAACTTCATATTTGGACAGTGCCAACTACACACCTGGGCCATGTTAAATTGCGGAGCTTTTGAGTTTTCACAATACGGAGAGGTGGTGGCACCATGGCGAATTTTGATAACTCGCCATGAAAATCTTATTGCCTCTCATTCTGTCATACATTGTCCGATCTGGACCAAAGAGCACACATATGATAAGGCTCAACCCCTGAAAATATTTCAACTGCCATATTTGACATCAAGGACAGCGCCACCTAGTGGGAACAGGAAATGTCATGTTTTACACTTTGGGGTACAGTATAGTGACGGGTGACACCTGAAGCCTCAAATTTCTCCAGGAAAGCCTTAAGGAGTTGGTCTTGGGTTACAGTGAAAACTGTGACTTTTCGCGAAAGGGTGTGACCCCGAGAGCATGGCAAACATTGATGTCTCGCCATGAAGAAACAAATTAGTATAACTCAATGAAATCAAGTCTGATCAGTACCAGACTTTACAGGGTGATGTCAGATGTAACCTGAACAGATTGATATGCCCATTGTCAGGAATACAAAGAGTGCCACCTAGTGGGAACAGGAAATGTCATGTCTTTCACTTTGTTGTACTGATTTTCACAGGTTCGTCGTGGCCACCTCAAAAGCGGTGAATATTACCATGAGTCCCTCATGACGCTTCAGTGAGAAAATCGTGACTTTAAACTTAACGGTGCACCCTGGTGGCAACGCGGTTCACCATGAAAAATGAAGTAGCCTTTGAGGGGCTTGGAAAGTTTAAAAAGTCTTGAAATTTGGCCCACACCTCCAATGTGATGAAGGCTTTCGTCTTATGTGATCATTTTCCTTGAATAGCGCAAAATGGCTCCACAGCGCCCCCTACAAAATTTCAAAACATCAGCCCCTACTCTGTGTTTTATGTATGATTCTTAAACCTGGTAAGCTTATGTAAGATATCAAGATGTACAAAAAAGTCTCTTGGAGCAATATGCCAAATCCAACAGGAAGTCAGCCATTTTAAAATTCATGTGTAGTTTTGGTGACATTTTCCCCTCTTTTCAGGCACGGTTCTTTGACGAACTCCTCCAAGGGATTTCATCACATTGACGCAATGTCCAGTGCGTGTAATCTAAAGACCTTTGTGATGTTAAATTGCGAAGCTTTTTACGTTCAGGGAAACAAGGTGGTCATGGCGGCACGTGGAATTTCAATCACTCGCCAAAAAGCAGTAATCTGCTGTAAATCATAACACAATGTTCGATCTCTCTCAAACGTCGCAGGCATGATGAGACTCGAGCTCGGAAATGTTTATTATGCCATTTGTCAGTAATGGTTAAAGTGCCACCTAGTGGGAGGACTTTAACCATGATTGAATGAGATGAAATGATAGCTGGTGGTTAAATGCATGAATCCCATCAATGTGACATCAGATCGGACGTGCTGGTTTTAGGTGTTGGGTGTGGCTCGACGTGCCGGGGTGCGAGGGCCCTCATAACGCTGCTTGCAGCTTTAATTATTATTATTATTATTATTATTATTATTATTATTTCGGCAAATGAATCGGCCTTTTGAGGGCCTAAACATGCTCAAAAACTCATGAAATTTTGCACACGCGTCAGGTCTGGTGAAAATTTACGTATTTTAATGTTCTCAGACATGGCCAGGGAAAATTGCCTCAATAGCGCCACCTAGAAAAATGAAAAACGCGAGCCCCCAGTATGGGTATGATCTACATGTTTGAAAGTCGGTACACATATCTAATGTTCAGAGTCGAACAAAAAAGTCTATTATGGCAATGTCCTAAACCTTACAGGAAGTCCGCCATTTTGGATTGAATGTCACATTTTGGCTCTGATTTTACCATTTCCATGCCCTGTACTTTCGCAAACTCCTCCTCGGGATTTGGTCGTATAAGCTTCATCTTTGGTCAGTGCCAACTACACAGCTGGGCCATATTAAATTGCTGAGCTTTTGAGTTTTCACATTACAGTGAGACCGTGGCGTCGCGGCGAATTTCGATGACTCGCCATGAAAATCTTATTGCCTCTCATTCTGTCATACATTGTCCGATCTGGACCAAAGAGCACACATATGATAAGGCTCCAACCCTGAACATATTTCAACTGCCATATTTGACATCATGGAGAGCGCCACCTAGTGGGAACAGGAAGTGTCATGTTTTACACTTTGGGGTATAGTATTGTGATAGGTGACATCTGCAGCCCCAAATTTCTCCAGGAAAGCCTTAAGGAGTTGGTCTTGGGTTACAGTGAAAACTGTGACTTTTCGCAAAAGGGTGTGACCCCAGCAGAATGGCGAACTTTGATGTCTCGCCATGGAGAAACAAATTAGTATAACTCCATGAAATTCCGTCTGATTAGTACCAGACTTTACAGGCATGATGTCACACCTGCCCTGAACAAATTGGTATGCCCATTGTCAGGAATACACAGAGCGCCATCTAGTGGGAACAGGAAATGTCATGTCTTACACTTTGTTGTACTAATTTTCACAGGTTCATCGTGGCCACCTCAAAAGCGGTGAATATTAACATGAGTCCCTCGTGATGCTTCAGTGAGAAAATTGTGACTTTAAACTGAACGGCGCACCCTGGTGGCAGCGCAGTTTAACATGAAAGATGAAGTTGCTTTTGAGGGGCTTGGAAAGTTTATAGAGGCTTTAAATTTGGCGCACACCTCCAATGTGATGAAGGATTTGTTGTCATGTAACCACTTTCCTTGAATAGCGCGAAATGGCTCCACAGCACCCCCTACAAAATTTGAAATCATCAGCCCCTGCTCTGTGTTTTATCTATGAGTCTGAAACCTGGTAAGGTTATGGAAGATATTAAGATGTACAAAAAAGTCTCTTGGAGCAATATCCCAAATCCAACAGGAAGTCAGCCATTTTAAAATTCATGTGTAATTTTGGCGACATTTTCCTTTCCTTTCAGGCCTCATACTTTGACAAACTCCTCCAAGGGAATTCATCAGATTGACCCGATCTCCAGTGTGTGGAATCTAAAGACCTTTGTGATGTTAAATTGCGAAGCTTTTTACGTTCAGGGAAACGGGGTGGTCATGGCGGCACATGAATGTCAATCACTCGCCAAAAAGCAGTAATCTGCTGTCACTCAAAAACACAATGTCCAATCTCTCCCAAAGGTCGCAGGCATGATGAGACTTGACCTCGGAAATGTTTGTTATGCCCTTTGTCAATAATGGTTATGGCGCCACCTAGTGGGATGACTATAATCATAATTGAATGAGATGAAATATTAGCTGGTGGTTAAATGCATGAATTCCCTCAATGTGACATCAGATCGGACGTACTGGTTTTAGGTGTTGGGCGTGGCTCGACGCGCCGGGGGTGCGAGGGCCCTCATAACGCTGCTTGCAGCTTTAATTAGGGCCCGAGCACTGACAGTGCGAAGGCCCTATTGTATCTGCTCTGTTTATTATTAGGGCCCGAGCACTGAGAGTGCGAAGGCCCTATTGTATCTGCTCTGTTTATTATTATTATTATTATTATTATTATTATTATTATTTCGGCAAATGAATCGGCCTTTTGAGGGCCTAAACATGCTCAAAAACTCATGAAATTTTGCACACGCGTCAGGTCTGGTGAAAATTTACGTATTTTAATGTTCTCAGACATGGCCAGGGAAAATTGCCTCAGTAGCGCCACCTAGAAAAATGAAAAACGCGAGCCCCCATTATGGGTATGACCTACATGTTTGAAAGTCGGTACACATATCTACCGTTCAGAGTCGAACAAAAAAGTCTATTATGGCAATGTCCTAAACCTAACAGGAAGTCCGCCATTTTGGATTGAATGTCACATTTTGGCTCTGATTTTACCATTTCCATGCCTTGTACTTTCGCGAACTCCTCCTCGGGATTTGGTCGTATAAACTTCATCTTTGGACAGTGCCAACTACACACCTGGGCCATGTTAAATTGCGGAGCTTTTGAGTTTTCACAATACGGTGAGGCCGTGGCGCCACGGCGAATTTCGATGACTCGCCATGAAAATCTTATTGCCCCTCATTCTGTCATACATTGTCCGATGTGGACCAAAGAGCACACATATGATAAGGCTCCAGCCCTGAACATATTTCCACTGCCAAATTTGACATCAAGGACAGCGCCACCTAGTGGGAACAGGAAATGTCATGTTTTACACTTTGGGGTACAGTATTGTGATGGGTGACATCTGCAGCCTCAAATTTCTCCAGGAAAGCCTTAAGGAGTTGGTCTTGGGTTACAGTGAAAACTGTGACTTTTCGCGAAAGGGTGTGACCCCGAAAGCATGGCGAATTTTGATGTCTCGCCATGAAGAAACAAATTAGTATAACTCCATGAAATCCAGTCTGATCAGTACCAGACTTTACAGGTATGATGTCAGACCTGCCCTGAACAGATTGATGTGCCCATTGTCAGGAATATGCAGAGCGCCACCTAGTGCGAACATGAAATGTCATGTCTTACACTTTGTTGTACTGATTTTAACAGGTTCATCGTGGACACCTCAAAAGCGGTGAATATCACCGTCAGTCCCTCATAATGCTTCAGTGAGAAAATTGTGACTTTAAACTGAACGGCGCACCCTAGTGACAACGCGGTTCACCATGAAAAATGAAGTGGCTTTTGAGGGGCTTGGAAAGTTTAAAAAGTCTTGAAATTTGGCCTACTGCCTCAATTCGATGAAGGCTTTATTCTTATATGATCACTTTCCTCTAATAGGGCAAAATGGCTCCACAGCGCCCCCTACAAAATTTCAAATCACCAGCCCCTGCTCTGTGTTTTATGTATGACTCTGAAACCTGGTAAGCTGATAGGAGATATGAAAATGTACAAAAAAGTCTCTTGGAGTAACATCCCAAATCCAACAGGAAGTCAGCCATTTTAAAATTAATGTGTAATTTTGGCGACATTTTCCCCTCTTTTCAGGCACCGTACTTTGACGAACTCCTCCCAGGGATTTCATCAGATTGATGCGATTTCCTGTGTGTGGAATCTAAAGACCTTTGTGATGTTAAATTGCGAAGCTTTTTACGTTCAGGGAAACGGGGTGTTCATGGCGCCATGTAGAGTTTCAATCACTCGCCAAAAAGCAGTAATCTGCTGTCACTCAAAAACACAATATCCAATCGCTCCCAAAGGTCGCAGGCATGATGAGACTCGAGCTCGGAAATGTTTGTTATGCCATTTGTTAATAATTGTCATAGTGCCACCTAGTGGGACGACTATAATCATGATTGAATGAGTGAATTGTTAGCTGGTGGTTAAATGCATGAATTCCATCAATGTGACATCAGATCGGACGTGCTGGTTGTAGGTGTTGGGCGTAGCTCGACGTGCCGGGGTGCGAGGGCCCTCATATCGCTGCTTGCAGCTTTAATTATTATTATTATTATTATTATTATTATTATTTCGGCAAATGAATCGGCCTTTTGAGGGCCTAAACATGCTCAAAAACTCATGAAATTTTGCACACGCGTCAGGTCTGGTGAAAATTTACGTATTTTAATTTTCTCAGACATGGCCAGGGAAAATAGCCTCAGTAGCGCCACCTAGAAAAATGAAAAACGCGAGCCCCCGGTATGGGTATGACCTACATGTTTGAAAGTTGGTACACATATCTACCGTTCAGAGTCGAACAAAAAAGTCTATTATGGCAATGTCCTAAACCCAACAGGAAGTCCGCCATTTTGTATTGAATGTCACATTTTGGCTCTGATTTTGCCATTTCCATGCCTTGTACTTTCGCGAACTCCTCCTTGGGATTTGGTTGTATAAACTTCATCTTTGGACAGTGCCAACTACACACCTGGGCCATGTTAAATTGCGGAGCTTTTGAGTTTTCACAATACGGTGAGGCCGTGGCGCCGCGGCGAATTTCGATGACTCGCCATGAAAATCTTATTGCCTCTCATTCTGTCATACATTGTCCGATCTGGACCAAAGAGTACACATATGATAAGACTCCACCCCTGAACATATTTCAACTGCCATATTTGACATCAGGGACAGCGCCACCTAGTGGGAACAGGAAATGTCATGTTTTACTCGTTGGGGTACAGTATAGTGATGGGTGACATCTGAAACCTCAAATTTCTCCAGGAAAGCCTTAAGGAGTTGGTCTTGGGTTACAGTGAAAACTGTGACTCTTCGCAAAAGGGTGTGACACCAGCAGAATGGCAAACTTTGATGTCTCGCCATGGAAAAACAAATTAGTATAACTCAATGAAATCCAGTTTGATCAGAACCAAACTTTACAGGTATGATGTCAGACCCGCCCTGAACAGATTGATGTGCCCATTGTCAGGAATATGCAGAGCGCCACCTAGTGGCAACAGGGAATGTCATATCTTCCACTTTGTTGTACTGATTTTCACAGGTTCATTGTGGACACCTCAAAAGCGGTGAATATTGCCATCTGTCCCTCATGATGCTTCAGTGCGAAAATTGTGACTTTAACCTGAACAGCGCACCCTAGTGGCAACGGGGTTAACCATGAAAAATGAAGTGGCTTTTGAGAGGCTTGGAAAGTTTAAAAAGTCTTGAAATTTGGCCCAAAGCTTCAATGTGATGAAGGCTTTTTTGTTATTTGATCACCTTCCTTGAATAGCACAAAATGGCTCTGCAGCGCCCCCTAAAACATTTCAAAACATCAGCTCCTGCACTGTGTTTTATGTATGAGTCTGAAACCTGGTAAGCTTATGGAGGATATTGAGATGTACAAAAAAGTCTCTTGGAGCAATATCCCAAATCCAACAGGAAGTCAGCCATTTTAAAATTAATGTGTAATTTTGGCAACATTTTCCCCTCTTTTCAGGCACCGTTCTTTGACGAAGAACGGCGAAGGCCCTATTGTATCTGCTCCGTTTATTATTAGGGCCCGAGCACTGAGAGTGCGAAGGCCCTATTGTATCTGCTCCGTTTCTTCTTATTATTATTATTAGGGCCCGAGCACTGAGAGTGCGAAGGCCCTATTGTATCTGCTCCGTTTCTTATTAGGGCCCGAGCACTGACAGTGCGAAGGCCCTATTGTATCTGCTCCTTTTATTATTATTATTAGGGCCCGAGCACTGAGAGTGCGAAGGCCCTATTGTATCTGCTCTGTTTATTATTATTATTATTATTATCATTATTATTATTATTTCGGCAAATGAATCGGCCTTTTGAGGGCCTAAACATGCTCAAAAACTCATGAAATTTTGCACACGCGTCAGGTCTGGTGAAAATTTACGTATTTTAATGTTCTCAGACATGGCCAGGGAAAATTGCCTCAGTAGCGCCACCTAGAAAAATGAAAAACGCGAGCCCCCATTATGGGTATGACCTACATGTTTGAAAGTCGGTACACATATCTACCGTTCAGAGTCGAACAAAAAAGTCTATTATGGCAATGTCCTAAACCTAACAGGAAGTCCGCCATTTTGGATTGAATGTCACATTTTGGCTCTGATTTTACCATTTCCATGCCTTGTACTTTCGCGAACTCCTCCTCGGGATTTGGTCGTATAAACTTCATCTTTGGACAGTGCCAACTACACACCTGGGCCATGTTAAATTGCGGAGCTTTTGAGTTTTCACAATACGGTGAGGCCGTGGCGCCACGGCGAATTTCGATGACTCGCCATGAAAATCTTATTGCCCCTCATTCTGTCATACATTGTCCGATGTGGACCAAAGAGCACACATATGATAAGGCTCCAGCCCTGAACATATTTCCACTGCCAAATTTGACATCAAGGACAGCGCCACCTAGTGGGAACAGGAAATGTCATGTTTTACACTTTGGGGTACAGTATTGTGATGGGTGACATCTGCAGCCTCAAATTTCTCCAGGAAAGCCTTAAGGAGTTGGTCTTGGGTTACAGTGAAAACTGTGACTTTTCGCGAAAGGGTGTGACCCCGAAAGCATGGCGAATTTTGATGTCTCGCCATGAAGAAACAAATTAGTATAACTCCATGAAATCCAGTCTGATCAGTACCAGACTTTACAGGTATGATGTCAGACCTGCCCTGAACAGATTGATGTGCCCATTGTCAGGAATATGCAGAGCGCCACCTAGTGCGAACATGAAATGTCATGTCTTACACTTTGTTGTACTGATTTTAACAGGTTCATCGTGGACACCTCAAAAGCGGTGAATATCACCGTCAGTCCCTCATAATGCTTCAGTGAGAAAATTGTGACTTTAAACTGAACGGCGCACCCTAGTGACAACGCGGTTCACCATGAAAAATGAAGTGGCTTTTGAGGGGCTTGGAAAGTTTAAAAAGTCTTGAAATTTGGCCTACTGCCTCAATTCGATGAAGGCTTTATTCTTATATGATCACTTTCCTCTAATAGGGCAAAATGGCTCCACAGCGCCCCCTACAAAATTTCAAATCACCAGCCCCTGCTCTGTGTTTTATGTATGACTCTGAAACCTGGTAAGCTGATAGGAGATATGAAAATGTACAAAAAAGTCTCTTGGAGTAACATCCCAAATCCAACAGGAAGTCAGCCATTTTAAAATTAATGTGTAATTTTGGCGACATTTTCCCCTCTTTTCAGGCACCGTACTTTGACGAACTCCTCCCAGGGATTTCATCAGATTGATGCGATTTCCTGTGTGTGGAATCTAAAGACCTTTGTGATGTTAAATTGCGAAGCTTTTTACGTTCAGGGAAACGGGGTGTTCATGGCGCCATGTAGAGTTTCAATCACTCGCCAAAAAGCAGTAATCTGCTGTCACTCAAAAACACAATATCCAATCGCTCCCAAAGGTCGCAGGCATGATGAGACTCGAGCTCGGAAATGTTTGTTATGCCATTTGTTAATAATTGTCATAGTGCCACCTAGTGGGACGACTATAATCATGATTGAATGAGTGAATTGTTAGCTGGTGGTTAAATGCATGAATTCCATCAATGTGACATCAGATCGGACGTGCTGGTTGTAGGTGTTGGGCGTAGCTCGACGTGCCGGGGTGCGAGGGCCCTCATATCGCTGCTTGCAGCTTTAATTATTATTATTATTATTATTATTATTATTATTTCGGCAAATGAATCGGCCTTTTGAGGGCCTAAACATGCTCAAAAACTCATGAAATTTTGCACACGCGTCAGGTCTGGTGAAAATTTACGTATTTTAATTTTCTCAGACATGGCCAGGGAAAATTGCCTCAGTAGCGCCACCTAGAAAAATGAAAAACGCGAGCCCCCGGTATGGGTATGACCTACATGTTTGAAAGTTGGTACACATATCTACCGTTCAGAGTCGAACAAAAAAGTCTATTATGGCAATGTCCTAAACCCAACAGGAAGTCCGCCATTTTGTATTGAATGTCACATTTTGGCTCTGATTTTGCCATTTCCATGCCTTGTACTTTCGCGAACTCCTCCTTGGGATTTGGTTGTATAAACTTCATCTTTGGACAGTGCCAACTACACACCTGGGCCATGTTAAATTGCGGAGCTTTTGAGTTTTCACAATACGGTGAGGCCGTGGCGCCGCGGCGAATTTCGATGACTCGCCATGAAAATCTTATTGCCTCTCATTCTGTCATACATTGTCCGATCTGGACCAAAGAGTACACATATGATAAGACTCCACCCCTGAACATATTTCAACTGCCATATTTGACATCAGGGACAGCGCCACCTAGTGGGAACAGGAAATGTCATGTTTTACTCGTTGGGGTACAGTATAGTGATGGGTGACATCTGAAACCTCAAATTTCTCCAGGAAAGCCTTAAGGAGTTGGTCTTGGGTTACAGTGAAAACTGTGACTCTTCGCAAAAGGGTGTGACACCAGCAGAATGGCAAACTTTGATGTCTCGCCATGGAAAAACAAATTAGTATAACTCAATGAAATCCAGTTTGATCAGAACCAAACTTTACAGGTATGATGTCAGACCCGCCCTGAACAGATTGATGTGCCCATTGTCAGGAATATGCAGAGCGCCACCTAGTGGCAACAGGGAATGTCATATCTTCCACTTTGTTGTACTGATTTTCACAGGTTCATTGTGGACACCTCAAAAGCGGTGAATATTGCCATCTGTCCCTCATGATGCTTCAGTGCGAAAATTGTGACTTTAACCTGAACAGCGCACCCTAGTGGCAACGGGGTTAACCATGAAAAATGAAGTGGCTTTTGAGGGGCTTGGAAAGTTTAAAAAGTCTTGAAATTTGGCCCAAAGCTTCAATGTGATGAAGGCTTTTTTGTTATTTGATCACCTTCCTTGAATAGCACAAAATGGCTCTGCAGCGCCCCCTAAAACATTTCAAAACATCAGCTCCTGCACTGTGTTTTATGTATGAGTCTGAAACCTGGTAAGCTTATGGAGGATATTGAGATGTACAAAAAAGTCTCTTGGAGCAATATCCCAAATCCAACAGGAAGTCAGCCATTTTAAAATTAATGTGTAATTTTGGCAACATTTTCCCCTCTTTTCAGGCACCGTTCTTTGACGAAGAACGGCGAAGGCCCTATTGTATCTGCTCCGTTTATTATTAGGGCCCGAGCACTGAGAGTGCGAAGGCCCTATTGTATCTGCTCCGTTTCTTCTTCTTATTATTATTAGGGCCCGAGCACTGAGAGTGCGAAGGCCCTATTGTATCTGCTCCGTTTCTTATTAGGGCCCGAGCACTGACAGTGCGAAGGCCCTATTGTATCTGCTCTGTTTATTATTATTATTAGGGCCCGAGCACTGAGAGTGCGAAGGCCCTATTGTATCTGCTCTGTTTATTATTATTATTATTATTATCATTATTATTATTATTTCGGCAAATGAATCGGCCTTTTGAGGGCCTAAACATGCTCAAAAACTTATGAAATTTTGCACACGCGTCAGGTCTGGTGAAAATTTACGTATTTTAATGTTCTCAGACATGGCGAGGGAAAACTGCCTCAGTAGCGCCACCTAGAAAAATGAAAAACGCGAGCCCCCAGTATGGGTATGACCTACATGTTTGAAAGTCGGTACACATATCTAATGTTCAGAGTCGAACAAAAAAGTCTATTATGGCAATGTCCTAAACCTTACAGGAAGTCCGCCATTGTGGATTGAAGGTCACATTTTGGCTCTGATTTTACCATTTCCATGCCCATTACTTTCGCAAACTCCTCCTTTGGATTTGGTCGTATAAACTTCATCTTTGGACAGTGCCAACTACACACCTGGGCCATGTTAAATTTGCGGAGCTTTTGAGTTTTCGTGATACGGTGAGGCCGTGGCGTCGCGGCAAATTTCGATGACTCGCCATGAAAATCTTATTGCCTCTCATTCTGTCATACATTGTCCGATCTGGACCAAAGAGCACACATATGATAAGACTCCACCCCTGAACATATTTCAACTGCCATATTTGACATCACGGAGAGCGCCACCTAGTGGGAACAGGAAGTGTCATGTTTTACACTTTGGGGTACAGTATTGTGATGGGTGATATCTGCAGCCTCAAATTTCTCCAGGAAAGCCTTAAGCAGTTGGTCTTGGGTTACAGTGAAAACTGTGACTTTTCACAAAAGGGTGTGACCCCGAAAGCATGGCGAACTTTGATGTCTCGCCATGGAGAAACAAATTAGTATAACTCAATGAAATCCAGTCTGATCAGTACCAGACTTTACAGGAATGATGTCAGACCCGCCCTGAACAGATTGATGTGCCCATTGTCAGGAATACGCAGAGCGCCACCTAGTGGCAACAGGGAATGTCATATCTTTCACTTTGTTGTACTGATTTTCACAGGTTCATCGTGGACACCTCAAAAGCGGTGAATATTAACATGAGTCTTATTTTGAGGGATAAGCCTCTTAAATTTCTCTAACTAGAAATATATGTTAAAAAAACAAAAACAATTTTCAATTTTGTTGTAGTTTATTGCACTTTTTTGCAATTTATTTAATTACTATGCACTTAATGCATACATATTATTAAATTTGGTCTATAATGGTTGTATTGCTGTATAGCAACTTGAAATGCTCCCAAAAATGGCACTACAGCTTGTAAAAATATAATATAAGCTCTGGCGGTCTTGGTTCTATGGTAGGTCTTAAAGGGTTAAGCTAGTGGTTCTACGCAGGAATTCGATCAATGTGACATCAGTTCAGACTTGCTGGCTTTAGGTGTTGGGCGTGGCTCGACGCACCAGGGTGCGAGGGCCCTCATAACGCTGCTTGCAGCTTTAATTATGTTGGTATTTGGTGGAATTGCCTCTGGCTAACATGGAACATGACGCACATGCATCATGAATGAAGTGAAGGTACATAGCATTGTCAAAATTTCTTGATATCATCTCCTCTGTAAGTGCTATCTCACTGTCTATCTATCCATTTACATGTGTAGATAAAATACAAACACATTTCAGATTTAAGAATGCAGCACTACATTAATATAGATTTTCTATACTGTTGTTCAGACAAGAGATCAGAGGTCCTGTAAACACTCTTTCTAAGACCACAAGACTGCTAGCAGTGAAACTCAATAATGCTAACCTGTCACATCAATTCAGCATCAGCAAATCTATACTTTCCCACAACATCAGTTATGTCTGACAGAGGGGTCGGTGGCACAACCAGTAACTTCAGGAGACTGCTGGAATATCACCAGAATGCTTCACTGATGGCATGAAATGCAGACAAATGTACATGTTGGAAATGTTTTTTGTTTTTTTAATGAAATAAGAGCAAAAATAGTATTTCTAGTAATGTTAATGTAAATATAAGATTTTCTATTTTCTGTGTTAATCATAGAGAGCCTGTTATGTGCATTTCCAGCTCCGTATTTTTATTCCTGGATTATAATCTGGCAATAGGTTACGCCTTTCAGCTCAGCCTCTGTCTGAAACAAGCTGATTTAGTGTCTTTCTCTTTAACCCTGTCATGCATGAATTATGACCTCAATCAGGATTTTTTTTAATTCATCTTTAGGCATGAAAAGATGAATAAAAATACATAAGAATAAAATCCTGTTTGAGGTCATAATTCACGCATGACAGGGTTGAATAACAATAATTACAGTGAAACATGTCATACAGCTATAGTAACAGTAAATGACCAGTGGGTGGTAGGTGTGGAGTGACACATCAGTGTCCATGCAAGTACACCATCAACACTGACACAAATACAAGCAAGCAGCCTTTGAATAGCCGTCCACTGTAGTGTCCACTATTCAGGGTTAAGGTCAACATCACTCACAAACAGTAAACATTGTGCTCACAGCCAGAGTAGTTTCCCTGGGATGAGCCAAGACTGGAGATCTCTGCTCTCTCTGACATCATACAGAGCCAATAGTCTGGGTCACATGAATTCCTTATGCATAAACCAACTCATTATTTGAAACATTGGCATGTTTGATATTAGTAATACAGATATGACTGAGATGTAGGAAAATCAGAATGGCTCCTATTTAAACTATGGTGCTGCAAAGAGTATTGGACAGGCATTAGGAAAGAGGAGCGTTACAATCTGATTAGAACAGATGGTAACAGTATAAGAGCTGGGATAGGCTGCAGAATGAAGTGTTTAGATTTATGGCTATGGATGAAGTCAAGATGTATTCATTTGTTGAAACCACTGACAATACACTTTTTGCTAGATAAATGCTAATATGATCTCTAACTAGTTGTCCCAGATGGCCCTGCCCCTCCCTGAGCCTGGTTCTGCTGCAGGTTTCTTTCTGTTAAAAGGGAGTTTTTCCTTCCTGCTGTCGCCAAAGTGCTTGTTCAAAGGGGATTGCTTGATTGTTGGGATTTTCTCCGTTTTGCTCTCTCTCTGTGTGTTGTAGGGTCTGTACTTAAACATATGAAGCACCTTCAGGCAGCTGCTGTTGTGATTTTGTGCTACATAAATAAAGATTTATTGAATTTAATTAATTTAAATTGAATTTGTGTGGACATGAAACCCAGGTGTTCCAACTGTCCATATAGTATCAGTCTATTTCTTTAAACCTCCAAAATGACCAAAACTCTTTCTTTCAGAACAAACAATGGAAAACCAAATGCAACTCTGGTGCAGAAAAATCAAGATGGCTGCTAGGGTGCAGACACACAGCTTGGCAGGTCCTGTGCTTTTGCCAAAAAAAACTACCTAAAAAAACATCTAAAAACCCTGGACCTTGATATCAACTTGTCTTTTTGTTTTTATACATTTTTATCTTCTGTGGAGTTCGACATATCCAAGAAAGCTGGATAATTATACCACTTTTCCAGCCAAATGGAGTCAACATCTTTTGTTCACAAGATTCTTGGATTTTGATCATGCCAGACCACCCCCAGGTAAACATGAACAATTAAATACAATTGTTCCTGGAGATTCTGAAGCTTGTTCTGATGCTACTTTTGGCTGGTGATATAGAACTAAATCCTGGACCTAATTCAAACATCAGTGATTTGGACTGGCTAACTAATTAGCCTAGTTAGCCTATGGGCACAGCTATCGCTGCATTGCTTTCCACCTCAAGTAACTGTGCTCCAACCACCGTCCCAGTTAGTAAGGCTACATCTGCAACTAATAGTGTTTACGCCCCTGTTGTCCAGGCCTCCGCTTCTGCTGTTTGGGTTCCCACCACAGCTGCTTGGGCCTCCGCCTCAGTTGCCTGGGTTTTTGCCTCGGCTGCCTGGGCCTCCATCTCAGCTGCCTGGGCCTCCATCTCATCATTAAATGCTCATAGCATTGTCAACAAAAGGACAAGAAATCCTGCTATTAAAAGTTACAGAGGAACAAAGATCTGCAAGACATTTAATCAGGCTTAAGTAATCTGGGACACTAAAAATAAACCAAAGGGGCTTCTATGTGGACACCTTAACATTCGCAGTATGTTACCAAAGCATGAGCAACTGGAACATATTCTAAGCAATTCCAATATTTCTATTTTGGGTATCTCTGAATCTTGGCTCACAAGTTCTTCTCCTGAGTCTGCAGTTGTCTTTCTAGTACACAGTATTCAGAAGGGATAGAATTGGAACAAGAGCAGGAGGAATACTTGTGTATGTAAAAAAACACCTGGATTGCTCTTTACTTAGTTCACCAATAGATGTTGAAATAGAACATATTTCTGTTAAAATCACTCTTTCCCCAGAAATGTGATTTACGTTGATCTGTTTATATCGTCCTCCTTCTGCAAAGAATATTTTTTATGAACAACTACAGATATTACTTAAATATCATACAATAAATAATAAGTCTAATGAAATAATTGTAATGGGAGATTTTAATGTCAACTGGGACTGTGAAAAGGACAGAAAAACACTTAAGGACATAATGGAGACTTTAAACTTTACTCAACACATTGAACAACCCACAAGAATAACGAGACACTCTAAAACTAAAATAGATCTGGTTTTCAGCAATAAGCCAGAGCGAATTATTAAATCTTATAATTTTATCACTGGTATTTCAGACCACAATTTTCAATTATTTTCTAGAAAACTTATAAAATCATGGGTTAAGAATCACTTTCATAGTTCATCTAATAGGAGATCCTTTTATGAATTTATACCAAGAAGTCA
Source organism: Neolamprologus brichardi (assembly GCF_056152115.1). Lineage (NCBI taxonomy): Eukaryota > Metazoa > Chordata > Actinopteri > Cichliformes > Cichlidae > Neolamprologus > Neolamprologus brichardi. The sequence continues at coordinate 15,313,878 of NC_142105.1, read as the reverse complement.
GCGACAATATGTAGCAGAAGCATTAGCATCAGTTAACTGGGAGCATTTATTGAGTAGTGATGATCCACAATTCTGCAGCAGTCACTTCACTGACATTGTCAAGGATGTTATATCAACATACTCCATTAGAGGTCGACAAAAAATAAAGACAACATCTAATCTGCCCTGGTTAAACAAAGAGTGCAAGAATCTAATGAAAACAAGAGATCAGTTACTAAAACAGTTCCTGAAAACAGGTCTTACTCTGGATAGACAGAGATTTACTTCAATGCGGAACAAAGTAACAAGAAGTTTGAGAAAGGCCACAACAATTTTTTTCATAAATATAATTGAAAGAGCCAAAGGTAATGGTAAAATTATCTGGCAACACTTAAATAAATTACTTGGCCGTCATTCAAACAAAAGTAAAAATACAACTGAACTTTATGTAAATAACTCCATTGTTAGAGAGCCTCTATCTATTGCCAGTAACTTAAACACTTTTTTAAATCTCATCTGCTAAGGAGATGTTGTCGTATGTCGTAGGTCGTATGCTCTGATAATGTGAATGATGTTGGTCAAAATTTGTTCACCATCACTCATATTTCAGACACTGAAGTTGCTAAACTAATTACAAGTTTAAAACAATCTAAAGCACTTGATGTATTTGGTATTAACACAAATTTCCTAAAGGAACATATGGATCTGCTTGTACGTCCAACAACTCATGTTTTGAATATGTCATTCGAACACTCCATTGTTCCAACAGATTGGAAAATTGCTGCAGTTACACCAATTTTCAAAGCAGGTGTGAAGAATGACATGGCTAATTATCGCCCCATAAGCATACTCCCAGTTATATCTAAAATAGCTGAGAAGTGGGTGGTTAAACTCCTCACTGCTCACCTAGAAAACACCCAACCCTCATTACATCCATTGCAGTTTGGCTTTCGGGCCCATCACTCCACAGATGCTGCCCTGTGTATGTTAGTGGAGAACTCGAAGAGCCTGCTGGACAAGAGTCCCTGTGTTGGAGCTGTATTTTTAGATCTGAAGAAGGCTTTCGACTCTGTAAACCATCAGATATTGTTTTCCAGATGGACTCAGTTTAATATCTCCAGTCAGGCTCTTCAGTGATTTGCCTCATATCTCTCACACAGGATACAGTGTGTGGTGTTGGATGGGGTTAAATCTCCATATTTAGACTGTGATACAGGGGTTCCTCAAGGATCCGTTCTTGGGCCCTTATTGTTCTCTCTTTTTATCAATAACTTACCTGAAGTCTGTCCAAATATATTTGCTCAAAGGTATGCGGATGATGCAGTTATATATATGCAAGCAAATAATGTCCAGCAGGTGGCAAAAGATCTTACAGCTGCTTTACCATTAATGCATAGCTGGCTGGAGGACTCATGCCTAATGTTGAACACCTCAGAAACTGTCTGCATGTATTTTTCAAAATGCCCCTTGTCAATGGAAAATTGTACTTAGTAGTCAGTATAATCTTTTAATGATATAATTTTGTATATGGTAGAATACTGCATGTAACCATTTGTGTTTATTGAAAGGATGTCTCATCCTAGGAAGTCTGTAACATTCCAGGGTGTTCTGGCTTTCACCCCCACATCCTAGGAGCATGGGAAAGTTCGTACCTTGTTTTATTGTTTTACGGTAGGATTAACGTAGTTATATCTGTTTCCAGTCTAAGTGGTTTTGGTTTGATGAACTGCTGGACTTTCCAGACCAGCAGTTTTAGGGAAGTCTTTATGGGGTTACACTCTGACCCCCCCCTCACACACACACACACCACACACACACACACACCACACACACACCAAACAAGCACCCACTGAAGTGTATAAATAAAGGACCAGGGCAGGTCCTCAGGGCCACTCTCTGAGACTCACTCTTGGGGTGTGAGTTCTGAGAGATGCCCTTGCTAGCAAGAAATTCTGTGTGTTTCTCCTCTCTGATTCTCTACTGAAGAAGTGTTTTAGAATAAATCTCTTAACATTATTTGGTCCTTCGAGCCGGAGCAGAAAACATCAGAACTGTTATCTGTGACTCTGTTCCAAGATCCAGCACTGATTCCTGACGCCGTGTGGAGCCAGCACCGAAGCCTGTCGACAGCTCTCTTAGACGAGGAGAGAGCCCCAGGACGTGAATTCGGGTCTGGGCCGGTGGCCTGGTCCACGGCGGTGGGATTCAGTCTGATGATCCGAACCACCAGTGAGACGTCGGAGGGTGAGAAACACTATTTTGGTATATAAAACGGCCGCAAAGGTTTAAAGTAACGTGATAAATTAAAATAGGTTGAGTTCGCCAAAAGGAACTGTGTTTAGACTAGTTTTAGAGGTAGCTGAAATTACTTCGTGACAAATTAAAATACGTTTAAGCAAATGAAAACAAATGAAAACAAATGACAGAGAAATTAAAATAGGTTTAAGTTCGCCAAAAGGAACTGTGTTTAGACTGGGTTTAGAGGTAGCCGTGAAATACTTCGTGACAAATTAGCGCGCAAATGTCTATATGTGTGTGTGTCTGGAAGTAATAATTGATTTTACAGCACAATAAGCTGCTGAACTACTTCCATTTTTGTTTTCTTTGCTGAGGCTCAAGTACTGGTGACAAAGGAGAACGGTTGAGTTTCATCTCATAAAACTGATACCGCTTCACCGTTAGGGTGAAGTCGAAGGCCGTATCAGTAAACCACTCTGAAGTCAAGCGTGCCAGCGACAGCCCAGCAAAATCTTTGAAAATGGAGAATAAACAAGCGAAATTAACACCTGATGAGAAATGTTTAGAAAAACAACAAGCCGGAGCAGGACTAATGCAAAAGAAAGGGAGAGGAATGCATAGTGGAAGAGCAAGAGGTAGAGGCAGAGCTACACACACACCAAACAGTGGCTTTAGCACTACATGCTGGAGGTGTGGAAAAGAGGGACATTTTGTACGTGACTGTAAGAAACAAAGACAGTGACTCAGAATCGGATAGCAGCTCAGGTGAAGAGAGCAGTTCAGACTAGGAAGAACGTAAAAATCACCAAGTGAAAATTAGAGATCAAAGTAGTAGTAGTTTAAAAAGGGTTGGAAACAGACCTGACTGAATAGATATAAATACAAGAGGAATAAAGTAAAGTAAACAAAAGTCTAAATTACAACTTATCTTTAATGTATTCATACTAATAATAGCAAGGATAACAACCTGTAAACTGGTGTTAATGATGAAATAATATTAATATGAAGAGGCACCTCAGTCAGTCCTGATGTGAGGTGGATAATTGTTGAAAGCAATCTGCATTAAGCTTAGGGTTGCTCAAATTCAGTACAATGACATATGAAGTAAAATAGGTAAATATTTTAACTAATTACGCGCATAGAGGCACTTAACCTGTTTGAAAAACTGTCATCCTAAAATGAGCCATTGTTGAGATATAGAGCACACCTATGAAAACAACTAATATGCTGAACCCTGTATGACACAGCTGAAAACTACATGATGGAGAAGCTGACTTGAATATGAAACCACTGTGAGGTTGTGTTGCGGTCTCTTCTGAGCTGATGAGCAAGCTACACATTATCAGATTGAGATCTGGCTAAGAACTCATAAAAGAGAGGGAAACGAAACTATGATAACTATGATAACTGGAGTGTGCAGCGTTTCCGTGAGCAGTTTTCCTGCATCTTGACTCATGTGTGTGGAGTGTTCATAGCATCAGCATTATGTTTTTGTTTGTTTTGTTGGGTTGAAAATAATTCAATAAATTTGTGATCATATTTATGGATCACGATGGCACATGCCATTGGCCAAATGATTTATTTACGCAGATGAAAAAAGTGAGTGTGAATGTGTCTGACGTCACAGTGTTTTTGTGCGCTGTGTAAAAGTAATTGCCTCTGATTGTGAGAGCGGTGATTCTGCAGGTCACCAGCTATTGTAAAGAGAAAAGAAAAAAAAAAGAGTGAAAAAGACACAAAATTTATATTGTAGATGAAAAATAATCATAGGAAAAAGGTTTTGTGTTGATCAGCCAAGAAGTACTACAATATCATTTTCTGCTTTTAAGAAAGGACTGTTCACAAAAACAGAGAGAGAGACATGTGTGTTGATTAAGCAGTGATAATAATAATGAAAATGTCTTAGTTCGTCACTTTCAGGTGACAAACTAAGACTGAATCAATCACTATGAGCTCAATGGTGGTTAGCTAATGAGCCCCATATTAAATTATTCCATAAACACTGCATCTCTTATTTGTTTTTCTCTGAAGACTGAATCAATTTTCCACATGCAGCGGTCGGAAGAAAGTTATAGTTTAACATCATTGGAAACGTTCAGGCCAAGTTTTTGGCTAACTTATTTACAGCTCCATGTGTCCCTCAATCTCACAAGCGAGCTCTCACTCCTCTCTGAAGACAAGGAATGCAGCTCCAAAGAGCAATAACATGGCAGATAAAGAGACAGCAGCAAAGTCCTGAGCAAAGAGTCCCAGCAAGCAGTAGCAGTGTGGACAAACAGCATCAGAGAAGAAGAGCAAACCCATCATCCTGCCTGATTGGATGAATGGCACTGTGTTCCCAACAAGCTGCAAATTCACTGTGCATGTGAAAAGAACGTTTGAGGAGAACTGAGGAGACTGTTGGAGTTTGACATTTGCCACCTTTGGAGAAAATGGCAAGAAGAGACAGTGGAACACAGGACAAAGCTGAAGGAGAACTGCCTGCTATTGGACTGTTGGAGTGGGAGAGGACAACAGAGTGAGAGGAGTGGTGAGAACACAGGAATTTTGTTTTTAATATGGGAAATCACAATTTGGGTTAGCAAACCTGGGAAAAACAAAACTGACTGCTTAAGTGGGAAATTGTGAAGGAGTCTGAAACACTGCAAAAAGAAACATACAAAATCACACACACAAGCAGAACATGCATTAACCCTACTAACACAAACACAAGAGAGCTCATGAAGATTAGACAACATCTTAAGCATGTGAGTCTGGTTATCATCTTGTCCAAGTCACTTAGTGTGATGTAAAGATCATTGGACTCATAGCACATTAGTTAAGAAATGATTAAATAATAGCAGAGAAGTGTATAGGAAAGGTAGCTTTAAGAACATGCTCTGCTGGATATGCAGCTCCACAGACATGCATTAAACCTGCCTAATAACACAAACACCCATGCAATGAAGATCAGCTTGTTATCTCTCATCAGTGTTAAAATAGTGTCAATATAACAGACACTTGTTATCAAATGCTGAATTTATCCAATGTTGACAACTAACTCTCTAGGTTGCAGGACAACAGTTTAACTTTTGTGGAAAAAAAAAGATTCTGGTTTGACCAGCCAGTGATCAGACAATAAATTTAATTGTTAATATAGTAAATTGGTAGATGCTTTCTGCTTGATTGATGCAGCACAAGTAATTTACTGTATGAGGGAAATTCTATTTTTGTGATAACATTTTGAACATGCATATCTGTTGTCCTGTCATCTTAGTGGGTTAATAGCTGATATGCAAATTAGTTGATCGTTCTTAGATTAATGAAAGGTGACTGAATCTTAGCAGGAGTGAATGAGATGTGTTGGAGTTTGTTAGAGTGGAGACTCTAAAACACTGAGTTTCCTGTTTTGATGTGTGAGTGAATCCTGTACCTATATACACAACTCTGAATACATAAGAACAAACGTCTTTTGTGAAATAGCTGATGACATGTCTCGCGTTTTATGATGACGGGAAAAAAGAAATACTGGATAATATGGATCTGTGGCCCAAATGAGTGAAAGGCACAGACTTGGGGATTAAACTCATAACATATTAGGGTTATGTTGTGTGTTGTGCAGCTGATGGTTGGTTTGGAGTGAATCTAGCTGATGATTTTTCTTTTGTTGTGAAGTTGAGCCTGCCAATTAGTATGATGGTATGATAAACCATGCTAATGGTATGATTTACCCTCCTGAGATGAGGAGCTTGTGTCATGACTTAACAAGGCCTTTTTATTTTGATACTTTCACAGTGCACTGAAAGTTTTGTTCGATAATCTCTGTTTGAGCAGATCTGCACGATTAGAAGCGCTATACGATACGTCGTCAAGAAAATTGTTACAAGTGAGTTTCTCCACATTGAAATGGGCTCAGGAGAAAGCCACTTATTTGGGACAATTAGAAAATGAGAGTCCCTGCCTAAAAAGGATTCAGCGAGGTAATCCAATTATAAGTTCTTTTTCTTTTGAAATGACGTCATTTTGCTGAGGGTGGAAATCAAATGCGGCGATAGTTTCCACTATCAGCAAAGAAAGAAAGAATGGATGAATGAATGAATGAATGGAAATAAAAACAAACTGACTGACTGATAAAACCTGACAAGACTTGACCACGACTCAAAGTTAACCTCCACCTAGACAGGACAAAAGGGTGGATGAATTTACGTGTTTCTTTTTACAGGAGCAGAAAGATGACAGCAACATCCGAGGTTGCATACCGATTTAACTTTTAAATGCCACTTTCTGTGTTTGTGAATCTACCAGGGGTGTGTTATTCATGGGTTTGTGTTGCTCACAGAGATTACTGTGAGAAAGAGTGTATACACCCGCGCAGCGCTAACATTTACATTTTCTTCTCTACAGCATTACAATTCTTCATGTGGTTTGATCATGTGATTTATAACAGGACAACTAGTTAATGTTTTTCTACCACAGGATTACTGAGATTTTGTATGAAGAAAATTGTAGTTACAGGCTATATGTTGATGAGAAGTTTCCTGTGTTGAAAACTAGTGTCACTTCTTTCCACAGCTATGGATGGCTAACTTTATGGTCTTTTTATGGCACCTTTGGAAACTGTCGACCTGTGTCTGACCATCGGGATGGTCAATGTGTATTGCTAATGTTTGTTTTTCTAAGAGTACATGTAGAGAATTCAGCAGAAGCGGACAAGTAACATGAGAAAAACAAATAAGAGATGCAGTGTTTATGGAATAATTTAATATGGGGCTCATTAGCTAACCACCATTGAGCTCATAGTGATTGATGAGTGGAGTGACTTTGCTTAAGAGAAGTCACCGATTACATTAATGTTGACTGAGTACATGGGATGATCCATGTCTGAGGCAAATTATGGAACTAATTGTAGTTTACTGATTTGAAAAAACCTGCACATGATACTTGTCTTGCTGATGTTGAATGCTTTATTACTCTTATGATATAATTGTTTATAAGTGTGAAGTTTGATTTCACTTCCAGATCTTGTTTTTCAGGCCATGATGGTGTGTATGCAGGCTCCTGGCGGAGCCAGTTTTTAAGCAAACTTAATATGCAAAACACACTAACATCTTTTATTGCAGGATTATAGGTCCGAAGTGGTGCTGCTCCAGAGGGGGAGATTCCCTGATGTTGCCTGGGACATGATTTGGCTAACCTTTTTCTTTAAGACAGGAATCTGGTTTTGATGAGTTGACTCATGGGAACGTCCATGCGTCAAGAGGAGGGGCCCAGGATTAATATGAAACAATGAATTAACATTAAACTATGTTTTATATGATTTTTGCAGTGATTTGTGTGATTAACAGTTCATTCAACGGGTATCAAACCTATGCAAGTGGTGCAACCATGTTCAGATGAGGTTTTGATGGCCTATAAGTGAAATTCACTGAACTAAAGAATGTGGTTTGATAATTGTTGACATGCTCTCCAAAATAGAAGTTTTTCCTCCTAGCAAGGAAATATAGGTGCAGCAGTCATCTCCTGAGAAATCTTTAGAGGTCCAGTGAGAAGCGAGAACCATTCCAGGCATAGCTGACAGCCCAAGCAGTGGTTGAGGTCAAAGGTCAAGCTGGTTGGGGCCCATCATGAGATCAGACTTTGGAGCCACAGCAAGGACCACGAAACTGCGTTGGAATGAGAGCTGTGCCAAAGGGGATTTCCAGAGGCCAACAGAGGAGATTGTGGACAACAGACGGGCACCTAAAGGATGAGGGGAGCGTGCCAAGCTCCATCGACAGCGCAGGGGGAGTCCGAGGATGACATCATGATTCTGTGAAAGCACAGGAACCAGAAGCTATGGTGGTGATGACAACAGTTTCCTATGAACATCACCTAATGCTGTGTCACTGTACTGTGCGTACGATGACACTCTGAAGACTGCTGGGATCATAACAGCAGTAAGATAACTGGACCCAGCACCCTTTCCACAGAGGGGTTTTTCTGCAGAGGATGGACAGTAGAAGAGTCATAAGTATTCCTATCGCAGGACGAAGGCCTAAAGCGAGGTGATGGGGGTTGATAGAGGCCATTTCAAGTGCTTCTGACCACTCCAACTGCCTGCAAAATAGCGGAGAGACCCTCCTGGATACATCAGAGCCACTGCAAAAGGTTGAGGTCCCAGAGGATTCCACTTCCTCCACAGAAATCAACTAGTAGAGGAAAGTTTCACCCTCACTTGGTTGCTTCAGTGGCGAGGGGGAAGTGCTGATTGGGCGCCCGTAGGGAATTGCTCGCACTTCAACCTCCAGCCATTGGCCAACTCTAGAGTAACCAAGTAGTAGGGTGTGACGGACCTGTATGTAGCCATGGGAAGGTGGACCCTCCTGGTTACCTTGACTACGACGCTCACCTTTACAGGACAAAGACAGAATCGGCAAATACAGACTATTATGTCTGCTCTCATATGCCCAGCACGCCTTTGAGACAAATCCAGCAGGCCCAAAATCAGGACTATGTAAGCGATACAAGTGACTGGTTTTCTTGGCTTTACACTGGCTCCTGGTTACAGGTGCTAAAAAGACTACTCATCGGAGTTGGGATATTTCTACTTTTATTTTGTGTCTTTGTAACGTGTATACTGCCATGTTTAAAACTCTTGATTAACCGCATAATATTTTCCACTGTTGCTGCATACATAGCCGTGACAAGTGATGATAATGACGCCGACCTGTTGGAACATGAAGACTTTGTGTGACCAGTGACGATGTGACAGAAAATGTACAACAAGATGTTACATACTGATATCTCATTTTAATTTATACTGACAACAGGAGGGAATGTCAATGGAAAATTGTACTTAGTAGTCAGTATAATCTTTTAATGATATAATTTTGTATATGGTAGAATACTGCATGTAACCATTTGTGTTTATTGAAAGGATGTCTCATCCTAGGAAGTCTGTAACATTCCAGGGTGTTCTGGCTTTCACCCCCACATCCTAGGAGCATGGGAAAGTTCGTACCTTGTTTTATTGTTTTACGGTAGGATTAACGTAGTTATATCTGTTTCCAGTCTAAGTGGTTTTGGTTTGATGAACTGCTGGACTTTCCAGACCAGCAGTTTTAGGGAAGTCTTTATGGGGTTACACTCTGACCCCCCCTCACACACCACACACACACACACACCACACACACACCAAACAAGCACCCACTGAAGTGTATAAATAAAGGACCAGGGCAGGTCCTCAGGGCCACTCTCTGAGACTCACTCTTGGGGTGTGAGTTCTGGGTGTTTTAGAATAAATCTCTTAACACCCCTGAAACTTGAAGCAGTCAAATATATTCCTGGATGGAGTAGAGCTTGAATTAGCTCCAGAATTTAAATATCTTGGGTTCATTCTAGACCCAACACTATCCTTTAAGAGTCACATAAATAAAGTGTTTCAGATACTTAAAGTTAATCATCGAAATTTTAATCATATACGTAATAATTTAAATATGAATGCTGCAAAAACTTATTTTTACTCAATGATCATCTCTCATATGGACTATTGTTTGACGTCCTGGTCACTTGTTTGTCCAACAACACTTAAAACTATTGAAAACATTTATAAAAGAAGTTTAAAACTACTTGACAAAAAACTGACTTCCCACCACCACCACTGTCATGTGTTAAAAAAACATAAATTACTGAACTTCAATAACTTAGTGAAACTTAAAAGAGTGTGTTAAATATACAAAGTCTTACACTCCCTTGCTCCACCACCACTAAAGCAGTTCATTAGGCGTAAAGAAAGCTCAGACCGGACCACTCGAGCTACAACCCACAGAGACTTGTTTATACCCCACAGACAGACAGCATTTGGGCAGAACGTCCTTTCTGTCCAGGGTGACCATCTGTGGAACAGTCGTCCTCCATTAGAGAATGCTCGACATTCAATTTGTTTAAGGCAAAGGTTAAAAACTGGTTATGGACAAATCAAGTGTGTGATCATGTATAAGTTGAATAGTTTTAATGTTCTATTTGGGAATAGAATGGTGTGTATGTGTGAGTTTGGTGATGGAGTTTTTATTATAAATGAATTATGAATTTTTTTATGAATTATGTCTATTTTTATGTTTTATGGACAACAGATGGAAATTAGCCCTTGGCTATAATCTGGCATGTTTACATTCATGTGATTTATTTTACATTTATGTTCATTAACATGCACTGTCCTAAATAAATAAATAAATAAAAAACTCAACTAAAAGAACTAAAGGCAAATTTGTCTTTTGCAGAAAGTAGCAACTGGATGGCAGCACAAGTTATTTTTGTTAAAAACAAACTGCAAAAAGACAGAGGCGGGGATTTAAACTGGCACTTTATCTTAACTATCTGTCTATTTCTCTTTGTCACCTTTTGTTCATCTATGATTCAGAACTTAGTCTTGCTCCTCAAACAAGTTAGTTTTCTTCTTTTCTTTAACTTCTGCTTGTTCAGCTGGATTCTACATAGATCTTTTTTTTATTGTGTTTGTTGCATCTTTTCTGATGAGCAGATGATATGGAAAGCTTCAGTGTAACAATCCACCTCTAAATATGAACTCCTATTTCATATTACTCTCACAGTTCTGTGCCTGGCAATCACTGCCGACAGCTATTTTCAGAACTTCTTGCTGTAACAGTGTTGCCATAGCATTGAGAAAATTGTTTTCTGTGTATTAGCTGACCACTTGTTGCACACCACCTCCAGTCACAAGGTGCGCAGAAATCTCTGTCTGTGGATTGCAGTCAGATGCGCCCCATCACACGTCTCCCCGTGTTACAGTCCACGAACGCTGAAAGGGAATGAAATAATCACTGTCAAGAATACCGATGAAGCAGAGATGTACTGGCATTAGCACAGTGTGAGGTTATCAAGCTGGGCATGACCAAGCATGTTTTCTACTTGGTATCACTTTACATAACTGCAGGTGTAAAAGGCCAAACAGGAACTGTGGTAGTGAAGGCACTGGGTAAATGTCAGGCTACTCTAGTGCATATCAATCACCTTTAACAACTTTGTCCTGGCTGTACACACCCTACTCCATTATATATTCATATTATTTATGTTTACACAAAAACTACATTAAATGTGCATCCATTAGTTTATTGAAGCTGAGACTGTGAAGGGACATCCACACAGAAAAAGACTAGTAGCATTAAAGCAGAGATTGTGGTTTGTCAGTAAAATTCAGTGACTTGTAGCAAAAAAGTCACTGAATGAAGCAAAATAGCATCTAGCAAAGAAAAGTGTGCAGGTCCTGAATGGAACTTTTCTCATCTTTAAAGGAAGCACTTGTAGAAGCTACCAGTGTAGGTAAGGCATACAGATGACTGACCTCGGACAGGATGTAAATACATTAAAGGTTTAGCTGTACAGGATTAGCTGGAGTTTCCAGTGGCAATCAAACATGGAGCTGTTACAGTAACAAATATAAGATACCTGCATGTTACACATATGAGAACAGTGCACTTATCGCCTGTTGGCAAACCAACTTTCTTGCTGTTTATCTGCCATGAAACAAGCACACAACATTAGCATAATGTTAGTGTTACACTAACAGAAGCAAGTCAGAACAAACAAACAAAACAAAACTGCTGTTAGCTAGCGTACATGAGCCCTTCAGCACTCTTTGGGGTCCAAAAGGGTAAAACTGCTATGTGCTAATATAATATGATTTACATTCTGGCGATATAATCAAACGTAACAAAAGCATGTGTTTGCTGTCACACAGGCTATTCCTATAATGACATACAATAAAACAGACACAAGTAGCTAACACAGGGCAAGTGTAAGGCCTGTTCAAACAATACAGGTTTTGCTGCAGTTAAACGTTCATAATTGGAAGTTCTTTCACAAAGTAAGAAACAGATATAAAAGTGATAAGATATGAAAAAACATCATAATGCAGTAGTACCACCTGAACTGGAACTAATGCCACACACACACATGGATGACTAAAAACATACAAAGGAAGTTGTTTTTTTTTTTTTTTAATGTGCACAAGTAACTCTTTGGCGTCTCCTTCTCTCCATTAGCCTGGCTAGGTTAAAGCAAGAAGGAGCAACAGGGAATCCACTACACAAGCAGCCTTCTTATATCTATTAGCAGCTCTAACGCCTTCTAGCTTTACTGCACTGAAGCCAGATTGACAATGTGTCTCATCAGCTCTCAGTTGCTCAGTCATTAACCTTGCTGTTGTGTCTCACAAGCACAAACACTGCATTCACTGTGACTAGCAGTTGTACATAAGCAGATGAGTTTACACCTGCTCTGTTTTCAAGAGATAAAATATAAAATGATAATTAGATCAAATAAACCATCCCAACCTCTCAGTGTGGATTATTTAAAAATCAATCTGTTTAAAGTCAATCAGATTAAAGTCCTTAAGAAAAACTATTAGTGGGATAACTGGGAAAGGGTACTGTGGAATTTGCAGGTAGGAATAGGGATGGGTATTGTTTAGGTTTTATCCGATACCAGTACCAAACCAGTACTTTTGAAACGGTGCCGGTGCTCGAACCGGTGCTTAAAGAATGGAGAACACACACTTTGTCCAAAAACCTCTCATGTTCAGCTGGGTTTTTTTGTAAAAAGATAACAATGTTAGCCTTTTCTGTAGCTATAGGGGATATATGGTATCACTCTTGGCTGGAAGCAGTGCTTAAACAATGGGAAAAAAAATCAAACTTTATCCAAAAACCTCTCAGAATTCAGAATTTGACTTTCTTCTCAGAATTCTGAGATTAAAGTCAGAATTCTGACTTTTTTTCCAGATTTTTTTTTCCAGTGGCCCTAATCCTCTTCCGTAATAATGGCACCGGATACCGGTACCCATCCCTAAGTAGGAAACCATGTGACTTGGTGACCTGCCTACAGGGGAGTCTTACTTCCTGTGTACTTTTACAGTACTTCTTGTTGTTGTTATGCTAATCTGTCATTGGTCAAATCATGCCCAACGTCCTTAGCCAGTTAACAACGGAAACACAGTATTGAGTGTGGTTAGCATTTGCATTGGGTAATGCAGCATTGAGCTTGTCGTAACAGAGTTAGAGAGCAGATGTGCTCTGCTTAGTCACATTAGGTCTATTGAGTGAAACAGGGAATATGTCCTGCAGTTATATTAACCTTTCTTATTAGTATGTTAATAACTATGACTGAGCTTGTGGCTTAAATGTGGTCAGAATTGACCATTTTTCATGTTCTTGGCTGATGAGTTCCACATTACATAGGTCACATGTCAGGTGTGGTGTAGCATTCAGGCCACATTTGGCCCACACAAGTGCCATAAGTGGGCTCAAATATGTGTGCACCATCTGGGAAAGAAATCAGGCACCCTGTAATTTTCTCTGAGAGACTGGATGTAACAGCAGGAGAAATTGCAGTAAAATGAAGAGTAGAATTCACTCATGCTTGATTTTTGCTTTGTCTGTTATAGTTGCAGGTTTTCCATTTTTATATTTTAAATCAGTATGTTGGTGAAAAATTATCACTATAATATAACGTGTGCTCCAACAGACCTCTGTTAACTAAAAGATTTAATAGCATACAAACAGCACAGAAGCTTTTAGGAAATCCAGGGATATTTTGTTTTACTGATAAAGTTTTTTTCAAAAATAAGTAGATGTACCCAGTTTGTGTTCAATAACATGTCCCTGAGGACTGGTTTTCAACACCACCACCACATATTGGGACGCACCTACTCGTGTTTCAAACTACGTGCATGCATTGACAGAAAGGTGCTGATGCACTTGACCAAGACGCAAAATGTCACTGGGAGAAGTGTTTGTACCAAGACTAGTGAGACAAGCAAATGCACTTTCACATAATTACAAACAATGTTCCCTCTAATATTTCATGTGTCTGAGCGAACACACAAACTCCCTGAGCGGACACTTGGACCACTGTGAGCAACAGCAGACGTGTGCAACATGTATCACTGCTGTAACTACCTGTAACATTCAGCAGTCGCCTCATTGTTCTGATACATACACCAAAACTATTGACTACACTACACACTAACTACACAAGACAACACACTAACTTTAGACTCCAAACACGCTAAACATTGCAAATCTCTCACATCTCACTCCTAAAACTTCCCCCTTCCTAAACAACTAAATGCCATGTTGCCACATCATTTTTTGATTGGTCCACATGGTACATTTTTCCACCAATAGGAAAGGGTGGGGGGTTTTGGTGTTGTTTTTGCTCACAGGCTTTCAAGCGTTTTCCTTATAAAACGCAGTTTTTACCGTTTCTTCCCACAGTAAATATAAACAACGATAGTATTCAGGAAGAAAACCAAATATTGCAGATATTTTTATCATAACTCTGGTTTTACGTGGCCGATCAACACAATTTAAAAACTCGTATAAAGTCCACACTTTTTCCGTCAGTTGTTCTGTCTGTCCTGCTCACATCTCCAATGGTTGTACACGTTGTCATTAACGTGGCTTCACTCCACACCAGCCACGCCACTTTGCTAGCTAAAACAGCGGTGTCATCAGTCACCGGTCACTTACTGACTCACACTGTAAAACAGAATCAATTGTTAACACATTTTATTTTATTTTCAATTCAGTTTAGTTTTTTTTTGTGCGCAACGCAGATTTTCTGTGCACGGAGACTGTGACAGCAGTACGTGATTGCGCACGCGCGCAGCTTAGAGGGAACATTGATTACAACTTTATCTGTACACATACAAGGAATTGGGCACTGTCCTTTTGTTCTCTTTGCACTAAATATAAACAGATTAGACAAATATATATACATATATGTATATATAAAGAAGTTGGGATATGTGAGACGATATGTGAATGATGTGCAGGGCTGTGGAAACTTACAGACATCTGTTTCTTTTGCTGTGTAGTGAACTGTGGCGGTCACTCCTGTCTAACCCTGTCCATTCTGGTCAGTGTCAATGAATGTTTTATAATTGACGTGTCCTGATGTGTTTGTCCAGGACATTCCACAGATGCTTGATTGGACTGAGAATTTGGAGGCCAAGTCACAAACTCGTTGTTGTGCTCCTCAAAGGCTCCTGTTCTGGGGTGTGTCAGAGCCACGTGCCACTGTGCTTTCAAGTCTGCTAGGTCCATTGTTTGGCTCCGATTAACTGCCATTGCAGGATTAGGACCTAAATGCAAAACACAGGAAACTTCAAACTGAATTAAGAAACTATGAGACATTTACCTAGGCCACAGTTTAAGGTCCAACACAAAGTCTGTACCATGAAGCACAAAATCCCCTCCAAACACAGCAGGCAGGAGGAACCATATTGGGAATCAGTGCTTATGTATACACCCACAGGATGATCCAGGTGAAGCTGAAAAATAAGACACAGGTAGAAGAGAATGGTGAAAATAACCTCACATACAAACAGATCATGGGAGTTAGAAATAAAAACTCAACATCCTAAGGATGTAAATGTGTAAAATCTCAAAAACTCTTGGTTCAAGACCCAAGACCATGGCACTAACATTGAGTTTGGCTAACAATATAGAGTACACTTCAGCTGCTGTCCACAGATATGCAGCTACAAACAGACTCTGTATTTGTTTACTGACAGTCAAACAAATCCACGTGTCCTGATTTGTCGGCTGTGACTTATTTAATCTAATTCTCTGTGGAAAGCAACAGAATCACCAGTAGGAATGAAAGGCTCATCCATAACTTCAGCCAGTCTTGCAGATGGTAAAATAATTTACTGGGGATGATGTTAAGCCAGGAACTCCCACACACATTTAACCCACAGCTCAGCAGAGCTGGCCTGTCTCCTCTGTGGCTTTGTATGTTTGTAACACCAGATGCTGCAGTTTCTGCACATCTTTTTAAAATATTTCTCTTTATTTTGTTCCTTTTGTTTATTGTTTTCTCAGTCCTTGGCATGACGTTTGATGTTTAGTTCAGAGTAGATTAGTATTATTAGGTTTTTTTTGCTGAACAATTTCATTCCCATGTGGTCTTAGGCTCCCACAGGAGCAGCCTGTCCATGTATGCGATGAAGCTCCCAGCACACAGTTGTTGTGCTGATGTTAACACTCCGCAGTTATTGACTCAGCAGAGCATTGGGCACTTTTATGCACCACACACCTCAGCAGCCAGCAACCTCATTTTATTTGGTCTCCCACTTTGTGATTGAGTTGCTAAATCGTTTGTACCCTGTTGTGCACCTCTGAGTGACCGACTCTGTCACATAAAGGCAGACTGCATGGCTGAGTGCTTCAATAAGAGCGAAAACGTGTGATTCAAATAGAGTTGTGGTTTTGTTCTTTAAGCATACACCAATCTTTTACAGTCATGTATTTAGACAATGACCCAATTTAGGCCACCACAGTGATTTCAAATCAAACAAACACGCACGTGACTGGGCTGAAGATTTTCAACTTCAATTCCAGCTGTTAAACAACTGTATTGTTGAAGAATGACAGCCAGCTGTATGCACAGTTGCTCACTGGAAGTGACCGACATCCTCCTCAGGTCCTGTTTTGTTAAACCTGACTTACATTCATGTTTGGTGATTCTCATTAATAAGCTCTTACAGATCACATTAGCTCTAAATTGTGTCTTTTGTGCTCCCTTCCGAATTTATAGCTGATTGGTTATTAATTTACTACCATATGAGGTCAGTGACATTATCTTAATTTGAGGGTGTAGATCATTTGTTCCTCGTTAGCGCTTTTCTTTGTTAATGGTCACATTACCCATTTATAAGTAATTAGAGTGTGGATCGTATCCTGATGTTGCAAGAGTGTCGGTAACCTGATCACGTGATTTCTATGCAGCAGTGTGTGCACATTTGTGGAGGCCTGCAGACTCCATAAAGCATGTAATGCATATACTCTGTGCCATCCCATTGCTCACAATCTTCAATCATTTAACAAATAAGTGGTTTCACAGGCTCAGCAGCTTCCTTAACATACAGTCTTTGTATTGCTACTTTTCAGAGAAATACTGGAAGAAAAATCCCAGTGGATACTCAGAGAGAGATGGGACAATGTGATGACATGCTGTACAGGTGGAGAGTCACTCTCTGCTCTTCACTAGCATCATTTAAACTGAATCGAGCACTGCAGAGGAAATGAAATGGGAAGGAAGAGGCTGTTGAAAGAGACACAGCATGTGAGGCGGAATCAGAGGGCAAAGAGATTAGCCAGGGAGAAAAATTGGAAAAGGGAGGAAATACACAGCAAATATGGAAGAAAAAGAAGAGAGATGAGACAGAACAAATTGGATGAAAGTTCAGAAGTGGGAAGGCAGAAATTGAGGAAGCAATAAAGATGTGAGAGATGAGCGAGAGAAGAGGGGAAAGAGAGGGCAGCACAGAAACTAAGAACACAAAAGCGTTGAGAAAGGAAAAGACATTATTACCCTTTGATGTGGAGTAACAAGCAGTCAGAGCAATCAGAATTTGGCTCTCAGGCAACGGCCCCTCAAAAACACACAGGTTAATCAGGCCTGTGCACGGTGATGTTGTGTATTCACAGTCGCAGGTCTGGTCTAATGATCCCCCCACTGATAGTGGGAGAGCAGCCTAATACATCACTGTGTGTGTGTGTGTGTGTGTGTGTGTGTGTGTGTGTGTGTGTGCTCATTGATGAGATTACCCCTCTTGTAGAAGTGGTACATTGCAGATATGCTGGACACACACACACCCCTCCTGCACTCTCACAGCCCAGCAGATGAAACACAGATGGCGTGTTAGTGAAAGAAACGGAAGGACGTTTGTATGCACAGAGACACACACGGGGAGTTATCCTCTTGCTAAGCGATGCTATACTTGTGTATTTTTGCGTATTCTATGTTGTGTTTAAAACTATCACTTGTGTTTATCAGCATAAATGCATGAGTTGCATTTGCTCACTGCTAAACAGATCTGTAGTGCTTTGGTCTGTAATCTGAGAATTTGACAGATTTTTTTTTTCTGTATCCTCAGAAAATCCAAAAGGACAGACTCTGATTGGGAACAGCTTCAAGCCTTCCATCACTTCTGGGAGTTTCACTAATAAAAACATTTAGTAAGTAAGATTTCTACTTCTGCTCACACTCAGCTGTGTACTGGTTCTATAAATCACGTTGTAGGCGTAGCGTGGTGAAACTCGCTTGCATCACAAACACGTCTCCAGTTGTAAGTCATCATTTTCACTAATACTTCAAATTAGTGATATTTTTACGCCTGCTCAGAAAAAACAGCTAAATTAGCCCAGCAATCATAGCAGCTCAGTGAAAATGATGTGATTTCCTGTAATCTGTGGCTTTTGTCATGAGTGGGAAATAATCTGCATTAGTGATGTGTCGGTCGAGAAAGAAATGGTTCTTAGAGCCGGATCTTTGACGTGAACGATGCGAGCCGGCTCCTTATCGCGAGCCGTGTTTTTTTTTTTTTTTTTTTCTTTCTCTCACCCTCTCTCTCGCACTTTTTTTCCGCTTCACTCAGCATGCGAGCCTTGTGCTTTTACGCTGGGCAGAGGGGGGAGGTGCGGTAGTTACACTCAGTAGCACAGGAACAGAGCATGAGGGAGAGACAGAGAAAGAGAGCCAGGGACAACAACGTCACATTAGAAAGGTATAGTAAAGGATTCAGAAAGTTTATTCATGCAGGTCCATATGACAGAGAAAATGCATGTTCTTTTTGTTTTCATATTATAATTTATATTTAATTGTGTTGTGGTTTGGTTTGCAAGTGTTTTGTGTTGTTTCACTTTAAATTTGTAAAAGGAAAAAGCTGAAAATTTAAATAGTTAAAAGTTGAAATGTGAATAGTTGATTTTTGCATTCTATGATTTATTTATTACATTTTATGTGGAGTGGATAAATAAAAGTATATTTACGGTGGCCCCTACAGACAAAGCACATACGAACTTCAAATCACATACGAACCCTGAAGCACGTACAAACCCTGAAGCACGTACAAACTCCAAAACACGTAAAAACACATAAAAACTCCAAGACACGTAAGAACACGTACAAACTCCAAAACACGTAAAAATACGTGCAAACTCCGAAGCACGTACAAACTCCAAAACACGTACAAAAGACAACAGAAGTGCTCCAGGATGCTAGGAGCAGTGTTGAACTTTTGTTACCTAGTGGCTACACAAGCCAGCAAGTACCAACGACCGGATTTGGTGTGTGGTAATAACAGGTAAATGAACATTTTTTTTTATTATTATTATTTGACTATATATGAATGCTTGTGTATAAATACACAAACAATACACATATGCTTTCATGCTTTCAATTGTGTAATTTAAGTGATCTAGGTAGCTCTGTTTTGGAAGTTCAGTTCATGCTAGAAATCGTGTTTTGGAGTTTGTACATGCTTTTTGGAGTTTGTACGTGTTTTGTCTCTAGGGGCCACCGCATATATTTATATATAAACATATATAAATAAAACCACTTTTTTTTACATTAGTAATTCCTTTTGTGCATAATTTTATATTATTGTTAATGATAAATTAATTAAAGCAACAAAACAACCTGAAGAGCCGGTTCGGAGCCGAAAGACCCGGCTCTTTTTAGTGAGCCGAACCTAAAGAGCCGGTTCTCTAAGAAGAGCCGGAAATCCCATCACTAATCTGCATCATGTTACTGACCAACAGTAAGGAGCTTTGGCAGGGCCGACCTCTGAGGTGCGCCGCATTTATTAATCAAAGGCTTGATCATCATTGGACTGCATATTAAGATTGAGGCAGTGGCTGTGACGTCACTCTCATTCATTTATGATGTTTTGAGTGTCAGTATTAATATTTTGGCTGCTGCTTGTTGAGGGTTTCTTTGAAGAGTGACCACACGGTAGTAAATATCCGCTCATGCTAGCAAGCCTGGCAGCGACACTGCATCCATAAACTGTGTGGATGAATTTCACTGACACAGCAACGTAACAGACGAACAAAATAATCGCGTTTAACTCACCAAAGCTGAAGCACGAGCTGAAACATCACCACACCTGTACCTATGTAACCCGTCTGTGTGCTACGCCTGTCGATGCGGTGTGTTCTGGCGTATAAATAAAAGGCAGGAGACAACACTGGATCTCTGGGCTGTTAACTGTAAGTCGCAGCAACATCTGCGATCTGCAACATGAAGAAATACAGAAGTGTGATTTGTGCGTGTCGCGCCTGCTAGGACACCTCTGCTCCTGCCATGCTGAAAGGAGCTGTGCCTTACAGCTGTGTTAACTCCACAATAATATAATAAATCAAATACAATCAATTGTTTTTAAAATATCAACTTAAGCCCTCAAAAAAATAAATAATATAAAGTAATGTATCACTGGAAAATAATCAAAAACAACTTATAAGAATAATACACAAAATAATACAGGGAGGGGCTCAGAGTAGAGCCGCTGCTGCTCCACATCGAAAGGAGCCAGCTGAGGTGGTTCGGGCATCTGACAAGGATGCCCCCTGGGCGCCTCCTGGGTGAGGTGTTCCAGGCATGTCCCACCGGGAGGAGGCCCCGCGGCAGACCCAGGACACGCTGGAGAGATTATATCTCTCGGCTGGCCTGGGAACGCCTTGGTGTTCCCCCGGATAAGCTGGAGGAGGTGGCTGGGGAGAGGGAGGTCTGGCCCACTTTGCTTAGGCTGCTGCCCCCGCGACTCGGCCTCGGATAAAGCGGAGGAAGATGGATGGATGGATGGATAATACAAAAACAGTTAAACAATCAGACAAAGAATACAACTCAATAACAACATTTCAATGATGCTTTGAAACATCATACCTTAAACCTTAAACTCAAATCCAATTACCGTATTTCCCGGACTACAGAGCGCACCTGAATATTAGCCGCACAAGCTAAAATCAGGGGAAAATCAGGGTACATATTTGCATAACTTTTTAGGTATATGTACAACTAGCGGTAATTACAAGTACGAAACATGTACTGTGCTTCATAAATGAGTAACAAATGTAGTACATAACAATAACCTACAGCACACCAGAAAAATAGATTCGGACTACCTTTTAGGCTCAGGTGCAGTGACACGGCTTTAACAAGAAGAAAAGTCAGTCATTCACCACCATCTTCCTGCGCACTAAAACCACCAAAGTCCTCTTCTTCAGTGTCGGATACGAACAGGCTCAGGATGGCTACGTCATCCACTCTCCGCTTCTCTCCTTCGTTGTCACTTTCAAAACCAAACAAATCCTCGTTGTCAATGTCAGAGTCGAACACCCTGAGAAGGGCGGTGTCCTGCTCTCCATCATGCAGCAGTCCAGCCCTTCGAAATCCGTTGGTGATCATGGATGTTTTCACACTTTTCCACGCTGTCAGATTCCACCGGTGGAGTTGAGCATAACTTGCTTTTCGCAAGTTTATTGCCGCTCGTCATCCACGCCTCCCGTTGAATGTAGCGCTACGTTGAAGTTTGTTTTTCCCTACTTGTACGGCACTGTGTTGCCTGGCGGATGGACATGTGACCAACATACCACTCTTGAACCCCAATACTGTGTGTCTGATCACATGCCCTTCCGCCAGGCAACGTAGTGCCGTACAACAGCGGAACAAACAAAACAAATCGTCTTACAATATGACAAAAATCAGGGACAATCCATAGAAAAGCCGCACCTGACTAAAAGCCGCAGGGTTCAAAGCTTGTGCAAAAAGTAGCGGCTTATAGCCGCCAATTACGGTATCTTAATAAATGCCATTTAACAGGTAATACAGGACTGTACCACAAAAGCAATTCATAAAATATCTCCATACCTGCAACATATAGAAGTACAGAGCTGTGATCTGTGTGTGTTGTGCGCTGGCTAGGACAGCGGTCCCCAACCCCTGGCCCACGGACCGGTCCGTGAGTCGTTTGGTACCGGGCCATGAGAGTTGAGGCTCGGGTGTGAAATTGATTGTTTTCAGGGTTTTTATCGTTAACTAGGTTTCCCTGGGTCTTTCCCCGTGTTGTAGTTGTGCGTCTTTTTGTGAAAGAAATATTTACATGTTACCATAGCAACCAGAGAGCATTAAGGGGCAGAGAGGAGGATGTTACTTTCAGGCTACGTCCACACGTACCCGGGTATTTTTGAAAACGCAGATTTTTCTATGCGTTTGCACCTTTCGTCCACACATAAACTGCGTTTTTGGTCACTGAAAACGAAGATCTTTAAAAGCTCCGGCCAGGGTATTGATATTTTTTGGTATGGATATTTTTGAAAACTCCATTTTTGCATTTACGTGTGGACGAGAAAAACGGAGAAAACACAGCATCAAAGGTGTGCACATTTTTTGACGTCACACTGTGTGCCACGTTATTGTTTCGGTGAAATGAATTTCTACAATACTGTTACTGTTAATTGTACTCTCTGCAGTGTTTAAATGCTTACATATACACACACAGTTACTTTCCCTCAACACATACGACTTGGCTCTGCTTCTATGCCCCAGCTTTGTTTACTTTATCCCACCGTGGCTTCTAGACTTCTGATTGGCCAACATTTCTACACGGTTAGGAATATGACGCCACCTGTTGCTTTGGCAAGTTCCTAGCACCGTTTTCCTTCATTTCTGCCTTTACGTGTGGACGGGATTATTTTTTAAAATGAAAACGGAAAATCTCCGTTTTCAAAAATACCCGTGTACGTGTGGACGTAGCCTCAGTGTTGTTAGTGCATTTCAGGAGGACGCTGCTAATAAAGTTACACAATTACACAGTGAATTCATGTTTATTATTATATTTACATAATACCACAGTTTGTGTCTTAGTCATATTATTTTACATTGTTGTATTTATCCGCCACACCCACATCGGCTAAGTTAGCATGCTAGTATAACACATGGATCCTCGGGCTAAAACTCATTAAAAACTTTGATTAGTGAACTCAGCCCTGTAGAAGACTTACACCGAATGAGTCCGATATCAAACAGGCCAAAGACGTGGCAGTTAGGTCATATGCAAATTACAGCTTGTGGCCTTTAGAAACTGTCATTAGCTGAGAGCAACGTAACAGTGACTTACTGCTGGCCATGCTGAAAGGAGCTGTGACCAGGGCGCACATGCACACACCTGCGTCACAACCACACGAACACACACAGACTCAGAACACATGGGCAGGAGATTAAAATGCAAAATGAAATATTTAATTAAAATAGGTTGTTTCGGTGAAATTCATAAGCATTTAACACATATGCTACACCTAGCTAACGCTATTATAGGGCAGCTCCTATAATAGCATGTACAGCACACAGGTATGCAATCTGTCTTTGGATCTTCAGCAGTACGTCACAGACACATGTGACTCAGTGGTACAAGTAAGTCTTTTTTTTTAAAGTCTTTCGATTGTGTAAAATCCAAAAACTACAAAAACAACTTATTTTCTCAAACTAACGAAGTTGAAAACAATGAAACAGTAACAAACAAACAGCACTTAGTAGATATTTTGTCAAGAGTCTTTGTAGTTATACTCGCCACAGCCTAAGCTCTAATCAAACATGTTTTTTTCCACCAATTTGGGGAGATAGGGTCGTAAATCCTTAGCTGCTGAATCTGAGAGTTGTTATGATTTGTCAGCAGCTGTGTCCTGCTTGGTTTGATGCAAAGCAGAAATAATATCAGTTCTTATTAGTGTCTAACAGTGTCTTACTGTGAAGTGGCTTTTTTAAACACAATACTCTGTACTTTTTGTGCGTAAGTAGATGTGCTCTTTGGCCGCCACCTGCATGTCACCACCTATGAAAAGTCTGCAAAGTGCTTTAAATACCAAAGTGATAGTAAATGTCAAATGCTCATAAAAATAAAAAACAAAGAAAATAAGCCACCACTAGACAGCAAAAGATAAACATTATGTTAATAATAATCCCAGAATTAATGTCTGCATATTAATAGTGTGACTCAGCAACTAACTTTAAGCAAGTGATTTAAATGCTATTATGACAGATAATTAGCCACGCCTCCCATGTAGCTTGTATAAAGGAAAAAAGCAAAGCAGAAGTTTTTTAAGGCTGGCAGAAAACTTTGAAAGTGACTCCTGAGTCAGAGCAGGATAACCTTGCCCTACCTCCTGCCCCTCCTTCATGCAAAGGAAGTTTTGTGTTTTAGGAGAAAACTTTGATGAAACCATATTTTTCACAGGAACTTCGAGAGGGACACGCAGTACATACACAAGAGGAAAAGACTATTTATCAGAGCATCGCTGCGTCCTTCTCTGGTGTAAAGTTGTAAAAGAAGAGTCACATTTTTTGAAGGTTAACATTTACAGACTGAAAAACATGCACTGAATCTATTTAATGTTTGAAAGCAGTTTTGTTTGTAGGATGTAATCAAGAATTACAAAGCGCTGTAAAGTTCTTCAAGTAGTTTAGCTGTAAACTTTCATGTATTTGTATGTGCATTATTAAAACAAGTATCCAAGATTCATTTTAAAGGGTTTTCATGAATTTTTATAAATTCTTTAGATGATTTTGTTAGAGATTGTTTAGTTAAACTACACATCAGAATAAACTCATAAAGGATATAAAAATAAGAACATAACTAATGACCTCACATTCCCCTAGGTATCGATCACTGTAGCTCGGTGCGCTTCATGTTAAAGCACCCGTCATGTAAACAGTGTTTAGACAACTGTGTTGCTAGGCAACCTGGGGTGGCTTTACATTCATTTGTCTGGGGTCAAAATGACATTCTGGGTAAAAGTGATCATAATTTCTTTCTATCGATTCCACACACCCCAAAATTCAGGATTTGATCAATATCTTTATTTTAGAAAAAGTCGAAGACGATGGGATTTTAATACCATTTTAAAAGTGGCGATACCCTCCAGTCCACCACAATAGTTTCATTGTTTTATCCATAGATGGTAATGTCAGGAGCAGTTCTGTACTTTACGTGCATGTTTCTTGACAGCAGCCTTGCATTTTGGTTTATTTCAGCTGTAAAAACTTACTTTTAGAGTCAGCCTCCCGTCAGAGGTTGTTATTGAGTTCGTTAGTTGATGTCTTACTAAATTTGCAGTTTCATTTGAAAGACAGCAGCAGTGGTCATCAAGCTGCAGTTTCAGCCAGGATGCAAATATGTCAACTAATGTTGCATAAAAGTGCATTATTTTACAAGTTATTTAAGGGTGATTTAAAAGTGATTTTTGAATTAGTTTAGCTGTTACTGATATATTTCTTGAATGTGTTATTCTATTGAAAGATTTATATTTTTGTCTCTTTTGTTAACGTAACAATGGCTGGTTTTACTGGTTTTAAACCAACATGGATATCAAACCAGTAAACTGACAGCCGAACAGGTCAAAGTTAGTCCTTGCATTATTCATTCCAAAACTTGGTGACAGTTCAGCAAACAGATCCTTCAGATTAGCAAGGAAATGGTAAAGTTAGTGTTTTTTTACCAAAACAGAACCTGCCAGCTAACCTTGATACAACAGGAAGAGCTGTTTTCCCTTTTTAATGCGTCTGCCTCAAAGGTTGAAATAATTTGCAGTAATTGCATGCTAATGTAGGCAAAGGTGCCTGGAGGGTAAACGAGTACACAGGAGGAGTGTCAGAAGGTGAGCTGGGGAATCAGCTCCCATCTGCTGCAGCACTTTAGAGGCCGTGGACTCTAACACCACGGACAAGAAAGGACAGATGCTCCGTGGTAGAGACTGAGGGCGCGAGCATCTGTATTTCTGTCCAGGAACAGTCATTCTCTTTGTGTGTGGTGGTGTGTGTCAGAGGGACAGATGCTGGCGTAGCGGGTGCTCCGTCCCCTGACAGGTGACAACTCTAACTGCTTTGAAAACCTTATGGCCAACAGACCAGGGTCACATTGTTAGTTAAACACTTTCTGATTCTCCAGGGCGCTCGCTTTAACCTGCCTTGATGTGCTGGGGGGACTGTTAATTGGGTTCTTCTGAAAGTGCACAAAGTCCCTGTTTCATGCCCATAATGAACACTTTGAGACCTGAATGGCAGAAAGATTTGTTCAAACTGTCCGACCTTCAAAATAATGTATATTTGCTCATTCTTTAAATGGGTGAGGAAGCATTACCTCTATGGGGGCTCTATGGGTGCAACGATTTATTAAGACGTGTAACTGTCAAAATAAACCATCTCATCTCTGTAAAATAATGATAATATAGTGAATGTGCCGTTTGGGACCACAGATACATTCATACACCACCAGAAACACTTTGGATATCACTTTGACGTTAACATTAAACAACAATGGTGCTGGGCTGCTTCTTTGAACACATTTTGATATGAATGCTACATTATGAGCCGGAGCGGGCGAGATATGACTGATAGGCGAGTTTCATCAATCTTTTTGACAGATTTCTTTATTTTTGTGTAAATAAGAAACATTATCCAAAAATAAATGTTAGCTTCTCCATAATATTCTGCTTCTGTAGAAATTACATTGTTTGTATGTATCGGATCTTTTGTTATGTGTCTAATTTGTTATCTGCACTCAGCTCTGCTCCAGGTGCATAAATCAAAGTTACCTGTGCTGCAACAATCAGCAATTAGTAGGACCTCAGGTTAGAGCCCGCCTCAGTGCTCACCTGGCTTCATATCACACACATATGTCAACATCACCTTCTGAGAGGAGACTGTGAGTCAGACAGGGTTTTGTTGGTTTTCCATGAGGTTAAGATAGATGTGAAGGAGAAGGACTTTGGAGTAAACTCATGTTAACCACCTGACACACCATCCTCTGGTGAAAACTTACCTCAGACTTTGTAAGAGCTGTTTGACCGAGCAGGAGGAGGATTTTGGGATGAGTTGAAAAGTAGCTCGGTGCTGCTTACTCTGTAAATCCCTGTAAAATAAAAAACAGCAAGTGGAAAAACAGACTGTTATTACAAATATATAGATAAAATAGAATATTATTGAGTGTGCATATATAATAATAATGATCATTTTGACACAGATTCATCTTTGTCTTTCCTCCTTGTCCTTGAAAACACCCAGACTGAAGGGCAAAGTTGAGACGAACATGCAGGTGAAAAAGTGCCAAAAAGCACTTTTTTGCCTTGGCTCGCTCATCGCTGTAAATTAGGCTCATATTCCTGGAACTGGTCCAGGGGGGGCATTTTATCTCCTGCAAGACAATTCCTGACTACCACGTTAGAGATGGCTGGCACAAATCAGAGCTTCACACACCAATCATGTTTGTTCAGTGTGTTGCCAGGTTGCAGCTGAGACGGGTTGCAGAGCCAAAAGCAGCCAGCACAGAATGATGAACTATGAGGCCAGCTATTTGCTGTAACATTAAGCCAGGGCACATTATTTTAAGCCACTAAGAGGGTACTAACGTTGCACTAAAGTTCAATTAATCATTATAATGTGCCCTTTTGCTTTGACAGAAAACAGACAGATGTGTAAGTATAAGCCTGTGATCTTGTGTAATACAGTAAGGGAAGCAGGACTGTTTTATTTGATTGGGAAGCAAACTTCATACTAGCTTAACATAGCACAGAGACAGGAAGAAGCGAGCAAAGTTGTGGTTTTACAGACACTTACACGTTAGTAATGATCAGTGTTGGGACTAACGCGTTATTAAGTAACGCGTTACAGTAACTACGTTATTATTGTGGTAACGAGCACGGTAACTAGTTATTATGCCAAAACCAGGAACGCGTTACTCGTTACTGGGATTTAGATAGGCTCGTTATTCGTTACTTCGTGTGGTGGCTATCGCGGAGCTTCCACAGATTCAATAACATTAGCAAGTGGTGGAGGCCAGCAGGTGGATGAAGGAAAAGGGAGGCAAGAGGAGAGACGGAGCGGCCGCCAGTCCGAGAGTGTCAGGTGAACTGAACGTCAGGTAAGAAGTTATGACTGCAGTCTATCTGGGTCAGATATAAACCAAGTTTAGGTGGAGTTTATTTTCGTTATGCTGACTTTTTCGTACTGCGTACTAGCTAGCATGACGGAGTTTCTATACAGCTGGGTGGGTGCTATGAAGATGTTGAACTTTATTTTGTTCATACGGTTAATTATTAGAGTTGCCAACCGTCTCAGAATCGTCTTGAATTAAGAGAAAATATTACGCGTTTGGTATTGAGGTGAAAAGGAACAGTTTGTCCCGGACAGCTACAATGAAAAAGACACAAAGCTGGAGTTATTCTGTGTTTACGCTGCACAGCTGCCTCTTCTTCTCTCATTCTCTCCCCTCCCTCTCCTATTTCTACTTCAATCGTGAAACTGATCAATGATCAGCTGATCGTCTCTCTTGTTTATTTATCGCCCACTTTCCGCCAGAAAGAGGAAACCAGCGGATGTCGCGCTAAACAACAGCAGCACGTTTAAGCTTGATCAGCTGTTGTTAGAATTTATTCATCATCAGAGCTGAACAGGTGATGGAGAAACAGGTTTACCTTTTAGGTGACATGAATGAGTTGAAGGGAAGTTATGAACTGTTTCTGAGAGACAAATAACACCAGGATCCTTTTCTATGTAGCTGACAGCTGGTAACTGTGCAGGGGGGGGATCTAGCAAAGTGTTGCCAGGGGTATTAACAGGGAAAGGGGGGGCACAAGGAAATACTTTTCTTTCTTATTCTCATTTAAAATGTCTCGCTTTTAAAAAAATAATTATCTGAGTCTTACAACAAACAATTGATAGATTGATAGATATATACCATCAGAACAGTGTACATCACTGTCACAACAGTGTTTATTTTCATTCAGAGGCTTTATGATTTTTCCTATAATGGTGAGCCGGTCTCTAGTCAAAATCCCCAGGACGATTTTTTTGTCCCAGTCCAGCTCCGTATGCAGCTCATCTGCAGTCTGGTGTTACCTACATCTTCCTATTCAGAAGTCAGAATTTCCGAGTTCTGAGTACAATCGAAAAGCACCACGACGAGCAGGCTAGAATCATGCAGCGGTCAACGACGGTCCAGGCGTGGGATTTCTCTTGTGGAAATGGGCACATTATTTTTTCTTTTCTATTGGTAGGTGGCACAATGCACGTGTGGCAAGTAAGAAAGCTAGAAGACTGGCAATCTTGCTGGGTATCCAGTTATGGAAGCAACACATTAACAAGAGAATTCTGAGTAAAACCAAAGTTACTTTCCCTAGTAACTAGTTACTCTGAAAGTAACGAGTAACTTGAAGTAACTGAGTTACTTTTGATAGAAGTAACTAGTAATGTAACTAAGTTACTAATTTAAAGTAACTTACCCAACACTGGTAATGATGTGTCCTTTTTCATCCTAGCTGTGGAGAAAGCAAGGCTAGCTGTTTCTCCTGTTTCTACTCTGTAATGTAACTGAGAAGGAAACTCTTCAAGCTTTTCTCTGTTCTGTGAAAACCAGCCTGAGGAGTGCAGAGCACTTTGTGCTCATTTTCACAAACAAACATTTTAATGACTATTTAATTTGAAATATTACAATAATAGTAGAACCTAAATAGCCCTGTGTTAGCCTTTTCAGCTTTATTTGACAGACAGAGTGAAGAAAGGACAGGAAAGCCGTGGCACAGAGAGGACATGACAGACATGTACGGGCTTTGCTTTTGAAATCATAAGTCAAAGAGGGTTAACGTCTCAGGGCGTAATCATATAAATTTTGTTAAATAATATTTTGTTCATGCTAATGTCTGTGTGTTCAGTGTTATTCTCTTTTTAGATGCAAATTAAATATGTCCCACCTCAGACATGATAAATAGTTTAAAACCAAATAAGATGCCTGCAGTTCATGTTTTAGGAAGATCTTTTTAAAACCACACAACTTGAGAGAGAAGAAAGCGTGACAGACAACTTTGTGCGGCCTCTGCAATTATCAACACTGAAACATGTTCTGTTGGCGACCCAGTGAGGCAATGTGATGGCCTCGGATGGTCAGTGTTTGCATGTTTGTGTTGGTGTTTGTGATATGAATCTTTGCCCACTGCTAACAAACTTTTGACACAGGGCCATGGCTCAGTAGCCCCTTTGAGTGTGTGTGTGTATGTGTGTGTGTGTGTGTGTACACTGAAAAAGCAGAGCTATGCAGTGCAGACAAGTGTTTGCGGTCATGACAGCTAATCTGTGAGCAGGTGTGGACTTTGAACACATACACACAGTAAATCAGTGAAATCTTGCTGTCTGTGGATGATGCACGACATCACCAGAGGCACATCACTCACGCTGTCATGACATGCATTTGAGCCAAACTGGCTCACCCTCTCTGAAGTCGTGGGAAAGATTTGTCAAATGTTTGGTTTTGATTTAACTAACGTGGAAAGCCAAACAAGTTTGAAAGCAGACAGACTTTTATGTAGCATTCATATAAACTCTGAAAAATGAAGGCTTTGCAAAAATGAACAGTGTATTCAAGCCTTGTCTTGTTTTTTCTTATTGCGTTATAAGACGCATTGTTTTCAAACTGAGGTACATTCCTCATCGTTGGTGAAAGACAAAATTGTATCTGTTGGAAAGCTTGTAAATAGTTTTTCATGTGTGTCAAACAATAGTTGTTATTATTTCCTGTTTTCCAAGACTTGGAAAAATTACATATTTAGATTGCCTTAGATTGCAATTAGACTTATGTAGACACTGATGATGGCTCAGACTTTAAGATGGTTAAACTTCCTTGGCTGGGCTATAGCTGCTGTACATTTGCATTTAAACACATTAAAAAACAAAACAAAACCAATGCACAAGACGTTATGAACAATAAGTTCGAGTCAGAAAACAAAACATTGAATACTAGATAAAACCTAAAAGATTGAATCAGCCAAAGTAATGAAATACAATAAAATTATAACTTACACAGAGTAATAAAAGTAAAGCGTATAATACCTAAAGCATACCCAAAAAGCCAGCCTGAGAGGGTAAAATGCATTCAGCTGTTCTCAGGTCGATGGATGGATGGATGGAAGGAAGGAAGGAAGGAAGGAAGGAAGGAAGGAAAAGTCACACAGGCCTACAGACCACTCACTGACACTGTGGCAACCACCTGTTGCTATGGGAAAATGTGCAATCCCCACTCTGTTATCAAAACCTCTTTGTGACCGCTTTGGTCGCTGACATATTGCAGCGGTCATAGTTTGAGTGGGAGCGTTGGCCTTGTCTACAAACACAGGGCAGCTACTCTCCAAGCTGAAGTGAAACTGTGAAAGTACAACACAAAGCAGAAAAGGAAACATGCATGAAACACGCCTCCTACAGCACTGCGGCACATTTTTACTTTGAGGGTGAGCGCCTGTGATCAAGTTAGACTATCAAACATGAAAAAATAAAGCAACAACATCAACCAGTAGGAGGTTCTTGTTAGCACAATCCAGCAACCCCAAGGCCACCAGTCAGCGAATACATGTTTCCCTGGCAACCAGTGGTTGAGCAATGTGTAAACGATTTTGTGTCAAAAGCCTCAAAATAACAGAGTTTGATTTATATACAAATATTTTGCAAACATATATGTATGTTGCACCAGGTACTTTTTGAGTTTGGGTTACAAGGCATGGTTGACCTACGTTATACTCCAACCAGCCACCAGGGGGCCATGGACCTCACGTGTAGGCTGGGATGCTATTACCGTCACATTATACCGCAGATGTCTTTATTAGAGTGAAATCTAATTTCAATCCCACATTCAGCTTTGACTCTATACTTGTGACTGGTTTATATCTCCTGGGAGATAACCCTCCCCACAGACAGAGGACAACAGCTTTTCACCAAGTTTTCTCTCACAGTGTATTTGACCCAAACACAACAAGATATCTGAATTGAAGCATCTTTTGAGCTCTTCTGTTGTCAGTGTCTTTCCCTGATGTCCCCATGTAAGGCACTGGAGCTGTCAGTGTTAGACATGGTCTGTGGGTTATCAGTGCTGGAAGCTGCTTTCCAGTGCAGGACAGGACGGCTAAGCAGACGAGCTGACAGGCTGACAGGTGTCAGCTCTCCAGGATTCATGCAGATCCAGACCTCTCGCTCCCTGCAATGCTTCAAGAACAGGTGGCTCATGCTGATATATCACACATGGACCTGTTCACAGTGGGCACACACACACACACACACACACACACACACACACACACACACACAGTCTTCAGAAAAACACAGCCTCAAAAAAACACCCAAAGAAAATTGATGCAATACAGCCAAGCATGAGGTGTTTGACAGGCATCAGTGAACATGTATATATGCAAGTGTGGTTATAGTCACATTTAAAGATGATAAACAATAGAAGGGGAAATATTTTATGTATAAGCTCCATACAGTTACACATCACAAGTCTAATTCTCACATATTTAATATATTCAGCTTTAAAAGTTGTCCCAATATACAAAGGCTGCCATTAAATAACTGTTGTGGGAAAAGTTCACCATGTTAACTCCTCGTTTCTCGACCTGCATCTTTCATGTAAAGCTGAGATAAGAAGAAGTTCCTGTGGATATGAGCAACTATCAGAGAGCAGAGATCACTCATCTGTTTAAGTGTTCTGCAGAACACTGGTCAGTACTTAGAAAGATCAGACCATAGACT
The DNA here is from genome assembly GCF_056152115.1 of Neolamprologus brichardi. Taxonomy (NCBI): domain Eukaryota; kingdom Metazoa; phylum Chordata; class Actinopteri; order Cichliformes; family Cichlidae; genus Neolamprologus; species Neolamprologus brichardi. Next base: position 15,281,280 of record NC_142105.1, on the reverse strand, counting down.
GAGGCTTGGGTCCAATGCTGACTCCTGACACTCTCACATTGTTTGCACATTTGCGTGGCTGCTGTTGCAAACTGTTACTCCAATGATGCAGTGAATCAATACATTAAAGCAGAGCACTTTCTTTGAGTCTATTATGGATTTTTACACGACTTTACAAGTTTTTCATAATTAATTATCTTGATTTTTGTTGTTAAAAATGTTAAAACAAAATGAACACTCAGAACTAAAAAGATAAGAGGAAGTATTTTAGAAATTTTGTTATGAGTTCCTGTTTCACAAACATGCCCAAAGCTTGCCAGTGTATTTCTGTCTGACAGCTTAATTAAAAAAGACTCATTCAGCTGTTGGAGGTGTGACTCCACACTGAGTTACATTTGTCATGGGTTGAGGAGAACATTGGTAGTCTACAGATGGAAATACCTTTTCTACATCAAATAATGAAAGTTTCTCTGTAATAGAAACTCTCGCAGAAAATATCATTACATTTGACAACATGCAGCACAGCTTTGTGAAGGACTCGCACTTCAGCAGAACAATGAGCTGAAAAGCTTTTGAGAAATACTTGAAACAAGTCTGTAGACTTCTAACCTTAACTGGCTTTTCTCCAGTCACTGGACCTCACCTCCAGTGGACATTTATGGGGCACTTGACGGCATACCTGATATCACAAGAAGCCAGCGTCAGATCATGCTGATATATCATTGGCTATCAGTTTTGCAGCCTTTCACTCAGATTTTTAAGCTCAGCTTATATCACGTTTAGCATGAAATTAGACAAATGCAAACTAGTGTAAAATGTTTAAATGACCCATCCATCTAGGGTCACAGGTCAGGGTCACATCAAAGTGTGCAATAGACACTCCGGTGCACCGCTTCCATGTCACCCTTTGCCTCTCCAAAACATGAAATAGACAACCATGCAGACGTTGCAGTAAGTTGCAGTAATTTGCAGTAACAGAAGAGGGAGATATTTGATTTCAAACATGAAAATACCCATGGGAAAATGTTTAAACAGACATTATTAACACATTTACATGTATATCAATTGTAGCTGTCTAGCAAAATCATCTCAGGTGATGAAGGACGACCCCAGAATCTACTGTATATGTGTTTTTGCTAATTACCAACTTGCCTTTAAATATATTATCTCCTTCTGCTGGAAATGCATGCAGAGGTTGTGAGTCCATTTCAGTTTGGAGAAGCGTCAGACGGACACAGTGGACCGGCGTGTCTATTACACATTGTGCTGTGATATTGGGTCGCACAGGTGGGCTAAGCCTATGTAAGCTGGCAGCGGATAAAAGTGCAGGGTATGAAAAAATAACTATATGTCACGGTCCCGGTTCCGGGGACTCGGGGTCCGTGAAGGGTGTGAACCTTTATTATTATTATTATTGTTATTATTATTGGGTGTATGTTTGCTGCACTGTGCTCTTGTGTTCCATGCTGGTGTGTGTACGTGTGTGTCTGTTGAGTTAGACTCCATGTCAGTGTCTCAAGGACTGTTAAGTGTATGCCTGCTGGAGTGGTGCCTTAACGGCTGCGTCTGTTGGTTTTTCCTCAGGAGAGCGGAACACGGGACTGCAGGACGCACGGGGTGTGCGTAGGCACAGGAGCAGAGAGCACGGAATACCAGCACTTGGGAGAAGGCACGACACAGGAGTTGAGGGAGCACTCGGGAGACTTATTGTGTAGTGTATATTTACCCCCACTGTAAATAAATGCACTGTTCATTGCACTAAGTCCAGCGTTTGGGTCCTTTCTCCAACATTCCCCACGGCTTGCCCTGGCAAACCGTGACACTATAAAATATCCATATTAAATAGTAATATTCCAGCACCTAGGGCACTGGGAAAATCCCCCATAATGACCTGAACTCAGAGCCCCAGTGACCATGGAAATTTGTTCTGGTGATTGTCAGGATTAGAGAAATATTTTATTGCTATTGTTCATGGTCATCATCATTACCATTGCAGTAATAACATTAATAACATAATCTACAGCACTGATATTGCATTCAGATGTTTAAACATATTGGTACCCAATTAGTCTTTATTACAGGTGCAGTTATAACCACTTTAAACTGTTGAGTTAAATCAATAATCTTAAATGCTTTTGAATGTTTGTTATAATCTTAAATGTGTATGTGCTGATTCTGTTGGGTTATAAAAGAAGGGCCTAACTCTGAGTACACTCTGTGCCAAATTAGACAGGAAGCGCAGGCTTTTGCAGAGCGTGTTTGTGAAAGTGAAACTAAAGCAGAGTCTAAGTGTAAGTTACTTTGAGGAGCTGTTGGGAGGATGCTATTTGAATAACCAGGTTATTTATTATTGTCTTTTATTCATTTATATCTTTTGATTAAGCTTTTAGTAGTGGTTCTTGATGAAAACATTTATTCAACATATTACAGATATAGTTTCAGTTAGGTTATTATGCACATGAGAATTGGCCTCTCTTCTCAAAAGACAAAGTTCGTGTGAGGTCGAGCCACACACACACACACACACACACACACAGCAGTTAGACTCAAGGGTAGGTGAAGGTTCAAATAATATTTTGTAAAAGCTTGCAACTGCAAAATTGTGCCTGTAAAAGAACAGTTTGTTGCAGAATGTGTGCCTGATGTTCCAGACGATAAGCGAGCGTCCGGCAGCGACAGGAAGACACCTGGCATGGAGACGAGGCGATGTTGCTTTTTCAAACTGTGTTAAGTCATTTTGGTTTTGATTTGACGTATGCATATATTGTATCTGCTTAACGCATGAGGGGTCGTTATAAATTTCCCTAATGGTATAAAAACAACTGATTGTGTATTGTTCGAGCGAGATCGATGCTGGCTGCGTACAGTGTTCATCTCCCACGCGTGTTCATTAAAATCATCAGTTGACTCCACCCGGCCGGATCAGTGTTGTTATTTTGGAATTCCTCCTATATCCCTCCTCAATATTTGAACCCTTAACATGATACAGACACCTGGAGATGTTTGGACACATGTAGCTAAGTTTGTCTCAGTCAGTATAGTTCAGCTTCAGTGTAAAAGCACAAATAGTTTTTACTATTGTTACGATCACTACTGTAAGTATGAGACAGTACAAGCAGTGCTTTCAGGTTGCACAGGTAGTCTTCCACCATGATGGCATATGCATAGGTACAGCTGCACAAAGGTTTGGTGTTACATGAGAAGGATAGGGCTGCAGAAAAGCATCAAACAGGACCAGTGTCTGTTTCTTTGTGTAAGGTGGAACAGAACAGACAGTGCCAGTCCCAGAAAACGATCTCATGCACATTTCTGACCAAACAGACTCAGAAATGGAGTCCATGGGAGTGAGCACCATAAAGGGCTCCATAAAGGGTCCATGCAAAGCCTCCTGGTGTGAAACAGAAGATGAAAGTTAATGTGATGGTTAATAAATAAAACGTTTGAAACCAAAAGAAGACTTGCAACCCCCAATACAACATGCACACTGGTAATGTGCCTCATTTTTGTGCAGTCCTTGATGATCTTATAGGGTTTTCACAGAAAAGCCGCAGCTACGACGGGCATAATTATTTAACACGTTTTATGTTTACAGTGGAAATACACCCTCTGACATCTGTACTGTAGAAGTCATATAATGCATGAAGAAGTGTAGGGAACGCCTGAACAAATAGTGAGTAAATATAATATCTATAAATAATTAACATGTGTAACAAACAAATCAATGGACAATCACAGAGAAAACCTCTGCTAACTAATTAACTGAAATGTAATTTTAACATCCTTTTTACTAATCATCTAAAATTTGAGATCTAAACTTTAACTGTTTTTATATCTTTTATTTATTAAATAAACATTTCATGTCAGTGAAATGACGCTAAACTGAGGTGTGTATTTTTACAGCGTTTTCAGGTGAAAATAAACTGCATTATTATAAACAAGAATAACAGGAGGAATTTATAGGATAACTTCGGTTACATGTTTTTTACAGTGTTGATATGTTTCCAGTCCATCAGAGGAATAACATTAAATAACATTTTTAAATCTTTTTTTTTTTAGAAAAAATGAACAATACAAGAGACTATTTGTACTGTACTTTGTGTTTAGGTGACTGTTTGCAGGTTTCTTTGTGTATCAAACACATTTGTTGTTTTTGTATCCACAATTGTTGTAGAATAAGAATCACGAGTATCATTTTCTAGCTCAAATCTCCGTGTGATTACTCAACAACTCACTGTTTCTTTAAGATAACAAAACCAGGAAAGATGAGAGAACAAAAGCACTGAGTCCATGTTATTCCATCACTGGCCCTGTAATAAAAGGTGCTGCTCGACTGAACTCGTTCAGTTGCTTTTCATGAAATGTTCAGTGTCAATTAGAGGAACAGAGAAAACAAAGTGTTGACTTATTGGCTAACACATGAACACAAACAAGGGGGAAAGGGTGGAAGAGAGTATAGAAACAACATGCCATGAAAAATGATAACATTAACAATATTTATTCCAAATATCCTGTTCATTCTTTTAGAGTTTGCAAAAAGGTTGCATGTTTTTGTTGTGTATAAGATCTAGAGTTCTTATACTATCACAACAAGAACTATATATACTAGAAACAGCAAGAATGCTGAAGATGGCGCGGCCATGTCCAGACGCCTTCCTGACCGCTCCGCTCCAACTATCCACTTTTCTCATTTTTTTTTTTGCTCTGGTTTACATTCCAAAATCCTCTAGTTTTATAGTATACGACAGCAGATCACTTATTCACTTAATGTACAGAATTCACCTGCTTGCTACTACTACTGCACTACTGCACTACTACGCAATGTATATATGTGGCAGGAGGAATGTTATTCCTTGGTTCAACCCACTTTCAGCCTGGCGCATTAGGGGGCGCTAGTATAAATAGTGGCCATTTGAGAATTCCTGGATCGCTTACCTGTGATCTCCTTTTTGGTCACCTGACTTCCCTTTGGTGTTGCAGAGATCATTCTGAAGCCTCCATCGCGGCTGGTAGGTGTTTACTCATTGTAGTGTGTGCATTACCTTACTTGGTGGTAAACAGATATTGTTTTTAGGTCATAGCTGTGGAAGCCTCCTATGAGCTCCGCTCATGTTTCATGACACGGGTTTACTCGGTACGTAATTCAATTTCGTTACGATCCCTGCCTTTTATTGTTTGTTTTATAGTAATTACTTATTATGCTTTGCAGGAAGTGTGGGCCTTAGTTTTACGCAACGCCACGCTGCTGCTGCATTGCTTTGCTTTTACCGCCTGTTCCCGTTGCAAAGTTTCTTTTCCTGCTGCTGCCAGCTTTTTAAAGTGGACGTCGGCGTGGACAGCGGCCATATGCATGCCGGTTATGGCGTACATATTGACTGACCATATGATTAATTTATAGTCGGGCAGACGGCTAGTTGGAGCAATACGGCGATTCCGTTTGCTCCAGATTTTAAAGTTTTATCCAGATTCTATGTTGTTTTTCTGTTTTGATTTGTAGTTTGGATTTTTGTTACGCCACTGGTGGGAGGCCCTTTTTATAGCTGCAGATCAGCAGTGTGGTCCTGCAGTAGGGTTATCCCCCAGCGCTACATTAGTTTTGTTGTAATATATTAAAATTTTCTTTGTTTCTTTTATTCAGATGCGGCGTGCCGACGTGGAGGAGACTAGGGTGCCTTGGTGGTGGGATCCTTTGAGTGTACACACCTGCCTTGTTTAGCTTATTAGTGTGAGTGTGTGTGATTTTGTGTTGCACTAGTGTCTTGGTGTGTTTTCTATTTTCTTTGAGTTTGTGCGTGGCATCCCTGCCCCTCCACTGGTAAGCCTCAGCTCTGAATACATTTTTAAGCATATTTGTACATGGATTTTTATGACTGTGCTTTTATACGGTGTTTTAAATAATTATTAATAAATTGTCAATTTGTCTTATCATTGAACCTCGTCTCTGTACCGAGTATAACAAACCTAACTCCCTTCTTGGTGATTAGTGTTACTTCCAGTATTCTCTGGGTGAAATTCCCAGAGTGGCGTTGTCTTTCAAAACTGTGAAGAGTATTTACTTTATTCTCATCCCACTAACTATGCATGTGACAAATAAAGAACCTTGAAGAATACTGTCCAAGTCCCTCCAGCTCCCAGGCCTGTGGTAGAGGACCCGAGCTTGAAGGATAAAGACCGCCTGCAGGGGCGAGTGCAGATTTTTGTTTTTTACCCTTAATTGGTTACCTGATACAAGATATAAGGTATGTGACATTAGTGTCACACTAATGTCAGACTTATCACCCAAAACACTTTGAAACATTGCTAGATGATGGTCAGATGAAGACGGGTGTAATAAACTGTACTACAAAAAGAAGTTACTGAATGTAACTGTGGCTGATTAACGCATGGTCAGTTTTTTTTCTACAGCCACCAAAAGAAATATGCCCATAAATGTGTGAAAGTGTCTCCTGGAAAAATCTGGAAAAACTTTAGAGTACAGCAAAGAAAGTTTAACAGGAAAAAATATTTCAGATTAAATGTTGTGTTTTGTAACTGTTAGCCACACAGTGCCTCGTGTTGTGTGTGCTAATAGGCCTTTGACCATATACAATAAACCATATTCCCACTGCAATGAAAAACCTAATTAGGGTCTGTTCACTGAAATGTTGCCAAGGAGCGAGAGAGACTAATACCTGTGAGGCTGCAAGCATAAAACTGTACTTTGAAAAAAAACTATAACAAAATGATTGGGAAACATTAAACTGTATTCTCTGTGAGAAGGTTTGTTTGTGAAATGACAGATTCTGTTTAAATGTTTCAGGAAACAAAATGACCACTGCCTGTCAAAAAGTGAGAACACACAAACTTCAGGGAGCCTCTTCCAGATTCAGGACTCCAGAACATGATTGGCACTCCCCCTGGTGGCCAGTGTTCGATTAACGTTTCAACCAAAGGAATTTATCTATGTAAGCCATAAAAATATTTGATGCACTTAGAATTTTAATGTTACTTTTGCTAATGTTACCAGAAAGTAACTGGAAGCTTGTCTCAAAGGAAGGCCATGTGTAGAGAGTCCTTATTACCTTAATATTTATACCGTGACCGTTTGTTTAAGCGTTTGGATTTATTCCTTTATAAACAACTCTTCCCATTATTACCTCACATAAAGGGTGCAAACAGATGAAGATACTTAGCACTCGGACTATAAAAAATATATTCAAATACCAACAGTCTTATTTACACTAAGAAACAAAACAGCTCCTTTTTTTGCAGTCTAAACAAAACACTCCTTCTAGTTCTTATTTCTTTTCTTCACTAGATCTTCAGTCTAATCTCAAACCTGCAATCCAGTCCAGGATTTCAGTGCTTCTGTAGCATCCGGGTGAAAGTCTGCACATTTCAGAAGGTTACAGGAAATATAGATGGAGTCTTCCAGCAGACACATGCCTCCAGCACCTTCCTGTTAAAGGAATTAATCAACCTCTTTGCCAGCTTTGCTCGTAATATGCGATCTGTGCATATTCTGACCTCGAGCCATTGCTGTCCCCACCTCAGCTGGCATCTCCTGCTGTTCTCATGGGTGTGTGTCTAATGCTCGCACCAACCAGGAACAATCGGTGAGTTTTGGGAGGGTATGTGGGCGTTTCCAGGCATGTTTAACAGGCTGTCATAACAGTTACTCATTAAAGGAACAGGTGAGCACTAGTTATTGAACTCTTTGCAAGAAATTGTCAAAACCCTTCAAAGAGCAGAACAATAGTGGAAGAATCTAAATCCCAGAAGACAGATTTGGATACACTCTTCTGTTTTCATGGCAAGTCCTGTTGCAATGCAAATTACTCACGTAGAATATTTGCAGTTGAAGTGTTGAACTTGTGTTTAAGCTGCTGATCTGAACTTATAATATGAGTTCCAAAGAGATGTGGTTACAATTATAGGAGCTCTTCACTCGAATAAATAAAACAAACTAACAGAGGGCCAGTGCTGCAACAGCAAAAAGTCTGGAAGATTGACTGGAAGATTGCAAAATACTGCTTTATAGCACCTAACCAGATCAAGAACACTTTATAATACAACTGAAATCTTAAGCTCCATGTAGTGCAGCTTAAAGTGCAGCTGCACTGGTTCTCACATGGTGTTCATTCAGAATTCACCTACTTTTTTTCAAGTTTCAGTTCTTTACATTTCTGTTTTGATCTTTAACTAAACACACGCTGTAAGCTGCAATTTCTTTATTAGAAGGACAGCGCCAACAGATCCTTTCCAGTACTGCACCTTCTGGATAGCAGTCTGACAAAATGACAGCTACCTCACTTCTTTTAACTTCTTTGGAAGCTAGCATATGTTATAACTGACTTTGACACTGTGAATGAAGTGTCTGATGACTCTGACATCAGAGCCATGCTCTGATACTGATGAGATTATGTGTCTAATCTGACATGTGATGGTTTCTATGAAATGGTGCAAATCAGCAAAGTTTCTTCAAGGATTACTTTGTTGATTTCGTTTTGACATAAATCAAGCAGTAGATGCATTTTTCAACATCTTGCAAAGTTGTGCACCGGAGTGTGTATTGCACACTTTGATGTGACCCTGATCTGTGACCCTAGATGGATGGGCAAAGTTACATTTGCTGATCAGCAGGGCACAAAGAAAATGATGTGGGCAACAGACTGCAACCATCCTGCTTCTTGCTCATTTTCACACGTTGTATTTAACTCTGCTCTTTTGTCTCTTCTCTCTCTGCTTTGTGCAAATGATTTCTTATATACTGCATTTCTTTGTGGTGTCACTCTTCCCTATAACAAAGGGCAGCGGTCGGTTGCTGCTTTAGCGAGGGGGAGAAAAAGCTACCTCCATATGAAATCTGACAGCCAGTTGGGAATATTAGTCAAACCTCTGAGGCATGCACCTTTCAAATGAATGCAGAAGGGGAGCTGTGAGAGAAAGGGAAAGTAGGAGAGAAAGCGAAAGAAGGAGAAAGTTTGATCCTAGGAGAAAAATGATCCTAGGAGGAGCATCCATTTATTCTCAGGAAGCGACAAAACCCTGTGTTTCTTTTTTTCTGTCAACATCCACCTTGACACTATCACCTCACTACCATTGCTTTTTTTTCCATTTTGTAACAAAAAAGTGAAAACAGAAAAACAAATACAAAAAATACAAATGCAGTTTAATTTTATATTTACTGTATTTACCATAAATAATTTATAATTTATCTGTATTTACACCATTCATCTCATTCACAAGGACAGTGCAAAAAAGTCCACAAGTGCTTTTTTCTATGCAAGTGATTTCTGTGTAACATTCAAGCCTTCGATGGATGGATGCTCCATATGTCGATCATCCATCCATCGGAGCATAATCTCATAGTTTGTATGTGCAAGCAAGCATTCAGTTAGGTTTCCGTAAGTTTTCAAGATAAGTGGCCTTCTGTTATATTGTGCTTATAGCTTTAAACGGGGTGGAACTCTGCATTGTCGTTACCTTCTTCTTTAACACGTGGTTAATGTTAAAGTGGAGAAAGGCGGATAGATCCAAATATCGACAGTACCAATGCTGTAATCAATACTGGCGTGGTAGGTAGGGATATTGTTTTCTACCCTCTAAGTTCAAAATGTGTTCATAATTTGTAAATGAATGATGATCTTATAAGTCTTGACACACTCTCCTCTACATGAGCGGCTTTGATAGGTTAAAGTATTGGTAGCACTACTGATATCAGCGATACAGACCAGGTATTTATTTGGTATCAGATTGATACCAGAATTTGCAGTATCACACAGCAGAACTGAGCTTTCTTTCAGAGATGGGAGAAGACGTTGAGTCATTCAGAATGAGCTCAGATCAGAGGGACTATGCCTCATCAAGGAAAGGAGCTTGTTGAGGTGCTTCAGGTATATCATGCCCCCATACACAATCAGGTCCCCCCCGTTTTTGTACAATGACACAATTTTTACACAGCACAGTGGGTTTGCAATGATTTAGAAATTACAGTGGATGATATACATCAAAAGATTCAGAGGACCAGAGAAATCTCAGTGCACACAGGACGAGACAAAATACAAGGTTTACATGATCGTCAGATCCTCAATCATACAGGAATCATACAGCTATGATTCTGTCCTGGAAATTCATTTTCAAAAACATGGACATCTCGTCCTGAGGGCTAAAAAGGCTTGCTATCAGAGCTCAGTTCAAAAACCTGCATATCTGATGGTACAGTGTCGCATCAGCATTGCATCAGTGAGCCAGATGTGTACTCTGCCTGTGCAATGGGCTGTTTGCACACCTGGAAAGACACTGTAACTGCCTAGATGTATGTACAGGTATTAGGGCATCTTATGCTTCCACCCAGAAGACATCAGGGAATGTGTTGAATATTTGAGAAAGGCGATGCTAAATCACACACAACATCAAATATGCCAACATGGCTTCATAGCAGAGTCTAGGTGCTGAACTGCTGTTCAGATCTTTCGCCTCACTCCCCAGATGTTTGTTGAATGTTGTTAAATCAAGAAGGATTGTTTGTCATCAACCTTTTTTGGGACACATAGTTGCCATTTTACACAATGTCCCACTTTTCAATTTAGATATACAACATATGACATATAACAGCAGCAATTGTTCTTTTCATTGTTCTTTTGTACGGTTACAGATGTTTTTCTCAACCTTCCAAGAATCATTAAGTGTAATTAATTTGCCAAAAAAGGAAGTGTCATACTTCAAACTGATATGTATATTATATATATATCAGAAAGCCAGTGTTTCAGTGTTTTGTTGCTAAACAGAGACAGACAAAGAGTGTACAGTCAACCAGACAGCCAGTAGTGGGTAATGTGGGCTAAAAAGGTCAGCACAGCTGATGGCTTCATCCATCTAAAATGGCAGGTGACCTGTGAGAGTGGGTTCAGGGTCACTGTGGATGAGACTAGGATTTACAACAAGAACAGACGTTCAATGCAAGTATGCAGAACAGAGCATTGATTTATTTTTGTTTCTTTCTGACGTTATTCCCCTGAGTTTGTGCTGTTTCATGAGGACAGCTTTTTCTGTCTCCGCTTTGCGTTTACATTTCATTAAGTTGACGACGTGTCCTAATACCTCTCGTTCATCTCATCTCCAGCGAGGAGTTGCAGCAGGCTTTGTGATAGCTCCATCCGTCTAATTTGGCAGCTGACCCCTGCACATTTGTGCTGAAAGAGGGAGGTGGGACACAGAAATGAGGAAACTCAGATGCAGATGAAAAGTCAACACAGGATGAATGAAATGGAAAAGAAACTTTACATTCTATTTTTGGATTTAAGCTCTAGGTCCTGTATCTCCATCATATCTACAACCTCCTCCCCACCACAGGCTCTCTGCTGATGCCTTTATCCATCTTACATGACAACCAGCCTGTGAGAATTGCTATGGGGTCATGATGGGTTAAAGCTAGAGAGACAGAAATGAAGAAGGACACAGATAAAGAGAACAACAAGAGATTGAGCTCATTGTTTCAGAACTGATGTTGAAGGATCTAATCAAAGATCACTACTGAAGTTATTACGTCAGGACACTTTCAAAGGAGACCTACAGTGCTACGAAGGTCACCATGTTGCTTGTAATTTAAATAAGTCTAAGTTATCATAAGAACTATAGCAGCCATGTTCATATGAGTGACCTGGCCATGCAATCATTGTCCTCTCATCACAAAAACATTCTTGGATTAAACATCTGCTCGCTGTCAGAAAATTGCTTGTTTCCTCTGTGACTACATGGATTTCCTCTCACAGGTCTAACGCTTTCTTGTTAGATTAACTGGTGATTCGACCTTTGTTGGCCATGTGATGGGATGGTGGTTTATCCAAAGTGTACCCCATCTCTGGCTACTGTCAGCAGGGATAGGGTAGAGCGCTCTGAGACTCTGAGTTGGATAATCAGTTAAAGAAAATGGATGAAACAGCGATATCCAACCACCTCATAATTTGAAGACATCAAATGCTTTTATTCTTAATTAACTATAACATTTAAGACAGTGTAACAGTGATTATGTTCCTTTATTATGTCATTCTTTGCTTATGAGCTGTTTGATAACAGCCTCGTGAGTCATACAGCCACAGAGCAGCTGACCAACGAGGAGGACAAAGATGGCAAGGAGGGCAAGATAACGAACACCAAACTGGCTTTCATGCATCCGTTGCTGTGTTACTGAATAGGGATGTTCAATATTTCTTAGTCGAATAAATGAAGAAAAACATTTAGAGTAACTGACTAAAACTAAGAAAAACTCAGATATCAAGTTAAGTTTGAGGACCTTTAATTGGAAATGTCAAAAACTTTCTAAACAAAGGCATTTGGAACCATTGATCACATTGTTCAATAATAAATTGTGACTGAAAAGTTTGGTGCTGACAAATGGTAAATGACCTGTATTTGTATAGCGCTTTTCTAGTCCCAAAGGACCCCAAAGCGCTTTACACAACCAGTCATCCACCCATTCACACACACATTCACACACTGGTGATGGCAGCTACATTGTAGCCACAGCCGCCCTGGGGCGCACTGACAGAGGCGACAAACCAGCTACCCTTTGAGGAAATCTCATTTTCATCGCTTGTGAAAAAGAGTTTTTGCAGCCTTGAAAAACAAAAACAAATAATAGGCCTAAGAAAAACTGAATTCTAACATTTCTCTACAACCATCTCTGGGTTGCAGCTCCATCTGGTGGCAGCTGGTTGCAAAATGTACAGGACACAAGAATGTTGGGTTTATCCAGAGTACCTGGGTAAACTACAAGTGAAACAAAAGTCAAAAGTATGCTAAAACAAAACTTTTGGAATAAAAGTAAATGTAGGTTGCTAAAACTGCAGTGTCCTCTCAGAAAACACTTTGTGCATAATGGAGGGACAATTGTTCAATTTGTGCTCAGCTTTTACATTTGTGACTAGAGACCTGACATGTTAATAAAAAAACAGAGGTGGAGGAGAAGGTGTAGGCGTGGGCATGGTGGAACAATAGACTCCACTGTAACCACCCCAATTTAACACCATTGTAGAAATGTTATCATAGCCCTCCACTGTCTGTACAACCAAAGGACTCCATAAGAGACATGTTCAACCCAAGCTGTTGAAACTTATTTCAATCATGTGCACTACTACTGGCATTTAAACTATTAAAGATTTAAATATTCAACTAAATAAAGCGTCTGACCCGCTCTGTCATGCTGTGTTGTCACACAGAGACCATTTGTCTCCAGTCAGTTTAACACCTTTGACCTGTGTGTGACTTGTTTAAGTCCCATTGCTGAGCTAAAGTTTTTGTTCCATCCATCACGTCTTCATCCATTTTTAATTCAAACTGCCATGTCAGCAGAGTGAGTTGGTTGGAACCACAGCTACTTACAGAAGAGCTTTGACATGAGTGAAGAAATTCTTGTTGATGTTTCTGGTACTTAGTATGTAAACTTTACAGGTTCATACATAACACTGCTGATTTATGTTACCTCAGGATAAAGGAGGCAAGTTGATTTTTTTATCAGTGTGTGAGGAGCAAAATGAGACTAACATATGAAATATTTACATCAGGTCTAATGAGGAGTTCAGCTGGAGTTGAAATGCTTCCAAACCTGACAAACTTTAAGGGGGAAAGAGTAGAAACCTGCGTCGCTGATGACACCAGGGAAACAGAGTCAGTAAATGACTCTGGAGCATGTGACTGCCAGCCCCATGGGGATGGATTTTCAACCTTTTTTTAACATCAAATGACTTGGCTCGCTTACACAAGACACCATATTCCCAGGCACAGCTAATTATCATTGCCTCAGAAAAATTCACATGTAGTCTTGTAAGATCATGCAACAGCAGCGGGAAAGAGGCCAGAAAGCATGAAATTGCAGAAAGAGAAAATATGATCAAAGGCGAATTTCAGAATTACTCTGGATTTTCTAAACATGCGAGTGGATTCCCAGGCATACGCCTGAATGTGCCCCATAGCACTCCAGCATGCCTTGTTATGTTGTTTGTTATTCCCACTGTGCAGCATTTAGAAGGAAACGTTAACATTTCTGACATCATCGTGAAGTCGTGAACTGTTCAAAGCGCTGCAAGATTTCTTTATTCATTGTTTTATGATAGCAAATACTGAAACTGAAGATAATTCCCAAAGAGGCAAAAAAGGCAGGAATCAGTACTTTATTCACTGTAGTGTGGTGCCTGTGTGTGTGTGTGTGTGTGTGTGTGTGTGTGTGTGTGTGTGTGTGTGTGTGTGTTATTGTTATAATCCATTCTTAATCACATATGGTTTCACATAATCTGTGGGATAGCACACACAGATGTTTCGATCCGTCCGCTCGGTTGTGTATGAAGGCCCAGCTTGCATCTTACAGTGAAAAAGTGTTTGCACCAGCTGATTCCCTGTTGTTTTGCATATTTGTCACATTTACATGTTTCAGATGATGAAACAAATTTGCATTTTGTATTTACTCTGATTATCTTTGTCTAATAAAACTTCAAATGATGATTTCATTGATTAAAGAGAGAGGGGAGAAAAGTTATCCAAACCTATCCGGTCCTGTGTGAAAAAGTAATTGCCCCTCCTGTTAAATCATGAATTAACCACATTTTTTGGAAAGGTAAGTTTAGTTTCACTGACTCTCTGGGACTCTCCACCATGTGACCCTGGAACTGAAGAAGCTTCTCAGATGAGAGGTGAAATGTCTTCAAGACACTTTTCTTTCCAAGCTCCTTAGATTCATTTTCACTGAACATTCTCAGGCCTGATTACTGGCAAATCTGTTGAACCAAGAAATCAGTTAAATGCAACCTGTCTAACAAAGTGAAGCAGGCTAAAAGATCTCAACACATCACGCCACGATTTAAAGAATCACCTGAGAGTCACTGACATCTCTCAGTCTGGACAAGCTTACAAAGCCATTTCTAAGCCTTTGGGACTCCAGTGAACCAAGGTGAGAGCCATTATACACAAATGGAAAAAACAATGGTGAACCTTCCCAGGAGTGACCGGCCTACCAAAATTACTCCAAGAGCGCAGCAATGACTCATCTCGGAGGAACCCAGAACAACGTTGAAGAACCAAGGCTTCACGTGTCTCCGCTAAGGTCAGAGTTCATGAATAATCAGAAAGAGTCTGGGTTTAGGAGGCAATCTGTTTTTACTTTTACAGAGAGCCATGTAGGGTTTTTTTCTCTTAATAAAATAATAAATAAATAAGCACCTTAATTTAGATACTGCATTTTGTGCTTACTTATCTTATCTTTGTCTAATATTTATATTTGTTTGATGATCTGAAAAATTTACAGTGTCACAAATATTTTTAAAAAATTGGAAATCAGGAGGAGGGCAAACACTTTCACACTACAGCTATTTATTCACCTTTCAGTCACTTTAATTTTAAATCTGTGTAATTTTAATTCTGTGTATATACTGTATATTCTGTGTATTTATTATCTCACTCTTATTGCCTGTTTATGCCCTGTCCTTATCTTCAACGCCATGCTGCTCTGTTGTATGTTAATTGCCCCTTGGGGATAAATAAAGTCTTTCTGATTCTGATTCTACTGTACATCCAGGTCACCTTTGAACAGTCTGCAGCTTGGCTCCTGTTGGATGTGGTACATGCCTGCCTCTGTGGATCTGGTGCTTACAGTCGGTTGCTCTTAGCCTTGTACAGTGCCAAACACACCACGCGTCCAACAATCAATGTGTGAGGACTCACAGTCTTTAGTGTAGTCAATCCAGGTGATGCTCAGGTTGGTGTGTCATGAGAGCAGATCAATGCTGATCATGAAGGATCTCTACGTCTCAGCCTGTCAGGATAAGTGTGTGCTGTGATCAGCCACTTTGTTTCCATTGTAAATCAAACGCAGCCCCCTGAAGAAACAATATGACAAAAATGAGGTTCATTGTTCCTATTCCTGATAATTTCATGGTTATGTATGTGTCCTCTCTCTAACTATTTTGCTGTGGTAATATTTCTTTACATTTCTGTTTGTGAACAGACTGCGCCTGCACCAAAGACTGCAGAGAGCATTAAAAGGTACAGTAAAAAGAGGGAAAGAAAGAAAGTGGAAGCAGTAAAGTCCCAGGAGAGCGCACTGGCTGGGAGGACATGACAGGCATCTTGGAGTAGCATCCTCAGTCCGTATGTTGCCTGTCAGGCGACAAAGCTTCGCCCTGTTGCACACATACCCTGGAGAACGAAGATTTATAACACAGCCATTCTAAACATGGTTGGAAAACAGATACACATCCATGGAAAAGCACACGGAGAGGAGGGATTTACAACATAAATGCTGTTAACATGGGGCCTGTTGAGGAACACATGCAAGAGCGGTTTTAAAGCCTGAGTGCCGACTTACGCTGAAGCCACGAGGTACAAATCTCACATGCTGCTCAGTAACATGCTTTACTCTGCACACGTTTTTTTTCCGTAGGATGAAGTCACATGGTTTTGCATAACTGTTATTTCTCCTGAGGATTGAAGCAGACATGAGGAGGCTCTGCCAGTCATGACAGGATCCGTTTCCACACACCTTAGAGATATCCTTAATTGGAACATACGTCCCATGACACTCTGCTAAAGGCTGCTTCTCCATTTAGTTTTTAACCTTATTTTTTGCTCCACAGCTCGTTGCCCCAGTAACAGTTTACATGTGTTTATGCAAAGTATTAAATTTTGCTGTTGACACATAAATGGGAATAAATCCATTAGGTCTATTGCATGTGTGTGCCATTGGAGTAGAGCTTTTGTAAATAAGGCAAATACACAATAGAAGCTGTGGAATATTATATAATACACAGAATTATGTTGGTTAATTACAGACTCATTTCCCCACATGGTGGGTACCACTGGAGATGTCAGGGATGGGCACGGATCCAAAATAAGTGCCCACCTGAAGTCCCACGAGGATGAACTCGGTTGGTCCATTCAAATGAATCGTGGACATTTTTATGGTGCTTTGGATGCTGAAAAGCTTTGTGATGACTTTGACATGAGTCCTTTATTCTTGAGGTTCAGATGCAGTGTCATAATCACAGATCATCCAAGGACACAGAAAAGCCTTAAAGATGCCAAATGCTGATTACACCCCTCACATTAAGTTTTGGTCTCAGATATCTGACATATCTGGCTAGAGGGGCTTGAGCACCCACCCTTTCCTGATGGGTGCCCAAAGTGCCCTTTTGTTGAGGCAACTTTAAAAAATATATATATTTTTTTTTAATGTGTGTGTGTGCGTGCGGAGTCCTGTCTGTACCCCTCAACAATAATATTTAACTATTAATCACAGTTTTGCTAAATAAAAGGATCTGGCTTGCATCAGTCACATAATCACATTTAACCAATGATCGCCCTTGACGGCAGAACGCGCTGGTTACGAGCCGGGAACGAGCTCACAAAGAGCACGCGCATTTTTTGCGGTCCGGAGCTTTAGGAGAAACACAAGTTAACTCAGGGACACAGACTGATGCGACAAAACCAGTAAGTAGGTGTACAGCGTACACTGTAGTGTATAGCACCCAGGAGTATTAGCTTATTATGTACACGTTGGTAAGCTGTCTTGTTGCAACTGACGAACTGAAACAAACGAGCGTGCTGCGTGTGCAACAGCGCGCTCGTTTGTACCTGTCCTTTTATTAACTGCACAAATAGTGCTGGTCATAGCTGCTGGCTACCTGGGTAAGGCTGTCATGGGTCTGTAGCTCTGTCCACCTTTTTAGGGAACATATTTAGTTTTAAAGTATTTAGAACATATTTAGTTTTAAAGTAAGTTTCTGGGCTTTTTCTGCCTTTCTGGAGGGATTATATTTCACTAAAAAACGATCTAATATGCATGTCCACATAATTATGCATTATTATAATATTTTAAAAAACATTATAATAAACAAAACATACATTAAGAAGCAGATTATATTAGATTTATATTTTAAATAACACAAAATTTGGATTTTACAGCAGTAAAATTATTGCATCGCTACAGTTTAAAAATGTAATAAGCTTTCCCCCTGCACAGAGTGGATAGTGAAACAAATGGAATCATCATAAATACATTATTTCATATTTATTACTTCCCCCTCCTCATTGCTTTATTATTGTAGATCTAGTAATAAATAATAATGTAAGGATTCTGGACCAGCACCATGATGCCCATAGTATATACAATATTCTGAAGAAGGTCTAAAATGTCACTGTGTGTGCGTGCATGTGTGTGTTTTATTTAGATGGATTTTTTTAAATTATTACTCATGATATAACATTGTCCAGACATGCCTGGTAAGGACATGAGGAGGAAACAGTAGGAGCTGTGTGAGGCTACTAAAGGCAGTGCTATAACATTTTTCTGTCATCATTTTATTATAGATTAAGTGCAAGAGTTGTTAGGTGTGGATAATTAGATTATAGTTTATTGCAATAGCAAGTTGTGCCTTATTCTCAGATAGACAGCAAGTGGAGAGTGATATATGAGATGATGGGATGGAAGGAAGAAGAGAAGCAAAGAGTGATTCACAGGCAGAGCCTAAATTATTTCTCACAGTTTTTTGTTGCCTTATGGTTCCAAGCGCTGTCACCAATCTTTGCATTTTGTTATTATCTCATGACACTTGTTTAATCAGCTACCATCTCTCCTATGGACTTTTTAATGTCTACAGTCTCGGATCAACACAGCCCTGCCCTCCAGCACTATCAGCAGCAACCCTTCAACAGCAACATTGTACCCATGAGGTAAAACATCGGCTACGTTTGCTTTGCCTTGTTGCCCATATTAGATTCTTGATGAATGTGTGTTGTTGTTATTCAGCCTGGTTCAATGTGCCCCTTTTTAACTTTGAGCACCCGCCCCTTTAAACGTCTCTGCACGGCCCTGGACATATATATATATATATATTCAATTCACTTCAATTCAATTCAATTTTATTTATATAGCGCCAAATCACAACAAAAGTCGCCTCAGGGCGCTTCATAGATACAGTGAAAAACCCAAAAATCATATGACCCCCTATGAGCAAGCACTTTGGCGACAGTGGGAAGGAAAAACTTCCTTTTAACAGGAAGAAACCTCCGGCAGAACCAGGCTCAGGGAGGGGCGGCCATCTGCTGCGACCGGTTGGGGTGAGAGAAGGAAGACAGGATAAAAGACATGCTGTGGAAGAGAGACAGAGGTTAATAACAGATATGATTCAATACAGAGAGGTCTGTTAATACATAGTGAGCGAGAAAGGTGACTGGAAAGGAAAAACTCAATGCATCATGGGAATCCCCCGGCAGCCTACATCTATTGCAGCATAACTAAGGGAGGATTCAGGGTCACCTGGTCCAGCCCTAACTATATGCTTTAGCAAAAAGGAAAGTTTTAAGCCTAATCTTAAAAGTAG
This sequence comes from Neolamprologus brichardi, assembly GCF_056152115.1. Lineage (NCBI taxonomy): Eukaryota > Metazoa > Chordata > Actinopteri > Cichliformes > Cichlidae > Neolamprologus > Neolamprologus brichardi. Next base: position 15,261,955 of record NC_142105.1, on the reverse strand, counting down.
AGATAGTGTCTGTCTCCCGAATCCAAACTGGAAGGTGGTTCCACAGAAGAGGGGCCTGAAAACTGAAGGCTCTCCCTCCCATTCTACTTTTAGATACTCTAGGAACAACAAGTAGGCCTGCAGAGCAAGAGCGAAGTGCTCTAATAGGGTGATATGGTACTACAAGGTCATTAAGATAAGATGGGGCCTGATTATTTACGACCTTGTATGTGAGGAGCAGGATTTTGAATTCAATTCTGGATTTAACAGGAAGCCAATGAAGGGAAGCCAAAACAGGAGAAATATGCTCTCTCTTTCTAGTCCCTGTCAGTACTCTTGCTGCAGCATTTTGGATTAGCTGAAGGCTTTTCAGTGAGTTTTTTGGACATCCTGATAATAATGAATTGCAGTAGTCCAGCCTGGAAGTAATAAATGCATGAACTAGTTTTTCAGTGTCACTCTGAGACAGGATATTTCTAATTTTAGAGATGTTGCGCAGATGGAAGAACGCAGTCTTACATATTTGTTTAATATGTGCGTTGAAGGACATATCCTGGTCAAAAATGACTCCAAGGTTCCTCACAGTGTTACTGGAGGCCAAGGTAATGCCATCCAGAGTAAGAATCTGGTTAGATACCATATTTCTAAGCTTTTCAGCGCCGAGTACAATGACCTCAGTTTTATCTGAGTTAAGAAGCAGAAAGTTAGTGGCCATCCAAGTCTTTATGTCTTTAAGACATTCCTGCAGTTTAACTAATTGGTGTGTGTTATCTGGCTTCATGGACAGATAGAGCTGGGTGTCATCTGCATAGCAGTGAAAATGTATGCTATGTCTTCTAATGATGCTGCCTAAGGGAAGCATGTATAATGTAAACAGGATTGGTCCTAGCACTGAACCCTGTGGAACTCCATAATTAACCTCAGTGTGTGAAGAGGACTCTCCATTTACATGCACAAATTGGAGTCTATTAGATAGATATGATACAAACCACTGCAGTGCAATACCTGTAATACCTACAGCATGTTCTAATCGCTCTAATAGGATATTATGGTCAACAGTATCGAATGCTGCACTAAGGTCAAGAAGGACAAGCACAGAGATGAGACCACTGTCAGAGGCCATAAGAAGATAATTTGTAACCTTCACTAAAGCTGTTTCTGTGCTGTGATGAACTCTGAAACCTGACTGAAACTCTTCAAATAAACCATTCCTCTGCAGATGATCTGTTAGCTGTTTGACAACTACTCTTTCAAGGATTTTTGATATGAAAGGAAGGTTGGAGATTGGCCTATAATTAGCTAAGACTGCTGGGTCTAGAGATGGCTTTTTGAGTAAAGGTTTAACTGCAACCACCTTGAAGGCCTGTGGTACATAGCCGATTATTAGAGATAGGTAGATCATATATAAGATCGAAGAATTAATCAATGGCAGGACTTCTTTGAGCAGTTTTGTATATAGGAAGTCTCCAATCAGACCAGGAGTGACATGTTTAGCCGCATGTTCTCCTTAAATTGCTGGCTGTCTGAGTGGTGTCCCAGAAATGATGTGGGCTTCATAGATAATTGGCAAACCTTCTGGAGGAAACCTGGTCTTGTTAGGAGAGATGGCATCCATCCCACTTTGGATGGAGCAGCTCTCATTTCTAGAAATATCGACAAATTTATTAAACCCCTCAAAATATGACTATCCAGAGTTGGGACCAGGAAGCAGAGTTGCAGTCTTACACGCCTCTCTGCAGCTTCTCTCCTCCTGCTACCCCCCCAAAAACCCATCTCCATAGAGACTGTGTCAGCTTCCAAAAAGACAAAAAACAAACTAAAAACCAGCAACAAACAACTTAAACATTTACAAAGAAAGAACAATACAGTATCCACATCTGAACCAAAGAGTAAAACAGTGAAATGTGGATTATTAAATATTAGGTCTCTCTCCTCCAAGTCTCTGTTAGTACATGACTTAATAATTGATCAACAAATTGATTTACTCTGCCTTACAGAAACCTGGTTGCAGCAGGATGATTATGTTAGTTTAAATGAATCAACACCCCCGAGTCATTCTAACTACCAGAAATCTCGAAGCACAGGTCGAGGGGGCGGTGTGGCAGCAATTTTTCACACCAGTCTATTAATTAATGAAAGACCAAGACAGACTTTTAATTCATTTGAAAGCCTGATGCTTAACATTGTCCACTGTGAAACTCAGAAACCAGTCTTACTTGTTATCATCTATCGTCCACCTGGGCCTTACACAGAGTTTCTGTCTGATTTCTCAGACTTTATATCTAATTTAGTTCTGAGCTCAGATAAAATAATTATTGTGGGTGATTTTAACATCCATGTTGATGCTAAAAATGACAGCCTCAACATGGCATTTAATCTGTTGTTAGACTCAATTGGTTTCTCTCAAAATGTAAAAGAACCCACCCACCACTTTAATCACACTCTAGATCTTGTTTTAACATATGGCATAGAAACTGAACGTTTAATAGTGTTTCCTGAAAACCCTCTCCTGTCTGATCATTTCTTGATAACATTTACAATAATTGATTACGCAGCAGTGGAGAGTGGACTTTATCAAAGTAGATGTCTTTCTGAAAGCGCTGTAACTAAGTTTAAGAATATAATCCAGCCACTGTTATCATCGTCAATGCCCTGTACCAACACAGAGCAGAGCAGCTATCTGAACGCTACCCCAACAGAGGTCGATTATCTTGTTAATAATTTCACCTCCTCACTACGTACGACTCTGGATACTGTAGCTCCAGTGAAAACTAAGGTCTCTAATCAGAAGTACCTGACCCCGTGGTATAATTCTCAAACACGTACCCTAAAGCAGATGACTCGTAATCTGGAGAGGAAATGGCGTGTCACAAATTTAGAGGATCATCATTTAGCCTGGAGAAATAGTTTGTTGCTTTATAAGAAAGCCCTCCGCAAAGCCAGAACAGCTTACTACTCATCACTGATTGAAGAAAATAAGAACAACTCCAGGTTTCTCTTCAGCACTGTAGCCAGGCTGACAAAAAGTCAGAGCTCTTTTGAGACAAACATCCCTTTAACGTTAACTAGTGATGACTTCATGAACTTCTTCACAAATAAAATTTTTATCATTAGAAAAAAAAAATTACCAATAATCATCCCACAGATGTAATATTATCTACAGCTACTCTTAGTACCATTGATGTTAAGTTAGACTCCTTTTCTCCAATCGATCTTTCTGAGTTAACTTCAATAATTACACACATATATATATATATATACATACATACATACAGTGGGGCAAAAAAGTATTTAGTCAGCCACCGATTGTGCAAGTTCCCCCACTTAAAATGATGACAGAGGTCAGTAATTTGCACCAGAGGTACACTTCAACTGTGAGAGACAGAATGTGAAAAAAAAAATCCATGAATTCACATGGTAGGATTTGTAAAGAATTTATTCGTAAATCAGGGTGGAAAATAAGTATTTGGTCAATAACAAAAATACAACTCAATACTTTGTAACATAACCTTTGTTGGCAATAACAGAGGTCAAACGTTTACTATAGGTCTTTACCAGGTTTGCACACACAGTAGCTGGTATTTTGGCCCATTCCTCCATGCAGATCTTCTCAAGAGCAGTGATGTTTTGGGGCTGTCGCCGAGCAACACAGACTTTCAACTCCCGCCACAGATTTTCTATGGGGTTGAGGTCTGGAGACTGGCTACGCCACTCCAGGACTTTCAAATGCTTCTTACGGAGCCACTCCTTTGTTGCCCGGGCGGTGTGTTTTGGATCATTGTCATGTTGGAAGACCCAGCCTCGTTTCATCTTCAAAGTTCTCACTGATGGAAGGAGGTTTTGGCTCAAAATCTCACGATACTTGGCCCCATTCATTCTGTCCTTAACACGGATCAGTCGTCCTGTCCCCTTGGCAGAAAAACAGCCCCATAGCATGATGTTTCCACCCCCATGCTTCACAGTAGGTATGGTGTTCTTGGGATGCAACTCAGTATTCTTCTTCCTCCAAACACGACGAGTTGAGTTTATACCAAAAAGTTCTACTTTGGTTTCATCTGACCACATGACATTCTCCCAATCCTCTGCTGTATCATCCATGTGCTCTCTGGCAAACTTCAGACGGGCCTGGACATGCACTGGCTTCAGCAGCGGAACACGTCTGGCACTGCGGGATTTCATTCCCTGCCGTTCTAGTGTGTTACTGATGGTGACCTTTGTTACTTTGGTCCCAGCTCTCTGCAGGTCATTCACCAGGTCCCCCCGTGTGGTTCTGGGATCTTTGCTCACCGTTCTCATGATCATTTTGACCCCACGGGATGAGATCTTGCGTGGAGCCCCAGATCGAGGGAGATTATCAGTGGTCTTGTATGTCTTCCATTTTCTGATGATTGCTCCCACAGTTGATTTTTTCACACCAAGCTGCTTGCCTATTGTAGATTCACTCTTCCCAGTCTGGTGCAGGTCTACAATTCTTTTCCTGGTGTCCTTCGAAAGCTCTTTGGTCTTGGCCATGGCGGAGTTTGGAGTCTGACTGGTTGAGGCTGTGGACAGGTGTCTTTTATACAGATGATGAGGTCAAACAGGTGCCATTCATACAGGTAACGAGTGGGGGACAGAAAAGCTTCTTACAGAAGACGTTACAGGTCTGTGAGAGCCAGGGATTTTCCTTGTTTGAGGTGACCAAATACTTATTTTCCACCCTGATTTACGAATAAATTCTTTACAAATCCTACCATGTGAATTCATGGATTTTTTTTTTCACATTCTGTCTCTCACAGTTGAAGTGTACCTCTGGTGCAAATTACTGACCTCTGTCATCATTTTAAGTGGGGGAACTTGCACAATCGGTGGCTGACTAAATACTTTTTTGCCCCACTGTATGTATGTATGTATGTATATATATATATATATATATATATATATATATATATATATATATTATATTATATATTTTACAGGAAAAAGAACAAGCAGACTTGGTGGGGGAACGAGGTATATATGGTACCATACATATATATATATGGTACCATATAAATGCATAGTAACTTAGCCCAATATAAACTGCAGTTCAGGAAACATTGCAATGAAATATTTCCCCTTTATAGTTCAACTTTGTATTGTTGGTTGTTCTTTATGGATAATCATTGCATGCTATAAATGCAAACAGTTTAGACCCCCTCGTTCCAGCTTTAGTGGAACATTTACATGGTAATTGAAGTGCTTTTCCTCCCTGGGCGCCTGAGTCCTGCTAAAAAGTCTTAAACCCTAAAATATGCAACATGAGCATTAATGAGCTGTCAGAGTTGCATTTGTTATCCTTCTACTGTGAATCAGGCTGCTCCAGGCATTAAGTCTGCTCAAATAAAATTAGATGGATGTACTAATTAGACTACTTACTCTAATAATAATATGTGAGATTAAATGAACAGGGTCATAAATTTAATTACACTCGCCTTCACTGAAGAACTGAGCCTTCAGAAATAAATCCCATTAAACATAAAATATTTTTTAGACCTGGGAACCTTCGACCTCCTTTGTTTATAAATGCAGAGTACTGTTGCAGTCCACAGTAACTGAACAAATTGTGAAAATGAATCAAATCAGAAAAAATATCACCAACAAAAAACCTTCAATTTAAATCCAGAGAAACGCCCAAAGCTACAAACAGCAGTGAAAGTGAAAGAAACCAAAAAGTAATGCAGCTTACACTCCTCTTATGCTGTGCAGGCTTCAGGCAGACCGCACACCATTTCTGATGCACACACACACACACACAGGGTCTAATATGGGAGTTATTAATTGAGAAAATGACTTTGACGCTGGTTTGACAGAAGTGCAGAACAGAGCAGAAGGCAGACCTAATCACTCTGGCCCTAAATGGATTCATTATGAGGACCAGCCTGACATGCTGCTACAGCTGCTACTGCAATGCAGAAGGAAAGGCAGGGTGGGGTGACTGGGGCCTAATGCAGCACAATGACACCTATAAAATCGACTTTTACTTCCTGACAGGGCATTACACTGAGCTAAGAGTCTTGTAGAAAGACAGCAAATACAGTATTTAGGTTTGGACTCTGGGACTCAAACAGGTTTTCTTGGCTTTGCCTTTTGTTTAGATGACAACGTTTCTTCAATCAGCCTTCATGACCTGCAGCACATGTCAAGACACTGAGCTACTATTGATCGTATCATTTTGATATTCATGCAGGGGTAAATAACACCTAACAAATAAAAGAGCTTTCCAATTTTGATGCTAAAGTAAAATTGACAACCTGCTTATTATGTGGAGATGTTCGACACTCCTCGATGGAAAGAATGCACTGAAGGAGAACACAGTGAAAAATAGCAAATCCTCGAGGAATGAAACATAAAAAGGATTTTGTGCAGCAAAGATATTGATTCTCTGCTTCCTTGTTGACCATCTCACAACCCTGAAGATTATGTCCTCCGGGTTGGGAACCAATTATCTCTGCTCATGAGATATATTTAGTTTTTTTTTTTTAGTAAAGTATCAAATAAAAACTCTTTCATTTCCTAGAGTGACTCTTCCAATCAGAGGCAGAATTTCATGACAGCATTTTTTTATTTCTTAGTGGATTGTTAAAATTGCTCGGGGTTAAGTTCTCACAGGATAAAGATGGGCATGGCGTGGTGGTGGTGGTGGTGCAATAAAAAGCAGTAGCTGTTCCAAAAGTACACTCTAAAAACTAAAATGGACATTTACTTAGAAATTCTGAGGCAACACTTTTACACTTTATTTAGTAGATTGGAAACCAGTCAAATCTGTTCAATATACTTGATCAATTGAATAACTAAAGCTTAAACATATTAAGTTGAAATTAATAATTGTAGTTGTTACACAAACATGAAAAAATTGAGTAAATAACACTGGCATGCTTGGTCAGTGTAACTGAAATATACAAGGTGGGCCATTTATATGGATACACCGTAACAAAATGGGAATGGTTGGTGATATTAAAGTCCTGTTTGTGGCACATTAGTATGTGTGAGGGGGCAAACTCCTCAAGATGGGTGGTGACCATGGTGGCCATTTAGAAGTCGGCCATCTTGGATACAACTTTTGTTTTTTCAATAGGAAGAGCGCCATGTGACACAGGGCCATGTGAGGGCCATGTTACTTACACTTTTCAGTTGTAGTAAATAATATTGATTTGAATAATTAATGATTTTAGTACAAGATACTGATCAGTATAGATACCTATTTCTCACATATTTTGATTCAATTTTAAACCAAAATATTAAGTACATGCAAAGAAGGTATTCTGTGAACCACATACTGAATTGCTTGTCTGAGATAAATGTAAATAAATACCTTAATTTAACACAAACACATACGTTAAAATTATAGACATTTATTTCAATTTATCAAACTCAAATAATTACTAAAAGGATATTCATAGATTTTATCAGGCTCATCTAACTTATATTTATAGTGATATTTACTAAGCCTCTGAATTGCTTTTTAGAGTGTAGCCTTCTTTAGGGCTTATTTGCTGATGGGCAGTGCATCATCAGCATGTTGCAAAGCGCAGAGGTAGGTTAAAGCAGGACTTCTGGAGGGCCCTTGTCCCAAATAGTTCACTCCCCAAGCAGTCACAATTTACCACACAGTATCACTTCAGATTCTCAGCAGCAGAGGGCACTCTGTGTGAATATATACATTTTTACAATGGACAGTGCAAATGTTTCTTACTGTTGACCAAACATTTGTCACCATGGATACTCATTCATGTCTTGCCTGCTAAGCTACAGTCACAAATTTTCAGATTCCTCTAAAAGAAGAATACAGAGACACAAAGATGAAAAATTTTCTATTACTTGAATATAACTGAATCAAAAGTTATAGTGCTTAAGATTTTTATAGAACATGGTTTTTGAAGTATGACTTTTTTCAATAGAACTTTTTAATAGAACTGTTTTCAGAAACTTTTCAAATCTTTAAAGATGTTGTTTTCATTCTAAACGCAGTTTTCACATATGAACTGCAGAAAATGTAAGGAGAGGTGCAAGGTTAACCTTTGTCCCATTTAGGGGTTAAAGTGGGCAGGTGAATGATCTCCAAGATCTGGTGTAGCAGTGCAGTGTGAAGAAATGACTCACTTTACAAATCATCATTTCTGTTGTGAGCTCCAGGAGATTTGCTTTCTTTGTCGACCGGCCGCTGCTCTGGGGTTTATGGGACACCAGCTCTGTGGATTCAACCATCAACAGTCTGTAGTATGTAGAGCACATTACATGAGCCATCATGGCGGCTTTCCAACCCGTGGTCAGTATACCTATAAAATGGAATTTGACCACGGTTACTAAAGAACATCATCAACTTAAATTCAAACGGATGTCCCCTTCCATAGTTCTTCTAGAAACCGGTCCTGTTACATAACACACCAGGGCACTTACTTGGAAGTACTTAACAATTCAATTTAATTTTAATGTTTAACAGGACAGAAAAACTGCATGTACAAAATATTCAGTGAAATTATAAAATTCTCTTAAATTTTTGGCAATTTTCTCTACAAATACAGTTTCCAATCTTTGTGTGTTTCCTCTCAGAGTGATACTTCTACCACTGTGTCTCTGTTTGCTGTGTGGCAGGCAGGATGTAGGACCCAAACGCAGGACTCACAACTCACAAAAAACAAACCAAAACCATGAACATGGAAACTCACAACTGAAACACTGGGAAACTACAAACTCAACCTAGACAACAAGAAGACAGACCTGGATCTGAGAGCTAGGAATTAGACAGGACCACTAGAGAAACACACAGCAGAGAGCGTGTACAACACAACAACAGACAGAGGAAAACACATAAGCTCTGTCCCAAAGTCTAGGTCGCATCCTTCGGAGAACCCGGCCTTCGCGGTCTACGTGGGCCAGGTCCTTGGAAGGCCGAGAAGGCCGGAAGTGCAAGGCTGTAAAATGGGACGGTCTAGCCTTCAGATTTGCGTCACCGCTGTCTCGGTGGAGTTTAATAAACTCAGCTGTCTGCTCCTCGCTATCTAAAATATAACAGGACACTGGCGTAAACTCTCGACCGTCTCACACTTCTGATTAATCACTTTTCTGTTTGACGTTTATGCAGCTTTGTGAAAACCCCGGAGGAACCCACCCGAGGGATTAATAAAGTTTTATTTAATCTAATCTAATAACTTTGATCTCAGCCAAACCGATTTACTCAGAAACAAATAAAACACTGAAAAAAGTCAAAGAATTACATTTTTAAGTTATCTGAGCAGCGAGTAGTATGTTTAACCTGAGTAGTGAAAGACCGCAGGGGTTGAAAATGATGAAGCCAGGAGTCCGTGCCTCTCACTGGCTCGAGTGACCATTGAACCCCCAGCTAGCGGGTGGATAACAGATGTCTCCGAAAACGTCGGAGCACTTTTGCAAATACGCGATGTCTGGATAAACCGAGCAGATATTTGAAGTTTACACACCTACATTCTTGCCTGAAAATATGTTAAAAGTTTATTTTGCCAGTGGCAGACGCCCTCAGACATTGGTGCATTGGTGGTTCTTGGTGTCCGGAGATGGGCGTCCAGGTACCCACCGGCTCACTCCTGGTGACAAAGCTCAGAGAGCAATGGTGATACAAGATCACAGGTGAAATTGGATGATGACTTGTTGGTTCATGACTGTATTTGAAGCACATGTGTGACTGCATGTATTTGGAATGTCTCACTGTTATTTATCAGGTGACAGAGGCAGCTCTGCCATGTTGTAGCTCAGACAGAGGTGAAGAGGCGATGTCACAGGTGACTGACTGATGTTTTGGTGCTGTAGTTTAAATAGTATTTATTATCATGACAATTGTTAGGCTGCTGATGTAAATTGTTTCATTAGTGTATATTTGACAAAGAATCTGAATTGACATGTCTCACTTTTTATATGGCACAAATCAATGTGTTATTTTATCAGGTGGCAATATGTCCTAGTGCAGTCAGAGGGGAAGAGCCAGGGCCAAAGGTGAGGCAAAGCAAGCACATAATAATACTTTTAATCTGAGGATAAAACGCAGGTACTGAGGCTAAAAGAAGCTTCAGTGCTCTCAGAAGACTAAAAAGATGGCTAAGGTCAACAATGACTCAAATGAGATTAAACAATCCTGATGTATACCATGTCCACCAGGAGACACTGGACTGTATAGATGTAAAACCAATATGCCAGCAGTTTATCTCAGTTAATGAGAGGAGAAGGCATGTGTTTGGCTCCTTCACATAGTGGACATTGAGTTGTTGTGTGGGCACCAGCAGTCCATGTCTGTTGCTGTAACAGTAGTTCATGTTTAGAATATAAAATCTCAGCTCACTGACTTGATCGGAGCAATAGTGCCTAAAATGTTGCATAATTTTGCTGAGAGATCTTTTACTTTGTGGTAATCTTAGATGAGTAGTTTTATGGACAAAACCCACCAGGTCATTCAGTGTTCCCTTAGTGCCAAAATATAACAGCTGTTGGTGTACTATAACTGAAGTAATGACGTTAAGTCCTTAAAGTCATATTCTTTTATTGTCATGACTGCATTTGAAGCTATTTTTATTTTTGTATGATACTTGATTTATATGGAATATGGCTGAAGTAAACTAAAGTCTAAAATACTTAGTCATTTGTTTAATAGTAATTTAACATTATATAATTCACATATAAAACTATGAATTGTGATTTTAAATGGTTTAAAAGCATGTAGAATAGGATATGTAGGCAAGTATATTTCTCCTCTTTTTATTAAGAAGCAAAAACAAAAAGGAAAAAAAAAGAAACAGGGCAGGGTTCGGTGGTTGAATCATCCATCCCCACCAATGCCAAAACCAAATCTACGCCCTTGTGCTGAAGTATCCTTGTGCATGACACTGAACCCCAACAAATCAAAGACAAGTTCTTATATTTGCACTGGCTGAATGCAGCAGGTTTCCTGGCATTAGATAGAGAACAGACAAACATGATTGAGAAACAGGAAAATAAACATCTTGACTGGTTTGGCAGGCTCAAGCAGTGATTGGATCATGACATTAAGACAATTGTATATTTTGGTGTCATCCAGGTTCAGCCACAGTGCAGTAGAATAGTAACAGTGAATTCAAACTCAAAGTCTGTGTGGTTCCTTGTTACTCCTTTGCAGCGGATTTGGGAAAAACTTCAAGACACATAAACAAACTCTGAGAGGATAAACCGAGGTGTTTGCTGGAATTAGCCTGAGCCACTGTTTCTTTGTCAGAGTCCTGGCTGGCTGTGTTTCTCTGTGCCAGCTCAGTTATCTTTGCCATTCTCATTCTTAATATTGTTGTTGTAAATAAAACCTTTGAATTTTGATTTTAACTTATTCTGCCTCAGTTGGCTTTTTGGGTCTAGAAGATTCTCAGCTGTGACACTCTTTGTGTCCCAGGTTGGCAGAAAAGCACAAAACACAGCAGGAAAACCTGCAGACAAATGTAAGTTTGTTTGGCATCTTCCTCATTGTCATCAAGATGTTAATTTTATCTCCTCTAACTTCCTTTATCCATCAGTCTGTCAGAATCTGTGCTTGGCCCAGTAAAGAAGCTCAGAGATGTTCTTTCATTTTGAACCCTGGAGCAGAGCCCTTACATTTAACTTACAGTGCTCATATCATCTATATTCTGTGCATTTCTTCCAGTGGTTTGTTAGCGCTCTGCCTTGTTTATTACCAAATACTTTTAAGTAAAGCAGACACACATCCCAGGTGATTCAAAAAGTATTCTTATAGTGTTTACCCAGATTGTCACCATGGTTATAGGAATAAGACTTTCCAATGACGAATAAAGGCCCAAGTTAATAAAAGCAAAGGAACAAAGAAAAGTGAAAAAGACTCAGCTGAGCTAAACATGTTGTGTTCTTACTTCGACCAGTGTAGAGTTGAATATTAATCAGACTGTAACAGTGTGGTACAACAGCAGTGCTGTGCTGGTTTGTGTCACAGTTTTCCCTGTGACTCCTGTCTTTAGCCAAAGTCCAATGATCTTTAATGACCAGTTTCAGGGCAGTTACACTTGCAGCTACAGTAACTATTCAAGAAATGTGTTCTGCTCTTGATCAAGCAAAGGATTTCAAGACTTATTCTTCCATAAGACAAAGCCCAGTTAGACAGGTGAGTGTGCACTGACTGAGCCTCAGGTCACATTTCAGGTAAGTCTTTGTTGTTCTTGTCAGGGAGGCGAGGGAGAATTCAGTTTCTTCACAGGGTAGAGCGTTCTTGTGCAGGTTTCAGCTTGGCTAAGTGTTTCTCTGTCTGCCGATGATATTGTTATTGTCTAACTTTGTGGTGACACAGACACACACTGTGTGCTTATACATCTTCCATCTGACTCAGTCGTTCTTTGCTTTTGTAAGCTGTTATATGTGTGTGTAAAAACAGTTAATGGGAACAACAGGCAAATAAGATACAACAGGTATTTACATAAGATCACAGATTTAATGCTATTTATGTAAGCATCAATCATACAGCCATTACATGTCAGCAATGTTGGGTAAGTTACTTTAAAAAAGTAATTAATTACTAATTACTTAATCAATATTGTATTTAAAATACTTATCTAATTACTGTGTCTGAAAAGTAACTTAATTATTCAATAAGTAATTTAACTAAATACTTCTTAAAATCCCTATAAACCTTGAGTGGACAAACAATAGAAATTAAACTTTTTAAATAATAAATATTTTTTTAAAAACGGAGACTCTACAGTACGCAGCGGTAGCATCTCTTCCACAATGTAGCCTGCAATCATTTTTTAAGCTCACCTTCAGACGCTTTGTGCTGCTGAAGTAAAATCACGTTTTGCTGCTTAGCAGGAGTTGCCGCAGTGTTATCCATGGATGATGAACAAGGATCACTCAGAAGTGTTCGTCTATGCTCTTGTGTCAGGCGCTTCAGTAGATTACTCCTGCTATTAACAGCAGCCGATAGTTTTTACATATTACTATAATGTTCTTGTCTGCTTGTTTCAGAAAAGTGAAGAGACGGGAATGTGTCCATTTCATAAAACATCCACAGAGTCCGACAGCTTCCGCTTTAGAATACGACTGTGCAGCAAACTGGCGCAAAATGACATGAACCTGCACTACAGCGATGTTAAAGCGGCAGAGTTTACTTTTACCTTTAGAAAATTATTGAAATTAAATAATGATATTCAGCGAGTTTAATTATTTTACAATGTAACGCAAGTACATTGTAAGTAACTGTAATTAAACTACCTAAAAATGAACAGTAATCAGTAACTCTACTTTGTCAGTGGAACAGTAATTTAATTACAGCGTTACTAAGTAACGCGTTACACCCAAGACTGGATGTCAGACACCATGAATAATGGTCATGTCCAAATTCATGGGCTGCATCCTCCTGAGGACGTATTTGTAGGCCAATTAAGTCACAGCGACGCGCCGAAGGCTGTCCAAATTTGAAGACTCTCTGCTGAATGCAGCTGACAAATGCGTCCTCCTTTTCTCCGAATTTGAGGTATGGGTCGGTTGTGTCCTTCGTGGCCCACCATATCCCAGAATTCATAGCACAGCCCAGCCAATTCCAGTTTTCAACAATGGCGGCCGCTACTAAGTTTTAATATTACTCTTATTAATCTTTCTGGGTCACAAAATAAACTTTTAACATATTTTCAGGCGAGAAAGTAGCTGTGTAAACTTCAAATATCTGCTCGGACGTCAGACGTCCGACGTTATTGGAGACGTCTGTTACCCACCAGCTCGATAGCTAGCCGGGAGCTCGAGGGTCACTAGAGCCGCCGAGAATGGCAAACTCCTGGCACATCATTTTCAGATCTCCGCCGAGTTTTACTACTCAGGTTAAACGTAATATATAAGTCACTTAGACAACCTAAAAATTTTATTGTTTGTCCGTTTTCAGTGTTTTATTTGTTCCTGAGTAAATCAGTTTGGCTGAGATCAAAGTTATTAGATTAGATTAGTAAGATTAGTAAGAGATTAGTTTTTACACAGCTGAGTAAACGTCAAACAGAAAACTGATTAAACAGAAGTGTGAGGTGGTCGAGAGTTTACTCCAGTGTATTTCAGATAGCAAGGAGCAGACGGCCGAGTTTATTTAACTCCACTGAGACAGCGATGACGCTAATCAGAAGGCTAGACCGTCCCATTTCACAGTCGTTTACTTGCGGCCTACCCGGCCCATGTAGACCACGAAGGCCGGGTCCTCCGGAGGATGCAGCCCATGAATTTGGATACTTCTAAAAATGGTGATCACAATTCAAAACATAGATCAGTATGTAAGTAAAACATCTCTACAGGTCTTTTCTCAGCAGTGTGATTTCCATGTCATTCCTTTATTTCACCTCTATATTAGAGCCATGCACGCCATGTTTGATGACTATTACAGTGACTTTGTTAGTGTGTCAGACTTTCACAGCCTGCATCAAAGCAAAGTATAAATTCACATGTGCACATTTACACATGTGGCACAGTAAGAATATCTTCACCCATGGAAGGCTCAGAATTTGATGGTAAATAATGTTCAGTATTTTAGGCACTAGAGGTCGAGGATCACACTCACCTCCTCCCACTTTCACAGTGGGTTTGCTCATTTTTCTTTCACAAATTTGCATTGCTCTTAACAGGTAGGTGAATATTAAAATAAACTCGTACATCTTAGATGCAGGATCACACTACTTTTCAGTCACTAACACTGTGCTAACCAAAACAAAAACTCCTTCTTTGGTAAATGGACTGGTTCTTATATAGCGCTTTTCTACTCTTTCTGAGCACTCAAAGCGCTGTACACAACTTGTACATTAACCCATTCACACAAGCACATTTTTCTAAGTGCTTTCTAAGTAACATTCACACACACATTCATACTCCGATGGATGCATCGGAGAGCAATTTGGGGTTAGTATCTTGCCCAAGGATATTTGGCATGCAGACTGGGGAAGCCAGGGATCGAACCACCAACCTTCCGATCAGTAGATGACCTGCTCTACCACCTGAGCTACAGCCACCCCTGTGGTCAATCCTGTAGCGTTAAAGAAACGTTTTCACTTGCACAGATGGTTAGGAGGCCTGATCCTAAATAATTAAATGGCAGCTTTGATCACTCGTTTTGACTTTGTTGGCTTTCTTGCATGAAGTCCACTTACAGATGCAATAATAAGCAGCTTAACAGCATAACTTTTGTACATGAAAACTTCAGGCAGGCAACACTCCTGCAGGCACGCAACGCTCATTTCAACCCCTTCACAATAAGTCCATACAACCTACTCATTTCATTTAAGACATTGATTATATGTCATCACTTGCATGCAGGGCGCCAAAGATTGCATCAGCATGGATTCAGTGTACACTGTGTCAGTGCAAAGCATCCAAACAGCTTTGTGCAGTTTTTCAGTACTCACTATAACAGGGCGTTAGAACTGCTCCAAAGGTAAAGCTCTGGTTAGCAGTGGTTCTACCATCCATCCATCCACCCACCCACTCTCTGCCATTTCTCCGTGTTCAGATCTCGGGACAGCAGTCTCAGTGGAGAACCCCAGACTTCCTCCAGTTTATCCGGGGGAACACTGAGGCGTTTCCAAGCCAGTGTAGAGATATGATTTCTTGAATGAGTCCTGGGTCTGCCCCAGGGTCTCCATCCAGTAGGGCATGCCTGGGAGGTGTCCAGAAGGAGTCAGATTCCCAAACCACCTCAACTGGATCCTTTTGATGTAGAGGAGCAGCTCTACTCTGTCCTTCTGAAATGATGTCGATCAGATGCTTACTGTACACAATAAATATTTTATTTGTATTTAAATGTAATTGCTTACATTTTGTGGCTTATATGTTTTATTTATTTGTTTATTATTTTTTTTATTTGTTTTTATTTCTACCATGTTTCCTTCCTTTCTTATTCTTTCTTTTTTGGTTTCTTCTGGTTCGCAGTATTTCTGTTCTCTTCTGTTTTGTTTCTGAATTCAGTAAGAAAGTGAAAGTATTGTAAATTTTTTATTGATGACAAAAATACAGATTCCCCAACACCACTCAGGGTTTAAAAACAACACAGCACAATAACTGCCTTGGTTCAAGTAGTAAATTAGATTTAAATTACATGAGGTAATGGACTGCTAAATTACTGTGTTGCTTTTTTTAGGACTCTTGCTCATCATCATATTTATAAATAATCTTTGTTATAATTTATTAATTGGTTTGTTGTTTTTATGCAGATGACAGTTATCTATTATACTTCCTCTGTTGCACTTCTCTGTTTTGGCTTTGATGTAGTTCAGTCCAGTTTAACTCAGCTGGAGTTCAACGTTCACATGACTGATAAAGAGAAATGTAATGTGCTGTCTCGGCTAAAAATTCTGAAATACCCTTTTAGACACATGTAAATGTTGACCTTTAATGTTTAGCTCAGTTGTTCTCTTTATCTTCACTGTCTTAGGGTTACTTGCCTTCAGTTGTCTACAGGTCCAACGGTAAGCAAACTTCTCAGCTACAAACACAGACTTACTTTGTAGTATAACGGTATCTGGTATCTGGATTTGCTTACCCTAACGTGGCAGTCAGGATAACTGGTCGCATCGACTTGTTAAGTTAACGCAGGGTTCACCCTGTGTATCCACATGACACAAGTGATCATCAACTCGAAACTGGGCATTCCATTATCCATAGTCTTCCCAGGAAAACGATCCCTATGAGAACTACAGCAGAAACATTAGAAAACAGTCATTTAAAATCTATCATGAACATAGAACACATGTGATAGAGATATTATTTATCAAGTAATCAGGTATAATGAAATAACACTCAGACACTTGTAACAGTTCAACGTGCACGGGTGAGAGCTCAAGGGAGACCCACACCTCTGCAGCAGTTCTCTGCCTTTATTTATACACAGCATGAAACATACAAGAAAGGAAGTAACATTCTCTAGTCAAACAGGCAGGTGTGAAATCTCGGAACTTATGTTCAAAAAAGGTTATGTTCTTAAAAGGTCGTTTCTTACTCTTGGGTGGCAGTTTCCTGTGAGATAATGTGAGAGCAAAACAAGTCTTTTTAAGGCAAGGTGCAGACAGTTAGTTGTGCAGCTGGTTGAGTGCAAACAGAAATATGAACACTTTTAGCTTTAGTATATCAGCAATAATGATTAATAAAATGTCTTAATAATAAAAATCTTATAACATCCCCTCCTGTTGTTCAAATTTCTGTAATAACAGCATTGCTATTGGTTCAATTCATAACCTCTTGCCTAAACATTTTCGGTCAGAACGTCATTGAGCAATCCTGGGTTCAATTAGACTACGACATCATCACATGAATCATTTTTCAAAACATCTTCCATTTGAGGCAGTGTTACATAAGCGTTGATAGAGGTCATCACCATGTTTGATACCATTTTCTTCAGACAGGGTATTACACATGTTGTGAAAACACATAAAAGTAAAAGTAAAATTCCAACAAAAACAAGTCCTTTAATCAGTAGGGACTTCCAAGAACCACTTAGCAACCATGTGAGCCAATCTTCAGTGCTTGTGACATAGTCTTGTTGCTGAGCGTCCTTAATCTTTCTCAAAGCGTTCAGAGCGTCGGTCATGTTTTGTGAATGCACATTGTCTGGGATGTATGTACAGCATGTGGTGTTAAACAATACACACAAACCTCCTTTTTCAGCTAAAATCATGTCCAGTGCGACTCTGTGTTGCATCACTACAATGCGTATTGCGTCGATTTCTTCATTTTGTGCCTTGTTGATCTTTACTGAGGCATTTAGGAACAATCCAAATCGGTAGTCAAGTGTCTCAATCCTGAGCATGTTTTTTCCAGTTCCCACCCAAGGGAACAGGGAGTGGAGAACTTTTTGACCGGTGGTCCATAACTTGAAGTTCTTAGGCACATCTGATCCGTAGACTGAGTCATGTGGCAACACTTCAGCGACTTCACGCTTTGCTCTTGATGTGCGTGTGTGTGTCTCTGCTGTGATCTTGAAGGTGTGGTCTGAAATTAGCACTGGTGCACACAGACCGGTGGAGTTTGGTGGGAGCATGAAGTAGGTTTTAGGCCCGCAGGCCCAAGCGGCTCCCTGGACCCAGAAAGTTCCATTTTTGAAGGTGAGTGTTCCTGTGGATTGGGTCATGTCAAAGGTTTGTGTGCAGTTAAGGTTCCATCCGACCTTTCTGCTTCCGTCCGAGAAGTCAAAACATATTGGGTGCTGTATGTCAGGTGGCAGAACTATGGCGAATGATCTGCTTTTGGTGTTGTTGGCGTTGACGTTTACCCAATGTTCTCCGTTACAGGCGTAGTTCCAGTTTGTCAGATTGTAGGCACAAGGGGTTGTCTGTTTGAATACGACCCTTTGCTGTGAGATTGGTTTCATGACACGTTTAACGTCTGTGTCATTACACCATGGAATTTGGTCTTTCTTCTTTGTGCTTTGACCTTTTAGAGCCAGTCCTGTTGTCATCAAATCTCTGCGTGAGCAGTTGCCAGTTATCGCTTTGTTGAATATGCACATTGCTTCGTCGAGTTCAGGTGCCATTCCATATATTGTTGCGTGTATGGCCGTTGTTGGCATGTGTGAACACACATAGCACTCCGTGCTGTTGTCGGTGCGTGTTCTGTCGTACACATACCTATACCACGCGTTGTTCATCCATGGGTGGTTGTGGTCTTGGTTCAGGTCGCGCAGGTGCGAGTTGTCATGTGTCCATCTTTTTTCCAGATTTCTTTTGTAGCTGCCTTGCAGTGTGAATATTGCAAAGAGAGCCACCAGTGATAGGAGGATCGCTGATAGCAGGAACAGTGTCTTCATGGTGACCAAGCACACTAAAACCTCAGGTGCGTAGACTAGGGCGAGAAGATCAAGGGCGGGCTTTTTGCCCAATCGGCCCTCTCTCCACCACTAGAGCACCGGTGAGATTCTAGGGAGCTGGCGTCTTAGCCTGATGCGTCCTGTACCTTTTTACAGTGGCTTTGGTGGATCCACGAGGGTCTCTCTGCTATTTTGCAGGCGGTAGGTGTGGTAAGAAGGACTTGGTACGGGCCTTCCCACCTGGGAGAGCTCCAATTTTTCCTTTGGAGCACCTTGATCAGGATCCAATCACCTGATTGTAACCTGCAAGACACTGGAGATACATCACTTGGCAGTTGGCTATTCAACACAATGTCTTTGTTTTCAAGCAGTTTAGTCATCCATTCAGCTAAGGTGGTTTCCCTTACTGATTTGTCTATTGGCTCGCTTGTGATTGGCAGTGGGAACGGTCTGCCATGAATGATTTCAAAAGGTGTGAGCTTCTGAGAGCCTTGCGTCAGTCTCATCCACATTTTTACTAGGCCTACACACTCGGGCCATGGCCTTCCTGTTTCTTCCATGCATTTTCTTAATCTTTGTTTTATTGTACCGTTAGTTCTTTCTACTACTCCGGCACTTTGTGGATGGTATGCACAGTGATGTTTGATGCTAAATCCTAAGGCTTCAGAGACCTTGCTAATTATGTCATTTACAAAATGTGTTCCATTGTCAGACCTTATTAGGCTAGGAATGCCATATGTGGGGATGAAATGGTTGCATAAGCATTTTGGTACTGAAATTGCATCTGCTCTTTTTACTGGATAGATTTCTGGCCATTTTGAAAATACATCTATAATTACTAGAGCATATTTTGAATTTTCGGTTTGGTTAAGTTCAATAAAATCCATATGGATTGTATGGAATGGGTGAGGTGGTGTGGGAAAATGACCTCTTTTTGGTCTGAGATTTCCCTGTGCATTGTGTTTTTGGCAAATCATGCATGTTCTGATAAATTCTTTTGCTGAATTTTCGAAATTTTGAGTGTAGAAGTGTTTAGAGAGAATATCCAACATCCCTCCTGTTGACACGTGTGTTAAACCATGTGTCACTAATGCTGCTGTCTTGTGTAGAGATTTTGGCAATATTGGTTTGCCATTACAGGTCATTAAGTCATTTTTCAGTTGTGCACCACATTTTAACCACTTCTTTTGTTCTGCAATGGGTGCGGCTTTCTGTTCATCTTTCAGTACATCAAGTGGTATTAACTCTGTGGTTTCAGACATTAAGGTTTCTATTGGCTGATGTGCTGCCTTTTTTGCAGCTATGTCTGCAAAGTTGTTGCCTTTAGTAATTTCAGAGTCATCTTTTTGGTGTGCAGCACATTTGCATAATGCCAGCTTCTTTGGCAGAGTTATAACTTCTAGTAGTTGTTTTGAAAGATTTCCGTGTTGCACAGGGTTACCAGTAGAAGTAACCATACCTCTGTTTTGCCAGATTTTTGCAAAATGATGTACTGCTGCAAAAACATACTGACTATCGGTGTGTATGTTGATGCTTTTTCCTTCATTCAGTTGACAAGCTCTGATGACAGCAATCAGTTCTGCACTCTGAGCAGAGTGTGAGGAAGTTAGTGGTTTAGCTTCTAAAACCTTGTCAGCTGTGGTTACTGCATAGCCCACACAGTTTCTCCCCAGACTATTTTTGGATGCTGAGCCATCTACAAAAATGTCAGTGAAGGTCAGTTGCGGTGTGCTATGAATGTCAGCTCGTGGTTTCGTTTCCTCATCTAATTTTTGCATGCAACAGTGTTTTTCTCCGTCTGCTGAAGTGGGGAGAAGTGTGCTTGGGTTTAGCTGTCCACTCTTCTCAATTGTAATGTGTGACTGTGATAGCAGAATGCCTACATATGAGAGCTGTCTTGCATGTGTGAGATAAGACAAGTTTGCTTGCAGTAAGATGGAGGTCACGGCGTGCGGGACTTTGATAATCAATTTGTGCCCTAGAACAATGTCAGCGGACTTTTTTACTGCTTCTGCAGCTGCTGAACAGGCCTGTATGCATGTAGGCAAGCCTGAAGCAACTGAGTCTAATTTACACGAGTAAAAGGCGAGTGGCCATTGTTTTTCCCCAAAGGCCTGAGTGAGTACGGCCTTCATATAGCCTGCTCCTCCGTCTACATGCAAATAAAATAGTTTGTCATAGTCTGGCAAGGCTAAGACTGTGCGTGTTTGTAGGGCAAGTTTCAGATCATTAAATGCTTTTTCTGCCTCTGGTGTCCATTCTATTTTATCTTTCAGTGCTAGATTTTTTCCATAAATTAAGTTTTGCAAAGGTTGAGCTAACAGAGCATATTCAGGTATCCAGCATCTGCAAAAGTTGCAGAGACCTAAATAACTCATCATCTGTTGTTTTGTGAGTGGTTTTGGAGCATTCTGTACTGCTAGTTTTCTGCTGTCTAACAGTGTTCTCCCTTCCCCTGTGAGCTTGTGTCCAAGGTATGTGACCTCTGAGCTCCACAGTTGTAATTTGTGCTGTGAGACTTTGTGGCCCTGCTCAGCTAAATGTTGTAATACTGTCATTGTGTTCGCTTTGCAGTCTGCCTGTGTGTTTCCCGTGATCAGTATGTCATCTACGTACAGGAGAAACTGTCCTGGGGCAGGGAGAGTGCAAAGTGACATAGATTTCCTTAAAGCTTCTGCATACAGGGTGGGGCTGTTCTGGAAACCCTGAGGTAACCTTGTATATGTGTACTTCTGATTATCAAAGGTGAAACCGAACAGAGCCTGTGAGTCAGAATGTAGCGGTACAGAGAAGAATGCATTTGATAGGTCTATAACCGAAAACCATTGCTCTTTTGGTGTTACTTGATTTAGGATTGTGTGTGGATTTGCTACCACAGGTGGGATTTGTTCTGTTACGTCATTTATTGCTCTGAGGTCATGTACTAGGCGATACTTTCCTGTGTTTGCTTTTTTCACTGGAAAGATCGGAGTGTTACAGGTCACTTCGGTTGTTTTTACTAAAATGCCTGCTTTCTCCATATCTGCAATTACTGGCCTGATGCCTGCCTTTGCTTCTGCTGTTAAGGGATATTGTGGTTTGACTGGCCTGTAGGTTGTGGTGGTTTTTACTACAACGGGATCTGCTCCTTTAATTAATCCTACATCTGTTGAGCCTGTAGACCACAGCTTTATGGGCAGTTGTTGTAGTTCTGGGTGTAACTCTAATGAGAATGCATGTCAGTTCTCACTATCTTCCTGCACGTGTACATCAGTGCTGTCAATCATGTGGGTGGCTGGGTGGGTAGTGAGTACCCACCCTAATGTGTATCTCATGCATCCTGTTCTGTGACCTTGAAGCCACCCCTCATGTGTTTCTTCAGTTTTTTCATATCTGTCCCTTTCAACTTGAGCGAGAACGCGGCCTAAATCTTTCCACTCAGTGCACTGCAAAAATGGCTAGTCTATATTTAGGAAAAAAATACTACATTTGATACAAAAAGCACTGAAAACAAGTGAAATTATCTGTCCATGCAGCAAGTTTATTTTACTTAATAAGAAATCTTGAAATAAGATTTTTTAATCCAGAAATAAAAGAACACATTTGAGAATTGAAGAGGGTTAAAATAAGCTTTAAAAAGCTGAATTTAAGATAAAATTACTTGATATCAAGTCCCAAAAGTAAGTTAAATATGCTAAATTACAGTCTTTTTTTATGTTTTGAATTCTTACTTGCAGCAAATGAATGCACTGCAACGAGAAAAATAGTTCTAATACTATGAAAGACTACTCAATATTAGTGAAGTATGATTAATTTGTTTCTTGATTCAGGTTGGCTTATCTTAAAATAGAGCCAAATCGATATTAAATCCCAGCAAAAAAACCTTATAACAGACCTTTTTCCTAGAATACTCCTTGGCTTCTACTGAAATCACAACCAGGACAAGAGTGATATATGTCAACATTTATTTCTCTCATGAGAACAAAACCTTTTTTTTTTTTAAACAATATAGGGCTGCTGCACAATCCCTAAAAGTCTAAATCAACCCTTTAAAAGGCCTAAATAGAGGGAAAAAAATTACATTTTTGGCCTTAAACTTTTGTGACAGTCACATAGTCTCACAATGTTGTAAATAATGGCATTACTGACTTAAAACTTTACATGCCTCAGGTAAAGTGTCACTAAGAAAAAAAACAACAACTTTCATTTGTAAAGCATTATAAGTAAAGCCGTTTCTCAGGCAAATTAGGAACAAAGTTGTACAAACGTACTACAAAACTAAACAAACTGCAAATGACCTGATAAAATCCTGCTTGGTATTCACCTATTTTTCAAAGAACGACTTCCACTCAGCTATTGCTTTCTTATATGCACAAGTGGCATCTTGATCATGGATGGCATCAGTGATTACCTCAGTTTGTATGACAGAGAGGACCGTTGCAACACATTTCGGGTATGTTAAGTGCAAGGTGTAGTAATATGCCATCAACACCAACATTCCTTCCCAGAAATCCTCCAAGGGGAGAGTGGTCACTGGTATGTTTCCTACAGCAACAATGCTGGTTGTCCCATCAAAAAGCAGCACTGGGGAGGAGAGAGGCCGCTTCTCCAGGTGTAGCATTGCATCTTCACCCGGCTAGAAAAGCACAAAAAAGGACAAATTCTTCAAGATTTTAAATGAAAGGGTTGCTGTGCATCCAAACAGCTTAAGACACAAAAAGCAATATCAAGAGTTTAGAATGCTCCAACTGATTTACTGTTGGAATAGAAGAAATAAATATAAAATATCTGACTTACATAAATATGAAATTTTAGAAATGTATAAATTCTGAGCATGAATTTTCTCTAGTTTGCAGCATTTTTATCATGTCTATTTGTGCTTTTTTTTCTCATTTGATTTTTAAAACTATTTCTTTTAACTTTGTTACATATTCTAGTTTTTGAAGGCCTTTTTAAATATATAATTTTACTGCTTCTACTTGTATCCTAACTGCAATGTGCTTTTGCTCTGTGCTGCCTCTCTGGAGTAGGTTTTGAATAACAATTAAGAAATCCTGAATAAGGAGTAATTTAATCCCTGCTGAATTGAACTTCGACCCACTCTTATTAAGCATGAAAAGCAAAATAATAATATTAATAATAACAATACAAGTAAATGGAGTACAAGTTACAGTGGCTGGTATTGCAGCTGTTCTCACCTTGAGGATATGAAGGAGAGCCTCACTGGCACTTCCCAGCCGCTTTGGTGGTGTAGTTTTTGAAGGAAAAAGAGATGGAAGTGCATTGAAGAGAGTGACAGTAAAATCCACTGTGAACAGAGAAAAGTATCTTAACAAAGTAATCTCAACATATCTGATGTATGGATTTAATGTATGAAAAGGCCACTTACCTCCACGTACATCCAAGGGGAGAGGGGGTTATAGAACTCCACCTTCGAACAAAACCCATCGACCCTTCATTTGATCTATGTATTTGCAGTTGGAGCCACCAATGATGCAACGCAGTTCATCCATGGCCTATGACAAAGTTGTGCTCAGTTAGTCAAGAACTAACTAAACCTATCCAGAGAAAGCAAGGAATTTAACTGAAGGTAGTTGAACTTACATTTCGTATGTCTTTGAAGCACGGGTATGCTTCAAATATTTTTCTAGGCCTGTCTTCTTCCCTTGTAACATCTGCATCAATAAAAGCTCGTCTGGCCTCAAACTCCAGGTCCAAAATTTGAGCAACGTCACTTTGGTTGGGTTTTGCATTGGGTTTCCTGTACATGTTGCTCAAGGTTTTGTAATGTCTTGCCTGCATCTTCAGGCTGTCATGGTCTGCTAGGGAAAGACATGGTGTAACTAGACTTCACAAAATCCAGATTTTTCTAATCAGTCATTTCTAGTAAGGTTGCATGGTTGTTTTTAAGTATAATATTTATGAGAATTAATGTTTAGGTTAAATATGTTTGAGTAATGAACTGACCCTGTATGTCCTGGTCATTTCCCTTTGTGTCCTTTTCGTATAATGATCATGGATTTATGTTAATTGTTAGTTTGAACAGAATCAAATATTAAAACGAAAGTTTAAGATGCCCGTGAATAAAACTGTGGTGAAAATAAGGTAAAGGTTGTTTACTGTGTACATCGTTCACATCAGTGTGAACAGAGATTATGAGCTGATGGATAAAAATCTTTTAGGTAATTTGATTTATGACAGAAACACTGTGATAAGGCATGATAGATGTGACCAGCATGAGGATTTACATGTGTAAATAATCAGCACTTAGTAACACCCATTACAACACAAAGTGTTAAAATACTTACTATGGCTAACTGGCAAACTGGAATGAGGGATCTATCATATGTTGATTTTACACACCAACTTGAGTTAATGCCAAACCACTACGATTTATGGAATAAACACTTAGAACGGGGTTCATTGCTGCAACCATATTTTGGAAAGAGCTGTAAGAGGAACCACAGTCAGACTGAGAGGTAGATAAGGGTGATGGTGGACTTACCAACAACATCATCTGGAGGTGCAGTTGAAGGACCTATATCAGCCCTGGGTGCAGAGCACGAGGCTGACTTGGATAATAGTGGTAAATCCAGTGTAGTATTGTTTGACGTAGTTGGTACAGTGGAGGGTAGCGGCAATTGGGATTCTTTCTCTGAGGAAAAAACAGAAGATGAACAGGATGTAATAACAGGGAATAGCTAAAAAGTTAAGAAAAATACTCAACACTGTATAAATCTTGTGATGCACTCTGAATAGAAAACTGAGGGCAGGTGGTCTCTTTGAAGTTTTAGATGTCCAAAAGTCATTAGTACAGCAGACCAAAGTACACACCTGCATTTGAGTTGTCCTCGCTGAGGTCATCATTGCTCTCAAGAAGTATGGTATAGTCACTTGAACCACTTGCTTCACCACTTAGGTCACCTTCAGTCCCATTGTCTGTGTCATCTGAGCTGAAAAGAGTCTTCCTGGGCCTGCCTCGTTGCGGCATGGAGCCCTGCCTCTTCCTTGGAGACTTCATATTTTGGAGTCGTTTGTACAGTTTGGTGTAGATGGTCAGCTGTGGTAAAATAATATATATTTGTACATCCTTTTATTATCTCACTCAATTTTAGATATTGTAGTTGGTAGAGAATGACTTACATATGGCATGTGTGTGTCAGCATCACATAACATGGGGTAATAGTCGACAATCTTCTGTGACATTGCTCTCATTTCGAGTTTGGAGGGGTATGTTACTTCTTTCCCCATGGGACTAGCACGGAGGATTGCAACCATGCTGGTGACTGTGTTCCTTACAAGTCTGCAAAAGAGCTCCTTCGACATCTTACAGTCCTTTTCCTTTCCACTGTGGAGCAATGCAAAGTACTGACTGCGCACCATGTCCAACTCTGAATCTGTATACAGCACATACTCTGGTGGGTCTGGCATTTTCATTTTTTTGTCAGCAGTGTAGGAAATGGGAGTGGAAGTTTGAGGCTGACATTGTGACACATCAAAGCCTAAGGGGTTACTCTTGCTTCGATGGAAAGTGTTGGCATCTTGGTCAGTATTCTTAAACTATAACAGTTGTGGGATATAAACAAAAATACACAATTAGGCAAATTAATGTTAGACAATATGGACAGTAATCATCTTCTTAGTGGTATAATGTGTATTTACCTTTTGGCTGATGAAATCCCAAATCTTCTTTCTACGGAAGAAATTTTCATGGCCCGGAAAAAGATCCTTTAGGTCATCCTGGGTAAAGCTTCTCAAAGTGTCCTCATCAATATTCGCAGCTGTAAAAGAGAAAAACAACTTCAAAAGTGATATTTATTTCTCTTTTCCTGGGTGTGGCTTATTACATATTGAGGTCATTTTTTGTCAATAAATGTATTTTAGCAATAAGTAATAATAACAGGATAAAATGTCAAACTTAAAACAGTTTATCAAATATTTGGGAATGCAATAAAACTATTTTTGGCTGTCTTCAAGAATGATGTTCCAAGTCTATTTTGGCAAAGACAGCTCAAGGCTATAATGTGGATAAAGTTCAGAGTAGAGTACAATCCTAGCTCCAAGTTTCAGAAATGATGCTAACAGATGCTAAGGCTGCTTAGCTAACGTACCAAAATAACTGAAAAATAAGACTTACCCTGCAACTAGGGTTGCCAACCGTCCCTTAAAAAACGGAATCGTCCCGTATTTAGAAACAAAAGTACACGTCGCGTTTTGAGCTGAAAAGGGACGCACTTTGTCCCGTAATACAGTGAGAATCAAAAGTAGTCTATAAGTTTTAATGTAATTAACGCTTTGTTTGAAAACATAATTCCCAGTCCCGCTCCTGCTTTGTGACCAATGAGCTGACAGCACACTTATGACAATTCGAGTATGACAATTCAGATTACCGCTCATCTCATTGGTTGAGGAAAGGTCGCTTGCGGAGAAAATACCGGAAGACAACAGATGACCACAACAAAAAGCATGGCCAACGGGGAAACAAACGCCGACACTGCGGTGCAAGTCTCAGACGACAGTACACCTGAAGCTGGGCAAACACTGTGCGATTTTCAAACTGCACGATTGGCTCGCATGGGTTATAAGTTCGTAGGTCACGACGCAGGGTCTCACACTATACCGCCCGATGCTCTGATGCGACCCGAGTGCTCACACCGTGCCTCCATAAAATGAAGGTTATAACAGAAAATCTGTCGCTCGCTCTCCCTCTCTGTCTTTCACTCACACAGACACACACCACCATCAACTTTGCTAAATTGCTAATGAAAAACACTGATCAGGCAGCTGTGATTGAGCAGCAATGTAAATCCAACTATTTTCACGGTTTTTGTGGTCGTGATAATGTGGTGATGTCACATCGAAAAGGCTCGGATGAGCTTTCCAAAGTTCTACAAGTTGTGCATCCATCGCTTGTGTCCAGATCACACGCTGCACAGCCGTGCTGCTCCGTCTTTTTCACCGACGTTTACGTGTTTGCGCGTGAGCAGTGTGAGCGGCTGCGGTGACACCCTCACGAGCAATTGATGATCGGGAGTTGGTCGTGAGGTGTTAATCGCTTCTCGTTACCCCACGTATACTACACATGCACGATGAAGGCCAAAATTGGGCCATCACCAAATTGGTCGCACGACTCAAAAATCGGCTCAAAATGGGCCACAAATCGCACAGTGTAAGCCCAGCATTAGACCAGCAATGTTTGTTCCTCTCAGAGAAAGAAAAAAAGGCTGCAAAAGTACAGGGAAGAATGGGAAAAGGAAAACACCTGGCTGGAAAAGTGCACGATAACACCTATAAAGCGCACTGCACTGTGTGCTGGCGCACTTTTTCCATAGGCGTGCTTCTAATGGTGGGCACATGAAGAACATGAGGGGCGTGAAAGCTCGGGGAACCCTTAACCAATTTTTGTCCACCAGGCCACGGCAGAAGCAGATATGGTATGTAAACACTGGTTTGTTTGTTTTTAAACCCTCTGGTTAAGGTTAAAATGGGCATGTGCAGTGAAAATCAGCGCTATGTGGCCAGAAGTGTGATAATATAATTTATTTTGTGTAATAAACAACTGCAAGGATAGATTACAACAAATAGATGAGTAATACATAAAAGTAATACATAGATGAATAATGATGATGAGTTATGATGCGTAATCATGGGAACAAGTGGGTTTACAAACGGGAGCAAAAGCTGAAATAATGCCTCTGGCCAATTGCACTAAATGCACTAAATGTGCACTGTTACAAGAATATTTTTCTTTCTATTGTTTTCTATTAATTTATATAATTTTAAGTTAAGCAGGACAGAGTTCTTTTAAAGAAAGATTTACTTTTATTCTCAAAAGTTAAGCATGACAGGCTTCTGTTTAAGAAAGAGACCTGTTTTATGTTGTCATTTTGAGCTAAAAATAAATGCTTAAATGATTTTTGTTTCCCATGTCTTGATATCACAAAGAATATGCATCTACTTAAATCAAATTCAAGTCAAATGGTTAAAAAAAATAATTTCACACACACAAAAAAAGACCTAAAAAATTCACCACACTGGGAAGGGTGAAGACAACTGGGTTGCCCGGCCCTGGCCACGAGGTGTCCCTTATTTATTTCTCAGGGAGTTGGCAACCCTACCTGCAACACAGACAGTATGGCATCGTCAAACTTGTCCATGCCGTGACAGCAGTTCTCTAGTTCGGTTCCAAAGCCTCCACTCACAGTACCTGGAAATATCCTACGGCTTAAATAAGATAATTTAGCTAAAGTTAACACATTAGCTAGATTGCTAACTAGCAGCCCTCACAAAACACGACTTTATCTTAATAACACCGTTGTACCATAGTATTTTTCAAATCAACTTAATGTTACCAACCTTAAATTACTGTTCGCTTTGTTTAGATAAATAATTTTGATCTTCGTAACGGTCCTGATGGTTAACAAAGCAGGGGAAAAGATTTTGTCCCACGTGAAAGTAACGTCACGACAGGAACTGAGGCATGCAGGAAATTATTTATATTTAATTTTTTTTAAGTAAAAAAAAAAGAAAATAAAAATAAAAATTCAGCCTTAAACACGTATTGCCTAAAAATAAATATAACTGATGTCATTTAAACCTGAAAAATTGGATAATTAAGGATACATATATTTTTAAAATTGCCTACCTTTCCCATGGTCCCACACTCTCATCTGTGGCCTTCAGTGGAGAGCGGTAAAGTAAAGCTGCATGGCTACAGCGCGCAAACAGTTCACCATGGCGCTCTGGAGATGTATGATCTGTTTTATCTTTGTTTCTTTAACTCTGAAGTTGCTCCTTAGCCACATAAATGCAGCTCATGGTCGAAGGCAGGATTTTTGGGTTTACTGTGGAATAGATGGCTGTGAACAAGATTTCAGAGTTTTTAACTCATTCTTTCGCTACATTAAACGGACGCACCCTCTGTATTTGACGAATGGAAGCCCACCAAGAGGATGGAGGATCCCCCCAACATCCCACTCTTTAGGATCGGAAAATTTTGGTGTTTCAGTGTTTGCCAACTGTAGTACTGCAACAACAACCAGCACCGTGGAAATATCAACTGGTGGATCTTTGCCTGAAGTGCAGGAGCCTCAGGTTGTTGACAGCCCGATCGCAGTAAGTGTTAAACTAAATAAAATGTAGTGTGGCTTCTGATGACAAATTTAGCCATGTCTAACTCCTCGTATTTGGTCCTATATTACTTTTAATCCTTTTCTCCATTTTTAATCAAGAGAAATTTAATGAGATCTCGCGATATTATACCGCTAGATATTGTTCTTCAAACTGTTACAAGCGATTTCCACTATGGTTGGATTTTAAATCACCAGGATGAAATTGAAAATAAATAAACAGAATAGCAGTTCAGTGTAAATAGTAAAGGCTATGCTGCAGCCGGAGCAGGCACACACTCTGCGGCTGGCATGTCTCCTGGTGAAGTTTGCATCAAAGACACTCAGCGCGTTTAAATCGTTCAATGTGGCAGCAATTTGGGTATCTCGTAGGAATTATAAGTGGTGAATACAGTTTCAGGTAAGACACAGAGCATTTGGAAGCACTGTAAAAAAAAAAATCTGTTGGCCAGAAATACTGCCAAAACATGTAAAAGAATTATTTTCTTGAAAATTAAATAAATTAATAAATGCATACAATAAAATATATCCATATACTAATACTAACATAAGTTCTAAGTGCAAATCTAAATTACGTGATTTAAAAATACATAAATAATTTAATAAATACAACAAACATGTAAAGAAACTAATATCGAAGTGCGAACAAAAATTCATTATTTAAAAAGATAAAATCTCATTCTCATGAATCCAATCCCTAGCCTCCTCAAAAAAATGGACAACCCCTTTTTTATTGTTTCTTTGTCTTTGATTTCTTTTCCATTTCTTTTTTCTTTATTCCAAAGAATGAATATTATATTATCTTATATTATATTGAATATTCACTGTAACACTAATCACTGTCATGCACTTTGTTTTTTAATGGACCAATCATTAGGTGTAACTGATTATACCTGTTATGTAAGAATTTCTATAATTGGCCAGGAGTTTGGAGTAACTTTGTTTTTCTGCTTTAAAGGAAGAAGCTGTTGCTACAACATCCTTTACCAGACACAATATTACCAGATCTGCTGCAGCTTTTGCTATCAGTGTTCAAGAACAGTGCCACTTATCACAGGTATGTTATAGTCTTAATGGATCAATACATTATATAAGGCAATCAATGTCTTACTTGTTCATAATGGAATTCAGAATTATTATTTTTTATATAAATGCAGAATAAGTTACTTTTGTTTCAAATGTTTTCACAGAGAACGGTCAAACATATCATCTCAGGAGTGCAACAGTATCAGGCTGTTCTTTTGGATACGCTCAAGGAAAGAATGAAGACAGTGTTTGAAGATCATGGCGAGGGAACCACTCAGCTTCAAGATGAGGCTTTGGCTACATTTGATAAATTCATGGATCCTTTCTCCACCATTGCATATGGACAGAGTAGAGCCATAGGGGAAATGTTCCGTCCAGTCAACGCAGAGGAAGTAGTAGTATCCCAAAAGATATGTTGGGTAAAGCAAGGTCTTTCAAGGGTCATGTCCATAAGGAACAAAAGTTTTTACTATGTACCATTAATTGAAAGTCTAAAGCAGTTAATGACTAATGAGAGAATCTTTACCATGTTGAACACTGCACCACAAAGAAGAAGAGAGGGATTCTTCTATGATTTTAGAGACGGGTCCCTCTTTACATCTCACCCCTTGTTTTCTCAGAGGCCAAATGCATTGCAATTAATACTGTACACAGATGAAATTGAAATATGTAACCCCTTAGGGTCCCATGCTTCTGCAAACAAATTGGTCATGTTTTATTATACTTTAGGAAATATTGATCCAAAATTTAGGTCAAAGTTAGCTGCAATACGACTTCTTTCTATTGCTAAAGCAAATGACATTTCTCAGTGGGGTATTGATGTTGTACTGAAAAGAATACTTCTAGATCTATCACTGCTTTACAATGGTGTAAGGATTGAAATGTCAAATGGTGAAAATGAATTGTTTGGTGCTGTTATAGCCATTTGCGGAGACACGCTAGCCCAGCATGAGATTGCTGGCTTTAAAGAAGGGATTGGTTTTGCTTATAGCAAATGTAGACACTGTGAATGCAACTTTGATGATATGCAAAGTGTTTTTGAGGAGAAGAAGTTTGTTCAAAGAACTCTGGAGAAACATATCAAGCAGTGTTTTGAAATAGATAAAGCAAGCACAGATTTATTTAAAGCGCCCCTCAAAACTACTTATGGAATTAATAGAAGAAGCAGACTAGTTGATGTTCCTGCATTTGACCTGATCAAACAAACTCCACAGGACATGATGCATGTTATTTTTGAAGGTGTTGCATCAATGGAAGTTAAATTTGTATTAAAACACCTAATTCTCTCAGGACAATTGGAATTAGACAAGTTTAATTCAGACATTCAAAATTTTCCTTACTCACCTCTTGAAATACGGGATAAACCATGTCCTATTAGCTTTGGCACTTTAGCGGCTAATGACAACAAATTGAAACAGTCTTGTGGACAGATGCTAATTCTTTTAAAAATATTACTTTTTCTTTTGTATGGTGTGGAGAGTGAGTATGTTGTATTTATTAGAAAGTTAATTATGATAGTTCAAATAGTTCTTGCTCCCATTATTTCTTTACAAACTGTATTGCAACTGAGAAGTATGATTGAAGAACACCTGTATCAGTTCAAGCAACTTTTTCCCGAAGCCAATATAATACCTAAGCAACATTATATGTTGCATCTTCCCAGTCAAATCTTATCCCTTGGACCTTTAATAAGGAGTATGTGCATGCGCTTTGAGGCAAAGCACTCCTATTTTAAACAGTGGGCTTCTAAGTTAAATTTTAAAAATGTTTGTAAATCCCTAGCAAACCACAATCAATTTCTTGAGTGTTGTCAAAATGAAATAGGGACTGAACATCCTATTTTTGCGAAAGAAAAGGAATCCGGGCCAGTATCAGCTGTTAAAAATAATGAATATGTTAGGAAAAAAATTAAAGAATTTTTTGGAATAGATGTCATGCAGTCTGTTGTCTCAGTGAAATGGTATGTTCTAAATGGCAATAAATACATTACTGGGAAGTCCATGATTATTGCAGATGTGGATGGCACTTTCCCTGTGTTTGGACTGATAAAGGATATCTTTTTGATTGACTCATCTTTTATTGCTTTTGAGTACCAACGCTATGAAACTTTGAATTTAAATGAAGACTTATTGGCATATGAAGTAACTGTGCCCATTGTTGCTCAAGCAACAGAATTAGCCCATGAGCTCATTGATTATACTTCATACTTTTCTATTAGTTTTAGGGACAGTGTGTTTGTGCCAATAAAATACAGTCTTTCTGATATTATTTCCCATAGAAATCACCATTAAGATTAGGGTTGCACCAAGTATTGGCTTAGTGTAGTTTGTGATGATATCAGTTGACAGTCATTAAATGTTCCCTAAACCAATGTCAATGTTGTACCACATAATGCTGGCATGCTGGGACAAACAGCTGTCTTTGAAATGTGATTTGTATCATAAATTGTGGTTAATTTTTTTGCCTTATATGTACAACTTTGAAGTCAGACATGATTTTGAATAAATCATATTTTCAACAGGTGCCTTGTGTGAATTTCCTAAATCAAGCAAATTGACTTTGTCACTCTATCTTGAAACAAGTGATATTTTGAGAGACATCTGGTGAGAGACCTAATGTAGGCTATTTTAAGAGTTATTCTTCCCATTTCTGGATTTCTGTACTAATATAGACATAATTATATGGTTATTCTCGATTTAAGTTTATTATCTAAAATCCAGACTTAGAAACAAGTAAATCTTTTTTAGAACAAGGCAAATAATCTGGCCTGTCTAAAAATAGGATTTTAAATCATGGCAAGCACCAGATAATTTGCAGTGTGCTGTCATTGTGTGCTACTGATACATGTGGTTTTGGCATCCTGTTCACTCGTTGCACTATTTCTGGCTGAAGTACAGAGCAGACTGCATTACCACTTTGAGTGACATATAGGTGCTGCAATGTGAGCATTTGTGGGCCTAGTTTATGCACCTGTAAGTCATACATGGGGTCATGACCTGGGCTTTGTTTGAACCTCAGTGTGTTGTGATACTCAGTGTAGCCCTGCCGTGTTGAGTGGGTTGGCAGATATCGATTTGCTATGTGTTGCAAAGGTTCTAGTGAGGGCAGGTCTAATGTCCAGTAGTAGTGGGGCTCTCCCTGTCCTTCACACACATTAATCTGACAGTCAGTGAGGTTTTGCTCTTCATTCAACATTAGCTTAGCACACATGCCTTCTGGCCCTGGCAATACACCTATTTGCAGTTTTTCTAAGGAGTCTCTCCCTAGAAGGTTAACTGGGCAGGATGGGTCATATATACATTGATTTTTGCAGCTGCGTCCACTGTCTGTATGTACTAACAGTAGGCTCTCTGTTAAAGACTTAATGCTGGTGTGCCCTGATGCTGATTTCACTATCATGGTGTTACTGGAGTATTTCAGATTCGGTGGTTTTTGATTTAACACCGTTTTACATGCTCCAGTGTCGCACAGCATAGTCATAGGTTGGCTGTTTACATGAATAATTACTGTGGGTTTATGTTCAGAGCCTAAAAGTAATTGTTGTATGTTATAGATTTCAGTTTCATCCTCAATGTTTTGTTCAGTTTCAGTATTTTGCTCTAGTCACATACTTTCTCTGTCACTATGATTCTCTTTTTTGTTTCTGCAGTCTCGTGCAAAATGTCCTTCTTTTCCGCAATTATAACAACGGTTGTCTCTTTCATTTCTTTGCTTCCTGTTACCTTTGTAACCTCTGCTTTTCTGTCCCTTTCCTCTATGTTGTCCTTGTCCCTGTCCTCTGTATCCACCAGAAAATGCTATGACACCTGTGTCGGGATCTACAGTGAAAACACCTCCTTTTTCCTTCTTTTTCAGCACTCTAGTTGCATGCTCTGCATATTGTAGGGCGTCTGCTAGATTTCCTGTGTTTATTGTCACCCAGTGCTTTTCGACATGGGCTCTGACTGTGGGACGGAGACCATTTAGAAATGCATTTTTTAACTGCTGTTGGTAAGGTCTTTCAGGGCGGTCTTCATAATCTAGGCCTGAATGTTGTCGGAAAACCGGGCGTAGCCGATCGAGGAAGTCTGATGCTGTTTCGGCTTCCTTTTGTTTTACTTCTCCTATTTTGGAATAATCTGCTCTGGGGGCTAAACGAACCCTAATTCGGTCATATAAGTCTGTCAAAGTGTTCATTAAATCTAGGGAATCTGGGCCAAGAGGTCTTCCTTGGTCATCTTCACCTGTAAAACCGTCTTTCACTGTCCCCATTCTCAATCCTAGCAGGTCTTGTACTACTTGAAGCATTTCATGACCGTTTAGGCCCCATTGAGTTCTAATTAGCTCCACTGCGTCTCTCCACTGTTGGAAGCCTTCATTTAAAGGTGGAACATCTTTTTCCACATTTTGTCTGTCAGCTTGGGTCCATGGTCTAAAAGCATACACAAATGGGTTTATATCTCTTTCTTCGTTCTCACCACCTATCAACTGTCCATATCTGGGATTAGGTGCAGCTACCATTGGAAAAATTCCAGAGGGTCCTGGAGGATCTACAATACCTCCCATGTCCCTGCCTGACGGGTCTTTCCCTATGTCTTCCTGTGGGTTTGTTGTCATACAGTTTAATGCACTTCGGGCTTGGGCATAAGGATTAGGATTAGGTCGACTAGTGAAGGGATTTTTTGATTGTGGCTCTGGTGCTGACGGTGCTGGTACATAAAGTGGCGGCTGTAGGCTTTGTAATGTTGTTTCCTTTTTCTTTTTTCTTTTTTGTCTATTTTCACTACGTCTGTCTTCCTCCTCTTTCCATGCTTTGAAATATTTTAACTCTTGAGTACGTTTAGCTTTCTTTTTAGGACTTTTTTAATTGTTGGACAAATGTTTCCCTACAACTGTAGAGATTACTACGGTGGCCCTGAGAGGCCAAACGGACTGCAACTTCAGAAAACACTAGCAAAAAGAAAAATGCTGCAAAAAGAAAAATGCTGCAAAAAGAAAAACACTTGCAAAAAGAAAAATGCTGCAAAAAGAAAAACACTTGCAAAAAGAAAAATGCTGCAAATAGAAAAACACTTGCAAAAAGAAAAACGCTGCAAAAAGAAAAACACTTGCAAAAAGAAAAATGCTGCAAAAAGAAAAATGCTGCAAAAAGAAAAACGCTGCAAAAGCACACAAAGCACAACGGAAATGTTTCTGGGGAGACAATAACCGAACGGACCAGTTGCACAAACCAAAACATGTATGTATGGCTGTATCCCAATTCAGGATCTGCAGCCTTAAAGTACGCAGCGTTAACGGTCCTCAAGGGCCGCATTACTCAAAGACCGCTGAGGCTGGAAGTGCGAGGCTTGTAGGCTTGTGAAATGGGGCGGTCTAGCCTCCGTCGCGCTGCCCAGGTTGCCTAGCAACCATGATACTAACAGCTGGAAACGTTTTATACAGCTTTGTTTGACAGAAATGAAGGAGAACATATTTTGTACATTTGTTTCTACATGAGCTTTGTGTGATTTGATAAGTATCTGAGGCTGAGACCACAGGACTGTAAAACATGATTGTACTTCAGTACAGAAATGGCTTCATTTCTGTACTGAACAGTCATTTAAGATTAGCTAGTAAATAACGATTAGTTAATGTTGTTCATGAGACTAAAGTCATCTCACTTTGGTAATGTAAATATAATATGGCCAATATTATATTAATCACTATTAGTTATTACAGCAGTGAACATGAACTCTGTGCCAAACACTGAGCTTCAGTAAAGATTCAAGTTGCATTTATTTATATTTCCTATCACCTTAAATCTTCACTTAAAGACAAGTGTCTGTGACAGTGTATATATAGATGTATTATATATAAGAGACAAATATTGTTCTTTTAATATGTTGGCATTACTAAATTTGGCTCAATGCTTATATATATGTGTGGAAGAAGCAAATGTACGAGCTGTGATAACTGTTTCTGATAGAATGAAGAGTAGACTGATATATTAAATATTCCTTTATTGGGTGAAAAAATCAGACCATGTCATAACCGATTTAAGTCATACAGAATAGATATCAGAGCCTTAAACAGGCAGACTTCTGTTAAATGGGTCAAACTGGGCAGAAAGTATCCAAACACATAACATCCTTATAGAATATGATGTAACACTATAGATCAACTTACCTCAGAATATATAAAGCATAGAAACAATTACAACAATAGGATACAACAAACACAGCAGTACTACTAATCCAAAATACTCAAAGCTTCATAGAACTGAAACAAACATTTATTTTTAGCTCCATTCTGCTGCTGATACATACTTTAGGTTTCTGAATATTAAACTTGTTGCTGCCTTTCATAGTGTGTAACTTGAAGGCCCTGAGTACTTTCTCCCACACTGAAAACACTGGGATGATCAAATTATTTGAACATTACCTAATAAGACTGATTCAGGACAGACAATTAGTTATGTTAAACTTTCCTAGCAGTCCTTCACAAACAGGGAACAGTCCGTCTATTCTCTCCATCTGTCAGCTGCTGCTGGCTCTTCCTCCTCCTCTTCCTCACACACTGCTGAGTTTGTCCTGGTGGATCATCAGGGGTGCAAAGCCTCACAGATGATGTGCAGCAGTGGGTCCCTCAGTCTGTCCTCACTCTGGACACTTGCAGTTGTCACACATGGAAATGTGTCAAATGTGTGATAAGCTGCAGGATTCAAACACAAGTGTAACTTATAAATACATGTTCATACTTTTATTCCACAATCAGAGAGAAAGAAACATAGAGAGAGTGCAGGACAGACACACAGGTGACAGTCTCAGGTGTATACACTGCTACAAACAGAAGGATTTAGTGTTAGTGTTATTACGAGTGCTAAACAAGAAGAGTTCCCAGCTGGTACAGTGGACACATGTGTGACTGCTGTGATTAAAGCATCTTTCTTTCAGCTTAACGAGTGAACCATCAGCTCGTTCAAACACACGTTAAAGTCCGTTTGGCTCGACACCACCGAACAGAGGCAGCAATATAACATAGCTAACATTAACAGTGCAGTGAATCCTGCTTGTGCCGTGATATTCAGGACTGCAAACCGAGCAGCAGCACTGACTTTCAGCCTGTTGTGTTTGTGGATATATGACTGACTTTAATTATCCACAAAATCATCACATTCTCTATAAGATTAAGGTCGACTATCGAACGGCGTATAAAGTAAAGACTTTAAAACAAAGTAAACGCTGAAAGTACAAACATCGCTAATGTCACATAACTTTGCCGGCATGTGGCCAACAGTAATGTTTTAATGTTCCTCATTATTAAACATTTGCACATAAATAACTGACATAATATTCAGAACTTACTTTTGAAAGTTTACTCTTTGGCCGCTCCGCTTCCACTTCGTTGAAGTGTCTCCCAGTCCCAGTGCACTTGTTAGCATGTTTTGGTTCATGCAACTGGTCCGTCCGGTTATTGTCTCCCCAGAAACATTTCCGTTGTCTTTTTTCCTATTTCCGTTGTGCTTTGTGTGCTTTTGCAGCGTTTTTCTTTTTGCAGCATTTTTCTTTTTGCAGCGTTTTTCTTTTTGCAGCATTTTTCTTTTTGCAGCATTTTCCTTTTTGCAGCGTTTTTCTTTTTGCAGCATTTTTCTTTTTGCAGCGTTTTTCTTTTTGCAGCGTTTTTCTTTTTGCAAGTGTTTTTCTTTTTGCAGCATTTTTCTTTTTGCAAGTGTTTTTCTTTTTGCAGCATTTTTCTTTTTGCAAGTGTTTTCTGAAGTTGCAGTCCGTTTGGCCTCTCAGGGCCACCGTAGATTACTGCTCTGAAATGTAGCCCTTGAATTATATATGCAGGCCTTTCAGGCCTAAAAGCTGATATTAATAAATGCACCGTATGGAAAATGATACAGACTATGGTGACAGCAAAGCATACATGGCCATTCCTTTAAAGAAATGAAGCAGATATGTAGGGCAGTTTGGGTTTTTGGGTTTTTTCCCCACAGTATAGCTCAGTGTAGATAGTGCAGTGCAGTAGAAATAACCTGTTGATCACACAAGCCCAGAGGCCCGAAGCAATAATAAGATAAACATCAGCTGAAACAGAGAGGACGAGGCAAACAGGAGACAGGGAAACTGAGGAAAGAAGGAGAAAGGCACACAGCAGACTATTGTCAGGGTTTCTTCTGAATGTTTGATTTCTTATATTGGAAATATGTTAAGTCCTTGTGTTGCTCATATTAGTCAGGATTTAGTTGCGTTTTAGGCTAGTTTAACCTCTGTCCGGTCATCTGTTATTGTCACCTCATTGTCCATGGATGTAATGTGTCTCTAGTCTCGGTTTTCTCATGTTTAGGTTTATGAAGACAATTTCTTCGTGAAATTTTAAAGCCAGCAGACAACAGACCTACGCAAAGGACTATTACTACAGTGTTAATTACCTTAAATTAAAAAAATAGAAGTAAATTTACACCCAATTCTCTGAGGAAAAAGTAAAGTGTACATTTAAACTTACCATTGTCTATAAAGAAGACTAAGGAGGATATTTACTAAGGATGAAAATGGAATTAATGTTCACAAAAACACTGTCAGCATCTGATTCATGTTCTCTCTGTTCAATCACAAGGTGAGAAGCTCAGATGGTTGGACTGCTGAAAAGAGAGAAATTTTATTATAAAAGTTATTTTAATCTTACTGAAACGCTCCACTCAACACCACAACAAGGCAAAAAATAACAACTTGTTGTTTTTCCACACAGTTTTACCTTGCTGCCTGCCACCCGCTTATTCTTTTCTGACACCTTACGTTTCCCTTTCCTCACAGTAGCTTCAGTCTACCCTGATATGATTGAGGTAGCCAGATTTATAGTCAAGTTTTTACAGTGACCAGTGTTGTTGTAAATTCGCCTCTGTCCAGCACCACAGTGGCTCATAAATCAAACAGCCAAGACTGATGCACACTTTTGATTTTAATTCAAGGGGTTTACAAAAGTATTTCATTAACTGTTTCATTAACTGTGTGCCGGGCGGCGGCCAGGAGCGGAAGCCCTGGCAGAGTGATCTGTGGCTAATATCCCCTCGGCTTGCTGCCGGTACGTTGGGGTTCTTCCCGGTGGATGAGAGGGTTT
Source organism: Neolamprologus brichardi (assembly GCF_056152115.1). NCBI lineage: Eukaryota > Metazoa > Chordata > Actinopteri > Cichliformes > Cichlidae > Neolamprologus > Neolamprologus brichardi. The sequence goes on along the minus strand of NC_142105.1, from coordinate 15,221,983 downwards.
GTTCCCTGCGCCTTATGGTTGGGGAACAGGTCCTGACTGTCATCTGCGCTTATGCGCAGAGTGGCAGTTCAGAGTACCTAGCCTTCTTAGAGTCCCTGGGTGGGGTGCTGGAAGGTGCTCCACCTGGAGACTCTGTTGTCCTACTGGGAGACTTCAATGCTCACGTGGGTAACGACAGCGAGACCTGGAGGGGCGTGACTGGGAGGAACGGCCTCCCTGATCTGAACCCAAGCGGTGTTTTGTTATTGGACTTCTGTGCAAATCACAGTTACGCTGCAGCTGCCTCTTCTTCTCTCATTCTCTCCCCTCTCTCTCCTGTTCCTACTTCAATCATGAAACTGATCAATGATCAGCTGATCAGCTTTTCTCTCTTGTTTGTTTATCGCCCACTTTGCGCCAGAAAGCGGAAACCGGAAACCAGCAGATGTTGCGCTAAACAACAGCAGCACGTTCAAGCTTAATCAGCTGTTGTTAGAACTAGATGTTTGCTGGAGCCACAGCTGTAAAAGCTGCTGGTCATGATGTCGGTTTGGATATGTGGTGAGAGGGAAACATGAAGATGAAACCAGGAGATGTCCTTACTGAATCATCAGAGCTGAACAGGTGATGGAGAAACAGGTTACCTTTTAGGTCACATGAATGAGCTGAAGGGAAGTTATGAACTGTTTCTGAGAGACAAATAACACCAGGATCCTTTTTCTACGTAGCTGACAGCTGGTAACTGTGCAGGGGCGGGTCTAGCAAAGTTTTGCCAGGGGGCCAGGTAGGGCATTAACAGGGAAAGGGGGGGGCACAAAGATATACTTTTCTTCCTTATTCTCATTTAAAATGTCTGGCTGTTATTAAATAATTTTCTGAAGCTTACAACAAAAGTTTTTATCTGATGTAAAATGTATAGAAATCATACATATACCAACAAGACTGTACATCACTGTCACAACAGCATTTGTTTTCAATTCAATTCAATTCAATTCAATTTTATTTATATAACGCCAAATCACAACAAAAGTCGCCTCAAGGCGCTTCATAGATACAGAGAAAAACCCAACAATCATATGACCCCCTATGAGCAAGCACTTTGGCAACAGTGGGAAGTAAAAACTCCCTTTTAACAGGAAGAAACCTCCGGCAGAACCAGGCTCAGGGAGGGGCGGCCATCTGCTGCGACCGGTTGGGGTGAGAGAAGGAAGACAGGATAAAAGACATGCTGTGGAAGAGAGACAGAGGTTAATAACAGATATGATTCAATGCAGAGAGGTCTGTTAATACATAGTGAGCGAGAAAGGTGACTGGAAAGGAAAAACTCAATGCATCATGGGAATCCCCCGGCAGCCTACATCTATTGCAGCATAACTAAGGGAGGATTCAGGGTCACCTGGCCCAGCCCTAACTATATGCTTTAGCAAAAAGGAACGTTTTAAGCCTAATCTTAAAAGTAAAGATAGTGTCTGTCTCCCGAATCCAAACTGGAAGCTGGTTCCACAGAAGAGGGGCCTGAAAACTGAAGGCTCTCCCTCCCATTCTACTTTTAAATACTCTAGGAACAACAAGTAGGCCTGCAGAGCGGGAGCGAAGTGCTCTAATAGGGTGATATGGTACTACAAGGTCATTAAGATAAGATGGGGCCTGATTATTTAAGACCTTGTATGTGAGGAGCAGGATTTTGAATTCAATTCTGGATTTAACAGGAAGCCAATGAAGGGAAGCCAAAACAGGAGAAATATGCTCTCTCTTTCTAGTCCCTGTCAGTACTCTTGCTGCAGCATTTTGGATTAGCTGAAGGCTTTTCAGTGAGTTTTTTGGACATCCTGATAATAATGAATTGCAGTAGTCCAGCCTGGAAGTAATAAATGCATGAACTAGTTTTTCAGCGTCACTCTGAGACAGGATATTTCTAATTTTAGAGATGTTGCGCAAATGGAAGAACGCAGTCTTACATATTTGTTTAATATGTGCGTTGAAGGACATATCCTGGTCAAAAATGACTCCAAGGTTCCTCACAGTGTTACTGGAGGCCAAGGTAATGCCATCCAGAGTAAGAATCTGGTTAGATACCATATTTCTAAGCTTTTCAGCGCCGAGTACAATGACCTCAGTTTTATCTGAGTTAAGAAGCAGAAAGTTAGTGGCCATCCAAGTCTTTATGTCTTTAAGACATTCCTGCAGTTTAACTAATTGGTGTGTGTTATCTGTCTTCATGGATAGATAGAGCTGGGTGTCATCTGCATAGCAGTGAAAATGTATGCTATGTCTTCTAATGATGCTGCCTAGGGGAAGCATGTATAATGTAAACAGAATTGGTCCTAGCACTAAACCCTGTGGAACTCCATAATTAACCTCAGTGTGTGAAGAGGACTCTCCATTTACATGCACAAATTGGAGTCTATTAGATAGATATGATACAAACCACTGCAGTGCAATACCTGTAATACCTACAGCATGTTCTAATCGCTCTAATAGGATATTATGGTCAACAGTATCGAATGCTGCACTAAGGTCAAGAAGGACAAGCACAGAGATGAGTCCACTGTCAGAGGCCATAAGAAGATCATTTGTAACCTTCACTAAAGCTGTTTCTGTGCTGTGATGAGCTCTGAAACCTGACTGAAACTCTTCAAATAAACCATTCCTCTGCAGATGATCTGTTAGCTGTTTGACAACTACTCTTTCAAGGAATTTTGATATGAAAGGAAGGTTGGAGATTGGCCTACAATTAGCTAAGAGAGATGAACCTAGAGATGGCTTTTTGAGTAAAGGTTTAACTGCAGCCACCTTGAAGGCCTGTGGTACATAGCCGATTATTAGAGATAGGTTGATCATATATAAGATCGAAGAATTAATCAATGGCAGGACTTCTTTGAGCAGTTTTGTAGGAATGGGGTCTAAAAGACACGTTGATGGTTTGGAGGAAGTAATTATTGACGTTAACTCAGAAAGATCGATTGGAGAAAAAGAGTCTAACTTAACATCAATGGTACTAAGAGTATCTGTAGATAATATTACATCTGTGGAATGATTATTGGTAATTTTTTCTCTAATGATAAAAATTTTATTTGTGAAGAAGTTCAAGAAGTCATCACTAGTTAACGTTAAAGGGATGGTTGGCTCAAAAGAGCTCTGACTTTTTGTCAGCCTGGCTACAGTGCTGAAGAGAAACCTGGGGTTGTTCTTATTTTCTTCAATCAGTGATGAGTAGTAAGCTGTTCTGGCTTTGCGGAGGGCTTTCTTATAAAGCAACAAACTATTTCTCCAGGCTAAATGATGATCCTCTAAATTTGTGACACGCCATTTCCTCTCCAGATTACGAGTCATCTGCTTTAGGGTACGTGTTTGAGAATTATACCACGGGGTCAGGTACTTCTGATTAGAGACCTTAGTTTTCACTGGAGCTACAGTATCCAGAGTCGTACGTAGTGAGGAGGTGAAATTATTAACAAGATAATCGACCTCTGTTGGGGTAGCGTTCAGATAGCTGCTCTGCTCTGTGTTGGTACAGGGCATTGACGATGATAACAGTGGCTGGATTATATTCTTAAACTTAGTTACAGCGCTTTCAGAAAGACATCTACTTTGATAAAGTCCACTCTCAACTGCTGCGTAATCAATTATTGTAAGTGTAAATGTTATCAAGAAATGATCAGACAGGAGAGGGTTTTCAGGAAACACTTTTAAATGTTCAGTTTCTATGCCATATGTTAAAACAAGATCTAGAGTGTGATTAAAGTGGTGGGTGGGTTCTTTTACATTTTGAGAGAAACCAATTGAGTCTAACAACAGATTAAATGCCATGTTGAGGCTGTCATTTTTAGCATCAACATGGATGTTAAAATCACCCACAATAATTATTTTATCTGAGCTCAGAACTAAATTAGATATAAAGTCTGAGAAATCAGACAGAAACTCTGTGTAAGGCCCAGGTGGACGATAGATGATAACAAGTAAGACTGGTTTCTGAGTTTCACAGCTGGGGTGGACAATGTTAAGCATCAGGCTTTCAAATGAATTAAAAGTCTGTCTTGGTCTTTCATTAATTAATAGACTGGTGTGAAAAATTGCTGCCACACCGCCCCCTCGACCTGTGCTTCGAGATTTCTGGTAGTTAGAATGACTCGGGGGTGTTGATTCATTTAAACTAACATAATCATCCTGCTGCAACCAGGTTTCTGTAAGGCAGAGTAAATCAATTTGTTGATCAATTATTAAGTCATGTACTAACAGAGACTTGGAGGAGAGAGACCTAATATTTAATAATCCACATTTCACTGTTTTACTCTTTGGTTCAGATGTGGATACTGTATTGTTCTTTCTTTGTAAATGTTTAAGTTGTTTGTTGCTGGTTTTTAGTTTGTTTTTTGTCTTTTTGGAAGCTGACACAGTCTCTATGGAGATGGATTTTTGGGGGGGTAGCAGGAGGAGAGAAGCTGCAGAGAGGCGTGTAAGACTGCAACTCTGCTTCCTGGTCCCAACTCTGGATAGTCATATTTTGAGGGGTTTAATAAATTTGTCGATATTTCTAGAAATGAGAGCTGCTCCATCCAAAGTGGGATGGATGCCATCTCTCCTAACAAGACCAGGTTTCCTCCAGAAGGTTTGCCAATTATCTATGAAGCCCACATCATTTCTGGGACACCACTCAGACAGCCAGCAATTTAAGGAGAACATGCGGCTAAACATGTCACTCCTGGTCTGATTGGGGAGGGGACCAGAGAAAACTACAGAGTCCGACATTGTTTTGGCAAAGTTGCACACTGATTCAATATTGAAAATTGATTGATTGTTTTCATTCAAAGGCTTTATGGCTTTAAACCTGGTGGGCCGGTCTCCAGTCAAAATGTCGATTTTTTGTCCCAGTCCAGCCCTGGGCACAACACGCAGTGAATTAATCTGAGAAGGTGCATTAAAAAAATAAATGGCCGCGCCAGCGGTGCACATCGCGAATTAGCTCGCATAGACACATTAGTTGTGCCGCTTCTTAATGACGGTATCTTAGCTAACAACCCCAACTACCAGATTCAACTTGTAATTGGCTAAAAATAATTTAGCCTACTGGTGAGAGGGACGTTGTTAGCTTTCCGACACTTCAAATGCTTCAGGAGCTTTCCACTCAGCACAGCAATCAGCACCGTGGAAATACACGGATACATCCGTAGACTCGAGACAGAATTCACAATGTGTTTTCAGGACTTTCAGGTGTATGGACCAGTGTTTTATTTTCTGATCAAACCAGAAAGCTTTAATGAGCAGCTGGATTTGTCTCGCATTAACTGGCTGAGTTAATACCAGTTAATGCAACATCGAAGCAGCTGGAATCCACAGCTGTGCGTGTTCATGGAGCTGCATTTTCACCTGCTGGACATCACTACCTGATAAGTTTAACTGTCTTCAGAACATTGCAGAGGCCTTATTGACAGTACTTAGCTCTACATATGTGTGTGAGCAGGTTTTTACTCACATGAAGAGTGTCCTCAGGTAGCCGTCTGAATGCTGGACCAGAGATCAGATTAACATGTGTATTAACAAACATGCCATATTGGCTCAGTTTATTTTTCTTATTGTTTTGAGGAGACCATAAATAGCATTTGCATTTTCTGTTGTACGGTTCATTTGCTGTTATGGATAAAAAGGGTTTTTTTTGTTTCAAAATAGCTGATAACTATTCGCTGATAGCAACCAACATCTGCGAACAAATATGATTCTATAAAGTGGTTCTATATATTGTGTAACTGTTAATATAGAGTGTTTTTAAATTTATTGCTAATGCAATCATATGGCACACTGACTTCTGAGGAATCGCAACCTTATCGTGGTGGAGGGGTTTGTGTGTCCCAGGGATCCCAGGGGCTATGTTGTCTGGGGGCTTTTGCCCCCTGGTAGGGTCTCCCATGGCAAATTGGTCCTGGGTGAGGGACCAGACAAAGAGCGATTCAGAAGACCCTTATGAAAAGAACACCGAGGGAACAGTTTACCCTGTCCGGGATAGGGTTACCGGGGCCCCGCCCTGGAGCCAGGCCCGGGGAGGGTGCCCGAGGGCGAGCGTCTGGTGGCCGGGCCTTAGTCCATGGGGCCCGGCCGGGCACAGCCCGAAGAGGAGACATGGGCCCATCCTCGACTGAGAAAATTGTCAGGCGGTGGAAGGAATACTTCGAGGACCTCCTTAATCCCACTGACGCGTCTTCCGAGGAGGAAGCAGAGTCTGGGGATGAGGGGAATGACCCGCCAATTTCCGGGGGTGAGGTCACTGAGGCAGTTAAACAACTCCTTGGTGGCAGAGCCCCTGGTGTTGATGAGGTCCGCCCCGAGTTCCTGAAGGCTCTGGACGTTGTAGGGCTGTCTTGGTTGACACGCCTCTGCAATGTTGTGTGGAGATCAGGGGCAGTACCCCTGGACTGGCAGACCGGGGTGGTGGTCCTGTTGAATTCTCCCAGTTCTTTGAATCTTTGGGCTGAAGGAAGGACACTTACTCGGTGTATAAATGCTCAATCAACAATCCTTTATTTCCATACAATTTTCACACACTGAGCATAACAACCATCCAGATGGGGAGAGATGCAGAGAGGGTCACAGCAAGTCTCAAAATGGCGATGTATTACACAGCTTTTTATAGTTTTCTACTAGCCCCCACCTGGTCGTAAACCTAAACATTCACACTCTCTTATCTGTTGTGGAGCCTAAGTTATGACCTCGGGCTCCCTGTCTTTCTACCCCCTACAAAGGTGGGGGCACAGAATGTTGCCTGCTTTTGCCATTACCAAGGTCCTTTGCACGCAACCTTCTCAGAGAATGATTTAAGCAGTCTGACATGACAAGAAAACAGCGTAAAACATTCACAGCCGATAAATGGTGGCGCCCACTTGTCTAACAGAACCCAAAGGATGGTCACATTCTTTTAATCCCCAGAGATATACTTGAACTTTTGTCTATCCTACTAACAAAATATACTGAGACATTTGGTCTACTCATACTATAATAATATACTGCAAAAGGGGGTCATATTCTTTAATCTAAAAATATAAGGAAACTAAGTTACATATTTTGCACACATCCTAGACTAAGGAATACATTTATGTTCTACAGCTGTTTAACATAACTCATCTACCTTGACTATGGGTGTAACATAGCCTACTTTAAAATATTGATTCCACAATCCCCCTTTGACCTCTCCATTTTTTGGAGAGGTCACTTACAACAGGCATTCTAAGGTTGCAATATCCACATCGACCTGTTCTTTAGTTCCCTCCTTCAACAGAGGCATCATGACCCCGGGGCCCTCCGGTCCCGAGGCTATGGCCTTGTCAATAAGACGAACCACCAGCGCCCTGAGACAAGGTATGAAACAGCATCCACATGTTGTAAGAACTGCAGTAAAAACAGACAGTGAAACCATAATTGACATGACAAAACCTTTCCATTGCCCAAAAACAGAAGTCATCCACTCCTCCAACGGGTTTTCAATACCTGAGTGTTCATGCATACGATGGGCCAGAGTTCGCAGCCCCTCCAGGGCTTTAGTTATCGAGCCGTCAGGAGCAGTATTATTAGGAATGAAAGTGCAACACATTTGTCCAAACATAGCACACACTCCCCCCTTTTCCGCCAGGACCATGTCGAGCGCCATTCTGTTTTGTACTGCCATCAGAGAGGTTGGACCTACTTGCTCTGCTAACCCTTGAACCGCATCACGCGTCAAATTAGCCAGCCGGAGAACATTATAGTGTACATAATTTATCCTATCGACATTTTTGTTGGGGGTGACAGGAAAGAAAGCCGAAACAATGGGAATGTTTTCAAAACCTGCTGCTATCTGATCTACTAATTTGTATTCATTTGGGACACCTCTTGGCACACCTATAGAGTCTATGTAAGTGGGCGAGTTAGCAGTCAAATCAAAAGTCCAGGATGACCTTTTAAACAACACGTGACGTCTACACCTAATTGTGAGTCGCGCACTACCATTTGTCGCTGCCGTGGGTTTGATTTTCTCTCCAATTAACAGCAGAGGGGCTCCTAATCGGACCATAGCACAGACACCAAAAGCTTCCTTTGGTATCCGTACATACAGATTCACCCCTCCACAGTAATAGTACAAACCGGCCCGGGCCCAAGTGCCAACATTCGTAAGGCCCATACGCGAGACATTCCCTCTTCCTGGATACGTCCTCGCACACCAGTCAGCTGGAATTTCACCCGCGTCATACTCCTGCTCACCCGGGCCGCCTACTGTAAAATTGAAACAAGTGTAATTAGCTTTCCGCGGGGTAAACGGTCCTGGCACAGTGTCATTATCTATGGGAGGAAACAAAACGGACAAAGGAGCACATTTCCCTGAAGATACTGCTTTACGAGTCAGCCTAATCATGCAATCAAAACCCCAGGGGTCCTCTGGGTACAGGGGAGCCGGTTCAGTAAACAAATGGGGACGTGCAGTAGCACACGCCACACAATCAGAGACATTTTGTTCTTTTGCATTTGTGATCAGCCAATCCAGCCACAGGTTGCTATCTACATATCCTGTGGCACGAGACATCAGCTGTCTAGGTTTTAATTGGGTGTAATCTACCTGCGTTACCTTAGACACAGATGGAATGTCTCTCACGGGTGTGGATGCCTCCACTGGTGGATCCTTGAAATTTACTTTTATCACACCCATTGGGTCTTTACCGGGCACCTCTACCCCCAACAAAAAGTAAAACACGTTATCTGGTCTACCCGGCCCTTGAGGCGACCTCCACCACCCTCCAATGGACATGGTAATTGGATTGTGACGGTGGCCATAATCCCGCTGAATCTCAAACCCCCTCCACCTTCGCTCATGCTTCCAACCTGCGCCTGTGTAGCCCGTCACCATCATCCAATCAGGACACCCGCCACGCCACAAAGCTTTCGGGCGGCCTTGAAGACAAAGCTCCGTTAGTTCAAAGTCATGACAAGTCCAAATCTCATAATTGCGCCAACTAGCACTATCTCCTCCACACTTTATCACCGAACAAAGATCAAACGTGAAGGCTGTGGTGGATCCCTTAACGTAATCCACCTCTATACCTCCATAATGTGATAAACAAGGATCAGATGTCTCACTTACATCGCGCTTACGTCGGGTCACCTCAGGATCCGCTGGAGGGAGAGAAGTTGGATGAGTTCTGAGACTGGGCAATTCACACAATAAGAAAATAATCGTTACCAGGATCACAGTGAGCACAGTTAACATCCCCATTACTCTCCCGTCTTCCCAAAGCTTTATTTTCACATGATGGTTTCCCACAGCCATTTTAATATCACCTTATGGATTTTCAATATTAATCAGAATCAAACCTCTGTCTAAAGAAAATTTTTTATTTTTATTTTATTGCTGCAGCCACCGATGTTCTCCTGTTGTCCAGTCTTCTTGCTTCAACCTCCAGGGTTAGACTACCCTTCGGTCGTTGCACAGGTCAGGGGATTATTCTGCCCCTTTTTTCGCTCAAACCTGTGTTTTAAGGGTCACGGCCGTGTCCCCCTTTTTCCCTAAGAGCCTCTCCGACCTCCTAGGCTCTTCCGCCACCGCACACCGGCTCCAGTGATACCAAGTGTCGCCTTTGCCCCTCAGCTGGACCGCGTGAGAGATTCGAGTGGTCACCTTGAATGGTCCCGTCCACCTCGGCTCGTCCCACTTCCGCTTATGCACCTTTAGCCACACCCACTTCGCCTCTGGCGTGGTCACCTCCTTTCCGGTCGGATCTCCCACCTGCGTGGTGAAACTAGAGACAAGAGCCTTTAGTGCCTTAAACTGTTTCACATGTTCAGATACATTTGTTTCCTCTCTTAACTCCCTTACACCTGCTGCAGGGCCTGGAAATTGTCTCCCTGTCAGCAGTTCATATGGGGTAATGTGGATGGCCTCAGCCAGCAACACAGGCCCTGGTGAAATGTCCATGGTCTTAGTCAGCAGCACAGGCAAATATTGTGGCAAAGATTGCCTCACAGGAAGCACTGGCCCTGGTGTGGTGAACAAGGCCTCAGCCAGAAGCACAACAGCCTCTGTTGTGATGAAGATTGCCTCACAGGAAGTACTGGCCCTGGAGTGGAGAATAAGGCCTCAGCCAGCAGCAGCACAGGCTCTGGTGAAATGTAATTGGTCTCAGCCATTGGCACTGGCCCTGTTATAATGTGGATGGCCTCATCTAGCACCAGTGGCTCTGGTGAAATGTGGATGGTCTTAGTCAGCAGCACAGGAAAAGATTGTGGCAAAGATTGCCTCAGACGAAGCACTGGCCCCGGTGTGGTGAATAAGGCCTCAGCCAGCAACACTGGCCCTGGTGAAATGTGGATGGTCTTAGTCAGCAGCACAGGCACTGATGTGGCAAAGATTGCCTAACAGGAAGCACTGGCCCATGTGTGGTGAATAAGGACTCAGCCAGAAACACTGGCCATGGTGAAATGTGCATGGTCTTAGTCAGCAGCACAGGCAAATATTGTGGCAAAGATAACCTCACAGGAAGCACTGGGCCTGGTGTGGTGAATATGGCCTCAGCAAGCAAAACAACTGGCATGGTGAAATGTGGATGGTCTTAGTCAGCAGCACACGCCCTGATGTGGCAAAGATTGCCTCACAGGAAGCACTGGCCCTGGTGTGGTGAATAAGGCCTCAGCCAGAAGCACCACAGTCTCTGGTGAAATGTGTATATTCTTAGTCAGCAGAAAAGGCAAAGATTGTGGCAAAGATTGCCTCACAGGAAGCACTGGCCCTTGTGTGGTGAATAAGGCCTAAGACAGCAACACAGGCCCTGGTGAAATGTGCATGGTCTTAGCCAGCAGCACAAGCCCTGATGTGGAAAAGATTGCCTCACAGGAAGCACTGGCCCTGGTGTGGTGAATAAGGCCTCAGCCAGCAACACTGGCCCTGGTGAAATGTGCATGGTCTTAGTCAGCAGCACAGGCACTGATGTAGCAAAGATTGCCTCACAGGAAATACTGGCCCTGGTGTGGTGAATAAGGCCTCAGCCAGCAGCACAACTGGCATGGTTAAATGTGCATGGTATTAGTCAGCAGCAGAGGCAAAGATTGTGGCAAAGATTGCATCACAGGAAGCACTGGCCCTCGTGTGTTGAATAAGGCATAAGCCAGCAACACAGGCCCTGGTGAAATGTGGATGGTCTTAGCAGGTAGCACAGGCCCTGATATGGCAAAGATTGCCTCACAGGAAGCACTGGCCCTGGTGTGGTGAATAAGGCCTCAGCCAGCAGCACAACTGGCATGGTTAAATGTGCATGGTATTAGTCAGCAACACAGGCAAAGATTGTGGCAAAGATTGCCTCACAGCATGCACTGGCACTGGTGTGGTGAATAAGGCCTCAGCTAGCAACAAAGGCCCTCGTAAAATGTGGATGGTCTTAGTCAGCAGCACAGGGAAAGATTGTGGCAAAGTTTGCCTCACAGGAAGCACTGGCCCTGGTGTGGTGAATAAGGCCTCAGCCAGCAACACTGGCATTGGTGAAATGTGCATGGTCTTAGTCAGCAGCACAGGCACTGATGTGGAAAAGATTGCCTCACAGGAAGCACTGGCCCTGGTGTGGTGATTAAGACCTCAGCCAGTAACACTGGCCCTGGTGAAATGTGGATGGTCTTAGTCAGCAGCACGGGCAAAGATAGCCTCACAGGAAGCACTGGCCCTGGTGTGGTGATTGAGGCCTCAGCCAGCAAAATTGGCCCTGGTGAAATGTGCATGGTCTTAGTCAGCAACACAGGCAAAGATTGTGGCAAAGATTGCCTCACAGCATGCACTGGCACTGGTGTGGTGAATAAGGCCTCAGCTAGCAACAAAGGCCCTGGTGAAATGTGCATGGTCTTAGTCAGCAGCACAGGCACTGATGTGGAAAAGATTGCCTCACAGGAAGCACTGGCCATGGTGTCGTGAATAATGCCTCAGCCAGCAGCACCACAGTCTCTGATGAAATGTGGATGGTCTTAGTCAGCAGCACAGGCACTGATGTGGCAAAGATATCCTCACAGGAAGCACTGGCCCTGGTGTGATGAATAAGGCCTCAGCCAGCAACACTGGCCTTGGTGAAATGTGGATGTTCTTAGTCAGCAGCACAGGCACTGATGTGGCAAAGATATCCTCACAGGAAGCACTGGCCCTGGTGTGGTGAATAAGGCTTCAGCCAGCAGCACAACTGGCATGGTGAAATGTGGATGGTCTTAGCCAGCAGCACAGGCAAAGATTGTGGCAAAGATTGCCTCACAAAAAGCACTGGCCCTGGTGTGGTGAATAAGGCCTCAGCCAGTAGCACCACAGTCTCTGGTGAAATATGGATGTTCTTAGTCAGCAGCACAGGCAAAGATTGTGGCAAAGATTGCCTCACAGGAAGCACTGGCCCTGGTGTGGTGAATAAGGCCTCAGCCAGCAGCACAACAGGATCTGGTGTGGCAAAGTTTGCCTCACAGGAAGCACTGGCCCTGGTGTGGTCAATAAGGCGTCAGCAAGCAACACAGGCCATGGTGAAATGTGGATGTTCTTAGTAAGCAGCACAGGCACTGATGTGACAAAGATATCCTCACAGGAAGCACTGGCCCTGGTGTGGTGAATAAGGCCTCAGCCAGCAACACTGGCCCTGGTGAAATGTGCATGGTCTTAGTCAGCAGCACACGCCGTGATGTGGCAAAGATTGCCTAACAGGAAGCACTGGCCCTGGAGTGGTGAATAAGGCCTCAGCCAGCAGCACCACAGGCTCTGGTGAAATGTGTATGTTCTTAGTCAGCAGCACAGGCAAAGGTTGTGGCAAATTTGACTCAAAGGAAGCACTGGCCCTGGTGTGTTGAATAAGGCCTCGGCCAGCAGCACCACAGGCTCTGGTGAAATGTGGATGGTCTTAGTCAGCAGCACAGGCAAAAATTGCCTCAAAGGAAGCACTTGCCCTGGTGTGGTGATTAAGGCCTCAGCCAGCAACACTGGCACTGGTGAAATGTGTATGGTCTTAGTCAGCAGCACAGGCACTATTGTGGCAAAGATTGCCTCACAGGACGCACTGGCCCTGTTGTGGTGAATAAGGCCTCAGCCAGCAGCACAACTGGCATGGTCAAATGTGCATGGTCTTAGTCAGCAGCACAGGCAAAGATTGTGGCAAAGATTGCCTCACAGGAAGCACTGGCTCTGGTGTGGTGAACAAGGCCTCAGCCAGAAGCACAACAGCCTCTGGTGTGATGAAGATTGCCTCACAGGAAGTACTGGCCCTGGTGTGGAGAATAAGACCTTGGCCAGCAGCAGCACAGGCTCTGGTGAAATGTAATTGGTCTCAGCCAGAGGCACTGGCTCTGTTACAATGTGGATGGCCTCATCTAACAACACTGGACCATGTGAAATGTGCATGGACTCAGTCAGCAGCACAGGCAAAGATTGTGGCAAAGATTGCCTCACAGGAAGCACTTGCCCTGGTGTGGTGAATAAGGCCTGAGCCAGCAGCATCACAGGCTCTGGTGAAATGTATTTGGTCGCAGCCAGAGGCACTGGCCCTTTATAATGTGGATGGCCTCAACTAAAAACACTGGCCCTGGTGAAATGTGCATGGTCTTAGTCAGCAGAAAGTTAAAGATTGTGGCAAAGATTGCCTCACAGGAAGAACTGGCCCTGGTGTGGTGAATAAGGCCTCAGCCAGCAGCACCACAGGCTCTGGTGAAATGTGGATGTTCTTAGTCAGCAGCACAGGTAAAGATTGTGGCAAATTTGCCTCACAGGAAGCAAGGCCCTGGTGTGTTGAATAAGGCCTCGGCCAGCAGCACCACAGGCTCTGGTGAAATATAATTGGTCTCAGCCAGTGGCACTGGCCCTGTTATAATATGGATGGCCTCATCTAACAACACTGGCCCTGGTGAAATGTAATTGCTCTCAGGTAGAGGCACTTGCCTTTTTATAATGTGGATGGCCTCAGCCAGCAACACAGGCCCTGGTGAAATGTCCATGGTCTTAGTCAGCAGCACAGGCAAAGATTGTGGCAAAGATTGCCTCACAGGAAGCACTGGCCCTGGTGTGGTGAACAAGGCCTCAGCCAGAAGCACAACAGCCTCTGGTGTGATGATGAGTTTGCCTCACATGAAGCACTGGCCCTGGTGTGGAGAATAAGGCCTCAGCCAGCAGCAGCACAGGCTCTGGTGAAATGTAATTGGTCTCAGACAGTGGCACTGGCCCTGTTATAATGTGGATGGCCTCATCTAGCACCAGTGGCTCTGGTGAAATGTGGATGGTATTAGTCAGCAGCACAGGAAAAGATTGTGGCAAAGATTGCCTCAGAGGAAGCACTGGCCCCGGTGTGGTGAATAAGGCCTCAGCCAGCAACACTGGCCCTGGTGAAATGTGGATGGTCGTAGTCAGCAGCACAGGCAAAGATTGTGGCAAAGATTGCCTAACAGGAAGCACTGGCCCATGTGTGGTGAATAAGGACTCTGCCAGAAACACTGGCCATGGTGAAATGTGCATGGTCTTAGTCAGCAGCACAGGCAAAGATTGTGGCAAAGATAATCTCACAGGAAGCACTGGCCCTGGTGTGGTGAATAAGGCCTAAGCCAGCAACACAGGCCCTGGTGAAATGTGGATTGTCTTAGTCAGCAGCACAGGCAAAGATTGTGGCAAAGATTGCCTCACAGGAAGCACTGGCCCTGGTGTGGTGAATAAGGCCTCAGCCAGCAGCACAAAAAGGTTTGGTGTGGCAAAGATTGCCTCACATGAAGCACTGGCCCTGGTGTGGTGAATAAGGCCTAAGCCAGCAGCACAGGCCCTGGTGAAATGTGGACGGTCTTAGTCAGCAGCACAGGCCCTGATGTGGCAAAGATTGCCTCACAGGAAGCACTGGCCCTGGTGTGGTGAATAAAGCCTCAGCCAGCAGCACAACTGGTATGGTGAAATGTGGATGGTCTTAGTCAACAGCACTGGCAAATATTGTGGCAAAGATTGTCTCACAGGAAGCACTGGCCCTGGTGTGGTGAATAATGCCTCCGCCAGCAGCACAACTGGCATGGTGAAATGTGGACGGTCTTAGTCAGCTGCACAGGTCCTAATGTGGCAAAGATTTCCTCACAGGATGCACTGGCCCTGGTGTGGTGAATAAGGCCTCGGCCAGCAGCACCACAGGCTCTGGTGAAATGTAATTGGTCTCAGCCAGTGGCACTGCCCCTGTTATAATGTGGATTGCCTCATTTAACAACACTGGCCGTGGTGAAATGTGAATGGTCTTAGTCAGCAGCACAGGCCCTGATGTGGTGAATAAGGCCTTAGCCAGTAAAAAAGGCCCTGTTGAAATGTGGAAGGTCTTAGTCAGAAGCACAGGCAAAGATTGTGGCAAAGATTGCCTTACAGGAAGCACTGGCCCTGGTGTGGTGAATAAGGCCTCAGCCAGTAGCACAAAAGGCACTGGGGTGGCAAAGATTGCCTCACAGGAAGCACTGGCCCTGGTGTGGTGAATAAGGCTTAAGCCAGCAACACAACTGGCATGGTGAAATGTGGATGGTATTAGTCAGCAGCACAGTTCCTGATGTGGCAAAGATTGCCTCACAGGAAGCCATGGCCCTGGTGTGGTGAATAAGGATTCAGCCAGCAGAACCACAGGGTCTTGTGAAATGTGCATGGCCTTAGTCAGCAGCACAGGCAAAGATTGTGGCAAAGATTGCCTCACAGGAACCACTGGCCCTGGTGTGGTGAATAAGGACTCAGCCAGCAGAACCACAGGCTCTTGTGAAATGTGCATGGCCTTAGTCAGCAGCACAGGCAAAGATTGTGGTAAAGATTGCCTCACAGGAACCACTGGCCCTGGTGTGGTTAATAAGACCTCAGCCAGCAGCACAACAGGATCTGGTGTGGCATTAGATTGCCTCTCAGGAAGCACATGCCCTGGTGTGGTGAATAAGGCCTCAGCAAGCAACACTGAACCTGGTGAAATGTGCATGGTCTTATTCAGCAGCAAAGACACTGATGTGGCAAAGATTGCCTCACAGGAAGCACTGGCTCTGGTGTGGTGAATAAGGCCTCAGCCATCAGCACAACTGGCATGGTGAAATGTGCATGGTCTTAGTCAGCAGCACAGGACAAGATTTTGGCAAAGATTGCCTCACAGAAAGCACTGGCCCTGGTTTGGTGAATAAGGCCTCAGCCAGAGGAACCAGAGGCACTGGTGTGGCATTAGATTGCCTCACAGGCAGCACTGGCCCTGGTGTGGTGAATAAGGCCTCAGCCAGCAGCACCAAAGGCTCTGGTGAAATGTACATGGTCTTAGTCGCAGCACAGGCCCTGATGTGGCAAAGATTGCCTTACAGGAAGCACTGGCCCTGGTGTGGTGAATAAGGCCTCAGCCAGCAGCACCAAAGGCTCTGGTGAAATGTACATGGTCTTAGTCGCAGCACAGGCCCTGATGTGGCAAAGATTGCCTTACAGGAAGCACTGGCCCTGGTGTGGTGAATAAGGCCTCAGCAAGCAACACAGGCCTTGGTGAAATGTGCATGGTCTTAGTCAGCAGCACATGCAGTGATGTAGCAAAGATATCCTCACAGGAAGCACTGGCCATGGTGTCGTTAATAATGCCTCAGCCAGCAGCACCACAGTCTCTGGTGAAATGTGCATGGTCTTAGTCAGCAGCACAGGCACTGATGTGGCAAAGATTGCCTCACAGGAAGCACTGGCCCTGGTGTGGTGAATAAGGGCTCAGCCAGCAACACTGGCCTTGGTGAAATGTGCATGGTCTTAGTCAGCAGCACAGGCAAAGATTGTGGCAAAGATTGCCTCACAGGAAGCACTGGCACTGGTGTGGTGAATAAGGCCTCAGCCAGCAGCACAACTGGCATGGTAAAATGTGCATGGTCTTAGTAAGCAGCACAGGACAAGATTGTGGCAAAGATTGCCTCACAGGACGCACTGGCCCTGGTGTGGTGAATAAGGCCTCAGCCAGCAGCACAACAGGATCTGGTGTGGCAAAGTTTGCCTCACAGGGAGCACTGGCCCTGGTGTGTTGAATAAGGACTCAGCCAGCAGAACCACAGGCTCTTGTGAAATGTGCATGGCCTTAGTCAGCAGCACAGGCAAAGATTGTGGCAAAGATAATCTCACAGGAACCACTGGCCCTGGTGTGGTTAATAAGACCTCAGCCAGCAGCACAACAGGAATTGGTGTGGCATTAGATTGCCTCTCAGGAAGCACATGCCCTGGTGTGGTGAATAAGGCCTCAGCAAGCAACACTGAACCTGCTGAAATGTGCATGTTCTTATTCAGCAGCAAAGACACTGATTTGGCAAAGATTGCCTCACAGGAAGCACTGGCCCTGGTGTGGTGAATAAGGCCTGAGCCAGCAGCACAACTGGCATGGTGAAATGTGCATGGTCTTAGTAAGCAGCACAGGACAAGATTTTGGCAAAGATTGCCTCACAGGAAGCACTGGCCCTGGTTTGGTGAATAAGGCCTCAGCCAGAGGAACCAGAGGCACTGGTGTGGCATTAGATTGCCTCACAGGAAGCACTGGCCCTGGTGTGGTGAATAAGGCCTCAGCCAGCAGCACCAAAGGCTCTTGTGAAATGTACATGGTCTTAGTCAGCAGCACAGGCACTGATGTGGCAAAGATTGCCTCACAGGAAGCACTGGCCCTGGTGTGGTGAATAAGGTCTCAGCCAGGAAAACAGGCCCTGGTCAAATGTGCATCGTCTTAGTCAGCAGCACAGGCCCTGATGTGGCAAAGATTGCCTTACAGGAAGCACTGGCCCTGGTGTGGTGAATAAGGCCTCAGCCAGTAGCACGACAGTCTCTGGTGAAATGTGGATGGTCTTAGTCAGCAGCACAGTCACTGATGTGACAAAGATTGCCTCACAGGAAGCACTGGCCCTGGTGTGGGGAATAAGGCCTCAGTAAGCAACACAGGCCCTGGTGAAATGTGGATGTTTTTAGTCAGCAGCACAGGCAGTGATGTGGCAAATATATCCTCAAAGGAAGCACTGGCCATGGTGTCGTTAATAATGCCTCAGCCAGCAGCACCACAGTCTCTGGTGAAATGTGCATGGTCTTAGTCAGCAGCACAGGCACTGATGTGGCAAAGATTGCCTCACAGGAAGCACTGGCCCTGGTGTGGTGAATAAGGCCTCAGCCAGCAGCACAACAGGATCTGGTGTGGCAAAGTTTGCCTCACAGGAAGCACTGGCCCTGGTGTGGTGAATAAGGCCTCAGCAAGCAACACAGGCCCTGGTGAAATGTGGATGTTCTTATTAAGCAGCACAGGCACTGATGTGGCAAAGATATCCTAACAGGAAGCACTGGCCCTGGTGTGGTGAATAAGGCCTCAGCCAGCAACACTGGTCCTGGTGAAATGTGCATGGTCTTAGTCAGCAGCACACGCCCTGATGTGGCAAAGATTGCCTCACAGGAAGCACTGGCCCTGGTGTGGTGAATAAGGCCTCAGCCAGTAGCAGCACAGTCTCTGGTGAAATGTGGATGTTCTTAGTCAGCAGCACAGGTAAAGATTGTGGCAAAGATTGCCTCACAGGAAGCACTGGCCCTGGTGTGGTGAATAAGGCCTCAGCCAGTAACACCACAGTCTGTGGTGAAATGTGGATATTCTTAGTCAGCAGCACACGCCCTGATGTGGAAAAGATTGCCTCAGAGGAAGCACTGGCCCTGGTGTGGTGAATAACTCCTCAGCAAGTAGCACCACAGTCTCTGGTGAAATATGCATGGTCTTAGTCAGCAGCACAGGCCCTGATGTGGCAAAGATTGCCTCAAAGGAAGCAATGGCCCTGGTGTGGTGAACAAGGCCTCAGCCAGTAGCACCACAGGCTGTGGTGAAATTTACATGGTCTTAGTAAGCAGCACAGGCAAAGATTGTGGCAAAGATTGCCTCACAGGAAGCACTGGCCCTGGTGTGGTGAATAAGGCCTCAGCCAGCAGCACCAAAGTCTCTGGTGAAATGTACATGGTCTTAGTAAGCAGCACAGGCAAAGATTGTGGCAAAGATTGCCTCACAGGAAGCACTGGCCCTGGTGTGGAGAATAAGGCCTCAGCTAGCAACACAGGCCCTCGTGAAATGTGGATGTCTTAGTCAGCAGTACAGGGAAAGATTGTGGCAAAGTTTGCCTCACAGGAGGCACTGGCCCTGGTGTGGTTAATAAGGCCTCAGCCATCAACACTGGCAATGGTGAAATGTGCATGGTCTTAGTCAGCAGCACAGGCACTGATGTGGAAAAGATTGCCTCACAGGAAGCACTGGCCCTGGTGTGGTGATTAAAACCTCAGCCAGTAACACTGGCCCTGGTGAAATGTGGATGGTCTTAGTCAGCAGCACAGGCAAAGATAACCTCACAGGAAGCACTGGCCCTGGTGTGGTGAATAAGGCCTCAGCCAGAAGCACAAAAGGATCTGGTGTGGCATTAGATTGACTCACAGGAAGCACTGGCCATGGTGTGGTGATTGAGGCCTCAGCCAGCAACATGGGCCCTGGTGAAATGTGCATGGTCTTAGTCAGAAGCACAGGCAAAGATTGTTGCAAAGATTGCCTCATAGGAAGCAGTGGCCCTGGTGTTGTGATTAAGACCTCAGCCAGTAACACTGGCCCTGGTGAAATGTGTATTGTCTTAGTCAGCAGCACAGGCAATGATTGTGGCAAAGATTGCCTCACAGGAAGCACTGGCCCTGGTGTGGTGAATAAGGCTTCAGCCAGAAGTACAAAAGGCTGTGGTGTGGCAAAGATTGCAGCTTCCTCCTGCGTATAGTTACAACTCTAAGCAACTGTCCTACGGAGGAAAGACTCACTGCTCACCAATCAAACAGTCGACACTAATAAAAAGTTTGTTTTGGATGATTTTTGTCCAATTCATCCCTAACTCTAATCCTAAACCATAAACCCTAACCCTATCCATAACCCTAACCCTAAACCTAAACCTATCCATAACCCTAAACCCTAACCCTAACCCTAACCCTAACCCTAAGTCTGCAGCACAGGCAATGATTGTGGCAAAGATTGCCTCACAGTAGGCACTGGCCCTGGTGTGGTGAATAAGGCCTCAGCCAGCAACACTGGCCCTCGTGAAATGTGCATGGTCTTAGCCAGCAGCACAGGCAAAGATTGTGTCAAAGATTGCCTCACAAAAAGCACTGGCCCTGGTGTGGTGAATAAGGCCTCAGCCAGCAACACAGGCCCTGGTGAAATGTGGATGGTCTTAGCCAGCAGCACAGTCACTGATGTGACAAAGATTGCCTCACAGGAAGCACTGGCCCTGGTGTGGTGAATAAGGCCTCAGCCAGCAGCACCACAAGCTCTGGTGTGGCAAAGATTTCCTCACAGGAAGCACTGGCCCTGGTGTGGTGAATAAGGCTTCAGCCAGAAGCACAAAAGGCTGTGGTGTGGCAAAGATTGCAGCTTCCTCCTGCGTATAGTTACAACTCTAAGCAACTGTCCTACGGAGGAAAGACTCACTGCTCACCACTCAAAAAGTCGACACTAATAAAAAGTTTGTTTTGGATGATTTTTGTCCAATTCATCCCTAACTCTAATCCTAAACCATAAACCCTAACCCTATCCATAACCCTAACCCTAAACCTATCCATAACCCTAAACCCTAACCCTAACCCTAACCCTAAGTCAGCAGCACAGGCAATGATTGTGGTAAAGCTTGCCTCACAGGAAATACTGGCCCTGGTGTGGTGAATAAGGCCTCAGCCAGCAACACAGGCCCTGGTGAAATGTGGATTGTCTTAGTCAGCAGCACAGGCAAAGATTATGGCAAAGATTGCCTCACAGGAAGCACTGGCCCTGGTGTGGTGAATAAGGCCTTGGCCAGCAGCACCACAGGCTCTGGTGAAATGTAATTGATTTCAGCCAGTGGCACTTGCCCTGTTACAATGTGGATGGCCTCATCTAATTCACTGGCCCTGGTGAAATGTGGATTGTCATAGTCAGCAGCACACGCCCTGATGTGGCAAAGATTGCCTCACAGGAAGCACTGGCCCTGGTGTGGTGAATAAGGTTTCAGCCAGAAGCACAAAAGGCTGTGGTGTGGCAAAGATGGCAGCTTCCTCCTGCTTATAGTTACAACTCTAAGCAACTGTCCTACGGAGGAAAGACTCAATGCTCACCACTCAAACAGTCGACACTAATAAAAAGTTTGTTTTGGATGATTTTTGTCCAATTCATCCCTAACCCTAACCCTAACCCATAAACCCTAACCCTAACCCTATCCATAACCCTAAACCCTAACCCTAACCCTAACCCTATCCATAACCCTAAACTCTAACCCTAACCCTAACCCTAAGTCAGCAGCACAGGCAATGATTGTGGCAAAGCTTGCCTCACAGGAAATACTGGCCTTGGTGTGGTGAATAAGGCTTCAGCCAGAAGCACAACAGGCTGTGGTGTGGTAAAGATGGCAGCTTCCTCCTGCGTATAGTTACAACTCTATGCAACTGTCCTAGGGAGGAAAGACTGACTGCTCACCACTCAAACAGTCGACACTAATAAAAAGTTTGTTTTGGATGATTTTTGTCCAATTCATCCCTAACCCTAACCCTAACCCTAATAAAAAGTTTGTTTTGGATGATTTTTGTCCAATTCATCCCTAACCCTAACCCTAACCCATAAACCCTAACCCTAACCCTATTCATAACCCTAAACTCTAACCCTAACCCTAACGCTAAGTCAGCAGCACAGGCAATGATTGTGGCAAAGCTTGCCTCACAGGAAATACTGGCCTTGGTGTGGTGAATAAGGCTTCAGCCAGAAGCACAACAGGCTGTGGTGTGGTAAAGATGGCAGCTTCCTCCTGCGTATAGTTACAACTCTATGCAACTGTCCTAGGGAGGAAAGACTCACTGCTCACCACTCAAACAGTCGACACTAATAAAAAGTTTGTTTTGGATGATTTTTGTCCAATTCATCCCTAACCCTAACCCTAACCCATAAACCCTAACCCTAACCCTATCCATGACCCTAAACCCTAACCCTAACCCTAACCCTATCCATAACCCTAAACTCTAACCCTAACCCTAACCCTAAGTCAGCAGCACAGGCAATGATTGTGGCAAAGCTTGCCTCACAGGAAATACTGGCCTTGGTGTGGTGAATAAGGCTTCAGCCAGAAGCACAACAGGCTGTGGTGTGGTAAAGATGGCAGCTTCCTCCTGCGTATAGTTACAACTCTATGCAACTGTCCTAGGGAGGAAAGACTCACTGCTCACCACTCAAACAGTCGACACTAATAAAAAGTTTGTTTTGGATGATTTTTGTCCAATTCATCCCTAACCCTAACGCTAACCCTAATAAAAAGTTTGTTTTGGATGATTTTTGTCCAATTCATCCCTAACCCTAACCCTAACCCATAAAACCTAACCCTAACCCTAACCCTATCCATAACCCTAAACCCTAACCCTAACCCTAACCCTATTCATAACCCTAAACTCTAACCCTAACCCTAACCCTAAGTCAGCAGCACAGGCAATGATTGTGGCAAAGCTTGCCTCACAGGAAATACTGGCCTTGGTGTGGTGAATAAGGCTTCAGCCAGAAGCACAACAGGCTGTGGTGTGGCAAAGATGGCAGCTTCCTCCTGCGTATAGTTACAACTCTATGCAACTGTCCTAGGGAGGAAAGACTCACTGCTCACCACTCAAACAGTCGACACTAATAAAAAGTTTGTTTTGGATGATTTTTGTCCAATTCATCCCTAACCCTAACCCTAAACCATAAACCCTAACCCTAACCCTAACCCTATCCATAACCCTAAACCCTAACCCTAACCCTAACCCTATTCATAACCCTAAACTCTAACCCTAACCCTAACCCTAAGTCAGCAGCACAGGCAATGATTGTGGCAAAGCTTGCCTCACAGGAAATACTGGCCTTGGTGTGGTGAATAAGGCTTCAGCCAGAAGCACAACAGGCTGTGGTGTGGTAAAGATGGCAGCTTCCTCCTGCGTATAGTTACAACTCTATGCAACTGTCCTAGGGAGGAAAGACTCACTGCTCACCACTCAAACAGTCGACACTAATAAAAAGTTTGTTTTGGATGATTTTTGTCCAATTCATCCCTAACCCTAACCCTAACCCATAAACCCTAACCCTAACCCTAACCCTATCCATAACCCTAAACCCTAACCCTAACCCTAAACTCTAACCCTAACCCTAACCCTAAACCATAAACCCTAACCCTAACCCTAACCCTATCCATAACCCTAAACCCTAACCCTAACCCTATTCATAACCCTAAACTCTAACCCTAACCCTAACCCTAAGTCAGCAGCACAGGCAATGATTGTGGCAAAGCTTGCCTCACAGGAAATACTGGCCTTGGTGTGGTGAATAAGGCTTCAGCCAGAAGCACAACAGGCTGTGGTGTGGTAAAGATGGCAGCTTCCTCCTGCGTATAGTTACAACTCTATGCAACTGTCCTAGGGAGGAAAGACTGACTGCTCACCACTCAAACAGTCGACACTAATAAAAAGTTTGTTTTGGATGATTTTTGTCCAATTCATCCCTAACCCTAACCCTAACCCATAAACCCTAACCCTAACCCTATCCATAACCCTAAACCCTAACCCTAACCCTAACCCTATCCATAACACTAAACTCTAACCCTAACCCTAACCCTAAGTCAGCAGCACAGGCAATGATTGTGGCAAAGCTTGCCTCACAGGAAATACTGGCCTTGGTGTGGTGAATAAGGCTTCAGCCAGAAGCACAACAGGCTGTGGTGTGGTAAAGATGGCAGCTTCCTCCTGCGTATAGTTACAACTCTATGCAACTGTCCTAGGGAGGAAAGACTCACTGCTCACCACTCAAACAGTCGACACTAATAAAAAGTTTGTTTTGGATGATTTTTGTCCAATTCATCCCTAACCCTAACCCTAACCCTAATAAAAAGTTTGTTTTGGATGATTTTTGTCCAATTCATCCCTAACCCTAACCCTAAACCATAAACCCTAACCCTAACCCTAACCCTATCCATAACCCTAAACCCTAACCCTAACCCTAACCCTATTCATAACCCTAAACTCTAACCCTAACCCTAACCCTAAGTCAGCAGCACAGGCAATGATTGTGGCAAAGCTTGCCTCACAGGAAATACTGGCCTTGGTGTGGTGAATAAGGCTTCAGCCAGAAGCACAACAGGCTGTGGTGTGGCAAAGATGGCAGCTTCCTCCTGCGTATAGTTACAACTCTATGCAACTGTCCTAGGGAGGAAAGACTCACTGCTCACCACTCAAACAGTAGACACTAATAAAAAGTTTGTTTTGGATGATTTTTGTCCAATTCATCCCTAACCCTAACCCTAACCCATAAACCCTAACCCTAACCCTATCCATAACCCTAAACCCTAACCCAAACCTAAACTCTAACCCTAACCCTAACCCTAACACTAAACCATAAACCCTAAACCTAACCCTATCCATAACCCTAAACCCTAACCCTAACCCTATTCATAACCCTAAACTCTAACCCTAACCCTAACCCTAAGTCAGCAGCACAGGCAATGATTGTGGCAAAGCTTGCCTCACAGGAAATACTGGCCTTGGTGTGGTGAATAAGGCTTCAGCCAGAAGCACAACAGGCTGTGGTGTGGTAAAGATGGCAGCTTCCTCCTGCGTATAGTTACAACTCTATGCAACTGTCCTAGGGAGGAAAGACTCACTGCTCACCACTCAAACAGTCGACACTAATAAAAAGTTTGTTTTGGATGATTTTTGTCCAATTCATCCCTAACCCTAACCCTAACCCTAATAAAAAGTTTGTTTTGGATGATTTTTGTCCAATTCATCCCTAACCCTAACCCTAACCCATAAACCCTAACCCTAACCCTATCCATAACCCTAAACCCTAACCCTAACCCTAACCCTATTCATAACCCTGAACTCTAACCGTAACCCTAACCCTAAGTCAGCAGCACAGGCAATGATTGTGGCAAAGCTTGCCTCACAGGAAATACTGGCCTTGGTGTGGTGAATAAGGCTTCAGCCAGAAGCACAACAGGCTGTGGTGTGGCAAAGATGGCAGCTTCCTCCTGCGTATAGTTACAACTCTA
The DNA here is from genome assembly GCF_056152115.1 of Neolamprologus brichardi. Lineage (NCBI taxonomy): Eukaryota > Metazoa > Chordata > Actinopteri > Cichliformes > Cichlidae > Neolamprologus > Neolamprologus brichardi. Next base: position 15,196,978 of record NC_142105.1, on the reverse strand, counting down.
TGCAACTGTCCTAGGGAGGAAAGACTCACTGCTCACCACTCAAACAGTCGACACTAATAAAAAGTTTGTTTTGGATGATTTTTGTCCAATTCATCCCTAACCCTAACCCTGACCCTAATAAAAAGTTTGTTTTGGATGATTTTTGTCCAATTCATCCCTAACCCTAACCCTAAACCATAAACCCTAACCCTAACCCTAACCCTATCCATAACCCTAAACCCTAACCCTAACCCTAACCCTATTCATAACCCTAAACTCTAACCCTAACCCTAACCCTAAGTCAGCAGCACAGGCAATGATTGTGGAAAAGCTTGCCTCACAGGAAATACTGGCCTTGGTGTGGTGAATAAGGCTTCAGCCAGAAGCACAACAGGCTGTGGTGTGGCAAAGATGGCAGCTTCCTCCTGCGTATAGTTACAACTCTATGCAACTGTCCTAGGGAGGAAAGACTCACTGCTCACCACTCAAACAGTCGACACTAATAAAAAGTTTGTTTTGGATGATTTTTGTCCAATTCATCCCTAACCCTAACCCTAAACCATAAACCCTAACCCTAACCCTAACCCTATCCATAACCCTAAACCCTAACCCTAACCCTAACCCTATTCATAACCCTAAACTCTAACCCTAACCCTAACCCTAAGTCAGCAGCACAGGCAATGATTGTGGCAAAGCTTGCCTCACAGGAAATACTGGCCTTGGTGTGGTGAATAAGGCTTCAGCCAGAAGCACAACAGGCTGTGGTCTGGTAAAGATGGCAGCTTCCTCCTGCGTATAGTTACAACTCTATGCAACTGTCCTAGGGAGGAAAGACTCACTGCTCACCACTCAAACAGTCGACACTAATAAAAAGTTTGTTTTGGATGATTTTTGTCCAATTCATCCCTAACCCTAACCCTAACCCATAAACCCTAACCCTAACCCTAACCCTATCCATAACCCTAAACCCTAACCCTAACCCTAACCCTAAACTCTAACCCTAACCCTAACCCTAACCCTAAACCATAAACCCTAACCCTAACCCTCACCCTATCCATAACCCTAAACCCTAACCCTAACCCTATTCATAACCCTAAACTCTAACCCTAACCCTAACCCTAAGTCAGCAGCACAGGCAATGATTGTGGCAAAGCTTGCCTCACAGGAAATACTGGCCTTGGTGTGGTGAATAAGGCTTCAGCCAGAAGCACAACAGGCTGTGGTGTGGTAAAGATGGCAGCTTCCTCCTGCGTATAGTTACAACTCTATGCAACTGTCCTAGGGAGGAAAGACTCACTGCTCACCACTCAAACAGTCGACACTAATAAAAAGTTTGTTTTGGATGATTTTTGTCCAATTCATCCCTAACCCAAACCCTAACCCTAACCCTAATAAAAAGTTTGTTTTGGATGATTTTTGTCCAATTCATCCCTAACCCTAACCCTAACCCATAAACCCTAACCCTAACCCTAACCCTATCCATAACCCTAAACCCTAACCCTAACCCTAACCCTAACCCTAAACTCTAACCCTAACCCTAACCCTAAACCATAAACCCTAACCCTAACCCTAACCCTATCCATAACCCTAAACCCTAACGCTAACCCTATTCATAACCCTAAACTCTAACCCTAACCCTAACCCTAAGTCAGCAGCACAGGCAATGATTGTGGCAAAGCTTGCCTCACAGGAAATACTGGCCTTGGTGTGGTGAATAAGGCTTCAGCCAGAAGCACAACAGGCTGTGGTGTGGTAAAGATGGCAGCTTCCTCCTGCGTATAGTTACAACTCTATGCAACTGTCCTAGGGAGGAAAGACTCACTGCTCACCACTCAAACAGTCGACACTAATAAAAAGTTTGTTTTGGATGATTTTTGTCCAATTCATCCCTAACCCTAACCCTAACCCTAATAAAAAGTTTGTTTTGGATGATTTTTGTCCAATTCATCCCTAACCCTAACCCTAACCCATAAACCCTAACCCTAACCCTAACCCTATCCATAACCCTAAACCCTAATCCTAACGCTAACCCTATTCATAACCCTAAACTCTAACCCTAACCCTAACCCTAAGTCAGCAGCACAGGCAATGATTGTGGCAAAGCTTGCCTCACAGGAAATACTGGCCTTGGTGTGGTGAATAAGGCTTCAGCCAGAAGCACAACAGGCTGTGGTGTGGTAAAGATGGCAGCTTCCTCCTGCGTATAGTTACAACTCTATGCAACTGTCCTAGGGAGGAAAGACTCACTGCTCACCACTCAAACAGTCGACACTAATAAAAAGTTTGTTTTGGATGATTTTTGTCCAATTCATCCCTAACCCTAACCCTAAACCATAAACCCTAACCCTAACCCTAACCCTATCCATAACCCTAAACCCTAACCCTAACCCTAACCCTATTCATAACCCTAAACTCTAACCCTAACCCTAACCCTAAGTCAGCAGCACAGGCAATGATTGTGGCAAAGCTTGCCTCACAGGAAATACTGGCCTTGGTGTGGTGAATAAGGCTTCAGCCAGAAGCACAACAGGCTGTGGTGTGGTAAAGATGGCAGCTTCCTCCTGCGTATAGTTACAACTCTATGCAACTGTCCTAGGGAGGAAAGACTCACTGCTCACCACTCAAACAGTCGACACTAATAAAAAGTTTGTTTTGGATGATTTTTGTCCAATTCATCCCTAACCCTAACCCTAACCCTAATAAAAAGTTTGTTTTGGATGATTTTTGTCCAATTCATCCCTAACCCTAACCCTAACACATAAACCCTAACCCTAACCCTAACCCTATCCATAACCCTAAACCCTAACCCTAAAACTAACCCTATTCATAACCCTAAACTCTAACCCTAACCCTAACCCTAAGTCAGCAGCACAGGCAATGATTGTGGAAAAGCTTGCCTCACAGGAAATACTGGCCTTGGTGTGGTGAATAAGGCTTCAGCCAGAAGCACAACAGGCTGTGGTGTGGCAAAGATGGCAGCTTCCTCCTGCGTATAGTTACAACTCTATGCAACTGTCCTAGGGAGGAAAGACTCACTGCTCACCACTCAAACAGTCGACACTAATAAAAAGTTTGTTTTGGATGATTTTTGTCCAATTCATCCCTAACCCTAACCCTAACCCATAAACCCTAACCCTAACCCTAACCCTATCCATAACCCTAAACCCTAACCCTAAACTCTAACCCTAACCCTAACCCTAAACCATAAACCCTAACCCTAACCCTAACCCTATCCATAACCCTAAACCCTAACGCTAACCCTATTCATAACCCTAAACTCTAACCCTAACCCTAACCCTAAGTCAGCAGCACAGGCAATGATTGTGGCAAAGCTTGCCTCACAGGAAATACTGGCCTTGGTGTGGTGAATAAGGCTTCAGCCAGAAGCACAACAGGCTGTGGTGTGGTAAAGATGGCAGCTTCCTCCTGCGTATAGTTACAACTCTATGCAACTGTCCTAGGGAGGAAAGACTCACTGCTCACCACTCAAACAGTCGACACTAATAAAAAGTTTGTTTTGGATGATTTTTGTCCAATTCATCCCTAACCCTAACCCTAACCCTAATAAAAAGTTTGTTTTGGATGATTTTTGTCCAATTCATCCCTAACCCTAACCCTAACCCATAAACCCTAACCCTAACCCTAACCCTATCCATAACCCTAAACCCTAACCCTAACCCTAACCCTATTCATAACCCTAAACTCTAACCCTAACCCTAACCCTAAGTCAGCAGCACAGGCAATGATTGTGGCAAAGCTTGCCTCACAGGAAATACTGGCCTTGGTGTGGTGAATAAGGCTTCAGCCAGAAGCACAACAGGCTGTGGTGTGGTAAAGATGGCAGCTTCCTCCTGCGTATAGTTACAACTCTATGCAACTGTCCTAGGGAGGAAAGACTCACTGCTCACCACTCAAACAGTCGACACTAATAAAAAGTTTGTTTTGGATGATTTTTGTCCAATTCATCCCTAACCCTAACCCTAACCCTAAACTCTAACCCTAACCCTAACCCTAACCCTAAACCATAAACCCTAACCCTAACCCTAACCCTATCCATAACCCTAAACCCTAACCCTAACCCTATTCATAACCCTAAACTCTAACCCTAACCCTAACCCTAAGTCAGCAGCACAGGCAATGATTGTGGCAAAGCTTGCCTCACAGGAAATACTGGCCTTGGTGTGGTGAATAAGGCTTCAGCCAGAAGCACAACAGGCTGTGGTGTGGTAAAGATGGCAGCTTCCTCCTGCGTATAGTTACAACTCTATGCAACTGTCCTAGGGAGGAAAGACTCACTGCTCACCACTCAAACAGTCGACACTAATAAAAAGTTTGTTTTGGATGATTTTTGTCCAATTCATCCCTAACCCAAACCCTAACCCTAACCGTAATAAAAAGTTTGTTTTAGATGATTTTTGTCCAATTCATCCCTAACCCTAACCCTAACCCATAAACCCTAACCCTAACCCTAACCCTATCCATAACCCTAAACCCTAACCCTAACCCTAACCCTATTCATAACCCTAAACTCTAACCCTAACCCTAACCCTAAGTCAGCAGCACAGGCAATGATTGTGGCAAAGCTTGCCTCACAGGAAATACTGGCCTTGGTGTGGTGAATAAGGCTTCAGCCAGAAGCACAACAGGCTGTGGTGTGGTAAAGATGGCAGCTTCCTCCTGCGTATAGTTACAACTCTATGCAACTGTCCTAGGGAGGAAAGACTCACTGCTCACCACTCAAACAGTCGACACTAATAAAAAGTTTGTTTTGGATGATTTTTGTCCAATTCATCCCTAACCCTAACCCTAACCCTAAACTCTAACCCTAACCCTAACCCTAACCCTAAACCATAAACCCTAACCCTAACCCTAACCCTATCCATAACCCTAAACCCTAACCCTAACCCTATTCATAACCCTAAACTCTAACCCTAACCCTAACCCTAAGTCAGCAGCACAGGCAATGATTGTGGCAAAGCTTGCCTCACAGGAAATACTGGCCTTGGTGTGGTGAATAAGGCTTCAGCCAGAAGCACAACAGGCTGTGGTGTGGTAAAGATGGCAGCTTCCTCCTGCGTATAGTTACAACTCTATGCAACTGTCCTAGGGAGGAAAGACTCACTGCTCACCACTCAAACAGTCGACACTAATAAAAAGTTTGTTTTGGATGATTTTTGTCCAATTCATCCCTAACCCAAACCCTAACCCTAACCGTAATAAAAAGTTTGTTTTGGATGATTTTTGTCCAATTCATCCCTAACCCTAACCCTAACCCATAAACCCTAACCCTAACCCTAACCCTATCCATAACCCTAAACCCTAACCCTAACCCTAACCCTATTCATAACCCTAAACTCTAACCCTAACCCTAACCCTAAGTCAGCAGCACAGTCAATGATTGTGGCAAAGCTTGCCTCACAGGAAATACTGGCCTTGGTGTGGTGAATAAGGCTTCAGCCAGAAGCACAACAGGCTGTGGTGTGGCAAAGATGGCAGCTTCCTCCTGCGTATAGTTACAACTCTATGCAACTGTCCTAGGGAGGAAAGACTCACTGCTCACCACTCAAACAGTCGACACTAATAAAAAGTTTGTTTTGGATGATTTTTGTCCAATTCATCCCTAACCCTAACCCTAAACCATAAACCCTAACCCTAACCCTATCCATAACCCTAAACCCTAACACTAACCCTAACCCTATTCATAACCCTAAACTCTAACCCTAACCCTAACCCTAAGTCAGCAGCACAGGCAATGATTGTGGCAAAGCTTGCCTCACAGGAAATACTGGCCTTGGTGTGGTGAATAAGGCTTCAGCCAGAAGCACAACAGGCTGTGGTGTGGTAAAGATGGCAGCTTCCTCCTGCGTATAGTTACAACTCTATGCAACTGTCCTAGGGAGGAAAGACTCACTGCTCACCACTCAAACAGTCGACACTAATAAAAAGTTTGTTTTGGATGATTTTTGTCCAATTCATCCCTAACCCTAACCCTAACCCTAATAAAAAGTTTGTTTTGGATGATTTTTGTCCAATTCATCCCTAACCCTAACCCTAACCCATAAACCCTAACCCTAACCCTATCCATAACCCTAAACCCTAACCCTAACCCTATTCATAACCCTAAACTCTAACCCTAACCCTAACCCTAAGTCAGCAGCACAGGCAATGATTGTGGCAAAGCTTGCATCACAGGAAATACTGGCCTTGGTGTGGTGAATAAGGCTTCAGCCAGAAGCACAACAGGCTGTGGTGTGGCAAAGATGGCAGCTTCCTCCTGCGTATAGTTACAACTCTATGCAACTGTCCTAGGGAGGAAAGACTCACTGCTCACCACTCAAACAGTAGACACTAATAAAAAGTTTTTTTTGGATGATTTTTGTCCAATTCATCCCTAACCCTAACCCTAACCCATAAACCCTAACCCTAACCCTATCCATAACCCTAAACCCTAACCCTAACCCTAAACTCTAACCCTAACCCTAACCCTAACCCTAAACCATAAACCCTAAACCTAACCCTATCCATAACCCTAAACCCTAACCCTAACCCTATTCATGACCCTAAACTCTAACCCTAACCCTAACCCTAAGTCAGCAGCACAGGCAATGATTGTGGCAAAGCTTGCCTCACAGGAAATACTGGCCTTGGTGTGGTGAATAAGGCTTCAGCCAGAAGCACAACAGGCTGTGGTGTGGTAAAGATGGCAGCTTCCTCCTGCGTATAGTTACAACTCTATGCAACTGTCCTAGGGAGGAAAGACTCACTGCTCACCACTCAAACAGTCGACACTAATAAAAAGTTTGTTTTGGATGATTTTTGTCCAATTCATCCCTAACCCTAACCCTTACCCTAATAAAAAGTTTGTTTTGGATGATTTTTGTCCAATTCATCCCTAACCCTAACCCTAACCCATAAACCCTAACCCTAACCCTAACCCTATCCATAACCCTAAACCCTAACCCTAACCCTAACCCTATTCATAACCCTAAACTCTAACCCTAACCCTAACCCTAAGTCAGCAGCACAGGCAATGATTGTGGCAAAGCTTGCCTCACAGGAAATACTGGCCTTGGTGTGGTGAATAAGGCTTCAGCCAGAAGCACAACAGGCTGTGGTGTGGTAAAGATGGCAGCTTCCTCCTGCGTATAGTTACAACTCTATGCAACTGTCCTAGGGAGGAAAGACTCACTGCTCACCACTCAAACAGTCGACACTAATAAAAAGTTTTTTTTGGATGATTTTTGTCCAATTCATCCCGAACCCTAACCCTAACCCTAATAAAAAGTTTGTTTTGGATGATTTTTGTCCAATTCATCCCTAACCCTAACCCTAACACATAAACCCTAACCCTAACCCTATCCATAACCCTAAACCCTAACCCTAAAACTAACCCTATCCATAACCCTAAACTCTAACCCTAACCCTAACCCTAAGTCAGCAGCACAGGCAATGATTGTGGAAAAGCTTGCCTCACAGGAAATACTGGCCTTGGTGTGGTGAATAAGGCTTCAGCCAGAAGCACAACAGGCTGTGGTGTGGCAAAGATGGCAGCTTCCTCCTGCGTATAGTTACAACTCTATGCAACTGTCCTAGGGAGGAAAGACTCACTGCTCACCACTCAAACAGTCGACACTTATAAAAAGTTTGTTTTGGATGATTTTTGTCCAATTCATCCCTAACCCTAACCCTAAACCATAAACCCTAACCCTAACCCTAACCCTATCCATAACCCTAAACCCTAACCCTAACCCTAACCCTATTCATAACCCTAAACTCTAACCCTAACCCTAACCCTAAGTCAGCAGCACAGGCAATGATTGTGGCAAAGCTTGCCTCACAGGAAATACTGGCCTTGGTGTGGTGAATAAGGCTTCAGCCAGAAGCACAACAGGCTGTGGTGTGGTAAAGATGGCAGCTTCCTCCTGCGTATAGTTACAACTCTATGCAACTGTCCTAGGGAGGAAAGACTCACTGCTCACCACTCAAACAGTCGACACTAATAAAAAGTTTGTTTTGGATGATTTTTGTCCAATTCATCCCTAACCCTAACCCTAACCCTTATAAAAAGTTTTTTTTGTATGATTTTTGTCCAATTCATCCCTAACCCTAACCCTAACCCATGAACCCTAACCCTAACCCTAACCCTATCCATAACCCTAAACCCTAACCCTAACCCTAACCCTATTCATAACCCTAAACTCTAACCCTAACCCTAACCCTAAGTCAGCAGCACAGGCAATGATTGTGGCAAAGCTTGCCTCACAGGAAATACTGGCCTTGGTGTGGTGAATAAGGCTTCAGCCAGAAGCACAACAGGCTGTGGTGTGGCAAAGATGGCAGCTTCCTCCTGCGTATAGTTACAACTCTATGCAACTGTCCTAGGGAGGAAAGACTCACTGCTCACCACTCAAACAGTCGACACTAATAAAAAGTTTGTTTTGGATGATTTTTGTCCAATTCATCCCTAACCCTAACCCTAAACCATAAACCCTAACCCTAACCCTAACCCTATCCATAACCCTAAACCCTAACCCTAACCCTAACCCTATTCATAACCCTAAACTCTAACCCTAACCCTAACCCTAAGTCAGCAGCACAGGCAATGATTGTGGCAAAGCTTGCCTCACAGGAAATACTGGCCTTGGTGTGGTGAATAAGGCTTCAGCCAGAAGCACAACAGGCTGTGGTGTGGTAAAGATGGCAGCTTCCTCCTGCGTATAGTTACAACTCTATGCAACCTTCCTAGGGAGGAAAGACTCACTGCTCACCACTCAAACAGTCGACACTAATAAAAAGTTTGTTTTGGATGATTTTTGTCCAATTCATCCCTAACCCTAACCCTAACCCATAAACCCTAACCCTAACCCTATCCATAACCCTAAACCCTAACCCTAACCCTAACCCTAAACTCTAACCCTAACCCTAACCCTAACCCTAAACCATAAACCCTAACCCTAACCCTAACCCTATCCATAACCCTAAACCCTAACCCTAACCCTAAACTCTAACCCTAACCCTAACCCTAACCCTAAACCATAAACCCTAACCCTAACCCTAACCCTATCCATAACCCTAAAGCCTAACCCTAACCCTATCCATAACCCTAACCCCTAACCCTAACCCTAAACTCTAACCCTAACCCTAACCCTAAACCATAAACCCTAAACCTAACGCTATCCATAACCCTAAACCCTAACCCTATTCATAACCCTAAACTCTAACCCTAACCCTAACCCTAAGTCAGCAGCACAGGCAATGATTGTGGCAAAGCTTGACTCACAGGAAATACTGGCCTTGGTGTGGTGAATAAGGCTTCAGCCAGAAGCACAACAGGCTGTGGTGTGGTAAAGATTGCAGCTTCCTCCTGCGTATAGTTACAACTCTATGCAACTGTCCTAGGGAGGAAAGACTCACTGCTCACCACTCAAACAGTCGACACTAATAAAAAGTTTGTTTTGGATGATTTTTGTCCAATTCATCCCTAACCCTAACCCTAACCCTAATAAAAAGTTTGTTTTGGATGATTTTTGTCCAATTCATCCCTAACCCTAACCCTAACCCATAAACCCTAACCCTAACCCTAACCCTATCCATAACCCTAAACCCTAACCCTAACCCTAAACTCTAACCCTAACCCTAACCCTAAACCATAAACCCTAAACCTAACCCTATCCATAACCCTAAACCCTAACCCTAACCCTATTCATAACCCTAAACTCTAACCCTAACCCTAACCCTAAGTCAGCAGCACAGGCAATGATTGTGGCAAAGCTTGCCTCACAGGAAATACTGGCCTTGGTGTGGTGAATAAGGCTTCAGCCAGAAGCACAACAGGCTGTGGTGTGGCAAAGATGGCAGCTTCCTCCTGCGTATAGTTACAACTCTATGCAACTGTCCTAGGGAGGAAAGACTCACTGCTCACCACTCAAACAGTAGACACTAATAAAAAGTTTGTTTTGGATGATTTTTGTCCAATTCATCCCTAACCCTTACCCTAACCCTAATAAAAAGTTTGTTTTGGATCATTATTGTCCAGTTCATCCCTAACCCTAACCCTAACCCATAAACCCTAACCCTAACCCTAACCCTATTCATAACCCTAAACCCTAACCCTAACCCTAACCCTATTCATAACCCTAAACTCTAACCCTAACCCTAACCCTAAGTCAGCAGCACAGGCAATGATTGTGGCAAAGCTTGCCTCACAAGAAATACTGGCCTTGGTGTGGTGAATAAGGCTTCAGCCAGAAGCACAACAGGCTGTGGTGTGGTAAAGATGGCAGCTTCCTCCTGCGTATAGTTACAACTCTATGCAACTGTCCTAGGGAGGAAAGACTCACTGCTCACCACTCAAACAGTCGACACTAATAAAAAGTTTGTTTTGGATGATTTTTGTCCAATTCATCCCTAACCCTAACCCTAAACCATAAACCCTAACCCTAACCCTAACCCTATCCATAACCCTAAACCCTAACCCTAACCCTAACCCTATTCATAACCCTAAACTCTAACCCTAACCCTAACCCTAAGTCAGCAGCACAGGCAATGATTGTGGCAAAGCTTGCCTCACAGGAAATACTGGCCTTGGTGTGGTGAATAAGGCTTCAGCCAGAAGCACAACAGGCTGTGGTGTGGTAAAGATGGCAGCTTCCTCCTGCGTATAGTTACAACACTATGCAACTGTCCTAGGGAGGAAAGACTCACTGCTCACCACTCAAACAGTCGACACTAATAAAAAGTTTGTTTTGGATGATTTTTGTCCAATTCATCCCTAACCCTAACCCTAACCCATAAACCCTAACCCTAACCCTAACCCTATCCATAACCCTAAACCCTAACCCCAACCCTAACCCTAACCTTAAACTCTAACCCTAACCCTAACCCTAACCCTAAATCATAAACCCTAACCCTAACCCTAACCCTATCCATAACCCTAAACCCTAACCCTAACCCATAAACCCTAACCCTAACCCTATCCATAACCCTAAACCCTAACCCTGATCCTAACCCTAAACTCTAACCCTAACCCTAACCCTAAACCATAAACCCTAACCCTAACCCTAACCCTATCCATAACCCTAAACCCTAAACCTAACCCTAACCCTATTCATAACCCTAAACTCTAACCCTAACCCTAACCCTAACCCTAAACCATAAACCCTAACCCTAACCCTAACCCTATCCATAACCCTAAACCCTAACCCTAACACTAACCGTATTCATAACCCTAAACTCTAACCCTAACCCTAACCCTAAGTCAGCAGCACAGGCAATGATTGTGGCAAAGCTTGCCTCACAGGAAATACTCGCCTTGGTGTGGTGAATAAGGCTTCAGCCAGAAGCACAACAGGCTGTGGTGTGGTAAAGATGGCAGCTTCCTCCTGCGTATAGTTACAACTCTATGCAACTGTCCTAGGGAGGAAAGACTCACTGCTCACCACTCAAACAGTCGACACTAATAAAAAGTTTGTTTTGGATGATTTTTGTCCAATTCATCCCTAACCCTAACCCTAACCCTAATAAAAAGTTTGTTTTGGATGATTTTTGTCCAATTCATCCCTAACCCTAACCCTAACCCATAAACCCTAACCCTAAACCCAACCCTATCCATAACCCTAAACCCTAACCCTAACCCTAACCCTATTCATAACCCTAAACTCTAACCCTAACCCTAACCCTAAGTCAGCAGCACAGGCAATGATTGTGGCAAAGCTTGCCTCACAGGAAATACTGGCCTTGGTGTGGTGAATAAGGCTTCAGCCAGAAGCACAACAGGCTGTGGTGTGGTAAAGATGGCAGCTTCCTCCTGCGTATAGTTACAAATCTATGCAACTGTCCTAGGGAGGAAAGACTCACTGCTCACCAATCAAACAGTCGACACTAATAAAAAGTTTGTTTTGGATGATTTTTGTCCAATTCATCCCTAACCCTAACCCTAACCCATAAACCCTAACCCTAACCCCAACCCTATCCATAACCCTAAACCCTAACCCTAACCCTAACCCTATTCATAACCCTAAACTCTAACCCTAACCCTAACCCTAAGTCAGCAGCACAGGCAATGATTGTGGCAAAGCTTGCCTCACAGGAAATACTGGCCTTGGTGTGGTGAATAAGGCTTCAGCCAGAAGCACAACAGGCTGTGGTGTGGTAAAGATGGCAGCTTCCTCCTGCGTATAGTTACAACTCTATGCAACTGTCCTAGGGAGGAAAGACTCACTGCTCACCACTCAAACAGTCGACACTAATAAAAGTTTGTTTTGGATGATTTTTGTCCAATTCATCCCTAACCCTAACCCTAACCCATAAACCCTAACCCTAACCCTAACCCTATCCATAACCCTAAACCCTAACCCCAACCCTAACCCTAACCCTAAACTCTAACCCTAACCCTAACCCTAACCCTAAACCATAAACTCTAACCCTAACCCTAACCCTAACCCTAAACCATAAACCCTAACCCTAACCCTAACCCTATCCATAACCCTAAACCATAAACCTAACCCTAACCCTATTCATAACCCTAAACTCTAACCCTAACCCTAACCCTAAGTCAGCAGCACAGGCAATGATTGTGGCAAAGCTTGCCTCACAGGAAATACTGGCCTTGGTGTGGTGAATAAGGCTTCAGCCAGAAGCACATCAGGCTGTGGTGTGGCAAAGATGGCAGCTTCCTCCTGCGTATAGTTACAACTCTATGCAACTGTCCTAGGGAGGAAAGACTCACTGCTCACCACTCAAACAGTCGACACTAATAAAAAGTTTGTTTTGGATGATTTTTGTCCAATTCATCCCTAACCCTAACCCTAACCCTAATAAAAAGTTTGTTTTGGATGATTTTTGTCCAATTCATCCCTAACCCTAACCCTAACCCATAAACCCTAACCCTAACCCTAACCCTAACCCTATCCATAACCCTAAACCCTAACCCTAACCCTAACCCCTAACCTTAACCCTAAACTCTAACCCTAACCCTAACCCTAAACCATAAACCCTAACCCTAAACCTAACCCTATCCATAACCCTAAACCCTAACCCTAACCCTATTCATAACACTAAACTCTAACCCTAACCCTAACCCTAAGTCAGCAGCACAGGCAATGATTGTGGCAAAGCTTGCCTCACAGGAAATACTGGCCTTGGTGTGGTGAATAAGGCTTCAGCCAGAAGCACAAAAGGCTGTGGTGTGGTAAAGATGGCAGCTTCCTCCTGCGTATAGTTACAACTCTATGCAACTGTCCTAGGGAGGAAAGACTCACTGCTCACCACTCAAACAGTCGACACTAATAAAAAGTTTGTTTTGGATGATTTTTGTCCAATTCATCCCTAACCCTAACCCTAACCCATAAACCCTAACCCTAACCCTAACCCTATTCATAACCCTAAACCCTAACCCTAACCCTAACCCTAAACTCTAACCCTAACCCTAACCCTAACCCTAACCCTAACCCTAAACCATAAACCCTAACCCTAACCCTAACCCTATCCATAACCCTAAACCCTAACCCTAACCCTATTCATAACCCTAAACTCTAACCCTAACCCTAACCCTAAGTCAGCAGCACAGGCAATGATTGTGGCAAAGCTTGCCTCACAGGAAATACTGGCCTTGGTGTGGTGAATAAGGCTTCAGCCAGAAGCACAACAGAATGTGGTGTGGTAAAGATGGCAGCTTCCTCCTGCGTATAGTTACAACTCTATGCAACTGTCCTAGGGAGGAAAGACTCACTGCTCACCACTCAAACAGTCGACACTAATAAAAAGTTTGTTTTGGATGATTTTTGTCCAATTCATTCCTAACCCAAACCCTAACCCTAACCCTAATAAAAAGTTTGTTTTGGATGATTTTTGTCCAATTCATCCCTAACCCTAACCCTAACCCATAAACCTTAACCCTAACCCTAACCCTATCCATAACCTTAAACCCTAACCCTAACCCTAACCCTATTCATAACCCTAAACTCTAACCCTAACCCTAACCCTAAGTCAGCAGCACAGGCAATGATTGTGGCAAAGCTTGCCTCACAGGAAATACTGGCCTTGGTGTGGTGAATAAGGCTTCAGCCAGAAGCACAACAGGCTGTGGTGTGGCAAAGATGGCAGCTTCCTCCTGCGTATAGTTACAACTCTATGCAACTCTCCTAGGGAGGAAAGACTCACTGCTCACCACTCAAACAGTCGACACTAATAAAAAGTTTGTTTTGGGTGATTTTTGTCCAATTCATCCCTAACCCTAACCCTAAACCATAAACCCTAACCCTAACCCTAACCCTATCCATAACCCTAAACCCTAACACTAACCCTAACCCTATTCATAACCCTAAACTCTAACCCTAACCCTAACCCTAAGTCAGCAGCACAGGCAATGATTGTGGCAAAGCTTGCCTCACAGGAAATACTGGCCTTGGTGTGGTGAATAAGGCTTCAGCCAGAAGCACAACAGGCTGTGGTGTGGCAAAGATGGCAGCTTCCTCCTGCGTATAGTTAAAACTCTATGCAACTGTCCTAGGGAGGAAAGACTCACTGCTCACCACTCAAACAGTAGACACTAATAAAAAGTTTGTTTTGGATGATTTTTGTCCAATTCATCCCTAACCCTAACCCTAACCCATAAACCCTAACCCTAACCCTAACCCTATCCATAACCCTAAACCCTAACCCTAACCCTAAACTCTAACCCTAACCCTAACCCTAAACCATAAACCCTAAACCTAACCCTATCCATAACCCTAAACCCTAACCCTAACCCTATTCATAACCCTAAACTCTAACCCTAACCCTAACCCTAAGTCAGCAGCACAGGCAATGATTGTGGCAAAGCTTGCCTCACAGGAAATACTGGCCTTGGTGTGGTGAATAAGGCTTCAGCCAGAAGCACATCAGGCTGTGGTGTGGCAAAGATGGCAGCTTCCTCCTGCGTATAGTTACAACTCTATGCAACTGTCCTAGGGAGGAAAGACTCACTGCTCACCACTCAAACAGTCGACACTAATAAAAAGTTTGTTTTGGATGATTTTTGTCCAATTCATCCCTAACCCTAACCCTAACCCTAATAAAAAGTTTGTTTTGGATGCTTTTGGTCCAATTCATCCCTAACCCTAACCCTAACCCTTAAACCCTAACCCTAACCCTAACCCTATTTATAACCCTAAACCCTAACCCTAACCCTAACCCCTAACCCTAACCCTAAACTCTAACCCTAACCCTAAACCATAAACCCTAACCCTAACCCTAACCCTATCCATAACCCTAAACCCTAACCCTAACCCTAACCCTATTCATAACCCTAAACTCTAACCCTAACCCTAACCCTAAGTCAGCAGCACAGGCAATGAATGTGGCAAAGCTTGCCTCACAGGAAATACTGGCCTTGGTGTGGTGAATAAGGCTTCAGCCAGAAGCACAACAGGCTGTGGTGTGGTAAAGATGGCAGCTTCCTCCTGCGTATAGTTACAACTCTATGCAACTGTCCTAGGGAGGAAAGACTCACTGCTCACCACTCAAACAGTCGACACTAATAAAAAGTTTGTTTTGGATGATTTTTGTCCAATTCATCCCTAACCCTAACCCTAACACATAAACCCTAACCCTAACCCTAACCTATCCATAACCCTAAACCCTAACCCTAACCCTAAACTCTAACCCTAACCCTAACCCTAAACCATAAACCCTAACCCTAACCCTAACCCTATCCATAACCCTAAACCCTAACCCTAACCCTATTCATAACCCTAAACTCTAACCCTAACCCTAACCCTAAGTCAGCAGCACAGGCAATGATTGTGGCAAAGCTTGCCTCACAGGAAATACTGGCCTTGGTGTGGTGAATAAGGCTTCAGCCAGAAGCACAACAGGCTGTGGTGTGGTAAAGATGGCAGCTTCCTCCTGCGTATAGTTACAACTCTATGCAACTGTCCTAGGGAGGAAAGACTCACTGCTCACCACTCAAACAGTCGACACTAATAAAAAGTTTGTTTTGGATGATTTTTGTCCAATTCATCCCTAACCCTAACCCTAACCCTAATAAAAAGTTTGTTTTGGATGATTTTTGTCCAATTCATCTCTAACCCTAACCCTAACCCATAAACCCTAACCCTAACCCTATCCATAACCCTAAACCCTAACCCTAACCCTAACCCTATTCATAACCCTAAACTCTAACCCTAACCCTAACCCTAAGTCAGCAGCACAGGCAATGATTGTGGCAAAGCTTGCCTCACAGGAAATACTGGCCTTGGTGTGGTGAATAAGGCTTCAGCCAGAAGCACAACAGGCTGTGGTGTGGTAAAGATGGCAGCTTCCTCCTGCGTATAGTTACAACTCTATGCAACTGTCCTAGGGAGGAAAGACTCACTGCTCACCACTCAAACTGTCCACACTAATAAAAAGTTTGTTTTGGATGATTTTTGTCCAATTCATCCCTAACCCTAACCCTAAACCATAAACCCTAACCCTAACCCTAACCCTATCCATAACCCTAAACCCTATCCCTAACCCTAACCCTATTCATAACCCTAAACTCTAACCCTAACCCTAACCCTAAGTCAGCAGCACAGGCAATGAATGTGGCAAAGCTTGCCTCACAGGAAATACTGGCCTTGGTGTGGTGAATAAGGCTTCAGCCAGAAGCACAACAGGCTGTGGTGTGGTAAAGATGGCAGCTTCCTCCTGCGTATAGTTACAACTCTATGCAACTGTCCTAGGGAGGAAAGACTCACTGCTCACCACTCAAACAGTCGACACTAATAAAAAGTTTGTTTTGGATGATTTTTGTCCAATTCATCCCTAACCCTAACCCTAACACATAAACCCTAACCCTAACCCTAACCTATCCATAACCCTAAACCCTAACCCTAACCCTAAACTCTAACCCTAACCCTAACCCTAAACCATAAACCCTAACCCTAACCCTAACCCTATCCATAACCCTAAACCCTAACCCTAACCCTATTCATAACCCTAAACTCTAACCCTAACCCTAACCCTAAGTCAGCAGCACAGGCAATGATTGTGGCAAAGCTTGCCTCACAGGAAATACTGGCCTTGGTGTGGTGAATAAGGCTTCAGCCAGAAGCACAACAGGCTGTGGTGTGGTAAAGATGGCAGCTTCCTCCTGCGTATAGTTACAACTCTATGCAACTGTCCTAGGGAGGAAAGACTCACTGCTCACCACTCAAACAGTCGACACTAATAAAAAGTTTGTTTTGGATGATTTTTGTCCAATTCATCCCTAACCCTAACCCTAACCCTAATAAAAAGTTTGTTTTGGATGATTTTTGTCCAATTCATCTCTAACCCTAACCCTAACCCATAAACCCTAACCCTAACCCTAACCCTATCCATAACCCTAAACCCTAACCCTAACCCTAACCCTATTCATAACCCTAAACTCTAACCCTAACCCTAACCCTAAGTCAGCAGCACAGGCAATGATTGTGGCAAAGCTTGCCTCACAGGAAATACTGGCCTTGGTGTGGTGAATAAGGCTTCAGCCAGAAGCACAACAGGCTGTGGTGTGGTAAAGATGGCAGCTTCCTCCTGCGTATAGTTACAACTCTATGCAACTGTCCTAGGGAGGAAAGACTCACTGCTCACCACTCAAACTGTCCACACTAATAAAAAGTTTGTTTTGGATGATTTTTGTCCAATTCATCCCTAACCCTAACCCTAAACCATAAACCCTAACCCTAACCCTAACCCTATCCATAACCCTAAACCCTATCCCTAACCCTAACCCTATTCATAACCCTAAACTCTAACCCTAACCCTAACCCTAAGTCAGCAGCACAGGCAATGATTGTGGCAAAGCTTGCCTCACAGGAAATACTGGCCTTGGTGTGGTGAATAAGGCTTCAGCCAGAAGCACAACAGGCTGTGGTGTGGTAAAGATGGCAGCTTCCTCCTGCGTATAGTTACAACTCTATGCAACTGTCCTAGGGAGGAAAGACTCACTGCTTACCACTCAAACAGTCGACACTAATAAAAAGTTTGTTTTGGATGATTTTTGTCCAATTCATCCCTAACCCTAACCCTAACCCTAATAAAAAGTTTGTTTTGGATGATTTTTGTCCAATTCATCCCTAACCCTAACCCTAACCCATAAACCCTAACCCTAACCCTAACCCTATCCATAACCCTAAACCCTAACCCCAACCCTAACCCTAACCCTAACCCTAAACTCTAACCCTAACCCTAACCCTAACCCTAAACCATAAACTCTAACCCTAACCCTAACCCTAACCCTAAACCATAAACCCTAACCCTAACCCTAACCCTATCCATAACCCTAAACCCTAAACCTAACCCTAACCCTATTCATAACCCTAAACTCTAACCCTAACCCTAACCCTAAGTCAGCAGCACAGGCAATGATTGTGGCAAAGCTTGCCTCACAGGAAATACTGGCCTTGGTGTGGTGAATAAGGCTTCAGCCAGAAGCACATCAGGCTGTGGTGTGGCAAAGATGGCAGCTTCCTCCTGCGTATAGTTACAACTCTATGCAACTGTCCTAGGGAGGAAAGACTCACTGCTCACCACTCAAACAGTCGACACTAATAAAAAGTTTGTTTTGGTTGATTTTTGTCCAATTCATCCCTAACCCTAACCCTAACACATAAACCCTAACCCTAACCCTAACCCTATCCATAACCCTAAACCCTAACCCTAACCCTAACCCTAAACTCTAACCCTAACCCTAACCCTAACCCTAAACCATAAACCCTAACCCTAACCCTAACCCTATCCATAACCCTAAACCCTAACCCTAACCCTAAACTCTAACCCTAACCCTAACCCTAAACCATAAACCCTAACCCTAACCCTAACCCTATCCATAACCCTAAACCCTAACCCTAACCCTATTCATAACCCTAAACTCTAACCCTAACCCTAACCCTAAGTCAGCAGCACAGGCAATGATTGTGGCAAAGCTTGCCTCACAGGAAATACTGGCCTTGGTGTGGTGAATAAGGCTTCAGCCAGAAGCACAACAGGCTGTGGTGTGGTAAAGATGGCAGCTTCCTCCTGCGTATAGTTACAACTCTATGCAACTGTCCTAGGGAGGAAAGACTGACTGCTCACCACTCAAACAGTCGACACTAATAAAAAGTTTGTTTTGGATGATTTTTGTCCAATTCATCCCTAACCCTAACCCTAACCCATAAACCCTAACCCTAACCCTATCCATAACCCTAAACCCTAACCCTAACCCTAACCCTATCCATAACACTAAACTCTAACCCTAACCCTAACCCTAAGTCAGCAGCACAGGCAATGATTGTGGCAAAGCTTGCCTCACAGGAAATACTGGCCTTGGTGTGGTGAATAAGGCTTCAGCCAGAAGCACAACAGGCTGTGGTGTGGTAAAGATGGCAGCTTCCTCCTGCGTATAGTTACAACTATATGCAACTGTCCTAGGGAGGAAAGACTCACTGCTCACCACTCAAACAGTCGACACTAATAAAAAGTTTGTTTTGGATGATTTTTGTCCAATTCATCCCTAACCCTAACCCTAACCCTAATAAAAAGTTTGTTTTGGATGATTTTTGTCCAATTCATCCCTAACCCTAACCCTAAACCATAAACCCTAACCCTAACCCTAACCCTATCCATAACCCTAAACCCTAACCCTAACCCTAACCCTATTCATAACCCTAAACTCTAACCCTAACCCTAACCCTAAGTCAGCAGCACAGGCAATGATTGTGGCAAAGCTTGCCTCACAGGAAATACTGGCCTTGGTGTGGTGAATAAGGCTTCAGCCAGAAGCACAACAGGCTGTGGTGTGGCAAAGATGGCAGCTTCCTCCTGCGTATAGTTACAACTCTATGCAACTGTCCTAGGGAGGAAAGACTCACTGCTCACCACTCAAACAGTAGACACTAATAAAAAGTTTGTTTTGGATGATTTTTGTCCAATTCATCCCTAACCCTAACCCTAACCCATAAACCCTAACCCTAACCCTATCCATAACCCTAAACCCTAACCCAAACCTAAACTCTAACCCTAACCCTAACCCTAACACTAAACCATAAACCCTAAACCTAACCCTATCCATAACCCTAAACCCTAACCCTAACCCTATTCATAACCCTAAACTCTAACCCTAACCCTAACCCTAAGTCAGCAGCACAGGCAATGATTGTGGCAAAGCTTGCCTCACAGGAAATACTGGCCTTGGTGTGGTGAATAAGGCTTCAGCCAGAAGCACAACAGGCTGTGGTGTGGTAAAGATGGCAGCTTCCTCCTGCGTATAGTTACAACTCTATGCAACTGTCCTAGGGAGGAAAGACTCACTGCTCACCACTCAAACAGTCGACACTAATAAAAAGTTTGTTTTGGATGATTTTTGTCCAATTCATCCCTAACCCTAACCCTAACCCTAATAAAAAGTTTGTTTTGGATGATTTTTGTCCAATTCATCCCTAACCCTAACCCTAACCCATAAACCCTAACCCTAACCCTATCCATAACCCTAAACCCTAACCCTAACCCTAACCCTATTCATAACCCTAAACTCTAACCGTAACCCTAACCCTAAGTCAGCAGCACAGGCAATGATTGTGGCAAAGCTTGCCTCACAGGAAATACTGGCCTTGGTGTGGTGAATAAGGCTTCAGCCAGAAGCACAACAGGCTGTGGTGTGGCAAAGATGGCAGCTTCCTCCTGCGTATAGTTACAACTCTATGCAACTGTCCTAGGGAGGAAAGACTCACTGCTCACCACTCAAACAGTCGACACTAATAAAAAGTTTGTTTTGGATGATTTTTGTCCAATTCATCCCTAACCCTAACCCTAACCCTAATAAAAAGTTTGTTTTGGATGATTTTTGTCCAATTCATCCCTAACCCTAACCCTAAACCATAAACCCTAACCCTAACCCTAACCCTATCCATAACCCTAAACCCTAACCCTAACCCTAACCCTATTCATAACCCTAAACTCTAACCCTAACCCTAACCCTAAGTCAGCAGCACAGGCAATGATTGTGGAAAAGCTTGCCTCACAGGAAATACTGGCCTTGGTGTGGTGAATAAGGCTTCAGCCAGAAGCACAACAGGCTGTGGTGTGGCAAAGATGGCAGCTTCCTCCTGCGTATAGTTACAACTCTATGCAACTGTCCTAGGGAGGAAAGACTCACTGCTCACCACTCAAACAGTCGACACTAATAAAAAGTTTGTTTTGGATGATTTTTGTCCAATTCATCCCTAACCCTAACCCTAAACCATAAACCCTAACCCTAACCCTAACCCTATCCATAACCCTAAACCCTAACCCTAACCCTAACCCTATTCATAACCCTAAACTCTAACCCTAACCCTAACCCTAAGTCAGCAGCACAGGCAATGATTGTGGCAAAGCTTGCCTCACAGGAAATACTGGCCTTGGTGTGGTGAATAAGGCTTCAGCCAGAAGCACAACAGGCTGTGGTCTGGTAAAGATGGCAGCTTCCTCCTGCGTATAGTTACAACTCTATGCAACTGTCCTAGGGAGGAAAGACTCACTGCTCACCACTCAAACAGTCGACACTAATAAAAAGTTTGTTTTGGATGATTTTTGTCCAATTCATCCCTAACCCAAACCCTAACCCTAACCCTAATAAAAAGTTTGTTTTGGATGATTTTTGTCCAATTCATCCCTAACCCTAACCCTAACCCATAAACCCTAACCCTAACCCTAACCCTATCCATAACCCTAAACCCTAACCCTAACCCTAACCCTAAACTCTAACCCTAACCCTAACCCTAAACCATAAACCCTAACCCTAACCCTAACCCTATCCATAACCCTAAACCCTAACGCTAACCCTATTCATAACCCTAAACTCTAACCCTAACCCTAACCCTAAGTCAGCAGCACAGGCAATGATTGTGGCAAAGCTTGCCTCACAGGAAATACTGGCCTTGGTGTGGTGAATAAGGCTTCAGCCAGAAGCACAACAGGCTGTGGTGTGGTAAAGATGGCAGCTTCCTCCTGCGTATAGTTACAACTCTATGCAACTGTCCTAGGGAGGAAAGACTCACTGCTCACCACTCAAACAGTCGACACTAATAAAAAGTTTGTTTTGGATGATTTTTGTCCAATTCATCCCTAACCCTAACCCTAACCCTAATAAAAAGTTTGTTTTGGATGATTTTTGTCCAATTCATCCCTAACCCTAACCCTAACCCATAAACCCTAACCCTAACCCTAACCCTATCCATAACCCTAAACCCTAATCCTAACGCTAACCCTATTCATAACCCTAAACTCTAACCCTAACCCTAACCCTAAGTCAGCAGCACAGGCAATGATTGTGGCAAAGCTTGCCTCACAGGAAATACTGGCCTTGGTGTGGTGAATAAGGCTTCAGCCAGAAGCACAACAGGCTGTGGTGTGGTAAAGATGGCAGCTTCCTCCTGCGTATAGTTACAACTCTATGCAACTGTCCTAGGGAGGAAAGACTCACTGCTCACCACTCAAACAGTCGACACTAATAAAAAGTTTGTTTTGGATGATTTTTGTCCAATTCATCCCTAACCCTAACCCTAAACCATAAACCCTAACCCTAACCCTAACCCTATCCATAACCCTAAACCCTAACCCTAACCCTAACCCTATTCATAACCCTAAACTCTAACCCTAACCCTAACCCTAAGTCAGCAGCACAGGCAATGATTGTGGCAAAGCTTGCCTCACAGGAAATACTGGCCTTGGTGTGGTGAATAAGGCTTCAGCCAGAAGCACAACAGGCTGTGGTGTGGTAAAGATGGCAGCTTCCTCCTGCGTATAGTTACAACTCTATGCAACTGTCCTAGGGAGGAAAGACTCACTGCTCACCACTCAAACAGTCGACACTAATAAAAAGTTTGTTTTGGATGATTTTTGTCCAATTCATCCCTAACCCTAACCCTAACCCTAATAAAAAGTTTGTTTTGGATGATTTTTGTCCAATTCATCCCTAACCCTAACCCTAACACATAAACCCTAACCCTAACCCTAACCCTATCCATAACCCTAAACCCTAACCCTAAAACTAACCCTATTCATAACCCTAAACTCTAACCCTAACCCTAACCCTAAGTCAGCAGCACAGGCAATGATTGTGGAAAAGCTTGCCTCACAGGAAATACTGGCCTTGGTGTGGTGAATAAGGCTTCAGCCAGAAGCACAACAGGCTGTGGTGTGGCAAAGATGGCAGCTTCCTCCTGCGTATAGTTACAACTCTATGCAACTGTCCTAGGGAGGAAAGACTCACTGCTCACCACTCAAACAGTCGACACTAATAAAAAGTTTGTTTTGGATGATTTTTGTCCAATTCATCCCTAACCCTAACCCTAACCCATAAACCCTAACCCTAACCCTAACCCTATCCATAACCCTAAACCCTAACCCTAACCCTAACCCTAAACTCTAACCCTAACCCTAACCCTAAACCATAAACCCTAACCCTAACCCTAACCCTATCCATAACCCTAAACCCTAACGCTAACCCTATTCATAACCCTAAACTCTAACACTAACCCTAACCCTAAGTCAGCAGCACAGGCAATGATTGTGGCAAAGCTTGCCTCACAGGAAATACTGGCCTTGGTGTGGTGAATAAGGCTTCAGCCAGAAGCACAACAGGCTGTGGTGTGGTAAAGATGGCAGCTTCCTCCTGCGTATAGTTACAACTCTATGCAACTGTCCTAGGGAGGAAAGACTCACTGCTCACCACTCAAACAGTCGACACTAATAAAAAGTTTGTTTTGGATGATTTTTGTCCAATTCATCCCTAACCCTAACCCTAACCCTAATAAAAAGTTTGTTTTGGATGATTTTTGTCCAATTCATCCCTAACCCTAACCCTAACCCATAAACCCTAACCCTAACCCTAACCCTATCCATAACCCTAAACCCTAACCCTAACCCTAACCCTATTCATAACCCTAAACTCTAACCCTAACCCTAACCCTAAGTCAGCAGCACAGGCAATGATTGTGGCAAAGCTTGCCTCACAGGAAATACTGGCCTTGGTGTGGTGAATAAGGCTTCAGCCAGAAGCACAACAGGCTGTGGTGTGGTAAAGATGGCAGCTTCCTCCTGCGTATAGTTACAACTCTATGCAACTGTCCTAGGGAGGAAAGACTCACTGCTCACCACTCAAACAGTCGACACTAATAAAAAGTTTGTTTTGGATGATTTTTGTCCAATTCATCCCTAACCCTAACCCTAACCCTAAACTCTAACCCTAACCCTAACCCTAACCCTAAACCATAAACCCTAACCCTAACCCTAACCCTATCCATAACCCTAAACCCTAACCCTAACCCTATTCATAACCCTAAACTCTAACCCTAACCCTAACCCTAAGTCAGCAGCACAGGCAATGATTGTGGCAAAGCTTGCCTCACAGGAAATACTGGCCTTGGTGTGGTGAATAAGGCTTCAGCCAGAAGCACAACAGGCTGTGGTGTGGTAAAGATGGCAGCTTCCTCCTGCGTATAGTTACAACTCTATGCAACTGTCCTAGGGAGGAAAGACTCACTGCTCACCACTCAAACAGTCGACACTAATAAAAAGTTTGTTTTGGATGATTTTTGTCCAATTCATCCCTAACCCAAACCCTAACCCTAACCGTAATAAAAAGTTTGTTTTGGATGATTTTTGTCCAATTCATCCCTAACCCTAACCCTAACCCATAAACCCTAACCCTAACCCTAACCCTATCCATAACCCTAAACCCTAACCCTAACCCTAACCCTATTCATAACCCTAAACTCTAACCCTAACCCTAACCCTAAGTCAGCAGCACAGTCAATGATTGTGGCAAAGCTTGCCTCACAGGAAATACTGGCCTTGGTGTGGTGAATAAGGCTTCAGCCAGAAGCACAACAGGCTGTGGTGTGGCAAAGATGGCAGCTTCCTCCTGCGTATAGTTACAACTCTATGCAACTGTCCTAGGGAGGAAAGACTCACTGCTCACCACTCAAACAGTCGACACTAATAAAAAGTTTGTTTTGGATGATTTTTGTCCAATTCATCCCTAACCCTAACCCTAAACCATAAACCCTAACCCTAACCCTATCCATAACCCTAAACCCTAACACTAACCCTAACCCTATTCATAACCCTAAACTCTAACCCTAACCCTAACCCTAAGTCAGCAGCACAGGCAATGATTGTGGCAAAGCTTGCCTCACAGGAAATACTGGCCTTGGTGTGGTGAATAAGGCTTCAGCCAGAAGCACAACAGGCTGTGGTGTGGTAAAGATGGCAGCTTCCTCCTGCGTATAGTTACAACTCTATGCAACTGTCCTAGGGAGGAAAGACTCACTGCTCACCACTCAAACAGTCGACACTAATAAAAAGTTTGTTTTGGATGATTTTTGTCCAATTCATCCCTAACCCTAACCCTAACCCTAATAAAAAGTTTGTTTTGGATGATTTTTGTCCAATTCATCCCTAACCCTAACCCTAACCCATAAACCCTAACCCTAACCCTATCCATAACCCTAAACCCTAACCCTAACCCTATTCATAACCCTAAACTCTAACCCTAACCCTAACCCTAAGTCAGCAGCACAGGCAATGATTGTGGCAAAGCTTGCCTCACAGGAAATACTGGCCTTGGTGTGGTGAATAAGGCTTCAGCCAGAAGCACAACAGGCTGTGGTGTGGCAAAGATGGCAGCTTCCTCCTGCGTATAGTTACAACTCTATGCAACTGTCCTAGGGAGGAAAGACTCACTGCTCACCACTCAAACAGTAGACACTAATAAAAAGTTTTTTTTGGATGATTTTTGTCCAATTCATCCCTAACCCTAACCCTAACCCATAAACCCTAACCCTAACCCTATCCATAACCCTAAACCCTAACCCTAACCCTAAACTCTAACCCTAACCCTAACCCTAACCCTAAACCATAAACCCTAAACCTAACCCTATCCATAACCCTAAACCCTAACCCTAACCCTATTCATGACCCTAAACTCTAACCCTAACCCTAACCCTAAGTCAGCAGCACAGGCAATGATTGTGGCAAAGCTTGCCTCACAGGAAATACTGGCCTTGGTGTGGTGAATAAGGCTTCAGCCAGAAGCACAACAGGCTGTGGTGTGGTAAAGATGGTAGCTTCCTCCTGCGTATAGTTACAACTCTATGCAACTGTCCTAGGGAGGAAAGACTCACTGCTCACCACTCAAACAGTCGACACTAATAAAAAGTTTGTTTTGGATGATTTTTGTCCAATTCATCCCTAACCCTAACCCTTACCCTAATAAAAAGTTTGTTTTGGATGATTTTTGTCCAATTCATCCCTAACCCTAACCCTAACCCATAAACCCTAACCCTAACCCTAACCCTATCCATAACCCTAAACCCTAACCCTAACCCTAACCCTATTCATAACCCTAAACTCTAACCCTAACCCTAACCCTAAGTCAGCAGCACAGGCAATGATTGTGGCAAAGCTTGCCTCACAGGAAATACTGGCCTTGGTGTGGTGAATAAGGCTTCAGCCAGAAGCACAACAGGCTGTGGTGTGGTAAAGATGGCAGCTTCCTCCTGCGTATAGTTACAACTCTATGCAACTGTCCTAGGGAGGAAAGACTCACTGCTCACCACTCAAACAGTCGACACTAATAAAAAGTTTTTTTTGGATGATTTTTGTCCAATTCATCCCGAACCCTAACCCTAACCCTAATAAAAAGTTTGTTTTGGATGATTTTTGTCCAATTCATCCCTAACCCTAACCCTAACACATAAACCCTAACCCTAACCCTATCCATAACCCTAAACCCTAACCCTAAAACTAACCCTATCCATAACCCTAAACTCTAACCCTAACCCTAACCCTAAGTCAGCAGCACAGGCAATGATTGTGGAAAAGCTTGCCTCACAGGAAATACTGGCCTTGGTGTGGTGAATAAGGCTTCAGCCAGAAGCACAACAGGCTGTGGTGTGGCAAAGATGGCAGCTTCCTCCTGCGTATAGTTACAACTCTATGCAACTGTCCTAGGGAGGAAAGACTCACTGCTCACCACTCAAACAGTCGACACTTATAAAAAGTTTGTTTTGGATGATTTTTGTCCAATTCATCCCTAACCCTAACCCTAAACCATAAACCCTAACCCTAACCCTAACCCTATCCATAACCCTAAACCCTAACCCTAACCCTAACCCTATTCATAACCCTAAACTCTAACCCTAACCCTAACCCTAAGTCAGCAGCACAGGCAATGATTGTGGCAAAGCTTGCCTCACAGGAAATACTGGCCTTGGTGTGGTGAATAAGGCTTCAGCCAGAAGCACAACAGGCTGTGGTGTGGTAAAGATGGCAGCTTCCTCCTGCGTATAGTTACAACTCTATGCAACTGTCCTAGGGAGGAAAGACTCACTGCTCACCACTCAAACAGTCGACACTAATAAAAAGTTTGTTTTGGATGATTTTTGTCCAATTCATCCCTAACCCTAACCCTAACCCTTATAAAAAGTTTTTTTTGTATGATTTTTGTCCAATTCATCCCTAACCCTAACCCTAACCCATGAACCCTAACCCTAACCCTAACCCTATCCATAACCCTAAACCCTAACCCTAACCCTAACCCTATTCATAACCCTAAACTCTAACCCTAACCCTAACCCTAAGTCAGCAGCACAGGCAATGATTGTGGCAAAGCTTGCCTCACAGGAAATACTGGCCTTGGTGTGGTGAATAAGGCTTCAGCCAGAAGCACAACAGGCTGTGGTGTGGCAAAGATGGCAGCTTCCTCCTGCGTATAGTTACAACTCTATGCAACTGTCCTAGGGAGGAAAGACTCACTGCTCACCACTCAAACAGTCGACACTAATAAAAAGTTTGTTTTGGATGATTTTTGTCCAATTCATCCCTAACCCTAACCCTAAACCATAAACCCTAACCCTAACCCTAACCCTATCCATAACCCTAAACCCTAACCCTAACCCTAACCCTATTCATAACCCTAAACTCTAACCCTAACCCTAACCCTAAGTCAGCAGCACAGGCAATGATTGTGGCAAAGCTTGCCTCACAGGAAATACTGGCCTTGGTGTGGTGAATAAGGCTTCAGCCAGAAGCACAACAGGCTGTGGTGTGGTAAAGATGGCAGCTTCCTCCTGCGTATAGTTACAACTCTATGCAACTGTCCTAGGGAGGAAAGACTCACTGCTCACCACTCAAACAGTCGACACTAATAAAAAGTTTGTTTTGGATGATTTTTGTCCAATTCATCCCTAACCCTAACCCTAACCCATAAACCCTAACCCTAACCCTATCCATAACCCTAAACCCTAACCCTAACCCTAACCCTAAACTCTAACCCTAACCCTAACCCTAACCCTAAACCATAAACCCTAACCCTAACCCTAACCCTATCCATAACCCTAAACCCTAACCCTAACCCTAAACTCTAACCCTAACCCTAACCCTAACCCTAAACCATAAACCCTAACCCTAACCCTAACCCTATCCATAACCCTAAAGCCTAACCCTAACCCTATCCATAACCCTAACCCCTAACCCTAACCCTAAAATCTAACCCTAACCCTAACCCTAAACCATAAACCCTAAACCTAACGCTATCCATAACCCTAAACCCTAACCCTATTCATAACCCTAAACTCTAACCCTAACCCTAACCCTAAGTCAGCAGCACAGGCAATGATTGTGGCAAAGCTTGACTCACAGGAAATACTGGCCTTGGTGTGGTGAATAAGGCTTCAGCCAGAAGCACAACAGGCTGTGGTGTGGTAAAGATTGCAGCTTCCTCCTGCGTATAGTTACAACTCTATGCAACTGTCCTAGGGAGGAAAGACTCACTGCTCACCACTCAAACAGTCGACACTAATAAAAAGTTTGTTTTGGATGATTTTTGTCCAATTCATCCCTAACCCTAACCCTAACCCTAATAAAAAGTTTGTTTTGGATGATTTTTGTCCAATTCATCCCTAACCCTAACCCTAACCCATAAACCCTAACCCTAACCCTAACCCTATCCATAACCCTAAACCCTAACCCTAACCCTAAACTCTAACCCTAACCCTAACCCTAAACCATAAACCCTAAACCTAACCCTATCCATAACCCTAAACCCTAACCCTAACCCTATTCATAACCCTAAACTCTAACCCTAACCCTAACCCTAAGTCAGCAGCACAGGCAATGATTGTGGCAAAGCTTGCCTCACAGGAAATACTGGCCTTGGTGTGGTGAATAAGGCTTCAGCCAGAAGCACAACAGGCTGTGGTGTGGCAAAGATGGCAGCTTCCTCCTGCGTATAGTTACAACTCTATGCAACTGTCCTAGGGAGGAAAGACTCACTGCTCACCACTCAAACAGTAGACACTAATAAAAAGTTTGTTTTGGATGATTTTTGTCCAATTCATCCCTAACCCTTACCCTAACCCTAATAAAAAGTTTGTTTTGGATCATTATTGTCCAGTTCATCCCTAACCCTAACCCTAACCCATAAACCCTAACCCTAACCCTAACCCTATTCATAACCCTAAACCCTAACCCTAACCCTAACCCTATTCATAACCCTAAACTCTAACCCTAACCCTAACCCTAAGTCAGCAGCACAGGCAATGATTGTGGCAAAGCTTGCCTCACAAGAAATACTGGCCTTGGTGTGGTGAATAAGGCTTCAGCCAGAAGCACAACAGGCTGTGGTGTGGTAAAGATGGCAGCTTCCTCCTGCGTATAGTTACAACTCTATGCAACTGTCCTAGGGAGGAAAGACTCACTGCTCACCACTCAAATAGTCGACACTAATAAAAAGTTTGTTTTGGATGATTTTTGTCCAATTCATCCCTAACCCTAACCCTAAACCATAAACCCTAACCCTAACCCTAACCCTATCCATAACCCTAAACCCTAACCCTAACCCTAACCCTATTCATAACCCTAAACTCTAACCCTAACCCTAACCCTAAGTCAGCAGCACAGGCAATGATTGTGGCAAAGCTTGCCTCACAGGAAATACTGGCCTTGGTGTGGTGAATAAGGCTTCAGCCAGAAGCACAACAGGCTGTGGTGTGGTAAAGATGGCAGCTTCCTCCTGCGTATAGTTACAACACTATGCAACTGTCCTAGGGAGGAAAGACTCACTGCTCACCACTCAAACAGTCGACACTAATAAAAAGTTTGTTTTGGATGATTTTTGTCCAATTCATCCCTAACCCTAACCCTAACCCATAAACCCTAACCCTAACCCTAACCCTATCCATAACCCTAAACCCTAACCCCAACCCTAACCCTAACCTTAAACTCTAACCCTAACCCTAACCCTAACCCTAAATCATAAACCCTAACCCTAACCCTAACCCTATCCATAACCCTAAACCCTAACCCTAACCCATAAACCCTAACCCTAACCCTATCCATAACCCTAAACCCTAACCCTGATCCTAACCCTAAACTCTAACCCTAACCCTAACCCTAAACCATAAACCCTAACCCTAACCCTAACCCTATCCATAACCCTAAACCCTAAACCTAACCCTAACCCTATTCATAACCCTAAACTCTAACCCTAACCCTAACCCTAACCCTAAACCATAAACCCTAACCCTAACCCTAACCCTATCCATAACCCTAAACCCTAACCCTAACACTAACCGTATTCATAACCCTAAACTCTAACCCTAACCCTAACCCTAAGTCAGCAGCACAGGCAATGATTGTGGCAAAGCTTGCCTCACAGGAAATACTCGCCTTGGTGTGGTGAATAAGGCTTCAGCCAGAAGCACAACAGGCTGTGGTGTGGTAAAGATGGCAGCTTCCTCCTGCGTATAGTTACAACTCTATGCAACTGTCCTAGGGAGGAAAGACTCACTGCTCACCACTCAAACAGTCGACACTAATAAAAAGTTTGTTTTGGATGATTTTTGTCCAATTCATCCCTAACCCTAACCCTAACCCTAATAAAAAGTTTGTTTTGGATGATTTTTGTCCAATTCATCCCTAACCCTAACCCTAACCCATAAACCCTAACCCTAAACCCAACCCTATCCATAACCCTAAACCCTAACCCTAACCCTAACCCTATTCATAACCCTAAACTCTAACCCTAACCCTAACCCTAAGTCAGCAGCACAGGCAATGATTGTGGCAAAGCTTGCCTCACAGGAAATACTGGCCTTGGTGTGGTGAATAAGGCTTCAGCCAGAAGCACAACAGGCTGTGGTGTGGTAAAGATGGCAGCTTCCTCCTGCGTATAGTTACAACTCTATGCAACTGTCCTAGGGAGGAAAGACTCACTGCTCACCAATCAAACAGTCGACACTAATAAAAAGTTTGTTTTGGATGATTTTTGTCCAATTCATCCCTAACCCTAACCCTAACCCATAAACCCTAACCCTAACCCCAACCCTATCCATAACCCTAAACCCTAACCCTAACCCTAACCCTATTCATAACCCTAAACTCTAACCCTAACCCTAACCCTAAGTCAGCAGCACAGGCAATGATTGTGGCAAAGCTTGCCTCACAGGAAATACTGGCCTTGGTGTGGTGAATAAGGCTTCAGCCAGAAGCACAACAGGCTGTGGTGTGGTAAAGATGGCAGCTTCCTCCTGCGTATAGTTACAACTCTATGCAACTGTCCTAGGGAGGAAAGACTCACTGCTCACCACTCAAACAGTCGACACTAATAAAAGTTTGTTTTGGATGATTTTTGTCCAATTCATCCCTAACGCTAACCCTAACCCATAAACCCTAACCCTAACCCTAACCCTATCCATAACCCTAAACCCTAACCCCAACCCTAACCCTAACCCTAAACTCTAACCCTAACCCTAACCCTAACCCTAAACCATAAACTCTAACCCTAACCCTAACCCTAACCCTAAACCATAAACCCTAACCCTAACCCTAACCCTAACCCTATCCATAACCCTAAACCATAAACCTAACCCTAACCCTATTCATAACCCTAAACTCTAACCCTAACCCTAACCCTAAGTCAGCAGCACAGGCAATGATTGTGGCAAAGCTTGCCTCACAGGAAATACTGGCCTTGGTGTGGTGAATAAGGCTTCAGCCAGAAGCACATCAGGCTGTGGTGTGGCAAAGATGGCAGCTTCCTCCTGCGTATAGTTACAACTCTATGCAACTGTCCTAGGGAGGAAAGACTCACTGCTCACCACTCAAACAGTCGACACTAATAAAAAGTTTGTTTTGGATGATTTTTGTCCAATTCATCCCTAACCCTAACCCTAACCCTAATAAAAAGTTTGTTTTGGATGATTTTTGTCCAATTCATCCCTAACCCTAACCCTAACCCATAAACCCTAACCCTAACCCTAACCCTAACCCTATCCATAACCCTAAACCCTAACCCTAACCCTAACCCCTAACCTTAACCCTAAACTCTAACCCTAACCCTAACCCTAAACCATAAACCCTAACCCTAAACCTAACCCTATCCATAACCCTAAACCCTAACCCTAACCCTATTCATAACACTAAACTCTAACCCTAACCCTAACCCTAAGTCAGCAGCACAGGCAATGATTGTGGCAAAGCTTGCCTCACAGGAAATACTGGCCTTGGTGTGGTGAATAAGGCTTCAGCCAGAAGCACAAAAGGCTGTGGTGTGGTAAAGATGGCAGCTTCCTCCTGCGTATAGTTACAACTCTATGCAACTGTCCTAGGGAGGAAAGACTCACTGCTCACCACTCAAACAGTCGACACTAATAAAAAGTTTGTTTTGGATGATTTTTGTCCAATTCATCCCTAACCCTAACCCATAAACCCTAACCCTAACCCTAACCCTATCCATAACCCTAAACCCTAACCCTAACCCTAAACTCTAACCCTAACCCTAACCCTAAACCATAAACCCTAACCCTAACCCTAACCCTAATAAAAAGTTTGTTTTGGATGATTTTTGTCCAATTCATCCCTAACCCTAACCCTAACCCATAAACCCGAACCCTAACCCTAACCCTATCCATAACCCTTAACCCTAACCCTAAAACTAACCCTATTCATAACCCTAAACTCTAACCCTAACCCTAACCCTAAGTCAGCAGCACAGGCAATGATTGTGGCAAAGCTTGCCTCACAGGAAATACTGGCCTTGGTGTGGTGAATAAGGCTTCAGCCAGAAGCACAACAGGCTGTGGTGTGGTAAAGATGGCAGCTTCCTCCTGCGTATAGTTACAACTCTATGCAACTGTCCTAGGGAGGAAAGACTCACTGCTCACCACTCAAACAGTCGACACTAATAAAAAGTTTGTTTTGGATGATTTTTGTCCAATTCATCCCTAACCCTAACCCTAATAAAAAGTTTGTTTTGGATGATTTTTGTCCAATTCATCCCTAACCCTAACCCATAAACCCTAACCCTAACCCTAACCCTATCCATAACCCTAAACCCTAACCCTAACCCTAAACTCTAACCCTAACCCTAACCCTAAACCATAAACCCTAACCCTAACCCTAATAAAAAGTTTGTTTTGGATGATTTTTGTCCAATTCATCCCTAACCCTAACCATAACCCATAAACCCTAACCCTAACCCTAACCCTATCCATAACCCTAAACCCTAACCCTAACCCTAACCCTAAACTCTAACCCTAACCCTAACCCTAAACCATAAACCCTAACCCTAACCCTAACCATAACCCTAACCCTAACCCTATCCATCACCCTAAACCATAACCCTAACCCTAACCCTATTCATAACCCTAAACTCTAACCCTAACCCTAACCCTAAGTCAGCAGCACAGGCAATGATTGTGGCAAAGCTTGCCAGGAAATACTGGCCTTGGTGTGGTGAATAAGGCTTCAGCCAGAAGCACAACAGGCTGTGGTGTGGCAAAGATGGCAGCTTCCTCCTGCGTATAGTTACAACTCTATCCAACTGTCCTAGGGAGGAAAGACTCACTGCTCACCACTCAAACAGTCGACACTAATAAAAAGTTTGTTTTGGATGATTTTTGTCCAATTCATCCCTAACCCTAACCCATAAACCCTAACCCTAACCCTAACCCTATCCATAACCCTAAACCCTAACCCTAACCCTAAACTCTAACCCTAACCCTAACCCTAAACCATAAACCCTAACCCTAACCCTAACCCTAATAAAAAGTTTGTTTTGGATGATTTTTGTCCAATTCATCCCTAACCCTAACCCTAACCCATGAACCCTAACCCTAACCCTAACCCTATCCATAACCCTAAACCCTAACCCTAACCCTAACCCTAAACTCTAACCCTAACCCTAACCCTAAACCATAAACCCTAACCCTAACCCTAACCCTAACCCTATCCATAACCCTAACCCTAACCCTATCCATAACCCTAAACCATAACCCTAACCCTAACCCTATTCATAACCCTAAACTCTAACCCTAACCCTAACCCTAAGTCAGCAGCACAGGCAATGATTGTGGCAAAGCTTGCCTCACAGGAAATACTGGCCTTGGTGTGGTGAATAAGGCTTCAGCCAGAAGCACAACAGGCTGTGGTGTGGCAAAGATGGCAGCTTCCTCCTGCGTATAGTTACAACTCTATGCAACTGTCCTAGGGAGGAAAGACTCACTGCTCACCACTCAAACAGTCGACACTAATAAAAAGTTTGTTTTGGATGATTTTTGTCCAATTCATCCCTAACCCTAACCCATAAACCCTAACCCTAACCCTAACCCTATCCATAACCCTAAACCCTAACCCTAACCCTAAACTCTAACCCTAACCCTAACCCTAAACCATAAACCCTAACCCTAACCCTAACCCTAATAAAAAGTTTGTTTTGGATGATTTTTGTCCAATTCATCCCTAACCCTAACCCTAACCCATAAACCCGAACCCTAACCCTAACCCTATCCATAACCCTTAACCCTAACCCTAAAACTAACCCTATTCATAACCCTAAACTCTAACCCTAACCCTAACCCTAAGTCAGCAGCACAGGCAATGATTGTGGCAAAGCTTGCCTCACAGGAAATACTGGCCTTGGTGTGGTGAATAAGGCTTCAGCCAGAAGCACAACAGGCTGTGGTGTGGTAAAGATGGCAGCTTCCTCCTGCGTATAGTTACAACTCTATGCAACTGTCCTAGGGAGGAAAGACTCACTGCTCACCACTCAAACAGTCGACACTAATAAAAAGTTTGTTTTGGATGATTTTTGTCCAATTCATCCCTAACCCTAACCCTAATAAAAAGTTTGTTTTGGATGATTTTTGTCCAATTCATCCCTAACCCTAACCCATAAACCCTAACCCTAACCCTAACCCTATCCATAACCCTAAACCCTAACCCTAACCCTAAACTCTAACCCTAACCCAAACCCTAAACCATAAACCCTAACCCTAACCCTAACCATAACCCTAACCCTAACCCTATCCATCACCCTAAACCATAACCCTAACCCTAACCCTAACCCTAACCCTATCCATAACCCTAAACCCTAACCCTAACCCTAACCCTAAACTCTAACCCTAACCCTAACCCTAAACCATAAACCCTAACCCTAACCCTAACCATAACCCTAACCCTAACCCTATCCATCACCCTAAACCATAACCCTAACCCTAACCCTATTCATAACCCTAAACTCTAACCCTAACCCTAACCCTAAGTCAGCAGCACAGGCAATGATTGTGGCAAAGCTTGCCTCACAGGAAATACTGGCCTTGGTGTGGTGAATAAGGCTTCAGCCAGAAGCACAACAGGCTGTGGTGTGGCAAAGATGGCAGCTTCCTCCTGCGTATAGTTACAACTCTATGCAACTGTCCTAGGGAGGAAAGACTCACTGCTCACCACTCAAACAGTCGACAATAATAAAAAGTTTGTTTTGGATGATTTTTGTCCAATTCATCCCTAACCCTAACCCTAACCCTAATAAAAAGTTTGTTTTGGATGATTTTTGTCCAATTCATCCCTAATTCTAACCCTAACCCATAAACCCTAACCCTAACCCTAACCCTATCCATAACCCTAAACCATAACCCTAACCCTAAACTCTAACCCTAACCCTAACCCTAAACCATAAACCCTAACCCTAACCCTAACCCTATCCATAACCCTAAACCCTAACCCTAACCCTATCCATAACCCTAAACCCTAACCCTATTCATAACCCTAAACTCTAACCCTAACCCTAACCCTAAGTCAGCAGCACAGGCAATGATTGTGGCAAAGCTTGCCAGGAAATACTGGCCTTGGTGTGGTGAATAAGGCTTCAGCCAGAAGCACAACAGGCTGTGGTGTGGCAAAGATGGCAGCTTCCTCCTGCGTATAGTTACAACTCTATCCAACTGTCCTAGGGAGGAAAGACTCACTGCTCACCACTCAAACAGTCGACACTAATAAAAAGTTTGTTTTGGATGATTTTTGTCCAATTCATCCCTAACCCTAACCCATAAACCCTAACCCTAACCCTAACCCTATCCATAACCCTAAACCCTAACCCTAACCCTAAACTCTAACCCTAACCCTAACCCTAAACCATAAACCCTAACCCTAACCCTAACCCTAATAAAAAGTTTGTTTTGGATGATTTTTGTCCAATTCATCCCTAACCCTAACCCTAACCCATGAACCCTAACCCTAACCCTAACCCTATCCATAACCCTAAACCCTAACCCTAACCCTAACCCTAAACTCTAACCCTAACCCTAACCCTAAACCATAAACCCTAACCCTAACCCTAACCCTAACCCTATCCATAACCCTAACCCTAACCCTATCCATAACCCTAAACCATAACCCTAACCCTAACCCTATTCATAACCCTAAACTCTAACCCTAACCCTAACCCTAAGTCAGCAGCACAGGCAATGATTGTGGCAAAGCTTGCCTCACAGGAAATACTGGCCTTGGTGTGGTGAATAAGGCTTCAGCCAGAAGCACAACAGGCTGTGGTGTGGCAAAGATGGCAGCTTCCTCCTGCGTATAGTTACAACTCTATGCAACTGTCCTAGGGAGGAAAGACTCACTGCTCACCACTCAAACAGTCGACACTAATAAAAAGTTTGTTTTGGATGATTTTTGTCCAATTCATCCCTAACCCTAACCCTAACCCTAATAAAAAGTTTGTTTTGGATTATTTTTGTCCAATTCATCCCTAACCCTAACCCTAACCCATAAACCCTAACCCATAAACCCTAACCCTAACCCTAACCCTATCCATAACCCTAAACCCTAACCCTAACCCTAAACTCTAACCCTAACCCTAACCCTAAACCATAAACCCTAACCCTAACCCTAACCCTAAACTCTAACCCTAACCCTAACCCTAAACCATAAACCCTAACCCTAACCCTAACCCTAATAAAAAGTTTGTTTTGGATGATTTTTGTCCAATTCATCCCTAACCCTAACCCTAACCCATAAACCCTAACCCTAACCCTAACCCTATCCATAACCCTAAACCCTAACCCTAACCCTAAACTCTAACCCTAACCCTAAACTCTAACCCTAACCCTAACCCTAAACCATAAACCCTAACCCTAACCCTAACCCTATCCATAACCCTAAACCCTAACCCTAACCCTAACCCTATTCATAACCCTAAAGTCTAACCCTAACCCTAACCCTAAGTCAGCAGCACAGGCAATGATTGTGGCAAAGCTTGCCTCACAGGAAATACTGGCCTTGGTGTGGTGAATAAGGCTTCAGCCAGAAGCACAACAGGCTGTGGTGTGGCAAAGATGGCAGCTTCCTCCTGCGTATAGTTACAACTCTATGCAACTGTCCTAGGGAGGAAAGACTCACTGCTCACCACTCAAACAGTCGACACTAATAAAAAGTTTGTTTTGGATGATTTTTGTCCAATTCATCCCTAACCCTAACCCTAACCCTAATAAAAAGTTTGTTTTGGATGATTTTTGTCCAATTCATCCCTAACCCTAACCCTAACCCATAAACCCTAACCCTAACCCTAACCCCCTAACCCTAACCCCCTAACCCTAACCCCTAACCCTAACCCTAACCCTAACCCTAATAAAAAGTTTGTTTTGGATGATTTTTGTCAAATTCATCCCTAACCCTAACCCTAACCCATAAACCCTAACCCTAACCCTAACCCTAACCCTATCCATAACCCTAAACCCTAACCCTAACCCTAACCTCTAACCCTAACCCTAACCCTAAACCATTAACCCTAACCCTAACCCTAACCCTATCCATAACCCTAAACCCTAACCCTAACCCTAAACTCTAACCCTAACCCTAAACCATAAACCCTAACCCTAATCCTAATAAAAAGTTTGTTTTGGATGATTTTTGTCCAATTCATCCCTAACCCTAACCCTAACCCATAAACCCTAACCCTAACCCTAACC
The DNA here is from genome assembly GCF_056152115.1 of Neolamprologus brichardi. Classification (NCBI taxonomy): domain Eukaryota; kingdom Metazoa; phylum Chordata; class Actinopteri; order Cichliformes; family Cichlidae; genus Neolamprologus; species Neolamprologus brichardi. The sequence goes on along the minus strand of NC_142105.1, from coordinate 15,158,723 downwards.
CTATCCATAACCCTAAACCCTAACCCTAACCCTAACCCTAAACTCTAACCCTAACCCTAACCCTAACCCTAAACCATAAACCCTAACCCTAACCCTATCCATAACCCTAACCCTAACCCTATCCATAACCCTAAACCATAACCCTAACCCTAACCCTATTCATAACCCTAAACTCTAACCCTAACCCTAACCCTAAGTCAGCAGCACAGGCAATGATTGTGGCAAAGCTTCCCTCACAGGAAATACTGGCCTTGGTGTGGTGAATAAGGCTTCAGCCAGAAGCACAACAGGCTGTGGTGTGGCAAAGATGGCAGCTTCCTCCTGCGTATAGTTACAACTCTATGCAACTGTCCTAGGGAGGAAAGACTCACTGCTCACCACTCAAACAGTCGACACTAATAAAAAGTTTGTTTTGGATGATTTTTGTCCAATTCATCCCTAACCCTAACCCTAACCCTAATAAAAAGTTTGTTTTGGATTATTTTTGTCCAATTCATCCCTAACCCTAACCCTAACCCATAAACCCTAACCCTAACCCTAACCCTATCCATAACCCTAAACCCTAACCCTAACCCTAAACTCTAACACTAACCCTAACCCTAAACCATAAACCCTAACCCTAACCCTAACCCTAAACTCTAACCCTAACCCTAACCCTAAACCATAAACCCTAACCCTAACCCTAACCCTAATAAAAAGTTTGTTTTGGATGATTTTTGTCCAATTCATCCCTAACCCTAACCCTAACCCATAAACCCTAACCCTAACCCTAACCCTATCCATAACCCTAAACCCTAACCCTAACCCTAACCCTAAACTCTAACCCTAACCCTAACCCTAAACCATAAACCCTAACCCTAACCCTATCCATAACCCTAAACCCTAACCCTATTCATAACCCTAAACTCTAACCCTAACCCTAACCCTAAGTCAGCAGCACAGGCAATGATTGTGGCAAAGCTTGCCTCACAGGAAATACTGGCCTTGGTGTGGTGAATAAGGCTTCAGCCAGAAGCACAACAGGCTGTGGTGTGGTAAAGATGGCAGCTTCTTCCTGCGTATAGTTACAACTCTATGCAACTGTCCTAGGGAGGAAAGACTCACTGCTCACCACTCAAACAGTCGACACTAATAAAAATTTTGTTTTGGATGATTTTTGTCCAATTCATCCCTAACCCTAACCCTAACCCTAATAAAAAGTTTGTTTTGGATGATTTTTGTCCAATTCATCCCTAACCCTAACCCTAACCCATAAACCCTAACCCTAACCCTAACCCTATCCATAACCCTAAACCCTAACCCTAACCCTAAACTCTAACCCTAACCCTAACCCTAAACCATAAACCCTAACCCTAACCCTAACCCTATCCATAACCCTAAACCCTAACCCTAACCCTAACCCTATCCATAACCCTAAACCCTATGCCTATTCATAACCCTAAACTCTAACCCTAACCCTAACCCTAAGTCAGCAGCACAGGCAATGATTGTGGCAAAGCTTGCCTCACAGGAAATACTGGCCTTGGTGTGGTGAATAAGGCTTCAGCCAGAAGCACAACAGGCTGTGGTGTGGCAAAGATGGCAGCTTCCTCCTGCGTATAGTTACAACTCTATGCAACTGTCCTAGGGAGGAAAGACTCACTGCTCACCACTCAAACAGTCGACACTAATAAAAAGTTTGTTTTGGATGATTTTTGTCCAATTCATCCCTAACCCTAACCCTAACCCTAATAAAAAGTTTGTTTTGGATGATTTTTGTCCAATTCATCCCTAACCCTAACCCTAACCCATAAACCCTAACCCTAACCCTAACCCTATCCATAACCCTAAACCCTAACCCTAACCCTAAACTCTAACCCTAACCCTAACCCTAAACCATAAACCCTAACCCTAACCCTAACCCTAATAAAAAGTTTGTTTTGGATGATTTTTGTCCAATTCATCCCTAACCCTAACCCTAACCCATACACCCTAAACCTAACCCTAACCCTATCCATAACCCTAAACCCTAACCCTAACCCTAACCCTAAACTCTAACCCTAACCCTAACCCTAAACCATAAACCCTAACCCTAACCCTAACCCTATCCATAACCCTAACCCTAACCCTATCCATAACCCTAAAACATAACCCTAACCCTAACCCTATTCATAACCCTAAACTCTAACCCTAACCCTAACCCTAAGTCAGCAGCACAGGCAATGATTGTGGCAAAGCTTGCCTCACAGGAAATACTGGCCTTGGTGTGGTGAATAAGGCTTCAGCCAGAAGCACAACAGGCTGTGGTGTGGCAAAGATGGCAGCTTCCTCCTGCGTATAGTTACAACTCTATGCAACTGTCCTAGGGAGGAAAGACTCACTGCTCACCACTCAAACAGTCGACACTAATAAAAAGTTTGTTTTGGATGATTTTTGTCCAATTCATCCCTAACCCTAACCCTAATAAAAAGTTTGCTTTGGATGATTTTTGTCCAATTCATCCCTAACCCTAACCCTAACCCATAAACCCTAACCCTAACCCTAACCCTATCCATAACCCTAAACCCTAACCCTAACCCTAAACTCTAACCCTAACCCTAACCCTAAACCATAAACCCTAACCCTAAACCTAACCCTAACCCTATCCATAACCCTAAACCCTAACCCTAACCCTAACCCTATCCATAACCCTAAACCCTAACCCTATTCATAACCCTAAACTCTAACCCTAACCCTAACCCTAAGTCAGCAGCACAGGCAATGATTGTGGCAAAGCTTGCCTCACAGGAAATACTGGCCTTGGTGTGGTGAATAAGGCTTCAGCCAGAAGCACAACAGGCTGTGGTGTGGTAAAGATGGCAGCTTCTTCCTGCGTATAGTTACAACTCTATGCAACTGTCCTAGGGAGGAAAGACTCACTGCTCACCACTCAAACAGTCGACACTAATAAAAAGTTTGTTTTGGATGATTTTTGTCCAATTCATCCCTAACCCTAACCCTAACCCTAATAAAAAGTTTGTTTTGGATGATTTTTGTCCAATTCATCCCTAACCCTAACCCTAACCCATAAACCCTAACCCTAACCCTAACCCTAACCCTAACCCTATCCATAACCCTAAACCCTAACCCTAACCCTAACCTCTAACCCTAACCCTAACCCTAAACCATTAACCCTAACCCTAACCCTAACCCTATCCATAACCCTAAACCCTAACCCTAACCCTAAACTCTAACCCTAACCCTAAACCATAAACCCTAACCCTAACCCTAATAAAAAGTTTGTTTTGGATCATTTTTGTCCAATTCATCCCTAACCCTAACCCTAACCCATAAACCCTAACCCTAACCCTAACCCTATCCATAACCCTAAACCCTAACCCTAACCCTAACCCTAAACCCTAACCCTAACCCTAACCCTAAACCATAAACCCTAACCCTAACCCTAACCCTATCCATAACCCTAACCCTAACCCTATCCATAACCCTAAACCATAACCCTAACCCTAACCCTATTCATAACCCTAAACTCTAACCCTAACCCTAACCCTAAGTCAGCAGCACAGGCAATGATTGTGGCAAAGCTTCCCTCACAGGAAATACTGGCCTTGGTGTGGTGAATAAGGCTTCAGCCAGAAGCACAACAGGCTGTGGTGTGGCAAAGATGGCAGCTTCCTCCTGCGTATAGTTACAACTCTATGCAACTGTCCTAGGGAGGAAAGACTCACTGCTCACCACTCAAACAGTCGACACTAATAAAAAGTTTGTTTTGGATGATTTTTGTCCAATTCATCCCTAACCCTAACCCTAACCCTAATAAAAAGTTTGTTTTGGATTATTTTTGTCCAATTCATCCCTAACCCTAACCCTAACCCATAAACCCTAACCCTAACCCTAACCCTATCCATAACCCTAAACCCTAACCCTAACCCTAAACTCTAACCCTAACCCTAACCCTAAACCATAAACCCTAACCCTAACCCTAACCCTAAACTCTAACCCTAACCCTAACCCTAAACCATAAACCCTAACCCTAACCCTAACCCTAATAAAAAGTTTGTTTTGGATGATTTTTGTCCAATTCATCCCTAACCCTAACCCGAACCCATAAACCCTAACCCTAACCCTAACCCTATCCATAACCCTAAACCCTAACCCTAACCCTAACCCTAAACTCTAACCCTAACCCTAACCCTAAACCATAAACCCTAACCCTAACCCTAACCCTATCCATAACCCTAAACCCTAACCCTAACCCTAACCCTATCCATAACCCTAAACCCTAACCCTATTCATAACCCTAAACTCTAACCCTAACCCTAACCCTAAGTCAGCAGCACAGGCAATGATTGTGGCAAAGCTTGCCTCACAAGAAATACTGGCCTTGGTGTGGTGAATAAGGCTTCAGCCAGAAGCACAACAGGCTGTGGTGTGGTAAAGATGGCAGCTTCTTCCTGCGTATAGTTACAACTCTATGCAACTGTCCTAGGGAGGAAAGACTCACTGCTCACCACTCAAACAGTCGACACTAATAAAAATTTTGTTTTGGATGATTTTTGTCCAATTCATCCCTAACCCTAACCCTAACCCTAATAAAAAGTTTGTTTTGGATGATTTTTGTCCAATTCATCCCTAACCCTAACCCTAACCCATAAACCCTAACCCTAACCCTAACCCTATCCATAACCCTAAACCCTAACCCTAACCCTAAACTCTAACCCTAACCCTAACCCTAAACCATGAACCCTAACCCTAACCCTAATAAAAAGTTTGTTTTGGATGATTTTTGTCCAATTCATCCCTAACCCTAACCCTAACCCATAAACCCTAACCCTAACCCTAACCCATAAACCCTAACCCTAACCCTAACCCTATCCATAACCCTAAACCCTAACCCTAACCCTAAACTGTAACCCTAACCCTAACCCTAAGTCAGCAGCACAGGCAATGATTGTGGCAAAGCTTGCCTCACAGGAAATACTGGCCTTGGTGTGGTGAATAAGGCTTCAGCCAGAAGCACAACAGGCTGTGGTGTGGCAAAGATGGCAGCTTCCTCCTGCGTATAGTTACAACTCTATGCAACTGTCCTAGGGAGGAAAGACTCACTGCTCACCACTCAAACAGTCGACACTAATAAAAAGTTTGTTTTGGATGATTTTTGTCCAATTCATCCCAAACCCTAACCCTAACCCTAATAAAAAGTTTGTTTTGGATGATTTTTGTCCAATTCATCCCTAACCCTAACCCTAACCCATAAACCCTAACCCTAACCCTAACCCTATCCATAACCCTAAACCCTAACCCTAACCCTAAACTCTAACACTAACCCTAACCCTAAACCATAAACCCTAACCCTAACCCTAATAAAAAGTTTGTTTTGGATGATTTTTGTCCAATTCATCCCTAACCCTAACCCTAACCCATAAACCCTAACCCTAACCCTAACCCATAAACCCTAACCCTAACCCTAACCCTATCCATAACCCTAAACCCTAACCCTAACCCTAACCCTAAACTGTAACCCTAACCCTAACCCTAAACCCTAAACCATAAACCCTAACCCTAACCCTAACCCTATCCATAACCCTAACCCTAACCCTATCCATAACCCTAAACCATAACCCTAACCCTAACCCTATTCATAACCCTAAACTCTAACCCTAACCCTAACCCTAAGTCAGCAGCACAGGCAATGATTGTGGCAAAGCTTGCCTCACAGGAAATACTGGCCTTGGTGTAGTGAATAAGGCTTCAGCCAGAAGCACAACAGGCTGTGGTGTGGCAAAGATGGCAGCTTCCTCCTGCGTATAGTTACAACTCTATGCAACTGTCCTAGGGAGGAAAGACTCACTGCTCACCACTCAAACAGTCGACACTAATAAAAAGTTTGTTTTGGATGATTTTTGTCCAATTCATCCCTAACCCTAACCCTAACCCTAATAAAAAGTTTGTTTTGGATGATTTTTGTCCAATTCATCCCTAACCCTAACCCTAACCCATAAACCCTAACCCTAACCCTAACCCTATCCATAACCCTAAACCCTAACCCTAACCCTAAACTCTAACCCTAACCCTAACCCTAAACCATAAACCCTAACCCTAACCCTAACCCTATCCATAACCCTAAACCCTAACCCTAACCCTAACCCTATCCATAACCCTAAACCCTAACCCTATTCATAACCCTAAACTCTAACCCTAACCCTAACCCTAAGTCAGCAGCACAGGCAATGATTGTGGCAAAGCTTGCCAGGAAATACTGGCCTTGGTGTGGTGAATAAGGCTTCAGCCAGAAGCACAACAGGCTGTGGTGTGGTAAAGATGGCAGCTTCTTCCTGCGTATAGTTACAACTCTATGCAACTGTCCTAGGGAGGAAAGACTCACTGCTCACCACTCAAACAGTCGACACTAATAAAAAGTTTGTTTTGGATGATTTTTGTCCAATTCATCCCTAACCCTAACCCTAACCCTAATAAAAAGTTTGTTTTGGATGATTTTTGTCCAATTCATCCCTAACCCTAACCCTAACCCATAAACCCTAAACCTAACCCTAACCCTATCCATAACCCTAAACCCTAACCCTAACCCTAAACTCTAACCCTAACCCTAACCCTAAACCATAAACCCTAACCCTAACCCTATCCATAACCCTAAACCCTAACCCTAACCCTAACCCTATCCATAACCCTAAACCCTATCCCTATTCATAACCCTAAACTCTAACCCTAACCCTAACCCTAAGTCAGCAGCACAGGCAATGATTGTGGCAAAGCTTGCCTCACAGGAAATACTGGCCTTGGTGTGGTGAATAAGGCTTCAGCCAGAAGCACAACAGGCTGTGGTGTGGCAAAGATGGCAGCTTCCTCCTGCGTATAGTTACAACTCTATGCAACTGTCCTAGGGAGGAAAGACTCACTGCTCACCACTCAAACAGTCGACACTAATAAAAAGTTTGTTTTGGATGATTTTTGTCCAATTCATCCCTAACCCTAACCCTAACCCTAATAAAAAGTTTGTTTTGGATGATTTTTGTCCAATTCATCCCTAACCCTAACCCTAACCCATAAACCCTAACCCTAACCCTAACCCTATCCATAACCCTAAACCCTAACCCTAACCCTAAACTCTAACCCTAACCCTAACCCTAAACCATAAACCCTAACCCTAACCCTAACCCTAATAAAAAGTTTGTTTTGGATGATTTTTGTCCAATTCATCCCTAACCCTAACCCTAACCCATACACCCTAAACCTAACCCTAACCCTATCCATAACCCTAAACCCTAACCCTAACCCTAACCCTAAACTCTAACCCTAACCCTAACCCTAAACCATAAACCCTAACCCTAACCCTAACCCTATCCATAACCCTAACCCTAACCCTATCCATAACCCTAAAACATAACCCTAACCCTAACCCTATTCATAACCCTAAACTCTAACCCTAACCCTAACCCTAAGTCAGCAGCACAGGCAATGATTGTGGCAAAGCTTGCCTCACAGGAAATACTGGCCTTGGTGTGGTGAATAAGGCTTCAGCCAGAAGCACAACAGGCTGTGGTGTGGCAAAGATGGCAGCTCCCTCCTGCGTATAGTTACAACTCTATGCAACTGTCCTAGGGAGGAAAGACTCACTGCTCACCACTCAAACAGTCGACACTAATAAAAAGTTTGTTTTGGATGATTTTTGTCCAATTCATCCCTAACCCTAACCCTAATAAAAAGTTTGTTTTGGATGATTTTTGTCCAATTCATCCCTAACCCTAACCCTAACCCATAAACCCTAACCCTAACCCTAACCCTATCCATAACCCTAAACCCTAACCCTAACCCTAAACTCTAACCCTAACCCTAACCCTAAACCATAAACCCTAACCCTAAACCTAACCCTAACCCTATCCATAACCCTAAACCCTAACCCTAACCCTAACCCTATCCATAACCCTAAACCCTATCCCTATTCATAACCCTAAACTCTAACCCTAACCCTAACCCTAAGTCAGCAGCACAGGCAATGATTGTGGCAAAGCTTGCCTCACAGGAAATACTGGCCTTGGTGTGGTGAATAAGGCTTCAGCCAGAAGCACAACAGGCTGTGGTGTGGTAAAGATGGCAGCTTCTTCCTGCGTATAGTTACAACTCTATGCAACTGTCCTAGGGAGGAAAGACTCACTGCTCACCACTCAAACAGTCGACACTAATAAAAAGTTTGTTTTGGATGATTTTTGTCCAATTCATCCCTAACCCTAACCCTAACCCTAATAAAAAGTTTGTTTTGGATGATTTTTGTCCAATTCATCCCTAACCCTAACCCTAACCCATAAACCCTAACCCTAACCCTAACCCTATCCATAACCCTAAACGCTAACCCTAACCCTAAACTCTAACCCTAACCCTAACCCTAAACCATAAACCCTAACCCTAACCCTAACCCTATCCATAACCCTGAACCCTAACCCTAACCCTAACCCTATCCATAACCCTAAACCCTAACCCTATTCATAACCCTAAACTCTAACCCTAACCCTAACCCTAAGTCAGCAGCACAGGCAATGATTGTGGCAAAGCTTGCCTCACAGGAAATACTGGCCTTGGTGTGGTGAATAAGGCTTCAGCCAGAAGCACAACAGGCTGTGGTGTGGCAAAGATGGCAGCTTCCTCCTGCGTATAGTTACAACTCTATGCAACTGTCCTAGGGAGGAAAGACTCACTGCTCACCACTCAAACAGTCGACACTAATAAAAAGTTTGTTTTGGATGATTTTTGTCCAATTCATCCCTAACCCTAACCCTAACCCTAATAAAAAGTTTGTTTTGCATGATTTTTGTCCAATTCATCCCTAATTCTAACCCTAACCCATAAACCCTAACCCTAACCCTATCCATAACCCTAAACCCTAACCCTAACCCTAAACTCTAACCCTAACCCTAACCCTAAACCATAAACCCTAACCCTAACCCTAACCCTATCCATAACCCTAAACCCTAACCCTAACCCTATCCATAACCGTAAACCCTAACCCTATTCATAACCCTAAACTCTAACCCTAACCCTAACCCTATGTCAGCAGCACAGGCAATGATTGTGGCAAAGCTTGCCTCACAGGAAATACTGGCCTTGGTGTGGTGAATAAGGCTTCAGCCAGAAGCACAACAGGCTGTGGTGTGGTAAAGATGGCAGCTTCTTCCTGCGTATAGTTACAACTCTATGCAACTGTCCTAGGGAGGAAAGACTCACTGCTCACCATTCAAACAGTCGACACTAATAAAAAGTTTGTTTTGGATGATTTTTGTCCAATTCATCCCTAACCCTAACCCTAAACCATAAACCCTAACCCTAACCCTAACCCTATCCATAACCCTAAACCCTAACACTAACCCTAACCCTATTCATAACACTAAACTCTAACCCTAACCCTAACCCTAAGTAAGCAGCACAGGCAATGATTGTGGCAAAGCTTGCCTCACAGGAAATACTGGCCTTGGTGTGGTGAATAAGGCTTCAGCCAGAAGCACAACAGGCTGTGGTGTGGCAAAGATGGCAGCTTCCTCCTGCGTATAGTTACAACTCTATGCAACTGTCCTAGGGAGGAAAGACTCACTGCTCACCACTCAAACAGTAGACACTAATAAAAAGCTTGTTTTGGATGATTTTTGTCCAATTCATCCCTAACCCTAACCCTAACCCATAAACCCTAACCCTAACCCTAACCCTATCCATAACCCTAAACCCTAACCCTAACCCTAAACTCTAACCCTAACCCTAACCCTAAACCATAAACCCTAAACCTAACCCTATCCATAACCCTAAACCCTAACCCTAACCCTATTCATAACCCTAAACTCTAACCCTAACCCTAACCCTAAGTCAGAAGCACAGGCAATGATTGTGGCAAAGCTTGCCTCACAGGAAATACTGGCCTTGGTGTGGTGAATAAGGCTTCAGCCAGAAGCACATCAGACTGTGGTGTGGCAAAGATGGCAGCTTCCTCCTGCGTATAGTTACAACTCTATGCAACTGTCCTAGGGAGGAAAGACTCACTGCTCACCACTCAAACAGTCGACACTAATAAAAAGTTTGTTTTGGATGATTTTTGTCCAATTCATCCCTAACCCTAACCCTAACCAGTAAAACCTAACCCTAAACCCTAACCCTAACCCTAACCCTAAACTCTAACCCTAACCCTAACCCTAACCCATAAACCGTAACCCTAACTCTAACCCTATCCATAACCCTAAACCCTAACCCTAACCCTAATGCTAAACTCTAACCCTAACCCTAACCCTACTAATAAAAAGTTTGTTTTGGATGATTTTTGTCCAATTCATCCCTAACCCTAACCCTAACCCATAAACCCTAACCCTAACCCTATCCATAACCTTAAACCCTAACCCTAACCCTAACCCTAAACTCTAACCCTTACCCTAAACCCTAACCCTAACCCTATCCATAACCCTAAACCCTAACCCTAACCCTAACCCTATTCATAACCCTAAACTCTAACCCTAACCCTAACCCTAAGTCAGCAGCAAAGGCAATGATTGTGGCAAAGCTTGCCTCACAGGAAATACTGGCCTTGGTGTGGTGAATAAGGCTTCAGCCAGAAGCACAACAGGCTGTGGTGTGGTAAAGATGGCAGCTTCCTCCTGCGTATAGTTACAACTCTATGCAACTGTCCTAGGGAGGAAAGACTCACTGCTCACCACTCAAACAGTCGACACTAATAAAAAGTTTGTTTTGGATGATTTTTGTCCAATTCATCCCTAACCCTAACCCTAACCCATAAACCCTAACCCTAACCCTAACCCTATCCATAACCCTAAACCCTAACCCTAACCCTAAACTCTAACCCTAACCCTAACCCTAACCCATAAACCCTAACCCTAACCCTAACCCTATCCTTAACCCTAAACCCAAACCCTAACCCTATTCATAACCCTAAACCCTAACCCTAACCCTAAGTCAGCAGCACAGGCAATGATTGTGGCAAAGCTTGCCTCACAGGAAATACTGGCCTTGGTGTGGTGAATAAGGCTTCAGCCAGAAGCACAACAGGCTGTGGTGTGGTAAAGATGGCAGCTTCCTCCTGCGTATAGTTACAACTCTATGCAACTGTCCTAGGGAGGAAAGACTCACTGCTCACCACTCAAACAGTCGACACTAATAAAAAGTTTGTTTTGGATGATTTTTGTCCAATTCATCCCTAACCCTAACCCTAACCCATAATCCCTAACCCTAACCCTAACCCTATCCATAACCCTAAACCCTAACCCTAACCCTAACCCTAACCCTAAACTCTAACCCTAACCCTAACCCATAAACCCTAACCCTAACCCTATCCATAACCCTAAACCCTAACCCTAACCCTAACCCTAACCCATAAACCCTAACCCTAACCCTAACCCTAACCCTATCCATAACCCTAAACCCTAACCCTAACCCTAACCCTATTCATAACCCTAAACTCTAACCCTAACCCTAACCCTAAGTCAGCAGCACAGGCAATGATTGTGGCAAAGCTTGCCTCACAGGAAATACTGACCTTGGTGTTGTGAATAAGGCTTCAGCCAGAAGCACAACAGGCTGTGGTGTGGTAAAGATGGCAGCTTCCTCCTGCGTATAGTTACAACTCTATGCAACTGTCCTAGGGAGGAAAGACTCACTGCTCACCACTCAAACAGTCGACACTAATAAAAAGTTTGTTTTGGATGATTTTTGTCCAATTCATCCCTAACCCTAACCCTAACCCTAACCCTAACCCTAAACTCTAACCCTAACCCTAACCCTAACCCATAAACCCTAACCCTAACTCTAACCCTATCCATAACCCTAAACCCTAACCCTAACCCTAATGCTAAACTCTAACCCTAACCCTAACCCTACTAATAAAAAGTTTGTTTTTGGATGATTTTTGTCCAATTCATCCCTAACCCTAACCCTAACCCATAAACCCTAACCCTAACCCTAACCCTATCCATAACCCTAAACCCTAACCCTAACCCTAAACTCTAACCCTAACCCTAACCCTAACCCATAAACCCTAACCCTAACCCTAACCCTATCCATAACCCTAAACCCAAACCCTAACCCTATTCATAACCCTAAACCCTAACCCTAACCCTAAGTCAGCAGCACAGGCAATGATTGTGGCAAAGCTTGCCTCACAGGAAATACTGGCCTTGGTGTGGTGAATAAGGCTTCAGCCAGAAGCACAACAGGCTGTCGTGTGGTAAAGATGGCAGCTTCCTCCTGCGTATAGTTACAACTCTATGCAACTGTCCTAGGGAGGAAAGACTCACTGCTCACCACTCAAGCAGTCGACACTAATAAAAAGTTTGTTTTGGATGATTTTTGTCCAATTCATCCCTAACCCTAACCCTAACCCATAAACCCTAACCCTAACCCTAACCCTATCCATAACCCTAAACCCTAACCCTAACCCTAACCCTAAACTCTAACCCTAACCCTAACCCATAAACCCTAACCCTAACCCTATCCATAACCCTAACCCTAACCCTAACCCATAAACCCTAACCCTAACCCTAACCCTAACCCTATCCATAACCCTAAACCCTAACCCTAACCCTAACCCTATTCATAACCCTAAACTCTAACCCTAACCCTAACCCTAAGTCAGCAGCACAGGCAATGATTGTGGCAAAGCTTGCCTCACAGGAAATACTGACCTTGGTGTTGTGAATAAGGCTTCAGCCAGAAGCACAACAGGCTGTGGTGTGGTAAAGATGGCAGCTTCCTCCTGCGTATAGTTACAACTCTATGCAACTGTCCTAGGGAGGAAAGACTCACTGCTCACCACTCAAACAGTCGACACTAATAAAAAGTTTGTTTTGGATGATTTTTGTCCAATTCATCCCTAACCCTAACCCTAACCAGTAAAACCTAACCCTAAACCCTAACCCTAACCCTAACCCTAAACTCTAACCCTAACCCTAACCCTAACCCATAAACCCTAACCCTAACTCTAACCCTATCCATAACCCTAAACCCTAACCCTAACCCTAATGCTAAACTCTAACCCTAACCCTAACCCTACTAATAAAAAGTTTGTTTTGGATGATTTTTGTCCAATTCATCCCTAACCCTAACCCTAACCCATAAACCCTAACCCTAACCCTAACCCTATCCCTATCCATAACCCTAAACCCTAACCCTAACCCTAACCCTAAACTCTAACCCTTACCCTAAACCCTAACCCTAACCCTAACCCTATCCATAACCCTAAACCCTAACCCTAACCCTAACCCTATTCATAACCCTAAATTCTAACCCTAACCCTAACCCTAAGTCAGCAGCACAGGCAATGATTGTGGCAAAGCTTGCCTCACAGGAAATACTGGCCTTGGTGTGGTGAATAAGGCTTCAGCCAGAAGCACAACAGGCTGTGGTGTGGTAAAGATGGCAGCTTCCTCCTGCGTATAGTTACAACTCTATGCAACTGTCCTAGGGAGGAAAGACTCACTGCTCACCACTCAAACAGTCGACACTAATAAAAAGTTTGTTTTGGATGATTTTTGTCCAATTCATCCCTAACCCTAACCCTAACCCATAAACCCTAACCCTAAACCCTAACCCTAACCCTAACCCTAACCCTAAACTCTAACCCTAACCCTAACACTAACCCATAAATCCTAACCCTAACTCTAACCCTATCCATAACCCTAAACCCTAACCCTAACCCTAATGCTAAACTCTAACCCTAACCCTAACCCTACTAATAAAAAGTTTGTTTTTGGATGATTTTTGTCCAATTCATCCCTAACCCTAACCCTAACCCATAAACCCTAACCCTAACCCTAACCCTATCCATATCCCTAAACCCTAACCCTAACCCTAAACTCTAACCCTAACCCTAACCCTAACCCATAAACCCTAACCCTAACCCTAACCCTATCCATAACCCTAAACCCAAACCCTAACCCTATTCATAACCCTAAACCCTAACCCTAACCCTAAGTCAGCAGCACAGGCAATGATTGTGGCAAAGCTTGCCTCACAGGAAATACTGGCCTTGGTGTGGTGAATAAGGCTTCAGCCAGAAGCACAACAGGCTGTGGTGTGGTAAAGATGGCAGCTTCCTCCTGCGTATAGTTACAACTCTATGCAACTGTCCTAGGGAGGAAAGACTCACTGCTCACCACTCAAACAGTCGACACTAATAAAAAGTTTGTTTTGGATGATTTTTGTCCAATTCATCCCTAACCCTAACCCTAACCCATAAACCCTAACCCTAACCCTAACCCTATCCATAACCCTAAACCCTAACCCTAACCCTAACCCTAACCCTAAACTCTAACCCTAACCCTAACCCATAAACCCTAACCCTAACCCTATCCATAACCCTAAACCCTAACCCTAACCCTAACCCTAACCCATAAACCCTAACCCTAACCCTAACCCTAACCCTATCCATAACCCTAAACCCTAACCCTAACCCTAACCCTATTCATAACCCTAAACTCTAACCCTAACCCTAACCCTAAGTCAGCAGCACAGGCAATGATTGTGGCAAAGCTTGCCTCACAGGAAATACTGACCTTGGTGTTGTGAATAAGGCTTCAGCCAGAAGCACAACAGGCTGTGGTGTGGTAAAGATGGCAGCTTCCTCCTGCGTATAGTTACAACTCTATGCAACTGTCCTAGGGAGGAAAGACTCACTGCTCACCACTCAAACAGTCGACACTAATAAAAAGTTTGTTTTGGATGATTTTTGTCCAATTCATCCCTAACCCTAACCCTAACCCTAACCCTAAACTCTAACCCTAACCCTAACCCTAACCCATAAACCCTAACCCTAACTCTAACCCTATCCATAACCCTAAACCCTAACCCTAACCCTAATGCTAAACTCTAACCCTAACCCTAACCCTACTAATAAAAAGTTTGTTTTTGGATGATTTTTGTCCAATTCATCCCTAACCCTAACCCTAACCCATAAACCCTAACCCTAACCCTAACCCTATCCATAACCCTAAACCCTAACCCTAACCCTAAACTCTAACCCTAACCCTAACCCTAACCCATAAACCCTAACCCTAACCCTAACCCTATCCATAACCCTAAACCCAAACCCTAACCCTATTCATAACCCTAAACCCTAACCCTAACCCTAAGTCAGCAGCACAGGCAATGATTGTGGCAAAGCTTGCCTCACAGGAAATACTGGCCTTGGTGTGGTGAATAAGGCTTCAGCCAGAAGCACAACAGGCTGTCGTGTGGTAAAGATGGCAGCTTCCTCCTGCGTATAGTTACAACTCTATGCAACTGTCCTAGGGAGGAAAGACTCACTGCTCACCACTCAAGCAGTCGACACTGATAAAAAGTTTGTTTTGGATGATTTTTGTCCAATTCATCCCTAACCCTAACCCTAACCCATAAACCCTAACCCTAACCCTAACCCTATCCATAACCCTAAACCCTAACCCTAACCCTAACCCTAAACTCTAACCCTAACCCTAACCCATAAACCCTAACCCTAACCCTATCCATAACCCTAAACCCTAACCCTAACCCTAACCCTAACCCATAAACCCTAACCCTAACCCTAACCCTATCCATAACCCTAAACCCTAACCCTAACCCTAACCCTATTCATAACCCTAAACTCTAACCCTAACCCTAACCCTAAGTCAGCAGCACAGGCAATGATTGTGGCAAAGCTTGCCTCACAGGAAATACTGACCTTGGTGTTGTGAATAAGGCTTCAGCCAGAAGCACAACAGGCTGTGGTGTGGTAAAGATGGCAGCTTCCTCCTGCGTATAGTTACAACTCTATGCAACTGTCCTAGGGAGGAAAGACTCACTGCTCACCACTCAAACAGTCGACACTAATAAAAAGTTTGTTTTGGATGATTTTTGTCCAATTCATCCCTAACCCTAACCCTAACCAGTAAAACCTAACCCTAAACCCTAACCCTAACCCTAACCCTAAACTCTAACCCTAACCCTAACCCTAACCCATAAACCCTAACCCTAACTCTAACCCTATCCATAACCCTAAACCCTAACCCTAACCCTAATGCTAAACTCTAACCCTAACCCTAACCCTACTAATAAAAAGTTTGTTTTGGATGATTTTTGTCCAATTCATCCCTAACCCTAACCCTAACCCATAAACCCTAACCCTAACCCTAACCCTATCCCTATCCATAACCCTAAACCCTAACCCTAACCCTAACCCTAAACTCTAACCCTTACCCTAAACCCTAACCCTAACCCTAACCCTATCCATAACCCTAAACCCTAACCCTAACCCTAACCCTATTCATAACCCTAAATTCTAACCCTAACCCTAACCCTAAGTCAGCAGCACAGGCAATGATTGTGGCAAAGCTTGCCTCACAGGAAATACTGGCCTTGGTGTGGTGAATAAGGCTTCAGCCAGAAGCACAACAGGCTGTGGTGTGGTAAAGATGGCAGCTTCCTCCTGCGTATAGTTACAACTCTATGCAACTGTCCTAGGGAGGAAAGACTCACTGCTCACCACTCAAACAGTCGACACTAATAAAAAGTTTGTTTTGGATGATTTTTGTCCAATTCATCCCTAACCCTAACCCTAACCCATAAACCCTAACCCTAAACCCTAACCCTAACCCTAACCCTAACCCTAAACTCTAACCCTAACCCTAACACTAACCCATAAATCCTAACCCTAACTCTAACCCTATCCATAACCCTAAACCCTAACCCTAACCCTAATGCTAAACTCTAACCCTAACCCTAACCCTACTAATAAAAAGTTTGTTTTTGGATGATTTTTGTCCAATTCATCCCTAACCCTAACCCTAACCCATAAACCCTAACCCTAACCCTAACCCTATCCATAACCCTAAACCCTAACCCTAACCCTAAACTCTAACCCTAACCCTAACCCTAACCCATAAACCCTAACCCTAACCCTAACCCTATCCATAACCCTAAACCCAAACCCTAACCCTATTCATAACCCTAAACCCTAACCCTAACCCTAAGTCAGCAGCACAGGCAATGATTGTGGCAAAGCTTGCCTCACAGGAAATACTGGCCTTGGTGTGGTGAATAAGGCTTCAGCCAGAAGCACAACAGGCTGTGGTGTGGTAAAGATGGCAGCTTCCTCCTGCGTATAGTTACAACTCTATGCAACTGTCCTAGGGAGGAAAGACTCACTGCTCACCACTCAAGCAGTCGACACTAATAAAAAGTTTGTTTTGGATGATTTTTGTCCAATTCATCCCTAACCCTAACCCTAACCCATAAACCCTAACCCTAACCCTAACCCTATCCATAACCCTAAACCCTAACCCTAACCCTAACCCTAACCCTAAACTCTAACCCTAACCCTAACCCATAAACCCTAACCCTAACCCTATCCATAACCCTAAACCCTAACCCTAACCCTAACCCTAACCCATAAACCCTAACCCTAACCCTAACCCTAACCCTATCCATAACCCTAAACCCTAACCCTAACCCTAACCCTATTCATAACCCTAAACTCTAACCCTAACCCTAACCCTAAGTCAGCAGCACAGGCAATGATTGTGGCAAAGCTTGCCTCACAGGAAATACTGACCTTGGTGTTGTGAATAAGGCTTCAGCCAGAAGCACAACAGGCTGTGGTGTGGTAAAGATGGCAGCTTCCTCCTGCGTATAGTTACAACTCTATGCAACTGTCCTAGGGAGGAAAGACTCACTGCTCACCACTCAAACAGTCGACACTAATAAAAAGTTTGTTTTGGATGATTTTTGTCCAATTCATCCCTAACCCTAACCCTAACCAGTAAAACCTAACCCTAAACCCTAACCCTAACCCTAACCCTAAACTCTAACCCTAACCCTAACCCTAACCCATAAACCCTAACCCTAACTCTAACCCTATCCATAACCCTAAACCCTAACCCTAACCCTAATGCTAAACTCTAACCCTAACCCTAACCCTACTAATAAAAAGTTTGTTTTGGATGATTTTTGTCCAATTCATCCCTAACCCTAACCCTAACCCATAAACCCTAACCCTAACCCTAACCCTATCCCTATCCATAACCCTAAACCCTAACCCTAACCCTAACCCTAAACTCTAACCCTTACCCTAAACCCTAACCCTAACCCTAACCCTAACCCTATCCATAACCCTAAACCCTAACCCTAACCCTAACCCTATTCATAACCCTAAATTCTAACCCTAACCCTAACCCTAAGTCAGCAGCACAGGCAATGATTGTGGCAAAGCTTGCCTCACAGGAAATACTGGCCTTGGTGTGGTGAATAAGGCTTCAGCCAGAAGCACAACAGGCTGTGGTGTGGTAAAGATGGCAGCTTCCTCCTGCGTATAGTTACAACTCTATGCAACTGTCCTAGGGAGGAAAGACTCACTGCTCACCACTCAAACAGTCGACACTAATAAAAAGTTTGTTTTGGATGATTTTTGTCCAATTCATCCCTAACCCTAACCCTAACCCATAAACCCTAACCCTAAACCCTAACCCTAACCCTAACCCTAACCCTAAACTCTAACCCTAACCCTAACACTAACCCATAAATCCTAACCCTAACCCTATCCATAACACTAAACCCTAACCCTAACCCTAACCCTAAACTCTAACCCTAACCCTAACCCTAACCCTACTAATAAAAAGTTTTGGATGATTTTTGTCCAATTCATCCCTAACCCTAACCCTAACCCATAAACCCTAACCCTAACCCTATCCATAACCCTAAACCCTAACCCTAACCCTAACCCTAAACTCTAAC